>NC_061864.1:18126115-19326115 GCF_907164915.1 Impatiens glandulifera
TGAAGTCTGCCATCTACAAAAGGGAAAAGAAAAACAACAATGTTTGTGAAAACATTTCACAACAAATATAAACAAACGAGAAGAAAAGCAACCGTCAAAATAGCTAGAAACAACTGTCAGCTGCTTGACGCAGCTGCTTGACGCAACCCAACCCATAAACCGTGCATGAACCATTTGAAATCAAGAAGCATCCTACCCTAATTCCTAACATAAAACATGCATGAACCGTTTGAAAGCAGGAAGCAACCTACCCTAAAACCCTAACATAAAACATGCATGAACTATTTGAAAGCAAGAAGCAACCCTAAAAACATAACATAAAACATGCATGAACCATTTGCAAGCATGTATCAACCCTAAACCCTAACATAAACCATGAATGAACCATTTGCAAACAAGAAGCAACCAACCCTAAAACCTAACATGAACATAAACAAACATAACTGAAACTAACCTCATGAAGTCAATGAATGAACGAGAAGATGAAGACGAAGACGAGCAGGAAGAGACGTCGAGGCAGGTGCGTCGTCGAGGCAGGTGCGTCGTCGGGTGCGAGAGAGAGAGAGAGAGCATGAATAGTGGTCGAGGCTTATTTGGGTTTTTATATAAAATAAAAATAAATGTGACGCATCGTATCCTACTTGACGCATCCCTACTTGACGCATCCGAGTTGACGCATCGGAGTTGACGCATCCGAGTTGACGCATCGGAGTTGACGCATCCGAGTTGACGCATCCATCTTGACGCATCCGAGTTGACGCATCCATGTTGACGCATCCATGTTGACGCATCCATCTTGACGCATCCATCTTGACGCATCCATCTTGACGCATCCATCTTGACGCATCCATCTTGACGCATCCTACGTGACGCATCCTACCAAACAAACAACCTGCATTCAACGAATCAGCGAATCAACGAGGAACGTTCTGTAAAGGAAATATACACGAACTGAATAGGAAATCGAAACAAACAATAACGAAATAAACACAAAATATAGTGGAATGGCCGAATGAAATGTCAATTTGTTCGAAATCCTCAGCGCTGTGCAAACTCGTCTCCATTGGATGTTCTTCGAAGCTATAGGCCGTTGAATATGGTGCCATGGTCGACGGTGCCTCTTCGATTCGTTCTTCATCGCTGAAAAAGAAGAGAAAATCTTCTCCGCCACCATTAGGGTTTCACGGCGGAGCGGCGGAGAAGACGGGCTGGATGAGAGAGAAACTGAAACGAAAATGAAAAAAAATTAAGTCTTTATAGGGTTCAGGGTGCGTCACGCACCTGGAGGGTGCGTGACGCATGGGTAAAATGGTCATTAAAAAATTTGGGGGTCACCAGCGCTATAAAAATTAGTGGCCCGCACCATCGGCTATTTGGCCCTATTTTGGGGTCATTTCCTCAAATTTCCCCGTAAAGTGGGTGTCTGTCTAAACAACCTCATGCTTAAACCCTAACTTCATATCTCTCTTCTCAAATTTTTAGTTTTCATATTCATTAATCACATCCTCTTAAAGAGATTCATTAGGTCGATTTTTCTGAGCAAACCCAAAAATTAATGCATTCCCACATACAATATTCTTTACACGCATTTCATCGAACACTTATCGTGCGGAATTAAGATCCCCTATTTTAGCATATACATCAAGCAAAGTTGTCTGCAATAAGAAATCAAGTTTGAATCCAAACCTTAGAAGATGAGAATGAATATGGGTAACTTCTACACGAGCTAAGGATCAAGTTCGAATCTGAACCTTAGAAGATGAGAATGAATATGGGTAGCTTCTACACGAGCTAAGGAACGAGCGCAGACTTTAAGCACGAAGGAACAAGTCAAAGCTCTGAGTTTTGGGGGACACGGGATAAATCGAGGTAAAGAGAGATTGCATTTGTGGTTTTTTTCGCTATGAGCGAAACCGCGGATGATGGCATTCAAATCGTTGGTTGTTGGAAATGGGATTTTGCAGAAGATGACGACGGCGTAAACGTAGGCTAGGCTACCAGAGGTGGAAGTAGCACAGGAGTTGAGGAGATTGGATCGGTAGGTGGTAGGTGGTAGGTGTAGAGAGGGAAGAATCATGATATTGGTATGAGGGTTTAAGTTTGAGGTTTGTCTTTGGAAATAATGAGAAGAGAGAAGTATGGTTATATGTCATTTAGACAGACACCACTTTCCTTGATCTGAAACTCTTTTTTTTTTATAAATTAAAACGACGTTGTTTTATATATGAAACACCGCTCGTTTGGGACATTAAAGTGAGACAGCAGATCCGAGCTCATATTTGATGCGGTTTTATAAATGGAACTCACAATAATTAAGATTTTATTCAGTATAATTTTTTTTTGATGGAACATTTTTTAAGTAATTTATTATGTTTATAAATAAAAAATGTTTAAATTAAAAAAAACAAAAGTGTATAACTTTATATCATATTAGCCCGACACTTCTTCGTCCCAATATACATATCACTCGTGTCGTGACAAATTGTAACATCATCAGCAAACTAAAAATTAAAATTTTCCGAGTTAAGTGAATAAGCCCAATTGCCAGTAATCAAACAGAAATGTCCCAGTCGTAATTAGCTAAAAAAAATAATCCCATTTTACGTATCCATATTACCTCTATTTTAAATTAAAACGGTTTGAATAAGAATAAATAACATTTAATCTCCTCAAAATCAATATGGACATTTATATGTATTAACATATTATTTAACCAATTATACTAAGTCATTTAAAAATATATATTTATAAACCGACAAATTAATTAAAAAAATAACAAGTCATAAGAAAATGAATTTAAGCTGGGATACAAAAATTAAGAGCCTACAATACAATTCATTCAACGTGAAGACTTATCTAATATGAAAACCACCCAAATTAATTACTAGACTATATATTTATATAATCATCAAACAAAAATATTATTTATAAAAACCTGAATGGATCAATTAAAAACAAAATAATGAGAAACTAAAAATAATAAAAAAAATTATTATATTTTAGCAAGATATGATTTACTTTGTATAATGTGTTATATAATACATCACAAAATGTACAATGTAATTAATTCATTATACATGACCATTTAAAAAAAGAGAAATGATACAGACAGCTACTGGGAGAGCGATTCTCCCAGCGACTGTCTACGTGGCTTGCCACGTAGGCCAGATAAAAAAAAAAAATCTAAAAGCCCAGAAGCCCGCCCTTTTATCTTCCATTTGCCATTTTCATCCTCTCAAACATTTTAGGGTTTCTCTCTCTCTCAAGTTCATCTGCAATTCTAGCGATTTTCGTCCGTTCTCCGTCGAATACGATTTTCGACCTCTCTCCATTCTCATCTTCGGTTGTCCGCTCTCTAGCGCCTTCATTGTCTGCAATTTCCGTCCGATTTTTGACCTCCGTCCGTTCTCCATCGACTACGATTTCTGACCTCCCTCCATTCGGTTGTCCGCTCCCTATCTCCCGCTTCCAGTTTGTAACCCCTGAATGTAGAGAGGTTTGTCCAAGTATCATTATTAATTGTTCAAGAAAATATTGTAATGTCGTTATTTTCTCTGTTTTTAATAAGAGAAATGAACTGTATTTAGTTTTGTTCATAAACTATATATAACTGAAATGTCATGTTCTTTTAACTATAATGTCATGTTCTTTCAACTATAATGTTATATTTTTAACACTACAATGTCATGTCATGTTTTGCACTAAAATAAAATCTCTATTAAACTGCAGTTCATTTTAAAAAAATTGAATGTCATGTTTATTATTTCAAAACATGACATTCAAGCTTAATACAACATTAAAATTGACAATTTTCATTTTTAATATTTTTTCATTGAGAAATGATACAGACAGCTACATTACATTACACTACAAAACGGAAACAATCTGTCATTGAAAAGATTACGAAATCGGCTACAAGGGCTCGAAAAAGGTTAGTTTCTGCATTTTCATTATTCTGCATTTAGATGCATTTTCATTATTCTGCATTTAGATGCATTTTCATTATTCTGCATTTAGGATTTTCTGTATTTTCTGCATTTTTATTGCATTTTCTGCATTTTCATTATTCATTTAACATGACATTTCAGTTGAAACAACGTGACATTGCATTAGAATAGTTTCTGCATTTTCTGGATTTTTATTGTTCTTAGGATTTTCTGCATTTTCTGCATTTTTATTGCATTTTCTGTATTTTCATTATTCATTTAACATGACATTTCAGTTGAAACAACGTGACATTGCATTAGAATAATTTCTGCATTTTTTGAATTTGTATTGTTCTTAGGATTTTCTGCATTTTCTGCATTTTTATTGCATTTTCTGCATTTTTATTGCATTTTCTGGATTTTTTTTTCAATTTTATTGTTCATTTCATTGTTTCTGCATTTTCAATGTAGGATCATGTCTCTACTCAAGAACAATTGAATGATCAAGTATCGACTCAAGAACAATGGAATGATCCAGTCTCGACTCAACTTTCTTTCACATCACTTTTGTCATGTCAACTTTCCCATGTTGCCGATACATATGGGGACAACATTCAACGTAAATAGTAATTGTATAAATATTTTGATTAAGCACTGTTCGAATTTGTAACATGACATTGCAGTTCAAGTAACATGATATTGTAGTTCAAGTAACATGACATTACAGTTCAAGTAACATGACATTACAGTTTACAGTATTCACCAATAAAAAACAGTTCACAGTTTATAAACAACATGACATTGCAACTTATAAAAATAACATGACATTATTGTTAAGAAAAATAACAGGACAGTTCAGTTAAATGATATTGTTATTCACCTAACAAGACATTGCAATTCATAAAACATGACAATGCAATTAAGAAAATAATAGGACAGTGCATTTAAGATAACATGGCATTGTTGTTCACCTAACATGACAAAATAGTTCAAGTAACATTACATTGCAATTCGTGAAACATGACATTGCAGATCATGTAGCATGACATTGCAGTTCATTACAGTTCATTACATAATGCATTTAATAGAGTTCATAAACATGAAATTGCATAAATAAAACATAATGTTGTTAACAAAATTTACTAGACAATGCAGTTAAGAAAAATAACAGGACAGTTCAGTTAAATGATATTGTTATTCACCTAACAAGACATTGCAATTCATAAAACATGACAATGCAATTAAGAAAATAACAGGACAGTGCATTTAAGATAACATGGCATTGTTGTTCACCTAACATGACAAAATAGTTCAAGTAACATTACATTGCAATTCGTGAAACATGACATTGCAGAACATGTAGCATGACATTGCAGTTCATTACAGTTCATTACATAATGCATTTAACAGAGTTCATAAACATGAAATTGCATAAATAAAACATAATGTTGTTAACAAAATTAACTAGACAATGCAGTTAACTGTTGTTCGTTTGTTACATTCGTTCTTCTTCCTCATTCTGTTTATTCTTTTTCTTCACTTCGTTCTTCTTCTTCACTGTTTTCATCTTTTTTGCTTCGTTCTTCTTAGAAGCATCATATATAACCACTTGTTTATTTGATTCCTAAACATTACAAAAATGTCGCAAGTTAGATTATATAACCGAATGTACTAAAGTAAAAAATGATGAAGAAGTTACCATTTTGTGTGGAACGAAGAACGCGAGCAGACGATGGATTTTCTCTGATGATTAATGTTAGGGTTTTCTCTGAAAAACGTGAGCAGACGATGGAAATTGCTAGGATTCGAAAGCAGATGGATTTGAGAAAGAGAGAGAAATATGTGAATGTCTTGGAAGATGTTGAAGATGGTTGAGTTAATCAATTGCGTCTGTAGCCGATGAACTTGAGAGAGAGAAACCCTAATGTTTGAGAAGATGAAAATCTGTAGCCGATGAACTTGAGAGAGAGAAACCCTAATGTTTGAGAAGATGAAAATGGCAAATGGAAGATGAAAGACGGGCTTCTGGGCTTTTGGGTTTTTAGAATTTTTTTTTTATTGGGCCTACGTGGCCTGCCACGTAGACAGTCGCTGGGAGAATCGCTCTCCCAGTAGCTGTCTGTATCATTTCTCTTAAAAAAAACATCCAAATTTGTATTTTAAATGAGAAAATAATATGTAGAAGGTAGTTAGTAGTATATATTTTGTCATTTGATTAAATTTGTTAATTTATAACACCTACATTTAATAAAAAAAGTATGATTAAAAAAAGCTTACCAAGACAGGTATAATAGTATTCAAGAGAGAAGATAGATAGATTACAAAGGTTGCTGCCAGACAACATCTGAATTGAAGAGATTCATTTACAGTTTGAAACAAACATATATGTACTCAGAATCTGCAACAACCACAAGCATCAATCTCACCATGAATGAGTTGCCATCGATATAATGGGAGTAACCGCAACAACAGTAATGATGCCCTGCACAAACCATTTTGGTTAATACCAATATATCGAATGATATGGTCATTTGACCTAAACAAACCACTCTTCAGCAATCAAAATGTTTGCTAAAAACAAGAAACAAAAGAGATAATCTTGTTGATGAGATTTTCAATGCCTATAGAATGAATAATCTCTACAATAGTAAACATACTTACAGCTATCAAGCATGCAATAAGGCCAGGTTTTTCTCTGTAATCGACTTCAACACAAATAAGAATAAATGCTCCAATATACCAGGGAATTGAGCCCAGAAAGAACCCAATCAAGAACCTGAAAAGAAAAATAATCCAATTTTAGAAACAATCCCAGAAAAGGCTCAGTAACTGTTATTTGAACCTTTGTAATGTAGACTTACAACAACCAGCCAATCCCAAGGCCACAGCAAGGAAGGCGATGTTCAGGCGAATAATGTCTTCCTTCGGCATAAGTGTAAGCTGCATCATAATTCATAAGCAGTTGTTCATATCATTCACGAAACAACACGATTTACAGCACCATACTGTTAAAGCTTTTTTCTTTTTGGTATACATTTTTGTCACATTGACAAAATCCAAAAAATAATTGCATTTGGCTAAAGGGTGTGAGTCGTGTGACCTAAACTCTAAGGTTCTTACAACTTTTCACAAACACTACTTTCACTTTGACAATTTTCAAAAGTGATTGTGAGTGTGATGCTTTTCTTTTAACTTGTGTGTGACTAAGTTCATATCCAAATAAGATCACATCTGGATCGGTTGATCCACATTCGGATGAGAAATCTTGAACAGAAAATGTGTGTTTCTAAATGAAGTTAATTATACCACAAGATGTCTACCATGGATAACCCTAATCATCGCTACAAGATCATGTGCCACAACATAAGCATATTCTTATACTGTTTCTGCAACATAAAATTAAAGACTTATTGATTCATTCAAAAACAGAAATCAACTCTTCTGAATGATGAAGCTTTCACTTATATCATCAAGGATTCCTCTGACATGATGCTAAACTCAGTTGTTAATGAATAAAACAAGCCAAGTTTCAATCTTCACAAATACCCCATTATTCAAGTAAGCATATGTGTCAATTGAATGAGAATGAGAATATCTAATCATGAATTTTTTGTTTGCTAGGTCAAATCTCTACTAATTCATGGTTAAATAAACCTAATTAAATGTTATTGTATGCTTTCTTTTAAGTTTTTTATATCTAGAATGTTAGGTCAATTGAGATTTGAGACTTGTAATATAGAGAATAGGAAAGAGAACAATTGAGAGCTTTACCTGGAACTGTTTGATAACCGAGCGAATAATAGAGATGAGGATTGCCGGCGCCGGGGTACATTGGCGGCGCTGGAGGAGGCAATCCTATGGTGGGATGATACGACGGTGGAGGCGGGCAATAGTTAGCGACTCCTTGGAAGGTGCCGTAATAGTACGGCGACGGCTGTGGAGGTGGTGGCTCATTGGTTGCCACGCCCCTGGCTTTATCGTTGATCATCATCCCCTTATTGATTGTGAATCGTTATTGAAGGGTTATAGGATGAACAGGCAACGGGGAATCGGAGAGAAACGGAGATTCGTGATTCGCCTGTCCTGATTTCCCACCTAGGAAAGGAGGACGATGATGATGATGATCTCACGGATAAGTTCTCCCGTTTGCCAGCTAAATTGCTTTTATTTTATTTCTTTATTGGCTTAAACTTAATTGCTAAGTAAATATTAAACGCAAATCAAATAATGATACTTCTTTTTATCAAGTTTTATCAATATGATAAATACAAATTTACACAAATACTAAAATTTTGTATAAAAATAATAATAATTTAAATGAGATTTTTTAAAAAAATTAGACCTTGTATGGATAAAGATTTTTAAGAAAACTCAAATTATTTAAAAAATAATTATTTGTAGTAGTTTTAAATAAAAATACTTAAAATATTAATATATAATAATAAATAAAATAATAAAATAAAAAATATTTTAATATTTTAATTAATGAAACAAATAAATAATCAAATTTACCGAATCCATCCTAACTCAAATATAATATCTCCATGTTCATAACTCACTTTTTAATTCACATATTTTACATCAATGAACTCTGAGTACTTCTCACATATACATGGTCGGTCCCTAAAATTGAACTGTTCCAACCCATAAATGGTATGCCTAACCAGTAGACTTGCAAGCCCTGCACATAATAATAATAATAATAATAATAAAAAAAAATTAAAGTATTTCGTAAAATCGAAAAACTAAAATGTCTATTGACTATTTGGTTTATTTTAGATTAATTTTTTTTTCTCTCTCTTTTTCTATCATTTCAATCTTTTCAATCATTTTATTCCTCTACTTAAAATATCATTTTACTTTTACCAAATTTTCTAAATTTTAAATTATTAAACCCTATTACTTAGTGACACGTTTCGTAATTTTTAACAACAGTGGGGACTTAAATGTCCCAAAATCCATTCTACCCAAATAAATTTATTCATATTATATACAGGGTTTTTTTATCACTTTAGCCAAAATAAACCAATAAACACAATTTAGGACAGGCCCTAAATGAAGCCCACTTGATCGATGAACCGACATTGGAAGGCTATATCCCTTGATCAATCCGAAGGCAAAATAACCACTTTCAAGCCCTCAATCAAAAATTTACAAAAATCCGTCATTAAAGTTTCAAGCTTCTGAATTTTTAGAATTTTTGGATAAAGATTCAAAGCTCGGATCCATGCATCCCCAAAGCTTCCCTAAAAGCTAAGGAGTGTTCTTCAACTCTCGGTAAGCTTTTAATCATCCTTTAAATTGAATTACCAGTTTAATTGTGAATTTTACATTTTAATTTTAACAGTTTTGTATAATGTCTGGTTATTTGATTTTTTGATTGAGAAACGATCTTAGGATCATTTGTGAGGTTTTTGTTGAAGCCAAACATAATCAATCGATCTAAATTAAAAAATTCCCAAATTTGAATTTGAAAATTTTAAAATCAAGTTTTCTGTTATTGAGTTATTGCTCAAGAACAATAACCCAAAAAACTTCTCACATATTTATAATGATACTAGAAACTTATTTGGATCATTTCTTATCCATTCCGATCATGTTTGATCAAAAAATAATTTTTTCATAGAAAATGAAAATTTTAGTTTTTGAATTGGTCAAATCGAACAAACAATGTTCATGTTTTTGTTTCAATCAATCATATGAAATATAAAGAAGCTGTTGACAAACTTCTTACACTTCCTTAAGGCCTAAAAACCCAAAACCCGATTTTTACATCAAAATTGTTTTGGTTCAATGGAACATCATCCTAGTCGAATGACGTATCATAATGATATTCATAATCCTAGGAGCTTTATGAAACTTCACATGCCATTAGATCAAAGGATTCGAGCCTCAATCAAAACTACAAAAATTGTAGTTTTGATGTTCTTGAGGACCGATAAATGTAGCCCGGGTCCAGCCAGGACCAAGTGTTCTTCATGCCTAGGACCGACAAAAGTTAGCCAAGGCTAGCCCAAGACTAAGTAACATCGACACCCACGACCGAGAATCCTCAGCACTCATGACCGAGAATTCCAAACCCAGGACCGAGTGTTCTTCACACTTAGGACCGACAACGTTAGCCAAGGCTAACCCATGAACGAGGATTCTAACTTTAGGACAAAGTATTCTCGCACCCAACTAAGAATTCCCACACCCAAGACTAAGGAATCCCATATAACAAGGATTCCAACACCCCAACCGAGGAATCTCTACACCCGACCGAAGGACATCCGCACCTGACCGAGGATTCTAGCCTTAAGGCTAGGAGGCTTTAGCACCCCGACTGAGAATCACAAACCACGACCTCGGGATCGAGGGTTTAGCTCCGACCGATAAAAATCGCACATAGGACATCAGTCATAGGGTCTATCTAGTTGCAACTTTAATATTTCAAGATTATTTTTTTTTTTAATTTGGGATCCTAAACCATTTTATAAAAATTACCAAAAAATAGAAAATAATATCAGAATGTTTGTTAAATATTTTCATAAAAAATATTTTGATAAGGGCTCGTTTGTGATTTATTTTTAAACCATAATATCTTTAAAACTGAAATTCTTTAGGTATATTTCTCTTTAGTCAACGTCATTAACTAATGTACTAGCATTTAAATATTGTTGATACAATTTTAAATACATGAAAATATGTGCATGTTTATCACCTTACAAACCTAAAAACTTAGGGTTAATATTTATCTCTTATTATTGTTAGACTGAAATGTGAGAATAGAATGAAATGACTATCCCCACAGTCATACCAACAACATACCATTTTTATATAATAAGTTAACAAAATAATAAAATAACTATAAGTAAAAAAAAAAAATGAAATGAAGCTAAATTTCAACATTTGAAAATTTCAACATTAACTTAATCAACATTTAAACACAATTGATGAAGATATTACAAAAGCTAATTTCTTGAAACCAAAATCCAAATTAAGGCAACAACAACAACATAAATAGACTAATAATAATCCCCATTACAAGTGTTAACCTTTTAACTTCATTCATCACAGTCATCGAAAACGCAACCCTAACATCATCCACAACCGGTCCACACAAAGAGCTCAAATCATCGCTTCTAGTATTATAATATATACTATAAAACGCCACTCGCGTTCTCTCCGCCTTCGCCGTAAAGTTCAGTTCGGCGATCTGAAACGTAGAATTCGAATTCGCCGTATAATGAACATTCTGAGCCTGATCTCCGGCAAAAGCCATAACCGCTAAAGGTTCTTTACACTTATCGCCGCCTTCTCCCACAGCAAACGAAAGTCTATACTGTTTATTAGGTTTCGTCTCCACCATCTGAGAGATTATACCTTCCTTCCCTGATAATAACTCGATTGCTCGTTTCCCGCCTGGAATTGAGAAATGATTCGAATCGATGTAACGAACAGCCCTGTTTGATTCCACTGTCCATCCCGGTAGAGATGAAGTTTCTTCATCTAGATTTGTTGGTAGAAGAACTCCTAATGATTCGTTTCTGAACATCCAAGGTCCTTCTTCAAAATCGCCGTTAACAACTGCATTATCTGATGAAGAACAATGAACAATGAACAATTAACAAGTTTGAATATGCAAATGAATGAATCAATCAATTACCTTTGGGATTAACCGGTGTGAAAAGCTTCTTAATAGCAATATCATCAATGATCGGACCACAAGTAGGATCATCTTCCATACCTGTATTCCTAAACACAACCTGAACATCATCTTCCTCAGCTTGAAATGCAACAGCATAAGCATCCCATCCTTGAATGTTATAAAGAGTCTGCAAATCGATACTCATCGAAGCTGGAGGAACGGATACATTCAACGATTCAAGCTGAGCGCAAGTTCGTGCGGCGCTGAATGTGACAGAGTAAAGACTTCCTTTCTCTACTTTCACATCTTGCCGGATTTCAGCATCGTTACCTAGCCGAACTGCGTGGCGGCCTTCGGGAACGATTAGGATCATTCCGCCTTGTTTTTGGCCGGATTCTATAAGTTCAACCGTTCCGTTCAATTTCCATCCAGGAATCGATGTTGGACCGTCTGATATGTCATCTTCGTTGCTGGAAAAACCTCCGGTTGGTGAAGTTTCGAAATCTCCATTGATTAGAAGACCTGAAATGAAGAGAATCAACTAAGATGCAGGAAGTAGAAAGAAATGTCAGATCTGGAAGTTGCTTACCGTCTTGTGCTTGTCCGGAGACGGTAATGGATGTAAGAAGGAAAGTAATGAGTGGAAACCATAGTAGTGAAGCTCGAGCCATGCTTATTAGGGCAGTGAGAAAGAGAGAAGATGGAGAAGAAGAAGAAGGAGAGACTGTATAAAGCGAGATTCGTTACAGTTTGCAGCTCCTGTTGTACTAATGAACAAACGCCGACTGTTACACTTTATTATTGGAGGAAGAATAAAATGATCAAACACACTATTCTCGTTTTTTTTGCTTTACATAGAGAGGAAAAGGTTTCTTATTTTATTTTTGGATATTTGAATAATCATGCATAATTTCTAAAAACACAAATACATTATACAAAAAATATTTATTTACTAAAAACATCACAATAAAAATGAATTAATAATTTTAAAATTAAATTTGTCTAATAATAATAATTAATTTGTTTAGTCTAATAATTAAATTTGTGTTATGACATAATAGTAATAGGTATAATATATTGATTGTTATAATGTTCGATTTTTGTTTTAATCTTATTTAAATATTTGATAGGTTTGAACGGTTTTAGTGGCGATGAACCGATAAATAGAACCGTTTAAATCATTTTAAATCCGTAATAAATTTGATTTGACTGATTCAGTTCGGTTTAAACCGATTAAGTAATATACTTACACTCTACTCTTTTTAAATGATCCTTTTATTATTCTAATTTTAAAAAGGTATTTTTTAAATAAACTTTAGTATCCAAGGTACAAACTTGCCTTTGGGTTGAAAATGAGTTATTTAATTTTAGTTAAATTATTTTATAATATTTTTATATTTAAAATTTATAAAATTAAAGTGATAATAATTTAATATTTTGAAAAATAAAATTAGAAAGACCAAAATAATTAAAAATTAAGATTAAGAGTTATTAAACAAGGTATAATATTTAACATTACTTTTTAAAGCGAATCGAGTCCTAAAAACAGGGTTAAAATGGGCATTAATTGTGCATTCAACACTTTGCATGGTGGGCCCGCCTTCTCCACTTTGTCTCTCTACAGTATACACCCCTTTCTCGATGCTGCAATTCTGCGTCAATTATTAGACACGAGTTTTGTAAAGCGATCCAAATACGCCGACAACTTTGTAAGTCCTGTTTGATTTGAAAATAATAGTAAAAGGTTAATTTGATTCTACTTATTCATTCATCATTCAAGTGGGTTTTACTCATTCGCAGTATAACAATTGCTTCACTTATTTAACTGTTAAGCTGGTAAAGTACTGAATTAATATAACAATTTATTTCGCACTTTATTCACTCTTATTAGCCAAATCAAACTGATCCCTAAGACTTTTGGGTTTGGATTATTTGAAAATAATTCATCATCTTTTCAATTGTCCCATCATCAATTACATTAATACAAATTATTAATAAAAAAATATTCCCTATTTAATTTTTTACAACTTATTTTTTGACCATATATATAACCTATTAACCAAATAACTCAACCTTTTCATAATCTCAAAAACAAGATTAATTAAATAACCCCAATCCAAAAATACTTAAAATAAAAATTAATTTTAATTTTATTTTAAGAAACTATCACAACCCTAAATTCATGGAGCTCCACCTCAACAACTTAAACACATTTTCAATGAAATTTGAATTGAACCTGAAATTCACTGTCTTACATTAACATGAGGAGCTAGTCACCAATATTTTTCTGAGTGTTTTGAAGTTGTAAAAAAAACATAGTGATATGAATTTGGAAGAGAATTACAAAAAAAAAAGTATAAGAAGTTTAAAAAGTTCCAATATTTATAGACTCAATAGGCATTTTGTTTAAGTTTGAAACTGCAAAATTATAGCCTAAAAACGATCTCAACCTGTAATATATCCGAGCAGCTGTCTCGACTTTCTTCGTGTTGGGCATTCCAGCATCAATTTTTCTTCACATTTAACCTATCTCTTATAAACCACATCATATATGTTCAAAAACTTTATTTCAATTCACATTTCATTGGCTGGCGACAGTTGTTGCTCCTCGTTGTTGAGGATGAATTGGAAGAGGATGAGCTTCCGTGTTGAAAACAAACTCATCCAAAGGAATAACATTTTCGTCTCCAAACAACAAGTAAAGATACTTGAGTGTTTCACCCAAGAAAAATGTCTCCATTTTGTCTCTTTTTGTTGGGGGAATAACCGTCACATCGTTTAAAGATGTATAACCGCCGGATTCAACCTTTGTATACTTCTCAAACGCTTTGAAGATCTCCCAACCCCATTCCCGATATCTACACAATTTTGAGAAGAAGAAAAAAATTGTCAAAGGGAATTAACAAACTGGTTTAGAAATTTGGACATACTTTGGGTCTTCTGTGATTCGATACAAAACGAACAACGATTCTACAGTTTCAGGACGCAAAAGATTGTGCCGGTCAAGTGGCATGATTTTTATGTCCTTTGCATATTTTGACTCTTTGTTTCCCCCCTCGTGACCATCTCCTTCTGACTGTGCCTGTAATACACACAACAATAAACATATAGAAAAGCCCAAGCTATATGAACCTTATTTTCGAAGACTTTGATCAAACTGAAAATTAATTTGTTAGAATACTGAAAATGAGTTGAGAGTATCTGAAAATAAATGCCTAGTAACCAAATGAAATTCTCTAAATTTTAACTACTTGTTATGCAAATTGATTTTGATAAAATGTACAACTAATGTCGGAAAAATCATTAAAAGACTATTTTACCCTTATAATGACATAAGTTGATTAAATTCTCATTATATTTTGAAAGCTCTTGCTAGATTACCGATTTAAGACATTCATATCTTACTGAATTAAGCTAAATTTTGTTTCTTAATTTGAGCTAAATCTAGATAATGAAGTGATTACTAGAAGTAACAGTTATCAAATTAACTTAATTCAAATATTAATTAATCATTTAGATTAAGAGTTTCTTTGATCTTGGATTATTTGGAAAAAAGATTGTAGGTTATAAAATCAAAATCTTGTTGGATGGAAATGTGGGTTTTTTGGGATTATTTGGGTTAAATTAATAAAATGTCTTTTGAAAATTTAAAATTCTATTTTATAAAACATAAAATAAGGATATCTGGGTATTTCAAATTTTTAATTGACAAATTAAGTGATATGATCAGTTGCGTTATGAAACAGTGCCTTAGTCACCTAACCTCAAGGTGGATTTTGAAGGGGTATTTGGTTGAACAAGATTTGAGGCGAATTTCTCTAAGATGAAGTTGCAACTACAAATTTACTACGGGAATAAAATTAACTAACCTCCATGTTGAAATAAGCAATCTCTGGAGCAAGACGAGTAGATGTTACTTCATACATCTCGTAGCATGTCTTAACCAGATCTTCAGCAAGCTTCAAATTTTCAAGATCTTCAAAGTTTAGCAAATTGTTCTTCATAGCTGTTTCCTTTTTGAGGCCCTTGGTGGCACCCAGAGCTAGTGTGCCCGGAAGGAAACATACCTAAAAGAGTTAGCAAACTTTGTGAATGTTTTTTAAGGTTGAGACATCATAGAAGAAGCGGATTCTCATGTAAGGAATTAATCTCCACTTACCAGATGATCCATTTTTGGACTAAAAGATCCTTGAGACCCAGAGGGCAATTCACCCACGAAAACCAATTCATTTGGGACAGATTTTCGAACTAGAAGGTGCTTCACACCCTTCATTGCTTCTGTATACATATCATACAAATATGTCCTATTTGCATCTCGGTCCTGAAGCCAAACTTTTATGAGGTATTCATAATAACTGTCGCCACGTGATCCCAACCTAATATTCTCCCCACTAAATTGACCAGTTTGAGGGCTGCAGCCACAAACAGGATTCAAATGTAAGATATCACAATTATTTTATGCAAACACGCCCCATATAAAACTTGTTTCCATTTATAACACTTGTCATTATAGATGTCAACTGAGAAATCATGTAAACAATAAATAAGCAAGTACTACCAAGAATCAATATAAACCTGTGCGAAAAGCAGCTCTCGTTTGTTTTCAGAAGCAAATCTACTAAGCACTTGCGAGTTACTACCTCTTCTAGTCCATTAAGACCCTTATGGGAAAACTTAGTTTCTTATTCTGATATCATTGAAATAATTTTTGTAATATTTTATATTCACATAAGCAGCTTATAAGTAAAAGCTGCTTATGCAACTAAACATGCTTAAATATTAAGAGCTTGTTAGATGAAAAAATGGATTATTTGGATTAAATGTTATAAAATAATAAAGTAATGATATTCTAGTTATAATTTAATGGATGATGAGATAAAGGGTTATTTGGATTAACCCTTCATCAAACAATGCCCAAGACTTTCATCATTCACTCCATTAGAAGTTCGGAAATAATTGCGCAAAGCAGGCCTAAATGTAGTTTTTTTACCTTATGTAGATTGGAACTAGTCCTTCTGTCTTTGGAAGAGTTTTCAAATGTTCCAAAACCTTCATCGATGCCAAGCTATACTTCGGGTCACCAGTCAGAAAGCTGAGATAGTTGAATTCAAGCTGAAGTGTGGAAACTTCAGATGTGCTACTCAATCCGTCTGGAGCAGTATGGGCAGTGTTATCATTCAAAACAACATCACTAAATGGAATAACAGTGGGACTTGATGTGAAAGCAGTTAACAGACGATCAGCCAAGTTCTTGGCATTTTCTAGGTAGACATTTTCACTCGGTCCTTTGTGAACTGTGTTTTTCCCGATTTGTAGATGATAAGCACTCAGTAGGCCACCAAGAACGCGTATCGTGGTCTCAAACAAATTAACGTTTCCTTTTTCACGGATTCTCCCAGGAAGATTTTTTTCAATCCATGAGCCTGCATCAGAAACGATATCATCTGCACCCATAATCATAGCTGTGTCTAGAGCGTCCACAACAGTAGCACCTAAACCTCCTAAACCATCAATTCCTCTTTGGCTTATTGGCATAAGTTCATCATAACCCACTGCAAAAGTTTTATAGCCAGTCCATGCATGGATAAATGCCTTTTTGACATCTTCTTGTCTGGCTTCCCACTTAATCTTTGCATCAATACTCTCGGAGCTTTTGTTACTGTTCATTTCATCAGGCGTTAATCGAGGAGGGATTCTCGGTGGCTTCCTCCAGAATTTACTAAATCTGCTACTACCATCAGCATTGAGGTTCTCCTTTTCCTCAGTTCCAACACGATTTGAAAGGCTAACTTTACTAGTTTGATTGTTATGATTTAAAAGTAGAAATGTCAAACCGGCAACCATCATTAACAACAAGATCCTTCCTGTGCTACATCTTGTACAGTTACGTTTTACATTAGAGGACAACATAGCCTGAGAAAGAACCTGCAGAAATCACACACTAAACTTCAACTGCTTACAACAGAAAAATACACTATATAAAGCTCCTTGATATGATTATATGCCCATGATATGAGGGGAAAAGGATGACAAAACCTAGATGGGGCATAGATTTTAACTGTAAGCAAGGTTTAGGAATGCTTGCAATTTCATATGGTAAATATTACATAGCCTCACATGTCAAACTGAGATTTGTATGGTTGTCGTGACATATGATCACAAGGGAAATTTAGTAAAAGACAATTTTCGGGGGCGATGATGGATAACATTCATACACTTTGCACAGCATGACTTCAGCTAGATCCAGTGAGGTTGAGGACAGATAAAAAAGGTTACAGACATTATTCCAAGGAAGACATCAGCTAAAGAGTAAGTTTAGGTGAAGATACTGAGTAGAAAGCACATGACAATTGACCATATAATTATTAGCAATTGTTAAATGAGGACTATTGTATCTTAGCCCCAAAAAAGGGGGGTAAAAGAAGAAAGAAAACTAGGACTATGTCTAATTTTGATCTGGTCTGGCATAATTATGTCATATACATAATAAGCACCATCAAGTATACCCTAATGATGGAGAGTAATCTAATCATGTAACAATTACACTTGTAAAAAATGTCAAGGTTTAAGGATTCAATTTAAAAAAAAAAAAAACAGATAGACATGACTTTAACCGCGCCTTTACTGCCAAACAACAATCACTTCTCCTACGGATTGAGATAAACTGAAGCAGCATATCCTTAAATAAGAGCATCAAACTACAAAGTCAAAAACGCTAGTTGAGCAATGTTCATTAAAACTGAAAGATTATCAGGATGTTCATTACTTTTTCATGTAGCAGAAACTAATAATCAGCTGAACAAGATCAATTTTCAGCAAAAATGCACAATTTCCATCTATCCAAAAGCCAAATTGATTCCCATAAATAGCTTCTACACGGTCGAATCGAACCAGAAATGGAAGTAATAAGCTAAATTTGATTTAGTTTGCAACACTGATGGAAGAATCTCCACGATCAGTTGATCGATCGACAAAACTTGTAACAAAAAAATGATCATAGAGAGATAAGCTGCTATCTATTTGAAATTTGAAGCTAAGGAAAGGAAAATTCGATAGGAGCAGTCATCGTGAAAGAAACAAGCATGAGTGAAAGATCTGGTGAAGCAAACCTGAGAACACGATCGCTGGCGAAACTTTGCGTTATCGTAGCGAACATCTTTCATTGAATACGGCAAAGTTTTCGACATGATCGATCGGAAACTGGAGCTCCGGATCTCGCGTTTTGGCCTATGATTATGGGGAACCTATACAATTGGATATTAGAATATGGGGGAGGTATAGAGAGAGAAAATTGTGTTCTAAAACCTATGGATCGGATTGCCAATAATCTAGAGAGAATGAAAATGATTTATTACGGTATAGAAGATTTGATGGATAATTCTGTCAATGCGGAGCAAAGTAGCAGCTGTCTTCTTCTTCTTCTTCGATTCAACCCATATTAGAAAGAGAGAGATTTGTAAAGAGGGTCGTCTTTTGGATGGGACCTGGGGTGGTCTTTTTCTCAGTAAGGCTCGGACCCTGGACCTGGACCCTGGTTTCTTTTACATTCTTTTTGGAGAATTATTTTCTAATCTATTTTTCTTTCTATTCATAATTACTCGTTTAAATTGGTACCATAATCTTTGGTGGGTGGGGTTTGGGTCGTCTATCGTATGCTGTTATACTCTTCGATTATATTTCTATCATAATTTTTGTTGGGTCGTCGTATGCGGTTATACTCTCCAATCATATTGCTACCATAATTTTTGTGTGCTCATTTCTCGAGTTCGTGTTTGTCAAAATCTGAAATTATTTTAATCTAAGAGTCCTTTTACATTTATCATATAATAATAAATTATATGAGTTTCTCACTATTTTGACTATATATTTTTAATTATTATTTGATAAAAAAAATCGTCATCGTTTACCAAACCCATTGTCAAAGATAAATTTTACAGTCATTTAAAACTTTTGGTAGAGATTTTCCGACACCACCTAATTGCGGGGCTTCCACGAAAGATAAATGGGCAACATCGTATTCTCTTCTCTTTATGCTCCGAGTTGTTTTTAATTGATTTATTCGGTTTTCATTCACAACTATGGACATGAAACTCACATCAATTATATTTTAAACACTTTCAAGAAAATTACATGTTAAAATTTTAATATTTGTATTATTTATTAGTATTTGTAAATTAATCTTATATTGTATCTTCTTACTTTCCTTATTTGATTTAATAAAAATAAATTATTTATATAAAAAAAATTAACAAATAAGAATTGCATTTCTTATACTACAATAAATTGTTTATAACTATACAAAAATTCACTATCATATAACTAAAAATTACAAATATTTATAATTAAGCTAATTTAGACATATAAATTATTAAATTTTTATTTAAATAGATGTATTACTAAAAATTAGTTCATTTAATACATTTATTACTATTTATATTATATATATATATATAAATATATACATATTTATTAAGACTTACTTTTAATATATTTTTACTTTTTCTTCATATATTTTAAATAATTAATAAACATTTATTATTTTAATTTATAATTTATCATAATGGTATATTTTTTATACAAAATATTACAATATTGTACTAATATTAAATAAAATAAACAATTGATATTAAATATGTTATCTAAAAAATATATATATTATTGAATAAAAAAATTAAATAAGAAAAATAAATTAAGAAAATATAAAAGTTAAAAAGAAACTGTAAAAATGTTTAATTAAAAATCTATTTAATTATAATATTAACTTTTTAAAATGAATTAAAAATATATTTCATATTAATTTGTTAGTATAAATATATTTGTCATTGGAAAAATCACGCGATCTCAGCTAGGTTTACATTGTAGGATCTTTCTAAACAGTATGAAAATGTTCAAGTGATGATTTCACTTAGAACTTCCATCAAACACCTTAAGGACATCATCTTTACTCCCGTCCGCACTCTCTGTCTCTTCTCTCATCGCCGCCACGAACCGCCGAAACAAGACCCATATTCCCTTCTCAAGGAAGACCCTATTCAGGTAATCTCAGATCTATGGGTCCGATCATTCTCCGACAAAACCCACAAACCCTTTACCAATCTCACCGGTTTCCTCTCAAAGCTCGATTTATGGGTCATCGCTTATCAACGCTCCTGTGCCGACATTACCGGCTCCTACCCTTCTCGAGCCGCTATCCAATCCAATGTCCTTCAAGACCTTGTATCACTCCGACAAGCCGTTATCAAGAATCAATTTCTCTGGAATGAGAAAACCCATTTACACATTCGCGCACCCAATGATATACCCTCTACCAAATTAATATCCAAGAGAAAGTTCCGCTCTTATCTGAACTCAGCTAATCCACCATTTCAAGACAGGGTAGTTCAAGAGATGCTGTTGTTGATCCTGGAACCCATATTTGAGTCACGTTTCTCCCCCAAATCGCACGCTTTTCGTCCTGGAAGAAACGCTCATTCAGTAATTCGATCCATTCGGAGTAATTTCGCTGGTTACTTATGGTTCTTGAAAGTAGACGTAACTGAAGTATTTGAAACTATTCAGCTAGATACAATGATGACATGTGTGGGGAAGTCTGTCAAGGATTACAAAGCCCTTGACTTGATTCAGTCAGGCCTAGAAACATCTCAGAGGAAGAGAGTAGTAGACATTGTTCCTGAAAAGAAGGAGTTTCGAAGGAAGAAGAAGATAAAGAAGAAGAATAAATCTGAAAAGAGAAGAGTTTTGAGTGGGGATGATCCAAAACCAGACCCATATTGGTTAAGAACATTCTTCGATTTCTCACCAATGGAAGCTTCTCAGGTACCCAATTATGCCTCTTTAGGAATTCTCAGTCCTTTATTATCTAATATATACCTTAATGAACTAGATCACTGGATGGAAGAGAAAATATCCGAATACTTTAATCCATGCGAACATGATTCAATCTGGAAAGACTTGAAAGATGGTAATAGTAATCATAACCCATCTTGGCCAGAATTTGTTCCATCAAGTGGAAAGGCAAGAACAAAGAAAATGGATTACATTCGTTACGGAGGCCACCTCTTAATCGGAATTCGCGGTTCTAGAGGCGATGCATTGAGAATCAGGAACGAAATAAACGAATTCATCCATAATCGATATGGGTTATCATTGAATGAATCCAAATTCGAGATAGAACACATAACCAGAGGAATTCTTTTCTTGGATCACATAATCTGTCTAAGAGTGATTCACCCCACTCTTCGATACACTTCAACCGGGGGAGAAATCGTCAGTAAGAAAGTCGTCGGCACATTGTTATCTGTTACAGCTAGTCTTCAAAGATGCATCCGACTGTTCAGACAGCTTAGATTCGTCAAAGGAGATAAAGATCCCGAGCCACTTCCATGTACTCCAATGCTTTACGCAGGCCAAGCTCATTCGAACGCTCAAATGAATAAATTTCTCGAAACAATGGCTGACTGGTATAAATATGCTGATAATCGCAAGAAAATCGTCGCGTTCTGTGGCTATGTGATTCGTAGCTCGCTGGCTAAACTCTATGCTGCAAGGTACAAGCTTAAATCGAGAACCAAGGTTTATAATATGGCTTCGCGTGATCTCAGCCGTCCTTTGAGGAAAAGTGGTATCAAGTCTTTGCCTGATTATGAACAACATCTGGCGATGGGTCTTGTCGATCCGATTGAAGGCGTGCGATTTTCTCACATGAAGTTGGTACCTTCGTGCGATTACACGCCGCTTAAGAGGAATTGGATTCCTGATCATGAAAAGTTTTTGATTGAATATTCAAAATTACAAGATCCTAGATTGTTTTGTGATTTGCTTAGATCAATTAAGGAAGATGTGGGTTTAAATTTACCACAAGATCAGATAGCTGCCATTGTATGGGACTGGAAAACAGTTGGAATTAGGAGAGCCAGATTACATCATTAAACTTTTCAGGTAATTGATTTTAATCTTGAAATTGCATATAAATGAATATTGATTCTCATATAAAAGAAGGAAGTATTTACGGGTTTTTGGATTCTCTCCACATTTTTGAAAGATATGTCTTGCATTTGTCAAAGCTTGTTGTGTTTTTTAATGGATCGAAGTTTGCCAAATTGGTTTTGTGAGTGTCTTGTTTGATGAGATTGTGTCGGAATTCTAAGACAACTTGTTCGAACACCTCCACTTCAAACATGTTGATTTTTATGTTTGGTTTTGTCATGTCTCGCACGAATGCAAATGCTAATTGGTCTCTCGGATTGAAGGCTTCGAGCTCGTTGAACAATAAGCAAGAGAAGGCGTTGCTTGTCGAGCTGTGCTTCCTCAAGATCAATGCACTGTCTGGTACATCTGCACTCAACAAAAAAAATTGGATTAATCGAATGAATGATAAGGCCACTCAAGAATGATTTCTAACCAATGAGGGCTGTAAAATTTGAAGAGGAATGGTAAATTTATGTTTTTGAGGGTGATGTTGAATTTGAAGCAGAAACAAATAGTCTTCCTTTGCATTGTTGCTTTATTAAATTTGTTAATATATTATAATAATTAGAAATGATTGAAAAATAATAATTTAAAACCATATAACCACCATAAAATCAGTAAAAAGAATTAATTTGTAGTCATGGACCCATGTAAAATAAACTTCACAAATAGTTAATTCCATACTAATAACTTTTACATTATTATAATAAAAAATATATGAAAAAAAATACTCATTTTACTTTCCTCTTAAGTTGGGTACAATTTGCTTATATGATAATTTAATGTCTCAAATTTAATAAGTTCTTAAATAATCTTAGATAATAATTATTACGCCATCTTAATCAAAATCCTTATTTGATAGTTGATACTATCTTCCTTCTAAAGCAATAGACTTTTAATACCAAGTTAAATAATTAAAGTGAGCTTCTTTCTACAAACTATAGGTTTCAATTAAATTTTTTTAATTAATTTTTTATTTTCAAAATAAAATTTAGTATCATAAAAACATAATGTTTTGAAAATATTAAACTTACAAGAACTATCTATAATTATTTTTAAAATATTTCAATAATAAGTATCATAATATTAAAATGACATAGATTTTCTTTATTACTTGAAGAAAATAATCAACTTTCTACATTCCCTCAATCATTCACAATAATTATTAATAAGTCCATTACAAAGAAAATACTTAAGCAACACTCTAACTAGATTAGGCAGTTATTAGTGAATCCCCTAATTAAACTAAATAATTTATATCAATTTTATCTTTAAACTAATATTTTATTTATTTCTCAATAAATATAAATTCATATATATAATATGATTTTGAATTATAATTTAGATAACAACCTCTGTACCAATGCAACAAAAAGTGTGAAACTATCTTATATCTATGTAATTTCTAAACTCAATATTGTAAGTGGATTTAAACCTAATAAAGACATAGACACCAAATGACTATTTTGATTTAAGACTCTTATCACATCAACTATCTTATTTGAAAAAAACGTTTTTAAATACCTGATACATAAGGAAGCTTGCGATCCGACCATGGTTGAAGTCCCTTCTCACAATAACTCTCCATTTGCATTTTCAAAGAATCAACATCTCGCCATTTCCTCCACCTCGCAGTCGCCATCGCTTCCTCCATAGTATGAACGTAATAAGGATGCCTAGAGATCGCCATGTCAACATTTTTCTTAACTACAAGTGAATGAATCAAAAACAACGGATCAACCGCCATCTGTAGCTTGGCATCCACCCAAATGCTGTAAATCGAGTTTGGAAAAAGCCTGTGGACTAAATACTTTGGTATGACACCATTCATGGCTGCATTCTTGTACAAATTGTCGGTCTCAACTCTTACAAGTCTCCACACGCCAACATTATGTTCTTTTGATGTTTTGATAATCAATTTGTGTATGTAAAGTCCTTCGAGTGTAATATCATCCACAAACATGAAGAAACAAACCAATTCTCGTGTTCTTGATCCTAGTTTTTTTGGCTGTCGGATTTTATCATGGTCACCAAAGATTGCAGAAACTACAACCAATCCTTCACATTTCTCCATCGCAATTCTATCTTAAAAATGAAAATTTTCTATTTAAATTATGTTTCAAAACAAAGAGACAAAAATGAAGAAAATTCCAAGAACAAGACAATAAACAAATGAATTACCAGAATCACTGACGGAGAATTTCTTGAGAAACCCGCAAGGAATTTCAACGTCAACATTACGATGTCGATCAAAATAAGAAACCCTTTTCATGAAACTAAAATTCCCACCAAAACTATCATGATCAGCCGATTCCTGAACATACCTTAAATTCCCCGAACCCAAATCCGATGAATTCTTGCATGATTCTTGGATTTCTTTCACTACAGTCCAATAATCTGAAAAAACAATTGAACCCATAAATCAGAATTCATCAATCATCAATCATCAATCTCATGTTACATTATCATCAATTAGAATTGGACAAGAATTGGCACCTGAGAAATGTACAGGGAAAGCGCAGGCGGATCGAAGAGTGGGAATGGAATGTTTGTGTTCTCCGTAAGATGGTGGATAGGAGAAGAGAGGAGATAGAATGGGGTCGAAAGGGGATGATCGGAAAATGCATTTGGTGGTGGAGATGGAGAAATAGACGGCGATCGAAAGGGAAGTAAAGAGGTAGAAAAGAGAAAAACAGAGTTGTTTTGATTGGCATAGGAGTGGAGTTGAATACTTGGTTTTCCCCATAATAAGAAGAATTCCATCATTTAATTTGTGTTTACTTACTTACTTAAATACACAACCTTAAATTAACTTTACTATTTTATTCCATTTTTTAAAAATAATAATATTAATGACCTTAAAGCTGGTTCAACTTTTCATTAAATACTAAACTAAAGAAGTTTTAAATGTTACATTAGCTCGGAGATTTCAATGATTGTGAATTTTTGCATTTTTAAAGTGTAGCAATGAATTGTCATATTCTCTCCCCCTTTTTATTTATTTATTTATCTTTCTCCTTGTTTTAATACATATTTAACTTAATTATTTTATTAAAATATAAAAGTAATAAAATATTTTCAAATACAGTAATCTTTATCTTATCCAACTACACTCTTAATATTATCATAGCAAAAACACATCCAAAAATTATTTATCGGTTTCTAATTAAAACTCAAACTCGCTCCAACTCCAAACTTAAAAGTGTTTTCAAAATATTGTCTTAAAATAAATACATCTTTTGAACGAATCAAAATCATTAAAGAAAATATACATATTCTACATAATTTCATTTGCTTTATTGAGAGACCTTATCAACTTAATTAACCAATTAGTTAGCTCAATCAGGTATACTCAATGTCTAAGAGATTAAAGACTATGTGTTTGACTTTATGTGATAGTGTATTTGCTTCCCACAATTATATATATTTTTAAAAACCTATAACGATGAGGACTGACAAAACTATAACAGTGAGAACTGGCGACAGATGATTTGTTATTCTATAAAAGTTATAAAATATGCCCTCAAATGTGTTATCTTTTTAACAAAAACATAATATATATATAAAATAAAATGAGATCATTTCACATTTTATGTGTCAAATAAGTTTGGTTTGAAAGATGATACATTTGAGGGCATACCTTATGGAACACCCGATGTTTCGAAGGCTAACCTTAAGGTGAACCTATTAGTGTCACGACTCGTTTAAGGGGGTGTCGAGATTAATTGAAGTCTTGGCCTAACAACGTGTTAATCTCCATAGTTCAAAGGAGGCCAATCATCCAAGTAAGTCCACTACAAGTAGGGGTGTTCAATATTTGGTCTGAACCGAATATCCGACTGAATTCGAATTCACCCAATTTGAATCAACCGAATTCGAATTTTATTTTCGGTTTTCGAATCGAATTTCAAACCAATTCGAATTCAAATATGGTTTTCGAGTTTGAAGTTCAATTTGAAAACCAAACCGAAAACAGAATTCATTTTATATTATTTATTTTTCTAAACTTAGCTTAAGAAAAGTTCAAAATAATCAAATTATAATAAAAAAAATGAAACAAAGCACCTGTGGTCTAGTGGTAGAATAATTCCCTGCCACGGTACAGACCCGGGTTTAATTTTTGGCTGATGCAATTTATTTTGAGTTATGCTAGCTCCAAAAATTAAAAAAAAAAACAAATTCAGTTTGAATTCGAAATTCGAACCGAATATCGAATTCGGTTCGGTTTAATTAAAATTTATTCGAATTCGATTCGGTTTTCGAATTGGCTAAAAAAAATAAAAATTCGAATAAACCGAACCGAGAAATTCGAATAACCCGAAAACCGAGAATAACCCCGAAAACCGAACCGATGAACACCTTAACTACAAAGAATATTTTAGAAGCATTGGAGAAGACATGCCCCAGAGTAATAAATGTAATAATTGGATAGTAGGTCCGTTAATGAGATAGTTAGAATGAGGTAGTTGAATATTATATAATTAATATGGTAGTTAAATAGTATCATTAATATAGTAGTTATAATTAGCCCTATAAATACTTCAAAGATATTTCTTTGTAAACACCAAGTATTCATTTAATAGAATTCTTAATCTCAAAAACTTTCTCTTTCTAAGTTCTTTTTTCATTGTCTAAAAAGGCTTATTAGTTAGAATTTGAGTCGATCTAACCTAGTGCCACACGGGTCGAATTTCATCCTATGACAAGTGGTATCAGAGCCAGGTTGTGCGCATTCAAACTACAGAAGATGGATTTAAGTGTTGTTATCGTCACTAAGGTTTCGACCGACAAACATAAGGGCAATGGATCCAAGAAGGATAAGTCCGTCAAGAGAGGTGGTGCTATCATGGAAGCGCGGGTGACCCGACTTGAAGAAGGCATAAACGAGCACTAAGAAGCTCTCGAAACGTTTAGCGTAATGACCGATAGAGTGACGGTGTTGGATGAGATAAGTGAAAAGTTGGTGAATGAGATCATGTGGATCATTAACAATTCGAATCGTAGCATTCGTGACAAGGTGTTAGGATCGATTCGAGGGGAGGTTAATGATATCCAGTAGAAAGTACTCAAGACAATCCGAGGAGAAACCAATGCGATGATCGACATTTTCCAAAGAGAAATGATGGGGAGACTTGATGCGATGGAAAGTCGGATTGGGTGAAATGGAGGGGAACTTCGAGGTGCGACATCTCATCGAATGAATGTTTCTAAGCCAACTCCGTTCAAAGGCTCGAGGAGTGCAATTGAAGTTGAGAACTTCCTTTGGAACACAGAACGGTATTTTCGGGCATCAAACATACTTGATGATCACACCAAGTTGCATACGACCCCTTTCTTCCTGATAGAGATGGCGCTATTGTGGTGGAGAAGACATGAAACAGACATTGAACGAGGTACGTTGATGATGAAAACACGGAAGACTTCAAGACTGAGTTCAAGCGCCAATTCTTTCAAGAGAACGCCGACTTTGAGGCACGAAAGCGGCTAAGTCAACTTGAGCACAATAGGACCATCAAGGAGTATGTGAAGGAGTTCAAGAATTGATGCTCGAGTTACTTAGTCTATTCGTGTTTGTTAATAGCCTAAAAACTTGGACATAGTTAGAACTGCAAAGAGCCAAGGTGCAGAACGTCTCCGAGGCAATTACGGTTGCGGAGAGGCTGATCGAGCTCAAGTTGTCCGTGGACAGGCCAAAGTTCGTCAGAGATGATGAGGATAAAGGTGGGGAAGACCGCCCACCCAAAAAGTTGCAGCCAAACAACAATTCGGGGAGGAAAATCAACGAATTGGGTAAGCCAAGAACTTGTCACATTTATGGTGCTACCAACCACATAAATTTCATGTGTCCATTCAAATGTAAAAAAGTGGCGGCAGTTCGAGAAACTGAGTCCTCCGATGAGGAAGAAGAGACTTAAATAGAATCCTTAAGACTGATAAATGCTGGGCTAGTGTTGCGGAACCGATCAAGGTAACAAAAAGGGGCTCGATGTTCGTGGATGCCTTGATCGGGGGAAGACACATCAAAGCATTAGTGGATACTTGAGCTACTCACAATTTCATGCATGGAGGAGTGACTAAGGTGTTGGGTCTCCGCATCCACCCAATGAGAGGGACGGTAAAGTCTGAGTACAACAACCAAGCTGGTAACCGAGGAGGATAAGAAAGTGCACACTAGGATGGAAGACTGAAATGGGACAGTCTCATTTACATTAGTCCCTATGGATGACTACGATGTAGTATTGGGACTACAATGGTTAGATCAGGTAAGCGTTTGCATAGTTTCTCGTTCTGATTCCTTAATTTTTTGGATCATGGAAAGACTAAAGTGATACCAACAAGAAGAGAATCAGATGGTATGTGCATGTTCTCGGCAATGCGATTTAACCGAGGTTGCAAACGTGGTAAAAAGAAATTTTCCACTTTTGCTAGGATGGATGACAAAAACAATTCCAAGGGAAAATGAGAAGCACACGAGGAAGTCTAAAGAGCGGGTGTGAAGGTCTTCGAGGGACTCAAGGCCAAAGACACCAAACAACCATCAAATCCACAAGGTTTGACCACATGTTACGTTGGTCAAAGTCACTCCACCTTCACTCTTGCCAAATCCTTAGGAGAGGAAGCAGATCTTGCTCAGACATCTTTGGACAAAGACACCAAGAAGATGTAGAAATGGCCAGGATCTGAATAGGCGTGCAGTCGAGTTTAAGGAGGGGGGCGGAGGATTGAGAAATTTACTCCTGCAACAATGTAAGTCTCTGCAATCTGAGCTCAAGGGGCTTGTGCGCAAATACGAGGGACCGTTTAAAAATGAGCAGCGTGTGGGGGAGGTCTACCCGATGTCAAGAATAGGTAGGGAAAAAGGATCACTTGTGGCAATTCAGACAGAAGATTGAAGGGTACCGGTCCAAGGTCAAGCCGAGGACGGCCACGACTTAGGTGGGAGAGAATGTTACGGCTCATTAGTGTCACGGCCCGTTCAAGGAGATGTCGAGATTTATTAAAGTTCTAGCCTAACAATGCTCTAATCTCCCTAGCCCAAAGGAGGCCCAATCATCCAAGTAAACCTATTACAAGAAATATTTTAGAAGTATTGAAGAAGGCGAAAGAATATCATTAACAGGGTAATTAAAGAATATGATTAATAGGGTAATTGAATATTATATAATTAATATGGTAGTTAGATAGTATCAGTCATATAAATAACTGAAAGATATTTTATTTGTCATATAAATAACTAAAAGATATTTGTAAATAAAGTTAATAGAATTCTTATTCTCAAACAATTTCTCTCTATTTTGTTTTCATTGTCCAAAAACACTTACTAGATAGAATCTGAGTCGATCTACTAGTGCCACAATTTTATCCCGTGACATTAAAGTGTGCTTAGTTAGATAATAACAATGGGCCAACCTATACCCAACATACCTTTTTCTTTTTTAAAACCTACTTGTTAAGGTTTTATTCTATAACCATTATAAACATTAGTATAGTTGTAAACAATGTGCTAAATTGATTTTTTTTCAAATTATATTACAAAAGTATTATTGAAATCTAACCAGATATATAAAATAAAAATAAAAAATACATTTTCCGCATAAGACAAACGTGATCACGCTGCTTTGTAAATGTCATTCCCGAAATTACCATGAAAAAACAAAAAATAAAAAACAATTTACCTTTGTTTAAAGAAAAATAGTAAAAAAAGGAAAACCTAATTTATATATTTTTGGGTGCCAAAAGCTTAAATTCGAGAAAAAATAGCCCTAATTGTTCACTTTTTGCGAATAACATAGAAATCCCTCTTGCAAAGAGACGACAGCAGAAATCTCAATTCATGCTTTGAAGACAGGAGGGGATTATTTCCAACAGGCTAATATCGGAGGTAAGATTAAGGTTGTTTTTTCTTAGGGTTTGAATCTTTTCACGCTCTTTAAATTTCCTGAAGATCGTGACTTTTTCACCGACCTTATCTATTACGAATTTAAATTGGATTCTGCATTCTATGTGCTGCTTCCGTTGATCTTTCTTCAATTGGGTATATTCTACTTAGTGTTTTTCTGATTGAATTTATTGGAGCTGATCCTTTTGCTTTCCTTTCCTTTCAGTTGAATTCTTAGTTTGGAAAAATATTAAATTGACTTGAATGGGCGAAACGGGGAAGAGGGGTAGGTCTCATAGAGACAGTGATAGAGACAAAAAGGATCAAAAGAGGCGTGCAACCGACAGAGATGATAGGAACGAAGGTGAACTTGTAGTTTACAGAATAATATGTCCAGATGGTGTAATTGGCAGCGTGATTGGAAAGAGTGGGAAAGTGATCAATTCTATAAGACAGGATACTAGGGCAAAAATTAAGGTTGTTGATCCTTTTCCGGGTTCCAAAAACAGGGTTATTCTCATCTATTACCATGTTAGGGAGAAGCAAGATGTCGATGTGGAAGGAGAATTCAATGATATGGAACCTCTTTGTCCAGCTCAAGATGCTCTTCTCAAAGTGCAGGAAGCAATTGCAGGTGCTATAAATGCTTCTAACGATAATAATAATAATATAGATAACAAGAAATATAGAGACAAAGAGGAGTGCCAAATTCTTGTACCAGCTAGCCAAACCTCTAGTATCATTGGAAAGTCCGGTTCGATTATAAAGAGACTGAGGAACATCACTAAGGCAGCTATTAAGGTTATACCTAGAGATGCAAGCGATCCATCTCATTCATGCGCATTGGATTTCGATAATTTCGTTGTGGTTAGTTACATTTATTTATACCTGAAAGCAATTGTGGTATCTGGCTATACTTAATTTTTTATTTTGAACAGATAAGTGGTGAACCGGAATCAGTTAAGAGAGCTCTGTTTGCAGTTTCTTCAATCATTTACAAGTTTCAGCCAAAAGAGGCCATTCCACTCGATACTAATGTTCCAGAACCTCCTCCAACAATCATTATTCCTTCCGATTTTCCTATTTACGCTCACAATGGAATATATACATCTGTCGAATCTCTTCTACCATCACGATCTGTTCCATCTGTCATAAGTTCTGCAACCCTACCCGAACTTCCAAGATATTCTGATGAACGTGGCACATGGCCGTCTACTTATTCGTCTGCTCTTCCTGTTGGGGCTGGTTATGGAGGTTCTTCGCGATCGGAGGAGTTTGTTGTGAGAATATTATGTCCGAGGAGCGTGATTGGTCGAGTCATTGGAAAAGGAGGCAGTTCTATTAAAGGTATCAGGCAAGCTAGCGGTGCTCGAATTGATGTCGATGATGCCAAACATGAACGCGATGAATGTATTATCACGATTACCTCGACAGAGGTTAGAAATTTACGCTCTTAAGTCTTAATTCAATTACTAGTCAATGATAGGTTATGTTATTCTACTCTGTGTGTTGAATTTGTTTACTATGTTAAAAAAATTGCCAGTCATCGGATGATGTGATATCGAAGGCAGTCGAAGCTGTTTTGATGCTACAAGAGAAGATGGCTGATGAAGATGTTGGTACTTTGACAATTAGACTCCTTGTTCCAACTAAGGTTATAGATTGCTTACTTGGTAGGGGCAGTTATGTCATTAATGAAATTCGAAAGAGAAGTAAGGCTGAGATCCGAATCTCTAGGGTTATGAAGCCCAAGTATACTGATATGGATGATGAGCTTATTGAGGTGAGGAATGTTTAAAAGAGTTTTTGATTTATGTTTTCTTACTACTTTCAGTTTTTGAAATCTTTTTTTTGCGATGGTCTGGATGCAGGTGATGGGGGAAGTGGATAAAGTAAGAGATGCGCTTCTTGCCATTGTGATGAGGCTTAGAGATGATGTTTTGAATGATAGAGAAAGATATTTCAGTAATTCTTATGGTGGCAGTTCAGTTTATTCTGCCGGAACAAGTTTAACAGTACCTTCGGCTTTGCCTAGTGCTGTACCAATGAATCCATACGCTTACGAGCCAAGAAGTGAACCCAGGAGAAGAATGGACCCACTTTCTTCAAGTGGTGGCCTTTATGGTTATGGTTCTTTGCCGGTAATCCATATTTTCATCTAATTTCTTTAGATCTTCGAAGTTCCTGATTGGATTGATGGGTTGTTGTTCTGATTTAATCTATAGTTCTAATGATCTTTGCTTCTTGTGATAATGCAGATGGGAGATAATGACTATGGATCTTCTTTGTCTTCTTACTCATCAAAGATTTATGGAGGGTCTGTAAAATATATATATCTTGATCTTTTTTGATGTTTGTTTTTCTTTCAATGTTGCGCCACTTATGAAAAACCTCTCTTTTGTGTGTTTCTTCTCAACAGATTACCACCTCCATCCACCCTTGAGATTTTGATTCCAGCACATGCTGTGGGAAAAGTGATGGGCAAGGGTGGGGCAAATATAGCCAATCTCCGTAAGGTAATATAAGAATAGTTTTGACTGACGGCTCTGGTTTTGAGCTCATATAACTAATCCTCTAGAACCAAGTCGCGGATCTTATCTACTAGCCTAATTTATTGGGATTAGAGTTGGAAACATCACTCATTTTCAACATGAAACCACCCTCCAATTGCATATTTGCATATGTAGAGCTGACGAATTGTGAGAGTACACAATACAAAATTATCGCATGGGAAGTGACTAAAGTGGGCCGGTTTGGTAGGACCAAACTTTTAGATGTGATCTCATCCAACTCAAATTTCGATTGTCATCCAGCCTAAAATCCTGGTTGTGATCCAACTTAAAATCCACACCTTTTTTTTATAGATAAAGGTTTTTCCAAAGAGGAGACTAACACAACATCCCGCTAATATGACCCCCACTTCAATCAAGTTGTTTTTAGTGGAAATCAAATTTGAGACTAAGTTTAAGACTGTTTCCACTTGAGCTATCTTGAAAAAAAAAATCCATTTTCAATATTTTATTTTTAGACTAGTGTTTTTTCCAAAGAGGAGGTTAACACAACATCCCACCGTTATCCCCACTTCAAGGTGCTTTCAAATGGAATCAAACTCTAGACTTGAACTTCTTGAGCTACCTTGGAAAAACAATCCATGCTTTTATACCAAACAAAAGTATCTCTGTTTCTGAAAAAGTTTTGGATCAATAAGTGTTACCCCATCTTATTATCATCAGTAAGAAGAAAATATAACTCGTGTGTATCCTTGTGTCATATATAACTAATCCTTTCTATCTTCCTTGGTTCTTCTTTCCACATTCTTTGTGTGCCACTAGGATTCTTGTATATGCATGTTGTTCTTTCAGATGATGGCTCATTGGGGAGACTTTACCATGTAATCCATACATTCTCACTCACAGTTATTTGTCCTCAGATTTCTGGAGCAGCTATAGAGATAACTGATGTAAGATCTTCCCGTGGTGACCGTCTTGCTCTAATATCTGGCACAGCTGATGAGAAGCGTGCTGCTGAAAATCTGATCCAGGCATTTATAATGTCCACTTAACCTATAATGTTTGTTGTTGTTGATCCTCCAGTGTTTTAAAGTCGCATCCTACCCAAAAAGGCCTTGGAGGTTTATTCGAAGATCTAGTTTCTGTAGTTTCTTTCTACCTCTATCATGAAGTGTTTGGCTTAATCTCTAAGATCATCTTCTGCTTCGAGTCCTGCTTCTGCCATACCCAGGCAAAAAAAAAACTTGTCTATTTGTTGCTTTTATCTTTGAAATAATCTTCTGAACTTTTAGGATTTTTTTTTCGATCTCAGTGTTTTCATCTTGACTTGTGTCAAATGCTGCTGCTATGTTCCAAAGAACTTGAATAATGGTTTATTCAAAAACTATTACTGGTTTGCAATGAGAGTATGAGACTTTGATGTCCTCTGCTGCTATCTATTCTATGAAATTTGACAATCTATGGTTTGATTAATCTTCTTCTTATCCGAAATGGATCAGATCTCTCTATGTCTGTTTTCTGCTGATTCCTCCTCCTTTTAGGCACTTGGAATTTTCAAGTGTTAATGTATCTACATATGTTTGTCTTAGGGAATTTGCTTAAGCTGACATGCCATTTTGGTTATCCATGTCTTTGATGAAAAAACAAATTGGTTCTTCTTATCCTTTGATAGATTTCACTACTTTCTAGATGTGATTCTTTAGCAAAAATCAGAAAGTGTACACAGATGTCAGTCTCCTCTAGAGTGATGGTTTGTTTTGTAGCAATTTTCTGGCTTTGATTCGTAAGTAGATCCAAATTCTGAATTTGTGTGGTCGAAAATCTTGATCAAATTTTTGAATTTGTTGTGGCTAACTAAGTTTTTTGCAAACTTGATCTCATCAGGATTCATATCCAAATAAATGAGATTCTTGACAAAATAGAAAGTATTTCCAAAGGAATTTATTAACTGTTTCTGATCCATAATGAGTTTTCAAATTAGATTTTGCTTGTTTGCTCTATCACTATTGTTATTTACATATAGTTAAGGGGGTGATTTCTTCATGAGCTGCCAGTTATAGTGGTGATTTCAGTCATTTATTCGTCTTCTTCTTCTCGAATTAGTGCTCTCTGTCACGATCTCTAACCATTAAGTATGATCCGATCATTCAAATTTAGCTTAGAGCTTACGTTTATAGTTGTTAATTAATTTGCTTATAGATGTTAATTAAGTTGTGTTAGAGCTTACTTAAGATGAGAAATAACCTATATTTTTTTTGAATAATTAATTTGTGTTAGAGCTTACGTTTATAGATGTTAATTAGTTTGTGTTAGAGCTTACTTAAGATGAGAATTAACCAATAATTTTTTAGAATGTTTCTGAATAATGTTTTTAAATTAGTTAGCTGAATTGTTGTGCTTCTAATAAGTAATGTAACTGCTTTGATATTATATTGTAAGGGTACATTTGATTTGAGGTATTTATTTAATTGGTTCATAATAATGCTAATCAAACTCTAATTATTTTATCATAAAAGAAGATTTTACATTACCAACAGAACTATCATTTAAATAACCCATAAAAAATCTCGGTTAGGGCGGGAATGTGTTTATCATCTCTCCCGTTTTACTTTGAGATATTTTTTCACTAGCATTACCTTTCGGTTTTAGAGAATTTTTGCAGGTTATTTATACCATATTCTCTAAAAATAAATATATTTTTTTATCTAGTTTTGAAATTTTTAATATAATATATTATAATATATTGAAAATTTATATTATTATAAAGAAATAAATTAAGAATTTTATAAAATATAATAAATAAATATATTATTGATTTTATATATTTAATTTTGTTTATAGTGTTCGTGGTAAGATGTAAAAAATTTGAAGAAAATCTCTTCAAATGAGACAATTCGGTTTGTCATATTATATATGATCTCATATCATATTCAATATCCATCCAAGATAATTTAGGTTTTCGATTTTCACGATTTACCTCAAACATCTTATATTTATCATCTTAAAATAAGAAAAATAAATAAATGAAAAATGATATAAACTTATAATTAGAGAGAAGAGATTTAGGAAAGTATATAAAGTTTTAAATATTACATAGTATAATTTTAATATAAGAGATTTAGTAGAGTATATAAAGTTTTAAATATTGCATAGATTATTTTAATATATATAAGTTGTTTTTATGTATGAATTGCGCTAATATCATATTTTCTAGTACTCATGTCATACCTATCCAAAACATCGTATAACTCATTTTCATACCTATCCAAAACATCATCCAACCCAAATAATTGTCTTTTACTTTACTTGATAAACAATGTTTTTTTTTGAAATATTTAAATCTGAAGTTGGATATGCTTTTGAATAAATGATTTTTTTAAGTATTTAGATAATATTTAAAATATATATATATATATATTAATAAATTTAATAACACTTGTATAAAAAGCAGTTAAGAAGTTAAGAATATAAAAGTATTTAATTAATTAAAAAATAAAATATAACATAAAAGCTGAATCAAATTAACCCTTACAAATACAAACAAATGCTTGTTGGGTGGGGGTCCAATCAAGCATTAGATAAGAAAGTATTATGGACTTTTTGGACACTCAAATAGTTAATACTATTATTCTGATTTCTCTTTTTATTTTTTTTACTTTCTCATACAAGCATATTTTTAACAGAGAAATTAATAAAATAATATTTTAATAGTTATATAATTATGATAAGTTAAAAAATATATAATTCAAATAATTAAAAGTTTTAATAAGAGAATAAATGTTTTGATTGTATTTTTACTTAAAACAAATAATTTAAGTTGAAGTTGCAAATAAAAAAAATAATGATTTCTTTCTAAATTAACTTTTATTAAATAACATTAATTATTTAAATACACTTCTAAATGAAAATTTGATATTGCCTTAATTGTGCAGATAGATAGATAGATGATGACGCCTAACAACAATTGCGCAAAATGTGTTTCCTTTCTTTTTTTTTTTATAAAAATATTTTTTCGCTTACGTGACGACCCTAACACGCGAGACGAGACTGTCATCGCGTCACGCGACGCAGCGTCGTATTACGCAATTGGGGCATTTTTGTTCGGAAGATAGGAGGCCTTAACTTGTGCAATTTATATTAGGCGTTCAGATATGATTATATGCAATTAAGGTAATTATTAGGGTGATCTTATCAAATTTTCCCTTCTAAAAGGTTAATTCAATCTTCTTCATTCTTTTCTTAATTTGTGTTGAAAGATAAAATAGAAACCGATCATTTTCATCATCATCTGATTCAGAAAGCTGAAAATGCGATAAGTAAGAGAGAGAGAGAGAGAGTCTGCAGTAATCGTTTGATTCAGTGTTTGTTGAGGGAGGAAGCAAGCATAATCATCCTTTTCCATGGCGGCCAGAAGACAATTGCAAGTTCTGTTCAGCAGAGCTTACATCAGAGGAGGAACTCGATACAGGAACTACGGAGCACTACCTGAAACTACCGCATCTTCTTCTTCTCAACAACTCATTAACTTGGAATCTCAACATAGCGCTCACAAGTGAGCCTTCTTCTCTATATTGTTGTCTACTCTAGGCAATTCAATTTTGATGATTTTGGTTCTTCTTAACCTTGCTGTGCACCAATTAACTCATGCACGTATAATTTATTCCGATATATCACGTTCGCAGGGTGCTTATTTGTATTTTTTCCGATTTTATGTTTGTTATTGTCTATCAGAACTAGTTTGATTCACCTTCACTTGTACCGAACCGATTTATTGCACAAACTTGAATGTCTTTGAGCATATGATATTATATATGTACCCAAGCTATAGATACCTTACACAGAGTAGTTGGTCTCTACCTTATTGCAGGGTTTTAGAACATGCATAATATACAAGTAAAATCGGAAATATAAAAGATATCTAGAACTGCACCACATTCAATCATCTTGAACCACCATAAGTTTATGTAAAAATATGAAGATCAGGGGATACCTCTTTGTTTTCGTTTGTCGTCGGTTTGTTCACTCCTTTTGCTTTCTCAACACTTCTAGACTAAGCAAATCCAAACATCTTGTATTAATGAAGTCCATGAGAAGCAACATTTGTTTTAACCTTCGAGATGTTTTAACAAGTTATGTTTCAAATTAGAATAAATAGCATAATCATCTACTACTGTTTGAGGATTCAATGTCTTCCTCTCTTTATTTATTTCTCTTTTTTTTATCTTGTATCGACTGTGTAGTGTTCTACTCTCTTAAGATGCTTAGGTTTATATGCAACTTTTCTTATAATTAATTTTTTTTTCTACTCTCTGCCTCTTGTTAATATATACATAATAAAACTATGCTTTTTTTTTTTTTTTCCTAAACCTCATTGAATATCCTTGAAAATTTGAAAAGTTAAAACTGTGTGCTTGTCGATAGTGGATACTATTAACTTACCTACATCAAAATATTAACTTATCTCATTTTTATGGTGGATTTGGCAGCTATCATCCTGTTCCTGTAGTATTTTCTCACGCTAAGGGGTCTTCCATATGGGACCCTGAGGGTAATAAATATCTCGATTTTCTCTCAGCTTACTCTGCAGTTAATCAGGTAAAAAGAAAATCGTGTTTTTCTTTGGTTTATCAAACTGTTACCTTTTTTTATCTGACTTAATGTGCAATTAGTTTTCCCACTTACAAAATTCTGTATGATTGATGGTCCATTGTCAATTTTATGAATTTCATTGTTTGTATATGATTTATGTAGCTATATCTCATGGTCATTTTAGGAGGCCAGTGTGATGGGTTGATATCTGCCCCCGAGGCAATTAGATATTCATTTTCGTATTTAGATCCAAAGCAGTTCCTTTAATAGTTTCATGTTGCAGGGACACTGCCACCCCAATATTGTTAAAGCTTTAGTGGAACAGGCAGAAAAGCTGACTCTTAGCTCGAGAGCATTCCACAATGACAAATTTCCAACACTTGCAGAATATCTAACTTCCTTGTTGGGATACGATATGGTGCTTCCCATGAACACTGGTGCTGAAGGTGTAGAAACAGCCCTCAAGTTAGCCAGGAAATGGGGCTATGAGAAGAAAGAGATACCAAAAGATCAGGTATTCGAAATTTGTTCATGTTTGATCCTTATTAGGTGTGCCATCTTCGGGATTATAACATTTTAAATGTTAGATACTAAGGATAATAATCCAAATAAACCACTTTTTGCATCAAACCAGTTCACCTCTCCCCCCACCCCTATCCCCTAAAAAAATGAAGAAGATCGTCTTCAAATAACTGTACATCAAAGAAGCTCCTGGAAATGGAATGCATTGTTAGACGTCTTATAATCTAAACTGTGAAAACTTCAACAAACATAGCAACCATGTCAGAACAATGAAGTAATTGTGAAGATCTGGGGGTTTAGGTCGTCCAATCCTTAATTGATCTCTTTAGAGTTATGTCTGCTTATCTTCCCTTTTAGCATATGATGAGATGTGCATGATAGAAGAATTTATATGGGTTGGGACTGGGATCTAGCTCAAAGTTGATCATTTACTATTTTTCCCATCATAAAATATTAAATTACATGAGTGCTTCTACACACAAACATCTATCTATATACATATTCCATACAAATTATAGATGTCTAATTAAGCCTCTAAACTTTATATTTAATAGACTATTTACACGGATACGGGTATCGTATACGATACAAATACGGCGATACCGCAAATTTTGAAAATTTAGGATACGATAAGTTTAGGATACGCAAATTATATAAATAATACTTTTCTAAATTTAATATTAAAATAAATAAAAATATAAACTAATATTCTATCATTCAAAAAATTGAGAGATTCAGCAGTTGGGTAAGAGAGGCAAGGCAGTAAAAGTAATAAGAAGAAATGGGTGGCATAAGGCAGGAGGAAATATTAGGTTAGAGATTAATTTATTTTACTAATATAAGTCCCTCAAAATTTTTTATTCACCCAAAACGTGTCCAAACCGTATCGGATTGGTCAACTCTACAAAAATTCAACGATACTTATTTTGCCGTATCTGATACCCTATCTGATACTCGGTGCTACTTAGTTAATAGATCATTTTAATTGGGCTGAATCTATATTATGACACCACATAATGTACAATTACTAACATATATATGTACCAAATATTGGATTAAATCCAACATGCATGCCAAGGAAGGCCATGAGCTAGACACATTTACTTTTGAAATGATCTTCATTTCATTTCCTCTCCCCTCATTTTTTGTTTGTCTTTCCCTTATCCGAAGCAAATAGGAGGTAATATCTTGAACTATTCCTTCATGTCATGTCTTGATTGTAAGTGAGCAATGAGTGTGAATCTTTTGGGTGAATGATTAAGGGAACTTAAGGCACAATATTATTTTCTTAAACTACTATATTAACTCTTATGCAGGCAATTATCGTCTCATGTTGTGGTTGCTTCCATGGTCGTACTCTGGGTGTTATTTCTTTGAGCTGTGACAACGATGCTACTCGTGGTTTTGGACCCTTGTTAACTGGCCACCTTAAAGTTGATTTTGGAGATGAACTTGCTCTGGAGAAGATGTTTAAAGGTTTTCTTAGTTTGTTGAGAAAGAAAATTTGTCTTACAATTATCTTGCTTACTCTTGTTATCATTGTTCACTATGGCCACACTGTCATTACAGAGAAAGGAGATCAGATTGCTGGCTTTCTGTTTGAGCCAATCCAAGGAGAAGCTGGTGTATGTTTTCAGGGAATACTGTGGGTTTTAATATGATCTTCTAGGCATAAAAGAAAAAGCTCAAGCTTATTTTGTAATGATTAATCTATTCTTTTACATTATTTCAATGTTTCATCTTGTTTTGCACTTCATGTTAGGTTATCATTCCTCCGGATGGATATCTAAAAGCTGTTAGGAAACTTTGTTCAAAATATAACATTTTGATGATTGCTGATGAAATACAAACTGGATTGGCACGGACTGGAAGAATGCTGGCTTGTGATTGGGAGGATGTTCGCCCTGATGTTGTGGTATTTTTTTTCTCTCAATTTAATATATAATCCCATATAAAGATATAAATCCCAAATCTTCTCCGATGTTAATATACTATGTCCATATGCTCGATTTGGAGAAATAAGTTTTGGGGCTTTCCGAACCCTTTTTCCATTTACAATTGATTAACTAAAGGGAATTCATGTTAATACTTATAACGGACTTGGTTGATTGTTTCGTCCACAGTCCATGCGACTTTCGCGTTGACTGTGGATCAATGAAAAGTTTTTCTCTTTTCAAAACCATATTATGTCTATATGTCCAATACTTATGTTATAAAGTTCACTACTTGTAGAAAGAAAGAATATAAAGTCCATATGGGAGCTATATTTACCACTTTCTGAAATGGCTTTCATGATAATTGTTCCTTTCAGATACTTGGAAAAGCATTAGGCGGTGGAGTTGTGCCTGTAAGTGCTGTCCTTGCAGATAAAGACGTGATGCTCTGCTTTAGACCTGGAGAGCATGGAAGGTTTCGATGTCTAATACTTCTAATTCATTTCTTTTTATAATTCCTAACCTTTCCCTTCAATGTTAAGGTGTATTGTATCACATGTTTTTAAGATACAATACACCTTCACATCGGATAATTTTCCTGCAGTTTTAAAGTTATTTAACTTTTTGGAAATGCACACTGGTAGAGATCATCAAATAATTAACCCTATTTGATGAAAACTAACATCTTTTATCTCATTATCAATCAAATCATCTATTAAAATACCCTTACTTTATATACATTTTAATTTTTTTATATACATTTAAAAAATTAAATAAAGAATATTTAGTTATTTAACCCAAATAATCAACATTTTCATCAAACAAGATTTGTCCAATAAATCTAGATTATTTTAAAAAAACTACATCAAACAAGTCCCAAGTTTTCTGCACCATATTTATGTTGTCAGCTATTTGGAAACACTTTTTGTTCATGGATCTGGATCAGATGAGAAACCGTAAATAAATTTTGAATACGAGTCTACCAAGTTCTGTTCTCAAATGTGATCTCATCTGGATCCACAAACATCTCACAATAAAAGTGTTTTAAATGGGGGATTTTATCTAGTTGTGATGATTTTGATCATAGTAATACTCTTTTACAGTACCTTTGGAGGTAATCCCTTGGCCAGTGCCGTTGCCATTGCCTCATTGGAAGTCATTAGAAATGAGGGACTTTCTGAGAGGTAAAAAAACTACTCTCTTGTCTGATCTTTGTGAAATGACTCGAGTACAAATATAGTATAAATTTCACTTCGTGTTCCTTCTCCTAGTTTGTTATCAATTTCCACTTTATTGTATATGCTTTTAATCTTCTTTGCAGATCTGCTAAATTGGGAGAAGAGCTTAGGCTCCAGCTAAGAAAAGTTCAAGAACAATTCCCTGATATTATAAAAGAAGTCAGGGGAAGAGGTCTCTTCAACGCTGTTGAGCTTAACAGTAAAGCGTTATCTCCTGTGTCTGCATATGACCTATGCATTAAGCTAAAAGATAGAGGAATTCTCGCAAAACCGACTCATAATACCATCATTCGACTCACTCCTCCTCTCTGTATGAGGTAAATTTACTCCCGATCATAATTACAAATGATTTCTTTATTTAATTTCATTCCATAATATTGTGGTGATTATAAATAATTCTCAATCTGTCAATTGAAAATTTTCAGCTTGGATGAGCTCCAAGAAGGCTCAAAGGCACTGCATGATGTTCTTGAAATTGATTTGCCGGAGATGCGAAAGACGAAGCCCAAAACAGAATCTCATACAGCCTCCTGCATTTGTGATCGTTGTGGACGTAATCTGTATGATTCTTCTTAGAAATATCTATTTTCTACAGCAAACTCTTATAATCTTTTTAAATAATCATGAACATAGTTCATGTTTAAGATAAAATTGTGATCTTAATCTGGTGTTTAAACATAATTTTAGACTAGATTGGGAAAAATAATAAACTATATTAGATTTTTGCTTCAAGATATTTCTCTAATACATGTATCAACCTAAAATCAATCCTAGCCAAAAATAAAAAAAAAATCTTTATTTTTCATCTTGATAGGATTCAGATGAGATTTCTATTTAGGATAAGTGTGGAAAATCTAAATGATGATTGAGTATATTTAATTCTTCATTCATGCACAGAGCAAGTTGTTAATATATTCAATCAGATTGCATTATTATATGAAACATGTGGATGGTCTGTGTTTGTTCTTATATACATTCTTTCACATGAATATTAGTACTAGTTATGAATTATGATAAAAAGAAAATAAAAGGACAGGTTGGAAACACAATGATATATCCCTTAAAGATTTGGTGGTTTCCTAATTCATCTTAATGATTGATTATAAAGCCTTCCATCTTTACAGATTTGCAGAAAATAATAGAGTAGATCATTTTCAAAGCCCTGTTTATTAGCTGGACATTTTTGTTTTGTTTTGTTTCGTTTCCTAACTTCTCTTATATACATACCATTTGGGCACACTCATTGTTTCTGTATTTCGATTAAATATAGAATCGGATACAGAAACAAAATAAGCGTTGTTTCCAAATGGGTATTTTGGTACACCTCTATTATTGAATCACAATTTTTTAGGGTATCTTTTTATAATTTATGGTAAGTTGTTCGACAGCTTTTGGTTGGTATGTTTAAAAAATAAGAGACATAATATATTATGGGTGGCCCTTCTTTCCTATGCCCTTTCCTTGTTGGTTGCAGCCAGCAATTTTCTAAGAGATGCTGCCTTTGTTTAAAATTAAATTGCAAGATGATGTAGTCTATGTTTATATATAGCAGGTAATATGTACATAAAATTAATATTTCATCACATCAAATTACACTTCAATAAGGTATTCAGGTTAGGTTAGGTTAACTTATTCATTATAATTCACATTAAAATCTCTACTTGTTGACTTTGAGTATATTTATAAGAAGGGGTTGGTTGGTTGTCTTATGGTGCATTTTTTTAACAAATAATATACATTTTAATTGTATAGCATTTAATTTGTTTTACTCTAATGTGAAGAAGTTGGGAATGACTAATTTCTATCTTAAATCCCTTGCCTAAAACAATTTTTTCATTAGAAAGAAAAACTATATATACTAAGTGTATTCATTTTGTTTCATTAATAATTATTTGGATTTGATAATTTAATATATATGTTAATTATTAAACATATTGTATATGATTGCTGTGTGATAGTCATAATGGAAACAATTATCCACATTTTTTAAAAAAAAATTCATTTGTTTTTATCCCATTAGATTAAGTTGACTTATCAAAGTAAAGTAATTAACCTACCTAATGTTTAAACCATTCTGTTTTTAACATGGGAAATAAATAATTAATCACAAATGTGTAAGTAGTTGTTTAGTTCGGCACCTTGAGGTCGAGCCTGCAGTCTCGACAAATTCTGTGTTTGCGGGATTATGTGTTTAATCTGTTATTCTATTTTTAATAAAAAAAAGAATTACATTGCTAAATTTTTTAAAAGATTAGAAAAATAAAGTATAAAAGATCTTCCCTTAAGATTTATTATATTTTTTAAATAACTATTATAATTCAATTATTAAAAAAGTTAATTATTTTGAGAGAACACTTTGAACTAATTGTATTAATTTATATTTTTTATTTTAATTATGATCAGTTACCAAATTGATGATTATTCTTTGTTACTAATTTTCTTTCTAAATGAGAACAATTATATAATTTGTTTTTACATTACTAGAAAAAATAAAACAAGTTATATTTTCATAATTGTGGTAATCTTCTTTTTATTTTTGAAACCAGAAATTATATTATAGAGACTAAGCTAACATATATATTTTTAGTATCTAAAATCAGATTTTAATAATTACAAAGTTGTGTATATATTATATTTCAGAATATTAATTAGATTTTAAAATGTAATCCATAAAAAATAATATTAGGAAAGAATCTGAAAGAAAATGTGTAGAAACTAGAAACATCCTATTTATGCTGTCTGAGTATTTATTTTCAGGAGAATATATCTGTAATCAAACAGAACCTAGATGAATTATCTTAATATTTATTATTTATTTTTTTTTCCAATAAGTGTACGGACCGACTCTCTCAGTTCTCTTTCACTCACTCTATCTTCTTCATCATCTTCTTCTTCTACATAGAAACCGCCACTTTCTCTCTCTTCTGTAAATCTTCTTCTCTGTCCTCACTCATGGATGCTCTTCTCCGGTAAGATAATTGTCTGTCTGTCGATCCATTTCTCTTCATCTGTTTCAAACCAAACCAAACCAAACTGAATCATAATAACTTACTTTCTTATCTGTTTCATAACTTATCTTCTCTGTTTGTTTATCTTTGTTTTTCACACATCTGATCTCTCTTTCTTCTATACATGCGCTACTGGATCTAACTCAATTTCGCTGATTACTTCTTTCTATATATATAGCAATCTCTAGGGTTTCACAATTCTCTGTTTCAGCCATGTCTTGTCTTGATCTAACTAACAAGGTTTATCCAGAATCAATCTCTTCACCGTCTGGAATCGATCATTTCGATACGCTTCCCGATTCTATCCTTCTCCTTATATTCAACAAGATCAGCGATGTTAAAGCCCTAGGTAGATGCGTCGGCGTTTCTCGCCGCTTTCAATCCTTAGTTCTTCAGGTTGAATCCATCGTCGTCCGCGTCGATTGCGTCATTTCAGATGACGATCCATCTTCCATATCCGGATCCGCCGACAAATCTCGCAACACTTTCTCTACTCTTTTTCGTCTTCTTTTCGGAGGAGTTATCAGGCCTATTCAATCCTTAGGTCAGTTACTATCAAATAAAAGATCCATCTCTTGTTCTTCGTCAACTCTGTCTGCAGATGGAGATGATGATTCCTCTGATTTGGATGACGGCGTTGTAATGCACCATTCGCCGACGCAGGTCTTGAAGAACTTCATTGACATCCGCAGCCTCAAAATTGAACTTCCTAGCGGCGAACTCGGGATTGAAAATGGTGTTCTTCTCAAATGGAGAGCTACTTTCGGTTCAACCCTAGACACCTGTGTGATACTAGGAGCTTCCTCAGTTATTCACCCAAATCCTGACAAGCAATCATCTTCAGAAGATGATGACAATATCAATGAGGATGATCATAATGGAGGAAGCATCCCGGAATCATTCTACACAAACGGAGGTCTGAAACTAAGAGTGGTATGGACGATAAGTTCCTTAATCGCAGCTTCTGCAAGACATTATTTGCTACAACCGATAATTAACGAGCATAAGACATTAGAGAAGGTGGTATTGAGCGACGGAGATGACCAAGGTGTTGTGACTATGAACAAAGAACAGTTGGAGGAGTTAAGAGTGAAGCCATTGTGTGCATCATCAGCATCAAAGAGGACGGTTGTACCAGCACTAAATATGAGGCTTTGGTATTCGCCGTTTGTGAAAATGTCTGATGGGACTGTACTGAAAGGTGCGACTTTGGTTGCGATTAGGCCAAGTGTTCAATCATCGTCATCAGCAGGGGAAGCTTCATCGTCGGATGTCTCTTGGGTTTTGTCTGCGTTTAATGAGCCTTATGGGTCAGCCACGAAGGTGCTTGTGAAGAAGAGAACTTATTGCTTGGAGATGAATTCGTTCTAATCACTTCTAATGATGATGATGATGATGATCTTTAAGGTGATTTGTGTACTTTTGTTTTTACCAAATAGGATGAGTTCTCATCTTAAAGATGATCTCATTTATGAAAAAAGAGGCTTAGAGATGTTGGTGCAATGGTTAATCCCTAAAAAATAGTTATGTTTGTTTATTACATAAGAGTCTTTACTAAAAAAAAGTATAAGTTTTCGATTCACCACAATGAACTCGGTTTGATGTTTTAGCCTCCTCCTCTTCTAGGGAATAATTATATGATAGACTACTACTATTTTCAGCAATTATTTCATTTATGTGTTATGTTTTGAGCTGGCATAGTGCAAGTTTAGTATCTTTTTAATTCTCATTGGATATGAAACTATAGTGGTGAGTTATTAATGAACGAAAATAGCAAGTTTTTCAAGATTAATTGTCGGTTAGAGCAATAGATTTTTCTCTGGGAGGTTGGTGTTTATTTAACTACCATATGCTTTTAGGTGAAAAAATGAGCAAATAACATGTAAATGTTTGGTTTGGTATGATGTTGATGTCAAGAAACACTTCATTTCAAAAACTGGTTGGTCTACTTGGATTAATAGAAGCATTCTGTAACCTTAAACTTAAATGTCCTTTTTTACAAATTTAAGTGAAGCAGTTGAGTTTGGTAAAGTAGATCACTTTTCTGTTAAATTAGATTTCTGAGAATTTGCAAAGTTTGCCAAGAACTGAATTGCATTGAATATGAGGTTTGAGTCATATTTGGACATATTATCAATAGAAAAAGGTCAAATAAAAAGAAGAAAGAAAATATGGTGATAACCTTAAACATTATAATCACAAACTTTAAAAAAATATTATCCACCTGCTTATGATAGGATGGTCTAATCATTGGGCTTATTTAAAAATCTCCTTTATGTTTTTGATTCTCATTTACCACATAATCTATACAGATATAAGATAATAATTTTGAGTATAAATCTACATATAGAAGAAGAAAGAATATGATGATGAGAATGTAAACCATAAATATAAAAACTTAAACCAACCAAGTAAGGGAAATAAAAGATAGAAAGAGTATTTTAACAACTTAAATACTAGAATCAAAAGCAAACACACTCTCAAAAAAAAAAGATCACATCATAGTACATGGATCTTTAACAAACACTTACTTCCATTTGGTGTCTTTAATTAATTAATTACTCAAAATAAGCATATGCATGCTTTGGGTGAAACTTACACTTTTTAATCACTGATGAACCAACTCTCAACCAATCACCTCCACCCTTGCATAACCTGTAAATAATTTGAAACCATCATAAATTAAAGGTGTTTGGTTTTTTAGTGTGCAACTAATCTGTCATGTCAATCTTAAGTTCTAATATTAGTCCTGAAAAAAAAGAAAAAAAGAAGATGGTTCTAAAGGCATATCTGACTAGTTTATGTAATAACTAGACAAAGAGTCAAATGTGTTCTTAGTATTAATTAATAGGAACAATTAAATATATCAGCATTCCTTAGAATCATTGAGTATGACTAAATCAATATCACACTAATAGTTCAAAAACCACATTATAATCTCGATTGACTAAATGAAGCAAAATAAATATCACTAATAAAATCATGATTTATAGAAAATCTTATATCAAACTGAAAATAAAAAATTCACTCAATTTTTAACTTAGGGTGATTTTTGAATGAAAACTTGTTTATGATATAGGCCTCGTTCTGTTTGAGTTGTTCAAACAAAATCAAACATCACTTCATTTTCTTCTATTTCATCACATCATTTTCTTCTATTCTATCACATAATTCAATTCATTAACCAAAATACTAAAATATCTTATATTTTAAATTATTATATTATATTATATTTATATATATTAATACCCATTAAATTTTTTTACAAAACATAATCATTATCTCCTCAAAGTTATCACAAATCATTATTATTTTCTCGACTAATCCGAACAAGACCATAGAGAAGGTACATCTTCTCCATTATACTACTAATAATAGAACTGGTTTTTAACTCACTAGTTAACTCAAATCATAAAAATAGTTTTAATAAATAAAATTTTATATATTTAATTTTCACCTAAAATATCTTAAGTTGAAATAATGAATCATAACTGTGCAACAATAAAAATGAAACTTGTTTTTCCATGTAATAAACCTGTATTTAGAGGATTTCATTATTAATTAAGGAAAATATTATTAACCTTATAAAATAATATAATAAACAAATAAACATGTTTCAATTTTAATATCTACATTGTATTAATTGATTAAGATTTGATAGAAAATCAACAATAGAAGAATTTTAGTTTTTTATTTTATTAAAATCACCACTCAAGAGTTTAACAGTTTTATTTCTATTTCTTAAGGATGTAACTTTTCAAAAGTTTTTTTTTTTAAATTTGTTATCGATAAACTAATCAGTTTGCCTTAGATGATATACTATATGTTTTAGATTTGTTATAGATAAGGTAAACAGTTTGCCTTAGATGATATACTATATGTAGTAGACATGTAATTCTGCATACTATACATACATACATTATATTAGCCACTATCCATAAACTAGTTCAATTCAGAGCGATTATAATTCATATTAGATTATATTTAATAACCATCAGCATAAACAGATAACATATACATGTATATCCAATTTATTACATAATCAATATTTATTTAACCATCACATCATGAAATAAAATTTAAAATTTAAAATAAAAACCAATTTCCATTATTCCATATAAAAAGACTAGAAAAATCTCTTACTTTAGATGTGTATAATTTCAATTCTTATATTCTCATTCAATTATAATTCAATTTCGATGTTTAGAAAACTATAGAATTATAATTCTATGTCGGTAAAAATAAAAATAAAAAATAATATTTTTTAATATATATTATCTATTTTATTAAAATTTTAATTTAACACAACCAAATAAGATAACTCGAGGATCAAGAAACATTTGTAAGTTTCGACTTTCATTCAAAAAAAATATTGATTCAATATGTTAACTTCATATATTAAAAACAAAATCTCGGTTCGATATTTTAACTTCTTAAATTCAAAAACAAAATATCGGTTTAATATTTTAATTTCTTAAATTAATATATATATATATATAATATATTATATTAGTTTAAAATGTTAATTTACTAAATTAAAAAAAAATAAAAAAAAATTAGTTCGCTATTTTAACCTCCTAAATTCTAAAATAATATTTATAAATTGAAAATTTTAATCGTATTTTAAATTATAAAATAATAAGTTATTTTATTAAAAAAATACATAAAAAAAAATTTATGACCTAAAAAGAGTAGAATTAATAATTATAAAATTACACTAGATTGAATTTCATTAAAATCATAACTTCAATTTTAATTCTGCCTATCAAACTTAAAAATTGAAATTGGACCTATCAATTGCAATGCCAATTTCAATTATAAACGAGTGGTTACAAAATAATTTTTTTAATATAATTTAGAAAATAATAATTATAAATAATAATAATGATAAATATGAATTTTATTTACTTAAAAGTTACATAATGGTCATGTTGGAAACCAAATAAATATTATTAAATTTATTAATATATATACATTATTAAAGTAATTTAAAAATATTATAAACTAAATAAATATATATCTCAAAAAAATATTTGAAAAATAATAATTTTTAAATAATTTTTTTTCTCAGAACCATATCTATCTAGTGTTTTCAAACAGGGTAATACAAATACACATATAGAACTACTGTGTTTTCAGTCAGAGTAATACAAATACACAGATAGAACAAACTAAAGTAGGATATAATAATTCCTAATTAATTAAAATGTGTTTGTTTAATATAGAAGAACTATTCATTAATTGACGTTTCACAATCACAAAAAGTTATTGTCAAAATAAATGCTTTCCAATGGGTCTACTATTATACTGTTTAACAAGCTTTTAATCACTACCCCACCCCAACTAATTAAATTATTAATAGTATTGAACTGACAGAGATGTGGTGTGGCAGATATTATATATTGGAGGAGGTTGAATCTAACCTAAAATACCAAAATTAAAAATATTATTTTAAAAAAATCAAAAGTGAAGCATTTCTATGCACTACTTTTGAAAACTGACCCCATTGGAATCTCACCAGTGTTTTAAAGTGCGTTCTTTCTTATTAATTCATTAACACCTGTCCAGACCACATTCGTGCTTGCTAGCAAGCAGGGGACAATGGCTACAATCACACCCCCCGGTTCCCTCTTTCATTCACAATCTTAAATTGTTTTTCTAATAATTAAACAATCCATTTCAAATAAATCAAGATATGCATAATAATAATAATAGAGAAAAAGATTGAAATATTTACCTGGAAGGAGAAGAAGAAGGAGGAATCAGTTCTTTCCTTTACCCTTATTATTAAGGTCAGAGTGAAGGAATCCGTCACCCCCATATCCTAGATGCAAGTGGCGCCGACCCTCCAGTGCAGCCGGGAACTGGTGGTTGTTTTCAACAGGAGTGGATGTGAACAAGGGTAGATTTGAATTTGATCCCTCTATGTCATGAGAGAATCTCTGTAGATGAGGCAATGTTGACAGAGATTGGGAATTGGACTGAAGGGTCCCCCTACTGTAACCAGTAAAACTGGCCGGAGAGATCGAGAAGTTTAAGTCATACTCACCACAGGTGGAGTGATCAGGAAGTAGAGAGAAATGGTGTTGTTGTTGTTGTTGTTGGTGGTGATCGACATTGAAAGGAGAAACGCTCATATTATTATTATTGTTGTTGTTGTAACAAGCAGCAGCAGAAGAAGATCCTGAAAATCCGGTGGAGAAACAGTCCATTGACCACTGTCCTGATGATTTCTTTAATAGATTCGAATCTTGGCCGGAATTGTTGTTGTTGTTGTTCATTCCAGATGCGAGAAGTTGAGTGAATGAATTATGAGAAATAATAGATCTATTGTGTTGTTCTTTCTCTTTATCTTTCTCAGCCGCCCTTTCCCTAGCTCGTTCTCGAGCCTTAACGCGCGTTTCACTTCGAGATAGCGATAAACCAGATCCCTTACTCGTCTCAGAGTTACTGCTACAAGTAGACCTAGAGATTGAACAAACACGCTGCTGCTGTTGATGAAGCTGCTGGAAAATAGGTTCGCCGTCGTCTCTCTCAACATCCTCAGGACTAGACCTCTTACCATCGCTGATCTGTTTAGGAGTTTCAGGAAACGGCGAATTGATACAAGGAAGTTCATCGATGGAAGTCGAAGCAGCTTGAAGTAGCCACTCAACTGCCTTGCTAGGTTGATCGTAACCAAGGCGATCCTGTAGATCGTAGAATTGAATAGCGGTGGTTACGGAGAGACGAATACGCCGGTCACGCGGTCCTCTGGAGGTTAAAACCTTACTGTGACGATCTTTTCCACCTGATGTTCTTGAAACCCTAACAATCCTCGATGACGGCCACTGACTAGCCGCCTGATGATGCATCTTGTTGTTATTATTAGTGTTACCATCTGTTACTTCTTCTTCATCTTCTTCGCCGCCGCGGCGGATCCTGGGAAACTTGAAGGATTGTGTTTGAATATCGTCGACTTCCATATTACTACTAGTTTCATACCTTTCCCAAAGGAGAGTGGAAGCAAACTCTCTTTATCCTTCTTCTGTCTGTCCCAGCTTGCTTTAGAGAGCTTTTCTCTGTGTGTGTTTGGTGTGTGTGTGTGAGAGAGAGAGAGAAAGAGAAAGAGTGGAAGGTCTGCTGCTGCAGTTGTTGTAGATGTGGCTATGTCCTTTACATTGATGACAATCCTGCAGAGTAGTTTGGCTTTTTAGTACTGAGATATACATATACACATCTGTAATACTGCACCATCATAGATCCCTTTTTTACGTTTCGATATATCACGTTCGTTCCCAGGCCGGTTAATATGTCAGAACTCAGAACAATACCTCCTCCTCCTTCGACCCAAGCTTTTTTGCACTGCTCAAAAGCAAAGCAAAGCAAAGCCACTGAATCCGCAATCACTGTAAAAAAAGGGGTAAAAAAAGAGAGGAGGGAGGAATTTAACTGAGGAAGAAAACATTGTAAAAGGATTACTTAAAAAGAAAAGATTAATAGTAAATAAATAAAGGTAAACAAGAGGACGACTCCAATCATTTTAATATAGGATCAGGTTTTCAATGAGACCGACCCCCGATTTTAATGACTGCTTTCCTAATTTGTTACACTTCATTTTATTTTAACATCTTATTAATATAAATTAAATTAAAGTCATTTGAACAAATCCTAATATGTTACAAATTGTTTTAGTGAAATTGACCTTTAAATTTATAAAAAATACTATTTTACTTCTACTACTTAACAGGGATTAAGTTAAGAATTCATTTTATTTTAATTACTTCTAGTTTTAAAATGACTATTATAGACAATTTTATATTCTCCTTTTAATCAATGTTCTTAACTCAAATATTTGTTCTTTTTAAAGTGCATATTCATACATTAATTAATGGAGTAAACTCAAGAAGGACAACAAACATATTTTGAGTCATTTATAAAAGTTTTAGAAAATAAACCTGTATATTATATCACATATTGAGAAGAAGAAAAAAACAGTTTGATTCAAGTAAAAGAAATTAACATTTTTACAATATAAATAAGACTTGTTTTTCATTTGGTTTATGATATTTATATTTTATATAAAGATATTTTTAATTTATAATATAAGAGACTTGTTACTTGAATATTAGCTATTGAGTTTTTTAAATAATTTATCATTCTCTCATCTATTTCTTTCACCATTCAAATTAATTAATTTATCATTAAAATACTAAATTATCATTTATTTACTATTTTAAACAAATACATTTTTTTTTTTTATCAAATATTAATATCTTTTAAGTTTTTTCATCAATACTAAAACGTAAATCATTATTAAAAATATATTTTAGTTTAAAAAATATATATTTTCAACTAAATTGAGTAAATAATCGCAATATAATTAAATCATAATTCAGGAAAAGAAATAAACACAACTAATCTTCTCACTTTTAGTTAGGAACCCGTCAACTGATCTATTTAAAAAAACTTTATCGTTTATATGATTATCATTATAATCACTAATCAATTAATTTATTAACTAAAATATCAAAACAACATTAAACTTATTCGATATAAAATTATTGAAATAATACATAAATTATTTCAATAATCTTATTTAATATAATTTTAAAAAAGTGAATTGTTTTTTTTTTAACTTAAAGAATATAATATTTTAGTTAATGTTCTAAAATTCTACATTAGAAACCATTACTAATATAATCTATCTAATATAACTGAGTAATTGAGTTACATGATTAATAAAATATTAAATGAAATGATATATGATTAAATTGTAATTATTTAAAAAAATTCCACAGGAATAAGACTTTATTTTAGTTTTATTAAATTAACTTTTTAAATATAAAAATATTTTAATAATTCACTCTAAAAAATAAAAAAATAACCTACATTTTATCAAAAACATATTTTTCCAAAATATTTATAAAATTCCTAAAAACCTAGGATAAAAAAGCCTTGAAATTTTCTCATTATTGAGATCATGACAGTAATTAGATTTTGAAAATATAACTGTTTTTAAATATGTTAAATATTAAAAACAAAATAGCTTCCATAGCCATTTTCAAATTGTCAAATATAATTGCTTTATGTTTTTCAAATATACAAAATAAAAATGTATAATATATCTATTTTGTCACCAATTTAATACAAATAAATACAAAAAAAATACTGATATCTTAACATCATACAATTGGTAAAGCTTTTTTCTTATTATTAACTTGGCTAAACAAAGCCCTCAAGTGCTACATTTCAATTTTATATGTGAATAACTTATTACTCAAGCATGAAAAATATATAAATATTTTTTTTAAGTAATAAGTTTTTTCATTTGATCCCTAATATCATGAATGTTTATATATATAGGATAACATTCAGGTCTAAACAAAGATAATATATAGTTATAATTGCATCAAAGAATTGCATTAATTCATAATTTGCACACTAAAATCATATAAAACTTTATCAAAAATAAATTATACATAAGTTAGTACTCTAGAGGTGCACCTAAGAACTCTAACTAGCTGCTACATTTTAGTCCAAAGTTTAATATCATCCAAGTTTATATATTAATTTTTAAGCAATATATAATTAACTATCCAGCGTTTATTATCTGGGAATCATTACTTCAACTTAATAATGTTCTTAATTAGAATCGAACATTAATGAACATGAACATTTTATTTGTAGGTGATTTCTTTACAAAATATGATCACTATAACCGTAATTTTTTAAATAATGAAGTTTACATGGTAATTACTTTCAAAACTAGTTATAAATGTAGTTTTAATGAAATCAAAACTATGTTTTAAACTTTTTTTATTTGAACTATCCCAAAACAATAATTCCTTGAAATAATGAAATTTATATTGTAATATAATTTAAAAAATAGTTATGACCTATTTTAGGTTTATGAGCTTGCATTTGGATGAGTTATGAAAATGAATTTGATAATGACAAAGCAAAATGATGAAAGATAGAAGGAAAAAAACAAGATTTGAGTATTTACCGATTCAGTCTCTCTCTTGAATAGATCTGAATTTTCCCTGCTTCCTATTCAAGCTAGCTAGATAGCAGCTCCCCTCTGATAGAAGAAAACAACAATGGATGATCAGAAGTAATGGCGACAATTTGTAAAAAGCCTTTAGATCCGTAATTAAAGCTGCTCACTGACACTAAAAAATTGCAGACATTAAGATCCATGACACATAGCTTCAATTTCTGTGTAAATGATCATATATATATATACAAGAAGTGATTAATTCATACAGTTTAGTAAATTGTTCTTGTTTAATTGATACTGTTTACTATATATATTATATATATACACATGCATGTAAGAATAGATTAATGTATAGTGATTAGAAAGAAGTAAATTATAATGTCTGCAACTGTTCTATCAATACATGCAATAGATCTGATATCATTGATAATATCGCCTGAATCAAACCGATTGAACAAATTAAACCAAAGAGGAACCATGGATTTTAGGTCCTTCGAATCAAACCGTACAACTCAATTACGTAATCAAACTAATAATTAATTGAAATCTATAGAAGATATTACGAGATTGAATTGAAATTTGTCACTGAAGTCTTAGAACTAGTCATTTAGAGCTTTCAATGGAGATTTTCAGAGGATTCAGAGGAGAGAAAACTGATTAAGTAAATCTGACCTGACCTGAAGTTGTTCCCGAGATTCAAATTTTTAGCATCGGTCTCTCTCACCGTCGACACCTGTCAAAATAAGGAAATGGAAGATAGTTATTGTTCACTGTTCTTCGTCGTCTCTGTTATCGCTTTCTCTGCAAGTCTATAAGCAATCCCGAAGCTATACTGTAAATCGTAAATCGCCATTAGCCGACCTTGACTTTACCTAAAGCGTTCCGGATTTGGAGCGAAACAGAGCTAGCTAGCTAGGTTCAAGGATCTCTTGTATCGAGGATGTAAGGATTTGTTATATTTTGACGATGGTTTAGTTAGGGTTCATGAGGAGATGGAAACGAACTGTAACAATAAAGAGAGAGGAGAGAGAGTGGGGCTCGAGTATCGATATCGTAATCCTTTCACAGACACAGCGCCGTTTCACTTTTTCACCATTTAAATTCCCAAATTTCCATGCTAAGCCAAAACATAAATGAAATTGGTCACGCGTCTTTCATTATTATTTTACCTTCTGTCATCCAGTCATCCAATTTGTGATAATTGCCTCAGTAACTATTCCAAGTAAATCCGAACAACTTTTATATATATTTTACTTTATTTTCTTAAAAATTAATTCTTTCAATTTCAATTGAATATTATATTAAAATTATTTTGTTAATGTGTGAAGTTAGAGAGCGATAATTTTGTATTATGAATACTGTCGGAAATGATATGATATGACAACACGTGATTGAACTTAAATATAATACGAAAGAAATTTTATTTTTCAAGTTCAATCACGTATTGTCACGTCATTTAATTCATTCCTGACACTATTCATAACACCAAATTTCTGTTATCTGTCAACACTTTTTTTAATTCATATAAGATCGATAAAATTAGTAGACAATTAAGGTGGATTTTAATAATAATCTCTCTAAAAAAAAATAAAATAAATAAGCTTCTTGAAGCCATGTTAGTGTAATTAAATATATATTAATTATTTATTTCAAAATATAATGATCACCAGAGTTTTCTTTTCTTAGATTTTTTTTTTTGTATTTTACTGATTAGTTCCAATATCACTTATAAACAAGTCATGACACAGAGATACTTTAATTAATGAGATAAATATTGAAAGAAAAATATTCAAAAGTAATATATTAATAACCTAAATTGAAAGAGTTGAAGTCAAATTAAAAGAGTTGATGTCAAATTGATTAAATATGTTGAAGTCAAATTGAAAGAGTTGCTGTCAAATTGATCAAATATATAGACCTAATTTGATTTTATTTTTTAACAATTCAACTTAATCAAAATATCATTTCATTATAAATCCTATCATTCAATTCATAAATAAAAATACTAAATTATATTATATTTTTTTAAAAATTATTATTATTATATATCATATTACTATTTTTTAAGTTTTTATTAAAAAAAGACATACATTTTTTAAATTTATATTGAACAAAATTATTAAAATAATTTACAAATTATTCCAATAATTAACCATAAGAATTTGATGCGTTAAGAAAGTAGAGTTGGAGTTTGAAACTAAAAAATTATTAAATTTATTAATACATAAAAAATTATCTTATAAGAATTAATATTTAAATAACTATAATTAAAAGAATTAATATTTAACTATTTTTATATATATATATATTTTAGATTTTATGAACAGTTTTAATCTTTCAATTCTTTTTAAACTAAAAATTAACATCACATCTATTTTTATTTAAAACGTTTTAAGTGAGCATATAATATATGACATTTATCTCTTCAAAACTATTTTTACTACTTAAACAACTTTAGTGAGTTACTTCAATTTTATTATTTTCAAACTAACTCATTTCATTACATTTTTTTATATCTATCATTTGATTGAACTATCTTTCAGTTAAGCTTATTTGATATTCAGTTTCCAAAAAAATATTAATTAAAAAAAACATATTCAATAAAAACAATAAGTTATTTGAAAATTTTGTAGGATTAGTTATCAAAATGTCATTTTAAATTTAAAATTTAAATTTATTAAAAGTAGAATAAAGGTATTTTGATATTTTAATTGATTATTAAGTATTGAAACAAAAAAAACTTAATAAAAACCTAAAAGATCCTCTTGGAATTCTTTAATTAAAACATATATATATATATATATATATATTTACAAATCATTAATTTTTAAATTTACATATATAAAATATCTCTAAATTAATTTTATAATAAAATGTTTACAGATGTCTCTTGCCATCTAAAAACTGGACCACAGACATAAATAAAGTGAGTCGACATTGATTCACGTCCTTTTATTATTTGGTCAATAATGCACTCATATTTGCTGAATATATATATATGAATCTATATATTAAGTAATTATGTCTGAATTAATTCAAGTCCACCCTCAAATCTGTCTCAAAATTTAAATTCTACCTCTATCTTCAAAGCATGCCATAAACTTTCCTAAAATTGAACCAAATATATACTCTTATTTAATGTATGATATGTTATTTATATTCAAAACGGTGATCTAGTACATAGAATATGATAAATAACATTAGAATACATATAACATTTGACTAACTAATTCAAATTTTAGATAATTTTGTTAGTTCATTCTACATAAATAACTTTGTAAACTATATATAAAATACTTATTTTTATCCCATAATTTATAATTTTAAATAAAGGTACACCCACAGATAAAAAAAAATGAAAGAAAAAAAAGTGATATTGCTCTTAAACAAACGCAATCATATATGTGACCCAAAAAAGTAGCCAAATGTTAAGTTGAGAAGCCATTAAACATGTTAGTTAGTTATAATAATCATCAAACCTTTTTTGAAAAACCCAAAAGAGAAGGAAAAAGCTGACTCAATATGGGAATTAATTCGATTAATTAATCAATATTCTAAACAAAGCAAATGATTTGATGAATTAATCTTTTACCTTTATATTTAATGTCAGATCAACTAAAAGAGCATTATGTCCGTACAATCAATATGCATTTTCTTTTAATCCTTATTGTGATGTTTGGCTCTTGGAAGGGTGACATCTTACAGAATGTACACTACAAAACAAGGTCATGTTTGATTTCATTATTAAACTCTTTTTGGTGTGCATATAGCTAGTCATTATCCATCATATATTATATTTTATTTTATTTTATTTTATAATGGGATAATAATGCTGATGAAGTTGTACTTTTGCTCTCCCAATTAATTTTTATATTTACATTTGATTGGACCACCAAACATATAATTTAATATATATAATATATAGATATATAGCACCCTAAAATATTGCTTTCTACTTGCTTGGTTAATTTAGGAAGTAAATAATTCCCTCATCATATATAGTTGTTAAATGGAAGTATTATACTATTTTGTCTAGTCTTTTTATCTACAAAATGTTTTTGGGACTCGTTTGATACGAGTAATCAAAATTCTGATATTTAACACTATATATAGCTTTTAGAATATGAAACAATGTCAAAGTGAAAAATAGGATCTAAATGGAAAATAAAATAAAATACATAAACATGAATAAAAACAAACAAATGTGGGCAAGTTGACCTGTCTCCAAAATATTCAACAAGTCACGAACAAACAAACCAAACGAAGCAGGCTTATTGATGTACAAGATGGTTGGTTACACAAGTGGAAAATACATCATTAGCGACGGCATAAACTATCGATAAAAGTCATAATGCGCGTCGGCGAAATAACCGTCGTCCGTCGTCGCTAAAAAGTTTGTCGTTAAAAGATAATGGTTTTTATCGACGGTGATATTTTCCTAACGTCGATGTTGATAATCCGTGTTCTCGGGTTTTTGAAACATTTCTGATTCTCTTATTAATGTCGGCGTGGAATTCCCCTAACGTCGACGTTAATATTGTTCTTTATCAACGTCAACGCTCCCATAACGTCGATGTCGATAATCCTTACTCTCGGGTTTTTTGGACATTTTTGGTTCTCTTATTAACGTCGGTATTACCCTAACGACGACGTTAATATTGTTCTTAATCAACGTCAACGTTCCCCTAACGCCAACGCTGATAATCATTGCTATCGGGTTTTTGGAATTTTTTTGAATTTTATTAAACCTGTTTCATATTTTGTTTTACTACTATTAGCAAAAAAAATCATTCATAAATAAAAATCAATTCCATGTTTCAATAAAAATTTCAAATCATATTAATACAAAAATCTCAAATCGTATGTCAATCACTACTAATCGGGGGAGGAGGGGGGCATCCTAGACATAAGCATCTGTATAGCCTCTTGTTGTGCATGCATCATCGCACGCATCTCTTCCATTTCATGTCCCTGATGTGCGCGCATCTCTTCCATTTCACGTCATTATTGTGCGCACGTCTCTTCCATCCGTTCTTGCATGTTCTTATTCTCCTCGATCAACACTACCGTTTGTTGACGTTGTGTCACGCGTGCGCTGTTGACGCTCGGGGAAGAATTTCCCCATTAATCCGCTCTAAAGTGCGTTGGACATATTCTCGATCCCATCCTGGTCACCCTTTTGTGTCCTTGTGGTCCCAAAGCAGCATCATACACGTCAAACAACGACATATCAGGGTTTTCTTTTAGTTGCTCGCGCATCACAGTCTACAATCATTTACAACATTGTTAGTAATTTTAAACTTAGACATGCAAACTAAAATGATATAAAAGATTAGAACTTACGACAGCCTACTGAACATGTGGAGAAGGCACGGGAGTTAGATCTTCGACGATCGCTATTCTAGTATGTGTATATAGGAAAAAGTCTGCATAACTAGGGGTGTGTCCAATCTCCCACTCCTGTACAAATAACATACATACCATCTGTTAGATATTATGAAAATTTAATACTCTTACTAAAACTTACCATTTGTCGCTTCACTTCCAAAACTGGTTTGCAGCCGGTGTGGTGGATGTATACCAATTTCGCTCTGTTGTCGGCGTTGGTCATACTTTTTTTCTACAATTATAAGATAGTAATAGATGTTAGTTAATAGTCCATTAAACATATAATGATATAAAAATGACTATTATACCTTAAATTCAGTCGTGAAGTAGTGATGGTCAATGAGATAATTCCAATCTTCGTATATTTTCACCTATCAAATGTTTTCTTCACTTGTGGCATCACTCTATCTCTGTAGGAGTCAATGAGATTGGTTGCAGACTAAAGGATCCTGAAAAATAACAACAGATTATAGGATTATGAAAGCTTCAAATTATAAGATAACACATTAAAAAATATCAAACTCATGGAGATAGACTGCCATATATGGTTTAACTGGAAATGCGATAGATCAAACCAATTTCTTAGACGATGTGGCACCACCGTGGGATTCCAGAAAACTGTGCCAATATGTCGAGACCAGTAGCTGGCATTATCGTAGATGGGCTTTCCATCCACAACTCTGAATTATAAATGCATCTTCTGCCTAGTTGCTAGTTTCCTGAGAATTGTGCTTTTGTTCTTCCCTCGTCCTCTCCTCCTCGATGAAGACCCTGTAAAATAATAGTGAAATGACATGTGTTAAAATTTATACAATTATTCAAAATATCACGTATAAGTTGTAATTAACTACCTATAGTCTCGGGAATGAGGATTCCTCCTCTAAGGTGACTAAGACCTCGGGAATGGTGGAATATGGACTATTTAGTACCTCAATGTCCGGAAGTGATCCCATATAGCTTATATGATCATCAGAGTGTACGTCATCTGTACAAGCTCGAAGTTTGTCTAAATGTCTCGATAGTGCTCGTTTTGTAGCCCGTTTAGGTGCCATAATATCTGAAAAAAATAAAATGAAAATTTTAAAGAAGTCAACATATTTGACATACACAAATAAAATTTGTCTAGATGTTCGAATAACAGAGATTTATCTTTGTGATAATTTTCTATCCATGTCTAGATGCCATATCTGTAGCGTAAAAAACCTGTTGTGCTTGACTTGCCATTACAAACGGATCATGAATCCAAGTTCTCAATGTACTGTTCACATTAACTCTTACAAACTCATATTTATCTACTTTTATACCATAGTCTTTGGAATGTACATCAAACCATCTACACTTGAAAATAATTACTCGGTTACCACAAAAATACTAAACTTCTATGATATCTATGATTACTCAGTAGTAATTTATCGTTTCGGTTGTTGCCAATTACTAAGACACTACTAATTTGCATGGTGAACCCTTCGTCATGCTTCTCGGTGTTAAACTTGTACCCGTTTATTTTATAAGAGTTATACTTCTTAGCATAATTGTCGAGCCACTCCCAAGAATTTTTAGGAACACATCGCCGAGTTTGAGAAGGAGAGATACGAGCTCCTGAGAAAGGATGCAAGGTGCCTTGAACGAGGGATTGTCCAAATGTCAATAGGAAACTCAGATCGTGGAGCATACCCTCCTTGGTGAGATTAGTACCTTGAACGAGAAACTCAAGGTAATGACATCTAAGTTACAAGCCATTGGAGAAGAAGTGACGATACTCAAGAAGGCGGTCGCGCAAGACTGCGAACATGCACTTATAAGAGTCAGTAACCCAACAAGGGTAGACGTTCCAAGACCTAAAGCATATTTAGGTGAGAGGAACACAAAAGAGATCGACAACTTCTTATGGGGCCTGAATTAGTACTTCAAAGCACTCGGCCTAGTGGAAGAGGCAAGAAAGATAGATACTACCACGACATACCTAGAAGACACAATAATGTTGTGGTGGAGGAGAAGAAGTAGTGACATAGAAAGAGGTCTATGTACTATCAATACCTAGGGTTAACTTAAGATAAAATTCAATCTTGAAAATGACATTCGAGAAGCAAGGGCTAAGTTGCGGTGTTCCTCACTAGGAAGAGTTGCAACAACGGCCATCGGGGACCATACGCATTTGTTTGGCCGATTAAATCATGGATTATGTAAAGAATCTATAATATTTAGTTGAGATATGGAAAAAGTTATAATGTCAGTTTATCCAGATCGTTGACGACCAAGTTGTATCTGAAGGAGAGAGGTTATATGGGTTGAAGATGCACGGAGAGTTCAGATTTGACTCAGCATGCTTCAATTAGATAATCATTAATCTAGCAAAGTATGATATGAATATTGATGATAAAGATAGAACAACGATTCTTTTGTGTTGTTATCGTCTTCTTATGAGCACCTGGTGACTACTCTAACATATATATAAGAAACTATCAAAATTGAAAAATTATTGCAGCATTGTTGGCCCAAAACCAACAAAAGCAGAATGCATGAGAAACTTCTCAATCCAACAATTTATATGTTACAGGAAATTAAGGTCGTGGAAGAATGCAAAATAAAAAAGAGTGTTCTAAAAGAGGAAAATCCAGATTCAAGTCAAGGAGCAAAAAGACGTTTCGTTGTTATAATTGTAGGAAGCTATGACATATAAAGAATAATTATCCAAAGACGATTAATGATGTTGAATCTTCTAGACTATTTTTCTTTATATGTTTCGGCTCCCTGTAATTATAACAACGAAATGTCTTTTTGCTCCTAAACTTGGATCTATATTTTCCTATTTTAAAACGCTCTTTTTCTTGCCTTCTTCCATGACCTTGATTTTCCGTAACATATAAACTGTCGGATTGAGAATTTCCCTCTGCATTCTACTTCCATTGGTTTTGGGCCCAACAATGTTGCAATAATTTTTCAACTTTGATAGTTTCTTTTCCATATGTAAGAGTAGTCACCAGATGCTCATAGAAAGACGGTAACGAGTACCGAAGAATCATTGTTTTGTCTTTGTCATCAATATTCACATCAAGTTGTGCTAGATCCGTGATTATTTGATTGAAAATATTCACATTCTAATCCAAATATGAACCATTACATCTTCCGCCCATATAACCTCTATTTCATGTACAACTTGGTCATCAACAATCTAGACACAAATTGACTTTCTAACTTTTTCCATATCTCAATTGGAAATTACAGATTCATCATGATTTCATCTGCCAAACAAAATTGTATGGTCCTCAATGCCCGTTGTTGCAAGTCTTCCCAATCTTCTCCTCCATTCCTGTTATTTTTTCAGCATGCAAGACTTTCAATATTCCTTGTTGCGCAACAGTTCTTTAACTCTCATATGTCACAGACCAAAATTATATGTTTCATTGAACTTTTCAACTTCAAATATGATACTATAAGACATCTCAACAAACTCCGATACAAATCAAAAAAGTTCAAAACCAAAGTTAAAAAATTTCAAGAACTTGTTGAAATCTTGAATCAAATAAGCATTTTACTTATTTTGACAAACAAACAGGACCTAAATTAAGGAAGCTTAAGCTTTCTGATTTGTTTCTCTCTCCTTGCATGAGTTAATGTTAAAATATTTTGTATTCTTTTTTAAAAAAGATCTTCAAATTTCTATTTTTTTGTAAATTTAAATTTTTTTCTCTTTCAGATTCTACAGATCTATTCCCACTAACAAAGAGTAAGCCAAAAACCCTATTTTCAACTTTTCACTAACTAACAAAAAAGAGGCATACTTCTTGTTACCGAAAAATTAGAACCCTAAACCATAAACTCTAATTATTAGAACTAGAACATAAAACACAACTTCTTTCTCTCTAATTAGTTTAGTTTAGAACTCAACAACATTCTGATATCAATTGTTGATTCGAGCAACCACGTAAACTAATATCAATAGAGAAAGTAAAAGAAAAAAACACAATATATAACGAGGTTCGATCAAACTGTCTACGTTTTCGGAAGTGTCGTCAAATATATTATTTCACTTTTAGAGTTAAACCTTCTATTACATAATATTTATAGAGTATTACATTAAGTCACAAAGACTAAACTACTTTAGACTCCACCCATTAACTATAAACTTAATTAATATAGTATCTAAGCAACGTATCCAACCCATTTTATATATATATATATATATATATATAATTTACTTAAGTGTATTATCAAGACACTAATTGGCCTAAGAGTTAATAATCATGGTTAATGAACTCCATGTTTATTAATTATTAGTTTACTTGACATAATTTTATTTTTATTATTTTATTTTTTAATTTTTTTTAAGTTTTAAGGTAAAAAGTTAGAAGGACCTAATTTGATCTTTATTTTCCTCTTTATTTAATTATCTTTAATGATTTTTAATTTTCTTTTTATGTATTTTTTAGTTTGATTGTGCTTAAACTATTCTATTTTTTTTTTTTATAATAGTTAGATTATTTTTATAAGAGAAAAAATATTATTTCATAATAAATGATATTTTTTACCATCCTAATTATTTTTTGGTGGGTTATCTGATTGAAGAGAAATCCTCGAACTCATAGTCGTCTGATGTGTATTATTAATAATGTTATTATTATAATGTTTTCTGAGATTCATTTCAGAAAGTCGGTAGAATTCGTCGGGAGTTAATCGTTAACATATTAAGTAACGTACTTATATTTTTTTTATTTTTTAGTTTAAATTTTTAATTTATTTTCTCTTCGTGTCATATTTTTGTCGTTATGCTTAGATGATTTTCATAATTTTTAATATACATAAACATTTTGTTTAATAATTAATATTTTTTAAAGAGAGAAAGACATGTAATTGAAGAAAAGAAAGAAAGATAAATTAGAAGAATATTTGAGTTGAGTATATATGTATATATTATTTTTATTACTAATTTAAATTAAATTATTAATGAAATAATATATAATTGAATAATAATTTATTTGTTGTTTATGATTTATAAAAAATGTTAAAAAATTAGAGTGATTAGTCAAATTAATTTTTATATATTTATTGTAAGAATTTTAATTATATAAATGTTACAAATAAGAAAATATAACAACTTATACAATGAATAATCAAACCATTTAGTTATAGATTCTTTTATTAATATTAATTTTGTATAACCTAGTTAATTGATTGTAGGCCCAATTAACTACCATAATTAATATAATTAATAGGGCATAATACAAGATAAATCCACTAAAATAGAAATCTAGAGAGAAAGAAAATAGTTAAAGATGGAAAGCAATTTTAATAACGCGTCACGGGGTCTAATAAGACTTTTCAAGTGAAACAAAACCCTCAAAATGAATAAAATGAAGAGTTGAATTATGAGAGATTGCTCCAAAAATAAGTTCATATGATTTCCATGACTAAGACATAACAATTAAAAAGGACATGGATTCAGGCCCTACCCAGTTGGCTTGCTTGTTTGTTTGTTCATTCAACCTATTTTGTTTCATTAATTAATTAATAATAATAATAAAATTGGTAGAATGATCTTGATACATTTAAAAAAGTTTTAAAAATCTCCTAATATATTATTTTATTTGAAAGGAAACAGTTACTTGTACATTTAATTTTGTTTAAACTAGTTTGATTATTTTAAGCATTATAAATTGAGAGTTTAATTTTAAATATAATTAATTTTTATTTTATTATCAAAATTTGAACAATTTTATTTTTAGATTTTGATTAGAACTTATTTTTGACTAATAAACTTATTTCATGTTTAAATCAAATTAAATTATTTTTACAAATCGATAATCGTTATTTTGGTATAAATTCTGTCTAACGGTCGATTCAAACATATTACGGGTTTAATATTACAATGTCATATTTTATATTTTCGTAATTTTTATCATATTATTTACATTTTAACTATATTACATCTCTATATTTTAGAAATGATTTGACATATAAAACAAACTATACATAGAATATTTTAAACTTAATTAAATTTATAAAATAACATTATACTTTTTAATAAAATCTCAAATTAACAAAATAACATATAATATCCAACAAAATCATCCGATCATCAATTTTATTACAACAAAACAAGATATAATTAAAAAACAACAATAACATATGCATGTTGATTCATTTAAAATCATCCAAACCATCCCCACAATCCCCATTTCTCAAAATAGTCAAATTCAATTCATAACATAAAAACAGCAAATTCATGTCATAAGTCTTAAGCTTTCTCCTTAGGATCATCTTCAGATCTCCATACAATGTCTTTCAATCCAGTAGAAAGTTCCTTATAAAACTGCGCCGCCACCGAGAATAAGAAAAAGTGTAAACAAAACCAATTTGTTTTTAACAAATTAATAGGTTACCTTATGAAACTCGAGAGTGTCCCCTCCAGCCTTTCGTAGCTCGACCATGTGGACCGATGGGGCCACTTCAAAAATCTGTTTTCAGAGTATAGTAGAAAATAATAACAAATTAATTAACTGTTAGCATAATTTAACTCAATTCAATAGTTCATTAAGTTGAAAAAATAATTATACATACCTCGGTTGAGACAGATAATTGACCTTTTCGCCCTTTCTTCTCACCTTGAAGCTTCAACTGTGGAATATCATAAACATCTAAATTCATGAATAAAAGAACATCAATAAGATTATAAAATATTTACCTTGTAATTGTTCTTCGTCACATCAAAACCGAGAGGGCTAGCAGTCTGCTCAATTTTCGCGATGATTTCGTTTGCAGGGCACTTTGATGTAAACCTTGTCCTCCTCTTAACCAAACCCTGAAAAAAATATATATGAAAATACCATTACTATCAAATGATATAATTATTTATGAGACTATTATTATTTTTCAAAACACAATTATACCATTTGCTTTTCAAAGAGGGAACTGAGGTTTAGACCCTGAGAAGTGGAGATGAGCTCGAAAGCATTCATAGCAACTGGCGTTGCAGTTTGTTCTTGCCTTCTTTCAACGACAAGATTTTCCAAATTCTGATCATTTTGACAAATTCATTAAATAAAATACACTGTTTAAAACCAATCTAATCGTCAAGATAAAAAATACCCCTGATTCATCAAATATGGCGTCGATATCATCAATGTTAACATCGGCTTGCTCAAACGTGGGTTGTTTGTATCCCTTCTTAAACCATTCATTTTCGATCAATTCAGCTATCGTAATTCTCTGCTCGTCAATATAAGAATTATGGATTAAATTTTACAAAAAATTGATTTTCATAATTAATAATTGGTGGGGGACAATATGGACTTACTTTCTCAGGATTAGGATCGAGGATTCGGTTAATCAGTTTCTTTGCACTTGTCGAGAACCACGGAGGGTTATTGAAGTCAGCTTTCGTTATCTGCTCGAAAAATATCAAATCTTTTAAAAAAAGAGCCACATCCTTGATGAAAACTGGAAGAAATAAATACAATTTTAACCTTCTTGTATAAATCAACAAGGTTTGGTTCTTCAAAAGGAAGATAACCGGCCATAAGAACAAAAAGAATCACGCCACAAGACCACAAATCGGCCTTAGCTCCATCGTAACCTTTATTTAGTATAACCTTAAACCATATATTTGATCATTGTGATTAAAAAATTCAAACAATTAACAAGAAACAAATGAATGTGGTAAATTTTTAATAATAACTATTGAATTACCTCTGGAGCAACATAATTTGGAGTTCCACATGTTGTATGCAATAAACCATCTTCCTGCATTACACAAACAAAAAATACATAAAAATCGTCTTAAAACATAAACATCTTAACAATAAAAAAATATATACTTACCCGAACTTGTTGAGCTAAAGCACTAAGTCCAAAATCAGACACTTTAAGAACACCAGTTGAATCCAGAAGCAGATTCTCAGGCTGTGAAATTAATAAAACATTAATTGTAAAACTCAGTTTATAACAATTCATATCATAACTCAAACTAAACCTTTAGGTCTCTATGAAACACGCCTCGACTGTGACAATAATCAACCGCGTTTATTAGCTGCTGAAAGTATTTCCTTGCTTCATCTTCTTTCAATTTACCTTTACTCCCCTGAAATTAATTTGAATCATATATAACAATTGATCAAGACACATACAATTCAAATAATTACTTACAATCTTATCAAAGAGTTCTCCCCCATTCACAAATTCCATTACAATGTATATCTTTGCCTTGCTAGCCATAACCTACAATAACAATTAAGAATATCAAAAACACCCACAAACCAAAATCAAATTGTTCATTTTGGAACATTAGCATAAACAAAACAAACCTCGTACAATCGAATAACATTGGGGTGTCTAATAAGTTTCATAGTTGAGATCTCACGTTTAATCTGAAATTGAGAAAAAGATTATCATTTGAAAACTACTATAGAGAAAGGTAAAAGAAAGAAGAAGGGTTTATTTATAAGAACCTGTCCAATCATCTTATTCTTAAGAACTTTTTCTTTGTCTAGAATCTTGATAGCAACATTAACCCCTGTTTCAAAATTCCTAGCGAATTTCACCTTGGCGAAATTACCTTCTCCGATTGTTCTTCCAAGCTCATATCTCCCCACCCGAATCCTACTCGCCGCCGTACTTCCGCTGCCACCGCCGCCGCGAGAAGACATAGTTCGATCTGATAGATAGATAAATTTTGTTCCTCTTTTTCTCTAGCTTTGAAAATCAAGACCTCTTCTTTTTACACGGCTGCCAAACTTGAGACTTTGTAAAGCTCATTTTTCGAAAAACCCAAAAAATGACAGTGACCAAATGAGAGAAACAAACGACAGAAGATTTAATGAATAAGGTTAAGGTGAAATCGAGAGAGGGGACCAGAGTAGGAGATAGAAGAGATTAAGAACGCAGACAACGAAAGAACGCTGCAGATCTCCATTAAAGATAAAACTCGATTCAACTTTGACACAACAACCGATGAAAAGAGATTATCTTTTTGTTTACATAGTATTTGAAAACTTTTTCGGTTCGGATCGGAATTTTCTTGTATCGATTCCGACGAGGTTTACTGTTCGGAAAAGGGTCAAAACTCTGTGTTTCTCTCCCTTTCTTTGTCTCTACCGACTGAAGGACCCTCAACAACTCACGGGAAAAAGTTCGTCTTATGTTAGACAGAGACAAAAGCAGTCAATGAGTTGACAAATTTAGAAATAAGGTTAAATTAGTCCCTAAAGTTCTTTAGATTGTCTCATTAAGCCACTACATTTTAATTGGATTCATTTTGTCCCTAAAATTATATAACTCAATTTTCTTCAATAGTTTTCAACTTATCGTATCCATGACTATCTTAATTATATATATAATAAAAATTATTTAAGTTCAATAAAATTCTTTTTATTTTTACAAAATTTATATAAAGGATCGGAATTATTATTTTGCCAAACAAAAAAAATGAAGTTATTTTGTTTGAATTTAATATAGAGGTAAAAAATGAACTATTATCTTACATTAATTCATTTTGAAATAGATTTTTTTATATCTATTATTTTGTGACTTTTTTGCGAAATAAAAATTTATAAGTTAAATTAAATATGGATGATATGTGAGTTTTATTATTATTTGAAACATAGAACAAATAGTAATTCAAATAATTTGATCGACATAAATCATTTCAAATGAAAACGAGTTTATTTATTTCTGAATTATGATCTAAAATAAAGTATTGTTTTAGATCAAATCTAGGTTTTAGTTTCCAAGGTTGGAGAAGCTATTTCTCTTTACAATACTATAAGTCATATATTTTCATAATTTTGACTAGTTTTGTTTTGAATTTTGTTGTTTTTAGATTGATTTGAACATCTTATTTACTATAAGGACTTATTGATACATGTTACTTATTTGTGGGGATAGAAAAAAAATAGCTTGATCAAATTAATGGATATACTTTATATAAATTCATTTAATGATTACTTACTTATCTGGTGAAGGTGTCATTTACACACCCTCCTCTCCTAGCCATTTATTTATTTAACATTTATTATTTTATTTTATTTTATTTAAAAATAACTAACTTATCCTCACAATCAAATTCAACTTGAGACTTTTATTTTTAATTTTTTTTTAGATAATATTGTTTTTATTTAAATTATTTTATATTTGAACTAAGTAGTTTATTATCCTATAAGATTTCAAGTTTGAAATGTTAGATTGTGATTAGTGTGCTCCTGATTTCTCAAGAATGGGTTGAACTCATAAAAATAAATTTAACAATGACACTTAAAATAAAATAACAATAATAATTGTTATAAAATATATTTGATGAATAAAAGTATTACTCAACGCAAATAACAATCCTAGGTTGAACAGGGTATATTAAAATGAAAAATAAAGCAGCCCAATTAGGGAATGAATTAATGACAAATCACATAATCAATGAATAAAATATTACGCATAAGGACAAAAAAAAACGCAATAAATATTAACCACTTTTAGTCAATTGTATATATTAATGTACATTGTCAGCAAAACTATAAATTAATCTCAATAATGCAGCCTAGTATCGATAAACAAGAGTTATTTTTTATTAGATTTGAGTCGGTTATTTTATAATGATCGGTATCTTTTAATTAGTCTTCTTAATTGTACTCTTATTAAAAAAAATAGCAATTAACAGTCACTATTCATGCAATTTATTAATATTGGCACATGGTCATCAAAGTTTTATTCTTATGGAATATCTAACACAATTTTAAAATATCCTAATTTTTAAAAATGTTTTTTAATTATATTTTTAATAATAAAAAATAAAGCAACACTCCACCATCATTATTTCATATTCCATTTTAAAGCGTTCTAAGTAGAAATTAAACACTAATTTTAACTTTTAGAAACAACTTTTATCGCGTAAATAATTTATTTGAATAAAATATTATAGATTTTTTATATATATAATTCATAATATCTCATTATATATAAATAGAGATTCATTATTATAAGGGAATAGAAAGTAAGAATTTGTGAGATTAGGCAGGGAGATCTGCTCTCATCCTATATTTGTTTTAATCATGATGCTCTTTAATTGTATCTTCAAAAAGATAGTGAAGAGTAAATCATTCATTCACCGCCCTACTCACATGTGTTTTGCGGATGATCTCTTTATAGTGGCTCATGCGGACATGAATTCTTTTAAAATTGTTAAGGATGTGCTAACTCTGTTTTTTGAAATTACAGGTCTTTATATAAATCAGGATAAAAGTATGGTGTTTTATGGCGGTGTTGAGATTACTAAGGCAGACATATTTAACATATTGGGCATCAAGGAAGGAACTTTATCAGTTCTCTACCTAGGATTATCAGTTCTCTACCTAGGAGTTCCCTTATCTTCTAGACAGTTGCAAGTCTCCCATTGCAGGTCACTAATTGAGAAAGTTAAAAATACGATTAATGGTTGGGCAACTAAAAGACTATCATATGCTGGGAGAATAGAGCTTATTATTAAGGTGACTATGGACAGTATTAATTTCTGGGCGCAGCAGATTGTGATCCCTAAGAAAGTAATGAAAGATCTCAATCGTCTAATGAGGGATTTCGTTTGGGGTAATCACGGAAGAGGTGGGAAGAAGGTTAAGTGGGAAGATGTGTGTAAGCCAAAAGATGAAAGTGGGTTGGGAATTAAAAGTTGCATAGTATGGAATAGGGCACTCACATACAAGTATTTTTGGGAGATAGAGAGCAAACAAGACTCTTTTTGGGTGAAATTGGTTCATTCAAGGTTTATGAAGAATGAGAGGAGTATATAGATGTGCAAAATTAAAGATGAAATGTCATGGTCATTGAAGAAGTCCTCAAATTGAATCAATATGCAAGGTCTATGTTTCAAGTTCGATTTGAAGATGGGAGGAAGATGAAATTCTGGTATGATCCATGATATGAAGGACCACCAATCCTTAAAATGTATAAAACTGAAAATGTTAGAATTAGAAGACAATATCTTGATATAACTGTTAATAGGGTGAAGGATAGTAAATGTAATGACCTTTTGAGGCTTACTTCAGAAGGGATGAGGATACTTAATGAAATCAATTGAATCATGTTTAATGATCGGATTAATTTGCATGTGTGGAAGGTGGTTATTAATAGTAGGTTCATTACTGGGCTAGCATGACAGCTTATACGCAACAAAGGACAGTTGGTGGAGTGGGCTCATTGTGTTAGGTCTCCTAAAATTATACCCCGGCATCGAATTGTCCTTTGACTGACGTTTAGACAAAGGCTCGTGACAGGGGATAGGATCAACGAGTTTATGACCATTCCATGTATAAGATGTGTACTCTGTTCGAACAGTGAGGAAACAATAGCTCATATCCTCGGGAAATATATATACTAAGGTACTTTGGAAAATTTTGTTAATAACTTCAGTTTTTGTAGTTTTCCGAGGATTGAAATCTTATTAAGGAGGTTGTTCTAAGGAAGACTAAAGGATATACGTTCAAAGCTAATATATTCAAATGTTTCTATGGAGCAATAGTATATCAAATTTGGGCTGAAAAGAAACTCTAGAATATTTTCAAGGGTTAGAAGGAATGAAGAATAGATCTGGTATGATGTTGTCTTTGATGGCCTAGTCCTAATTCACACATGGCGAAGCATCCCTATAATTTTGACTAATTGAGAACTATGTCAACCATGGAAAATTACATTCGAGAAAGTTATAAAAAATCAAACGTATATGGCGAGATGAAGTGAAATTGCTTGATGATTATGTTTCATACTGCTTTAATGTTGTTTCAGATTTTAGTTTGATGGTTTTTGGTTATTAATGTTTGTTGTTGTATTGGTTGATTCAAATTAGGACAAAAGTTTTTGTCCTAACAAAAAAAACTCTTGTACTCACTTTCTCCCATTGGGTTTTATTAATTAAATGATTTATCAAAAAAAAAAGTGTTATGAATCATAATAATATCTCATTATATACATATGAAAATATGAAAATTCTTAATGGTAGAATGGAAAATTTTATGAAAGCTCAAACTAAAGTTTCCATTATTAGTTTTCTAAGTGAGTCAATACACATTTATGAAGAAAAGTCTACCAAATAGGCACAAATTCCAACATAACTTTGCCAAAAGTTACAATTCAAAGTCACAACCAAAAGAAACAAAATCAAGTGTAATTATTTTATGCAAAGACAAAAAATGATGTACGTGAAAAAAAAATGGTGTATTATAGATAATCATTGTCGTATGTGTCAAGAAAATATTGAATCGGTAACTCACTTATTTTTGCATTGTTGAGGAGTGATTAGTATTTGAAATCTTTTGTATAACATTACTAAGATTCGTTGATAATGTCGGTTCTAAGTAGTTGCTGAAAAGTTTGGATTGATGCGGCTGATATGACAGACCTACATATTTGGGTTACCATCCCAATTATTCTTTGGTGCACTATCTGGTTGGAGAGAAATCGTCGAACTTTTAATGATCGTAGTCGTCTGATTATTATCATTCATAATACTATTATTATGTTTTCTAATATTCGTTCAAAAAATCCAATAGAGTTTGTTGGAAGAGTTAATTTGTATTCTCAATTAGGATTTACGAGTTCGATAACTTATTAAGTATAATATTTTCTTATTTTTTATTTTCATGAAATGTTTTGTCGTTGTGCTTCAACGTTTTTTTTTTCATTTTTAATATATATGAAGTCTTTTTAAAAAAAAACTACCTTACCTTAAGTGATTTTTTTTATAAAAAATATATAAAAAAATCTCACGTCACTAGTAAAAATTGGGTTTTTAACGACCAACATTGGTGACGGCGAACTTACGCCGTAATTAATAAAATTTATTAGCGTCGGTGACTGTTCCGTCATGGTTATTAAAAATTATTAGTGTTGGTAAATTGACGTTGTGGTTAATAAAAATTATCGACTACGGTTTTCATTGTCGGCGTCGCCGCTAATGTTCAGGATTTTCCGCCCCTCTCCCACCTTTATTATCAGCCACGGTTTCCGTCATGAAACCGTGATTAAAAGTCAGGTATCCCCGCCATTTCTCCACCATTTTTTAAAATATTATTAGTCATGGAATTATGTTATTGTCGTGACTAATAATCTATAATATCAGACAAGATATTATCTTATCGTCGTTCCTAATAATCGTATCAACGACCCACCGATAAATGTCGTCGCTGATATTTTTTTGTCAAATAAGTTTCATGGCCTTTAAATAGCACATTATTATTATATATATATATATATATATATATATATATATATATATATATATAATAATAATAATGTTTCAAATTCTAAACTAAATTTTTTTATATATGAATTATTACTATAACAATGTTGATAAAATTAAAAATACATAATAACTTAAATATTTAATGATAACAATGATTTAAACTTCAAATACTCAACATTTAAATTGTTTTGGATCTAAAACTAATATATGAAGACTATTATATCTTTATATATTAATTAATAAACTCAATATATTGAATTATATAATTTGATATATTAAACAAAATATAATTAAAATAAATATTAATATATTTTTTTATTTTTTATATATAATTATTAATTTATAATTTGTTGACTTAATATATATATTATATTTATGAGAGAGTAATTAAGATATAAACAGTGAGAATAAAAAAAATATTTCAATAAAGATAAAAAAAAAGTTGATATATTTAGGAGAAAATGTAAACAATTTAATATAATTTTATTAAATTTAAACATCCAGAATTTTCAACATTGAATTTAGGATCAATTTTTGAAACGTTACAATCTTTTTTTTTTCTTTGTTAATATTGTTAAGAAAATATATGCTATTTTTTTATCTCTTTTATGAAAATGTAGTTATGTTTGGAAGTTTGGAAATTTTTATACAGTAGTTAACATGATTTAATTTTTAATGAAAAAAAAAATACAAAATATTAATTTTACGCACTCCCTTGACTTAGTAAAAAATTTTAAGTTAAATATGCCAAGTTTTATTTTTTTTTAATTTGTGAATTTGAGTAGTGAAAATATAATTAGATGACTTAAATTTAAAATAAAACAAATTTAACTTTGTTTGACCTAAAAATTTTGAAATATACTATAACCGCTATTATTGCTATACCTTTTCACTAATTTTGTTCCTAAATTTTATTTTATTTTATTTATCATATCATTATGAACTATAAAAATAATTATAGTGCTTAATTTACTTATTTTAATAAGTCTAAAATGAATGAATCGATAATTTTAAAATTTAATGATGTTTAAATAAATTATAGACATGACTTCAATTAAAAATAAATTAAATAATTTATATCATATTTTATAACTTTTTTTACTTTTCTATTTTAGTATTTTGAACATTTTTAAAGAATTTTTTTAACTTTATGTTTTTTAAAAATATTTTTAGTTTTATTTTTAAAATGAGTATTTTAAAATTTAATTTATTTAATTTATAGATAATATATATTGAAATATTATATATTTGGATATTGGAATATTATATATTTAGGAAATACTTTATTTAAAGTTTAGAATATTATTATAGTTTTATATTTTGCTAACACATGAATTTCCTAAATTTATGTGTATATATCATTAATTCTCATTAACAAAACATAAATAATAACATAAAATATTCTTTAGTTTCTTGTTTATTTATTATTTTTCTTTAAGTCTTAACTTTATATTGAATAAAGTACGTTTAATTTTTAGCATAAATCTTAATGCAATTACATAATTACATGAATTTTTATTTGATATCTTTTACAATACTTTAATTAAAATAAATTTCAATAGAATGTTAAATTCTATTAAAAAATAAATCAAACTTTTGATATAAATATGAGTAAGATGAAAGAGATAAAAAGATATAATAACTTTGAATAAAACTATTTATTATATAAATAAATAAATATGAATTGGGTCTATAATATTTTGATATAGTTTTGTAGGTTTTTATGGGAAAAAAATAGTATTTTTTTTTTCTTTGTTAAAAATATTATATTTAGCAGTTTTCTAATTATTTTAAAAATAATTTAAAACATTCGAACATATAAAATAAATAAATAAATAAAAATTCTAAAACTATAAAAAAAAAAAACAATGTTTTAAGCGTACAGTAATATACTTAAAAGTATCTAATCAATTTACCCTCAATAATTTACAATTTTTTATCTCATTGGTTAATATATATATATATATATATATATATATATATATATATTCACTTAATTCTATATTATAAACCATCTATTTAAACAAAGAAATTAATCTTTAAATTTAAAATAAAAAAGAAATAATACATTTTAATTATAATTAAAATTTTGTCTATAATAGTTATAAGATGATAATATAATTACAAATTCTAATATTTATTTACTCTATTCAAATAATTTAATTAATTAAATTTAATAATAATAATAATATTTTAGGATTAAAATTAGGATTATGGTTGAGATTAAAATTGTACAACTAAAAAACAAAAAGAACAGGGTTTTAAGCCTAGAATTTAGGTCTAGATTTAAGTAGGTATACCCTCAATAATTTGAATGAGTTTAGATTCCATTTTTTTTTTTTTTAATTATCCAATTTTATTTTATTTCATTGGTTAATATATATATATATATATATATATATATATATATATATATATATATATATATATAATATTACTTTTTTTTTCTCTGTATTTTGTTAAATTATATTAAACCATTTAATTAAACATAAAAACAAATTAATCGTTAAATTTAAAATAAACATGAAATAATACATTTTAATTATAATTTAAATTTAAATTTTATCTATGATATTTATAAGATGATCTAAATTTATTGAATTTATAATTTGTTAATTCAAATTATTTAGTTGATTAAATTTAAAATAAATAATAATAATAATATTTTAGGATTAAAAATAGGATTATAGTTAAGATTAAACTTAATTATATATAAGATGTTTTTTTGATCAATTAGTCATACATTCTCTTCAAACCATAACTTAGTTCTTATTTTACAGTCATGACTTCCAACCACAGTATCATTCGTGAAGTTTGGAACTATAATGTTAGTGAAGAGATTGATATGATTTATAAAATATTTCCTTTCACACCGTTTGTGTCATTCGATACGGAATTCCCCGGCACTATCTACAAGCCCGACGTTCCAAACTATTGTCTTTCGAGTCTACCTCCTGAGACTAACTATTCTTATATGAAGGCCAATGTAGACGCACTCAAGTTAATCCAAATTGGTCTAACACTTTCAACTTCTCCCAACCCTCTTTCCGGATCCGTACGTTCGTTTGTGTGGCAGTTTAACATCAAAGATTTTGACATTGATTCAGATGTTCACAACTCAGACTCTATAGCACTTTTAAAAAATCAGGGTATTGACTTTGCAAGGAACAGAGTAGATGGGATTGATTCGGGATTGTTAGTCTCTATGTTGACGGATTGTGGAGTGTTGGGCTCTAAGATTCCTCGCGTTTGGATCACTTTTCATGGTGCATATGACTTTGGATTCATCGTCAAGATTCTAACCGGGAGTCCCCTTCCATCGGATCCGATCATGTTCATGGTTCTAGTTAGGCAAATATTTGGGGAATCAGTTTTTGACCTCAAACACGTTATGAAGTCTTTCAATGGACTCTACGGTGGGTTAGACCGATTGGCGACTACTCTTCAAGTGGAAAGAAGACCGGGCACTCAGAGTCATCAAGCTGGTTCAGATAGTCTTCTTATTATGGAAGTATTTTATAAACTCCGACAAGATTATTTGGATAAACTTCCTCTTTGCAAAATCAATGGATTCAAAAACATTATTCATGGACTTGAGTTATCCTTAATTCGTGCCTATCAACCTCAACCTCAATTTCAACCTCATTATATTCTTATACCTTATTATTAATCATGTGTATTGTAAAACTCATAATTAATATAAATGAGATATTTTTAATGTTTTTTCAATAAGTATATTATTTTTTGAATTCATTTATTTATAAAGTCTGTAACTATATATATTAATTAGCAAATCATTGAATCATTGCAATGAAAAATAATTACACATATTCATGTTTATGTTTATGAACAAATAAAGTTTTGTAAATTTTATAATTTTAAATATTATTATTAATTAAAACTGAAAATATATAATTAAGCCATATATTTATGGGGTTTGTTGATTGGTTTACAAGAGATAACAGAGAATTAAAAACAAATATTTAAATAAAAAATTTGAATAAATAATAATATAAATTTTAACAAAATGTATAAATTATATTATATCAAACTAATTTTGTTATTTAAATAAGGAGAGATTATAGGGAGGGAGAATTTAAAGAAAAAACAATTCTTTTATTTTCTTTCATTCACAAATTATGTCGTCAATATCTACTACATACATGATCCGCCAGGTCCTTCTTCTTCCATATTAATTAGACTTTTTTCTTTTTTCTTTTGCAACTTATAACTTAAAAACAACTTTGTATTTTTTCATAATTTTCTCCTTTCATGCTTTGTATTATGTCAAACAACCATATTAGTTTGTCTCTCTCATAATTAACACCTAATTAAAAAATAGTTAACAATTAAAAATAAATTTGTATAATTATGAAGTGTAAAAAAATTACCATCCCAAAACAACTTAAATACGTTTTAAAATATTAACTTATATAAGTCAATCATTCTTTTTTTTTTAAAGTTGAATGTGTATTAAAAATGAAAATAATCGTTTAAACAAAACGACAAATCATGACAATAAAATATAAAAAAAACAAAAAAAAAACAATACTTAAAAAGTTATCGAGCTCGTAAATTCTCGAGAAGAGCGATTAACTCTCCGACAGACTCTATTATCTTTCATTAACGAATCTCAGAAAACATCGGATGACTACGATCATTGAAAGTTTGACGTTTCTCTCCAACCAGATAGTTCACCAAAGAATAATAGGGATGATAACCCAAATATGTAGGTCTGTCATTTCAGCCGCATCAATCCATACTTCCAAGCAATTATCTAAAGACTCGGACATCACCCAATGAGTTTTAGTAATACTCCACAAAAGGCTTCAAATAATAGTCACCCTTGACAATACAAAAGTAAATGAGTTGCTAATTAACATCTTCTTGACACATACGACTAGCCATATTATAACATTTTTTCATTCACATATCATCTGTTAGAATTCCACCATGCAATAACGTTTCATCCAAAGAACGAGATCTTGGATTAAATATTTGACTCATAATAAGAATTATATGGAATCATCTTAGCGAACAACTTGTAGCAATGTCTCACATGAAAACTATCCATATTTTATCAGTGCATAATGTCTTATTCAGACGGTGACACTTGTTTGCGTCCTGCCAAAAGTATAACTCTATTATGGGACAAAGTCTCTATAATGTTTAATCTTCTTCTATAACTTATTCGGTTAGCGAAACCACTAGACTAAGAATCAAATATGTACTTAACTGTGACATTTCTACATATAACAATAGAAGAAATCCTATGATACATCATATCTAGACTTTTGACACTACACCAAATTTCGTCCCAAAATTTAATCGAAAAATCATCCCCCACAATGAATTTAGACTGCTCACGAAAACTTTTCCACATAGGATAAATTTCCCTCCAAATATTACACCTCGCTGGATAATTAGACATTTTGGTGAACCAATCAGATCAATCATTACTATATACTTACATCTGATTATCGATACACAAGGACTATTCGGCTCTATTGCAAATCTACTCATTTTGATAAAAAAAAAGCTTTATTAAAATAAATAAGACCTCCTTAATCTTTAAAATATTTAACATTATCTCAACTAACTAAATGATAAAACGATGAGTTAGAAGATTCCCATAGAAATTTAACATTATTTTTTTTTTCATTTTCACTGCCACACTCTTGGGAAGAATGAATAACGACATCATATATTTGGGCATAGATGACAACACACTGTCTGATCCCTCTAGAGCTCTCAAAAAATCCCTGAGATAACAATGACAAAAAACTTAACCGTCGAGATGCAAAATCTAATCCAACCAATTTATTTCGCACTCATTCTCATTTTGTCCATTACATAAAATAAAAACTCCAAATTTATTTAAGTCAATATTAAAACAATATATTTATAAATAAAATATATATTTTTTTTATTCCAAACTAAATTTAATCTGAAAATATATGAGCCATATATTTCAAAAATAAATATTTGTATTATATGTCAATATATTTTTCCTCTCTCGTTTCTCCTTAAGGAATTTGAGATTCTCCTAAATGTGGAACTAATGATTTTCTTCCAACTAATATTCATTCGGGATCTTATCGATCTCTTCTGAGATATCTCTATCTTCAATTAGTTAAAAAGAAATTGAAGATAAAGATTTCTTAAAAGATCCTGATTGTTTATTGGTTGGAAAAAAAATCTATTAGTTAGAAATACATTAGTTGAATTTTTTCAATGATCATCAATCTCTTCTTGGTAATCTTTATCATCTTCAATTAGTTAGAATGCATTAATTGAAGATGAAGATTTTCAATTAAGTTTTTTTTTTCAAAAGCAGCAAAAATCAGAAAAGAGAGAAAAGCTCTGAAGATTTGATTCGCGATCGGCACAGGCGGCACGATCGGCACGGGCGACACGATCGGCACAGACGGCACGATTGGTACAGCGGCACGATAGACACAGGCAGAAAGGCACGGATGACACAATATTGTCATGCACCGTAAGTCATCAAATCGACATCGGAATTATCATTAATCAAAGGAAGCGTCATCGGCACAAGCAGTACGACACGATCGACACATGCGACACAATAGACACAGGCGACACGGGACGATCGACACGGGAATCCCGGTATTGTCTTGCGTCGTTCATTAAGTGTTGCTAGTTTATGGTTTCTTGTATATTTGTAAGCACCGTTAGATTTGGCCTCGATTGCGGTTTACTTTTGTTCATCTCTTAGGGTTTCTGCAATTAATTTGTTCTATTACTCTATCTCTGCCATTATGGAGAAGAGGAAGAACAAAAGTAATAAATCAAAAGAAGTTAGGGATTTTGTGTTGGAAGGAATTAAGGAAGCAACAGTCAAAGAATTTGAAAGAATTTCTGAAGAAGTTATCAAAGAACAGCAAGATACCAACACAATTAAGCAATCTGCTCCAACTACTGCTGGAAAAAATTCTATTGAAAATAATGCAGGAAAACAAGGGGATAATGAAGGAGCTTGGAAGATACGCTATAATGAAAGAGTTAATCTGTTTGGGCTCAAGAATCAGATTACAAATCTCCTTATGCATGCCAAAGGGGGAGAAATTGTCATCAATAAGGAGAAAACACAACAGATTACAATTCAACTCAACATCCACTATCTTTAAGACTGGAATCTGTTGAAAAAAGAAGAATATGAAGAAATTGTTCAATGGTCAGTTACTACAATGAAGAAACTAATAAATGCTCCCAAATCTAAGTCATATACTATCAGGAGCAACTCGACATGGAAAACTAATGAAGTCTGGAAGAACAACAATGCAAAAAAGTCAGAAAATTATTCTTATAAAGGGAAAATCTACTTTGGTAATACACAGACAAAAGTGGAGGTACTGAATTCTCCATTTGAATTTAAATTTCCTACTGAAGTAGAGGAAAACTGTATAAATGAATGGGAAAATGTAGTTGTGGGAAACTACATAGGGAAAAATAAAGTATCATTCCCAATTACTAAAGATGCATTGTTGAAGCAATGGGAAGGAAAAAGGCTGGAAAAGATTTCAGCAAATGTCCATGATTTATATTTCCTTAAATTCAAGAAAGGATCTAATCTAAAGGAAATTCTAGAAAATGGGCATACATATATAGGATCCAATTGTATGAAGTTAGAAAAATGGTCTGAAGACTTGAACCTATTGAGTAAGCCAAAAGAAACTACACAGATATGGTTCAAGCTCTGGAATATATCTGCACATATGTACAATTGTGAAGCCCTTAGTCATTTTGTAGGTTTATTGGGTAGACCATTATACATGGATCCAATTACTGAAGGAGGAGAGCACCTAACATTTCCTAGAATTAGAATTGAGGTGCATCCTAGAAGCACACTGTCGAAAAGTATGACAGTAGTAGACATAAAAGAAAAACTTACTGTCATGGAAATCATTTATGAGTGGACGCCAGACAGATGCTCTTTCTGTAATACTTTCCAACATGTAAGTCCAAAATATGATTTGGCTAAGGAAGAAGATCAGAAAATTCATAATGGTCAGAAAGTAAAGATGTAAGAAAACGATACAAATGTTCCTATTTTTAAAGAGAAAAATGTGGTTAAAGAACAGGAAATAGAAAATAAAGAAAATTATGTACAAGAAGAAAGCTATACGAAGAAGAAGGTGGATCATCAACCGAATCATGTTGAAGAGATAGTTGATGATCTCAATCAAATCAAGTTGAAGTGGTTGCTGATGAAAACAGAGATGAAAATACTCAGGTTAATCAAGAGGAAGAAGAGAATGTCAATGTTGATACAGAGGAATCTAAAGTTGTTGAGGATTCTAAAGATGAAGCTGAAGTTATTAAAGACAATGATCTCAAAATTCAAGTTGAGAACAACAAGGTGAAGAGCTCAGAAATTTTGAAGAATGATTTTTTCTATCAAATAAGAACAAGTTCATATAAATAAAGAAATCAAGATGAGAATATGCAGTATTCATCAACCTCTTCAGTTCATCCCCCGTTCATTGCAAGAGGAAGGGGAAGAGGAAGACAATATGTTGAAACATCAGGTTGGTATGGAAATAAAAATACTGATTGGGATAATTAGGATTTGATACAGTTTGTAATCTTTGTTTGTAATCTCTATTTCTTGTATGTTTGATTGCTAATAATCAGGTTTTTTAGGGTCGTTTGATTGTCATCTTATAATCCTAACTAAGACTTGTCTAGCTTTGATTATTGACTCTCCCACTTTTGGGATTTTAATGAGATCGTTTTAACCGTTTTCTCAAAAAAAAAAGATGAAGATTTTCAAGGATAGCCTGATTGTCTATTGGTTATAAGCACTTCTCCATAAAAAAATAATTCTCAATGATCATCAATCTCTTTTAGGAAATCTCTATCATCTTCAAATAGTTAGAATGAATTAATTGAAAGTGGAGATTTTCAGGAGAGCCTGATTTTCTATTGTCTAATCAAGTCGTCCATCAATGTGGTTTAGTTAATTACTTTGACTATATATTATCGACATATAAAGTTATTCCTTCACTACTTAGATCAAAAAATGTATATTAAAACATTAGTAGCGTCGGCTTTAAGGTAAGCCGGCGTTAATTCGTCTCCGCCACATTATTAGGGACGGCATTAGCATAATATTGTGGCTGATACTCTATAATATTAGCCACAGCATTATACTAACGTCGTCCTTAATAATCAATATTTAGACTATCAACGACCTACCGACAAATGTCGTCGTTGACATTCTTTACCAAATAAGTTTCAAGGCTTATAAATAGCACGCTCCTCTTTCGCTTCTCTTTAAGAAATTTGAGATTCTCCTAACTAATGATTTTCTTATAACAAATATCCAATCGAGATCTTCTCAATCTCTTTTGAGATATCTTCATTTTCAACTATCTTTAATTGGTTAAAAAGAAATTGAAGATTTTTCTGAATATCACATTGTCTATTGGTTGGGAAAAATCTAATTGATTGAATCACTTTTCCTTAAAAAAATTTCAATGATCAACAATATATTCTTAAGGAATAGCATGCTCCTCTCTCGTTTCTTTTTTAAGGAATTTGAGATTGCCAAATAAGTGGAAATACTAATTTCCTTCTAACCAATATCTATTATGACTCTTCTCAAACTCTTTTGAGATATCTTCATCTTCAATTGGTTACAAAGAAATTGAAGATGAAGAATGATAAGAGTCCGAATGGATATTGATTAGAAGCACATTAGTTGTATTTTCATTGATTATTGTTCCAATTTATCTTTGATACGTTATTGTTTAAATTTATCTTTGGTTATTTTATATGTTCTATTTTCTTTGGTTATTGTTCTAATTTTCCTTTTAGATTTAATCACAATTCAAGATTCTTCACTTTGTTTAGATTCTTTAGAATAGAAACATTCAATCATTTCAAATATAGAAATGAAGTAAAAACTATATATATGTATGTGTATCATGATCCATTAAAAATTTTAAATTTAGAAATTAAGTTATTTGATAAGTTTAAATTATGTAATCTAACATTAGTGTCGGCGTTATGCTAAAGTCATGGCTAATATAATTATTAACGTCGGCTTTAGGATAAGACCGACGTTAATACAAGTGAGTTACTATCGAAAACGAATTGGTTTTTGGAATAGAATATTAACGGTGGCTTTAGGATAAGGTCGGCATTAATACATGTGAGTTACTACAAAAAACAAAGCATTTTTTGGAAAAGAATATTAACGTCGACCTTATCCTAAATCTGACGTTAATAATATCATTTATTAACGCCGGCCTTATCCTAAAGTCGGTGTTAATAATATCACACGATAATGCCGACGTTGATACTTTTTTTACATAAAATCTTGAACTTCTTCTTTTTCCCTTCTTCCTTTTTTCTTCTCGGAATTTTCCGCTTATGTCTCGTGATTCTCCTCTCCTTTCTCTCACCGAATTTGAAAGTCGCACCACCTCTCCTTTCTCTCGCGGAATCCGAAAGTCGTCGTCCGGTTGAATATGTCTATCAATATCCTGTTGTTCGTTCGAAAGCCGTCCACCGTCCGCCTACCGCTTTCTGCTTATCGAAAACCGCACTTCATCTGCCTCTCTTCGCATGTCGATCGTCCGCCAAGTAAAAATATTTTTATGTTTAGATTTTAGTTTTAAATTAGTGATTTAGGTTTGATAAGTCAGATAGGTTTGATTTATTGATAGATTTGAGTTATTTGATTTTGTTTTATTCAGGTTTATATTATTAATTTAGGTTTGAATGTTTGATATATTTGATTAGTTGTTTGATTTTGGTTGAATTATGTGGTTTGGTTTATGTTATTTGATTTAGGTTATTTGAAAAGTATTATTGATAGATTTAGGTTTATGTTATTGATTTAGGTTTGAATGTTTCATATATTTGATTAGTTGTTTGATTTTGGTTGATTTAGGTTGTTTGATAGGTATTATTGATAGATTGATAAATTGATATATTTATGTTTTATTTGATCAATTTCTAAATAATGTTTGCTGATAGATTGTCGTTGTTCTTTATTTTCAGTTTTTCCGGTTGAATCAAATATGTATTTTAGATTTACTTTTTGTCGGCATTCTTCATTTGGTAAGTTCTAACATTTGTCTATGTTTTATATTATTAAGGTTGCATGTTTAGAGAAATTACTTACTTGAATTATTAGGTTGCATGTTTAAGAAATAACTTACTTGAATTATTAGGTTGCATGTTTAGAGAAATAACTTACTTAGATTATTAGGTTGAATGTTTAGATAAATGACTTACTTGGATTATTAGGGTTGCATGTTTAGAGAAATGACTTATTTGTATTAGTATGTTGATTAATTGATTTTAGGTATATGTTAATTTTATTATTGGTTGTTAATTTTAGTTAAAATGGAAGTTCCCGATAAAAGTTGGATGACTCTAAGCCGATATGATCCAAATTATATTCAAGGGGTTAAAATGTTAATATACTTTGCGATTAGGTTTATTAACAGAAATTCAATTGCTTGTCCGTGTGTAAAATGTGCAAATTGAACCTATGAGAATAGAATAGTGATGAGAGGTCATCTAATTGTGTTTGAAATCTTTCAAAATTATAATTTTTTGTACTGTCAAGGAGAAACGAGATCTTGAAATGTAAGGGACAATGATAATGAGGATGATGAATTAGATGACCTTAGAGATGCAAATTAGGGTGGAGTAGGAGATAATGTCGTTAATGATGAAATGAACGAAGAAATTGATCAAAATAATCAATTTATGGAAGACATCATAAATGATTTGTATCCAACCGCTGAAACCTCAAATAATGAAAGACATGTTGATAATGTTAAGGCATTCTACAGGTTGTAAGATGATTCAAAACTTTCATTGTACAAAAAATCCCGAATTTCAAAAGTCTCCACCATACTTAAATTACTCCACATAAATATTGTTGGTCAATGGACCAACACTTTATTTGATTTGTTATTGAAATTATTAAGAGGAAATAATAATATCTAATTTGGAGTTACCAAGTTCATACTATGAGTGCAAGAAATTTATTATAAACATTAGTTTAACGTATGACAAAATTGATGCTTGTAAGAATGATTGTGTTATTATGTAAAGAAGATAAAATTTGAAAGATTGTAAAGTTTGTGGTGTGTCTAGATGGAAGATCAACCAAAAGTGGTACGCTTCAGAAAAAGGCGAATGTGAAGTTCATTCCAAATAAAATTTTATGATATTTCTCACTTGCACCGTGATTGCAAAGGTTGTACATATACTCCAAAACTGCTACTCAGATGACTTGGTATAAATATAATATTAATGTTGATGATGAAGTCTTAAGGCATCCAGCTAATTCAATGACATAAACGTCCTTCGATGAAAAGTTTAAAGATTTCACCTCTAAGCCTCGGAATGTAAGACTTTCTCTCGCAAGTGACGGGTTCCAACCTTTTGCAAATAGAAAGACTTCTTATAGCATTAGGCATGTTGTAATTATCCCTTAACATGTCTCTTCTACAAGTTGTATGGATAAAAATAACTTCATTTTTTCCATGTTAATCCCTAGGCCAAAAAGTCTCAAGGATTTGATTGACGTGTTTCTTCATCCATTGATTAATGAGTTAAAAGAGTTGTGGAATACTGATGTGATGACTTACGATGCGAGACGTAAAGAATATTTCAATATGCGGGTAGTTATGTTGTGGACTAATAATGATTTACCAGCATGTGCAAATTTATCTAGATGGAGTATGAAGGGAATACTTACATGTACGTGTTGTAATAAGGATACAACTTCGTTGAGATTGGTACACTGCAAAGAAGAATGTTACATGAGTCATCGAAGATTTCTTTTACCTACTCATCGTTGACACAGAGAAAGAGATTCTTTTGACGGTAATATAGAGTTAAGACCTCCACCTAACCTTTTGTCTATAACCGAATTATTAATGCATGCAAGAGATTTTAAAGGCACGTGTTTGACTAAATACCATCCCAAAAAGAGAAAGATTTCCATGAATCTCGGCGTGATAATTGAAATAAACTCAGCATATATTTTGAACTACCATACTAGAAAACGTTGTTATTGAGTCATAATTTGAATGTGATGCATATTGAGAAAAACATTTGTGATAGCGTGTTGGGAATTATAATGGATCTTAAAGAAAAAATGATCGATGGACTCAAAACTCGTAAAGATTTGGAATTATTGAACATAAAGTATTCATTAAATCTTGTTGAGGTCAATGGCGTTCTTCAATGTCCGAGAGTCACATACGCATTTTCCTCAAATCAGAAGAAACGATTATGTATGTTTTTTAAAGGTGTAAAAATGCAAGAAGGGTTCTGTTCCAATATTGGAGGGTGTGTAAACATAATTGATAAGAAATTTCTGAATTGAAGAGTCACGATTGTCACATCTTATTACAGTATTTAATTTCACTTGTCACACGTGCTATACTTTTGGATGACGTGTACGATGCGCTAGTACACTTGTCTAGGTTATTCCGATTGTTGTGTTAAAAATCCTTAAATTGAGATGAATTGGAAAAGTTGCAGGATGACATTGTTTTGACCATTTGTAAATTGGAAAAAATATTTTCACCTTCATTCTTTGATATAATTGTACATTTATCTGTGCACTTCACCTATGAGGCTTTGTTAGGGGTTTATCCAGTATCGATGGATGAATCCAATTGAACAATATATGGATACCTTGAAAAAATACCTTCGAGATAAAAACTTTCCTAAAGGGTCAATCAGTGAGAGTTATTTTTTGCACAAGAGTATGAATTTATGTGTTCGATATTTAGAAAATCAGGAGTCAATAGAGACAACGATACAACCAACTTCAACACTTTCTATATTCTTGGAAATGGAAGATTTATCGATTGCAACACTTTACACATATGAATTAGGTGATCGGGGGCGTGCTCACGTATATATTTTGAGAAATTATATTGAAGTCGAACAATATTACAAATAAGAGTTCATAACCTGATTAGTGACTTAGTGTGAATTTTGTAATTAACTAATTACAATTAAATTTCATTATATGAAGTGAATTCACGCAAGAGTTGACCGATACATAATGACTTAATCTTTATAATCTTGAACGCGATAAACTTTACATAAGTTTTTTCATAATGAAAGTGGGACAATTGAATGATAAATCAGATCAAACTTTGAGTCTAAAAATTCTTGGAAGTGGCCTGACAATTTATGCTAAGAAGTATAACTCATGTAAAATAAACGGGTACAAGTTCAACACCGAGAAGCATGACAAATGGTTAACCATGCAAAATAGTGGTGTCTGTGTAATTGAAAACAATGGGGCCGAAACGATAAATTACTACGGAGTACTCACAGATATCATCGAAGTTTAGTATTTTGGTAGTAACTGAGTAATTTTTTTCAAGTGTAGATAGTTTGATGTACATTCCAAAGATTGTGGTATAAAAGTAGATAAATATGAGTTTGTAAGTGTAAATGTGAATAGAACATTGATATTTCGGAGTCATGATCCGTTTGTAATGGAAAGTTAAGCACACTAGGTTTTTTATGCTATGGATATGGCATCTAGACATGGATGGAAAATTTTCACAAAGATATCCCCGTTATTCGAACATCTTGGTTTTATTTTTGTGTCAAATTGGATGACTTATTTAAAATTCTAACTTTATTTTTTTATAGATATCATGGCACCTAAACGAGGTACCAGACGAGCACTATCGAGACATTTAGACGAGCTCCGAGCTCGTACAGTTGATGTAGAGTTCGATGATTCTATGGAATTTATGGGATCATAGCTTCATGGGGCTTCATGATATTGAGAGACTAGATGATCCAAATTCCATCATTCTCGAGAAGTCTGTCACCTTAGAGAAAATTTCCCATTCCCGAGACTATAGGTAGTTATTTATAACTTATACGTTATATTTAAATGATTATATAAATTTTAACAAATATCATTTCACTATTCTTTTGTAGGGTCTTCATTGAGGAGGGGACAGGGGAAGAAAAAGCACGGTTCTCGTAAAAATGGTAACCAGGGAGAAGATGAGGTTGGAGTTCAGGGAATTAAATGGAAATATTATATGCGATAACGCTTGTTATTGGTCTCGGCATATTGACAGTATTGTTCGAAAGCCTGATGTGGTGTCATATCGTCTCAAAAAAATGGTTTGATCTGTCATAATCCCAGTTAAACCATATATGACAGTCCATTTTTGTGAGTTTGATATTTTTTAACGTGTTATCTTATAATATGAAACTTTCACAATCCTAAAATATGTTGTTATTTTTTAGGATCTTTTTCAAGTCTACATCAGTCAATCAAATTGACTACTACATAGATAAGGTGATGCCACAAGTGAAGAAAGCATGGGATATGTGGAGATACTCGAACAAGAGGAGATACATCGACCAACATAATAGCGACGAGGAGAGAATCAGACTAAACTCTCCTTCTGAATTTTACTTCAAAGACTGGAATTATATCATTGACCATCACTACTTCACGGCTGAACTGAATTTAAGGTATAATAGTCATTTATATTTCATTATGTTTAATCAACTATTAACTAACAACTAAAACTATCTTATAATTATAGAAAAGGAGTGCAACCAACGCCGACAACAGATCAAAATTACAATACCCCATCACACCGGCAGCAAATCATTTTCGCAATTGGAGTGACATATGGTAAGTTTTAGTAAAGGTATTAAATTTTTATAATATTTAACAGATGATATGTTATTTGTACAGGAGAGGGAGATTGGACACCCTCCTAAATAACCCTTTATTTTTGTTTTAAAAAATTACTTTTATTTTTTCCTTAAAACACTAACCCTTTTAAGAAGCCGTATAGAAGTTACTAAAGAAGAAACTACAAAATAAAGATTGAATATTATGCTAATAAACAAGTATAAAATTGTACAAGTTAAAGAACCATTATAACTTTATTAAATAAAATTAAAACAAGTAATATCAAATTTTAAAAACACAAATAAAAACATAACTTACTTGCAATTTGTTTTTTATTAAAAACTTGAGGTTAAACAAAACTTATAGAGAAGATTAAGATAGAAATTGAAATAACTAGTAAGGTTGAATTTAGAATGAAGAATGAAACTGTATATTAATGTTGAATTTAGAATGAAGAATGAAACGGAAGATTAAGAGTACTTATCTCTCTCATATAAGTAACGATAAATACTTATTACAAATTATATGAGAGAGATAAATACTTATTACAAATTAATTAATGATGTCAAGTGTGATGTGTGGTGTGAGTAACGATAAAATAATTAATATATTTATTTAATGATGGCTATGACTTATTTTTTGGAAATTGAAAAGACATTTAAATTTTATCAATATAATATATATATATATATATTAATATATTCAGGTATCGGGTTTGGGTTTCTAATATTCTCCATCCCCGAACCCGATCGGGTAACATTTTTTACTCCCCGACCCCGAACCCGATTTGAAATACATGAACCCGATCGTTGGGTACCCATTGTCATCCTTACTCCTAATCATGCAGACTTCTTCGTACATACGCATACTAGGAGAGCGACCGTCGAGGATACGACTCTCATGCATTCTCCCCAAGTTCAGTAGGCCGTCGTAAGTTGTAATCATTTCTATCGTTTTAGTTTGCATGTCTAATTAAGTTTAAATTACTAACAATGTTGTAAATGATTGTGATTATGATGTGTGAGCGGCTTGAAGAAAACCCTAATATGACGTTGCTTGAGGTGTATGAGGCTGCATTGGGACGATATGGACACGGGAGGGTGATCGGGATGGGCTCGGGAATACGTCCAACGCACTTTAGACCTGATCAACGGGAAAGTTCTCCCTCGAGCATCCACAACTCATGTGTGTTACAACAAACGTTGTTCGAGGAGAATAGGATCCTACGAGAGGAAATGGAGTAGATGTGCACACATCTGGAAGCTCTAGAGTCATCGGGAAGCTGAGGCTCTAGCACAACAAGACGCACGACGGGACGCTCTATAGGCACAGATGCGCGCACAAAAAGAGGCTATAGAGGCGCTTATGTCTAGGATTCTCCCTCCTCACTCCAATAGTACTAGATTGACATACGATTTGAGATTTTCGTATTATGATTTGAGATTTTTGTTGAAACTTGGATTTGATTTTATTTATGAATGGTATTTTTTATGAATGGTCAACATATGAAACAAGTTTAATAAAATTCAAAAAAAATACCAAAAACCCGAGAGTAAACATTATCAACGTCAGTGTTAGAAGAGTGTCGACGTTTGATAAAAACAATATTAACGTCGGTGTTGGTGAATGTCGGCGTTAATAAGAGAATCATTAAAGGTTCAAACAACCTGAGAGCAAGCATTATCAGTGTCGGCTTTAGGGTAAAGTCGACGTTGATAAAGAAGGATATCAACGTCGGCGCGCCTAACGTCGGTGCTCCTAACGTCAACGTTAATATCATACTTTATCAACGTCGACTCTCCTTTTCTAACGCCGACGTTGATAAAGAACGATATCAACATATCAACGTCGGCGCTCCTAACGTCGACGTTAATATCCTACTTTATCAACATCAACTCTCCTCCTCTAATGCCGACGTTAATATCATTCTTTATCAATGTCGGCTCTCCTCCCCTAACGCCGACGTTAATAATCGAATCAGAAATGATTATCAACGTCGAATTTAGGGGAAGATCGTCGTCGATAAAAATCAAATACTTTTAACGTTCAAATCTTTAACGTCAACGGTTTTGATCGCCGACGTTAATAAGTATTAGCGTCGGCATTAGGGTTTTAACGAGAGTTTGTGCCGTCTCTAATAGTATAATTTCTACTAGTGTTTAATTCTCACTAAAAAGTAATAATTATAATAGGATTATAATTGTGGTTAGTCATAGGATTATAATTGTGGTTAGTCATGCCAACTATTTAAAATTAAATAAATCTATGAAATCTTAATGAAATTAAGTTTTATTAAAAAAATAAAAGACTAAAACAAAGATAACAATGATTTAATATTGAATTTTTAGATAATGCAAAAGAAAATATTTTTTTAATATAAAAAGTTAGTATTACCTTAATAACGGGACTTTTATAAAGTGTTTTACATAAGAATTAATTTGTGAAGTCGGGTCTAAAAGTTAAAGATAATGACAAAGAAAATAATAAAACTTAAACATTAGTTTCAAGACTTTTCCGGCGAGGGCTACTTTGAATGAAACAGGCCTACCCGTAGAGTTATCCTTTCCCATCCTGCCTATAAGATAGCCCGACCGGTGAACATTCTTACAAACCCTTTTACGAAGCCTTTCTAAATTAAATGTTTCACGAGGATTGAATTTATGATGGAAGGTGCAATCTAACCTTCCCCTTCAGAAGTACTGGAATACAAAAGAATTCGGGTCCTGAAAGTTGATTTAATTTTTTTTCTAAATACTTAAGTGCACCGTATAAATTCAAAATCAAACAAACAGGATAACCAAGGCTAACTAGGGTCGGCCCGGCAAGCCCTCGGGCTAGGGCAACTCATTCCCAGGACTGCCCATTTGTTAAAAATATCAAAATATTTATATATATTTATTATAATTTTAAAACATAAATAATTGTAGTTTGGTGGTTCAAGATATACGTTTAAAGTTTTAATATGATTATGGGTTTAAATCTCATCAAAAACGAATTTTTTATTATCAATTTTTAAAACTAGACTTAGGGCAACAAAAAGTGTATCAAACTTTTTCTACCTATCCAGCCTAAACCTCGGGGCTGAGGATAACTCAAGTATTAATAAATATTTAATATTCAATTCCCACTAATAAAGAGTTTGGTTGGTCTAGCTTTCTAAGATTAAAAAAATAAAAATGAACTCCAAACCAAGCATGCCAACATTTACATTACCCTAAACCCATGAACACATTTCAGATAAATATTCAAGAGGGAAATAAAATAAAAAATACAGGGGATATTACAAAATCTTACTGATCAAATAATATTTCTTCTGATTTCTATGATTCAGAAATGTACAATCTTTAGGAGCAGTCAGTACCTTTGGCACAGCAGTAGTTGTACTAGATTGAATCTTGTGAGATAAATGCATCCCATGCTTCCTGTGAACCGACCCACATTACAAACAAGTACAGTTTAATTCGTAAGAAATTTGAATAACAAACTATAGTGAAATATTTGTTCTTTCTTTCTTCATTAATTAATATAACATACCTGAAGAATAGCAAATGTCTGTTCTGCTATATATTTCTGAGTCAATGTGGACCCTCTTTGCTGCACTTTGTCTGGATGCAAACATAACCTTGCTTTCTGATAACCCTTCTTAACTTTTGAATTCTCCATCAGATTTGCTATTGATATTTCCTGCCAACCACTGTTTTCCCATAGGATCTGTATTTCAATTTCATTAGAAATCTATCTTATAACACCATGGATTGTACAAGAACCTAAGTTATTTCAGAGACTTACATGGTGTAATGTCGAGAGAAGCTGACGGATATTGGTTTCTTTACCAGCTGACCATTCCTTTATATCATTGTCTAAGACCTGAAGCTCCCTCTGCTTGTTCAAAAGAATCATATGATCAAATAAACTCTCTCTAGTAGAATTTGTGAATTTAATCTATATACATACCTCAGGAGATGACAAGTTTATGTACCCATTGTTGGTATTAGCGGTTACTGACTGATTCTTATCATGTTCTTCCATGCCCATGTTTGTGTTTGGGCTAGCTGACTGGAATTTCTCTTTAGCCCAAGCAATTGCTTCATCAATACCAATAGCTTCCTCTGTTCCTTCCCTATGGTCAGAATTGATCTCAATAACATAAGAGCTCATGACTTCATCTTCATCTTCATCGTCATCATAATCATGATCCAGCTCTTGTTCTTGTTGATCATTTGTCATTTTCTCTGTTTTGGGCTGGTGAAAGTCTTGAAATTGGGAGGAGACGACGGAAGAAGGTGAGTTGAGTTCTAGATCATCTATGGATACCTTGAAACTCACATGAGAATTTGGGTTTGTTTCTGGAGATGTAACCCTTCTTGGGATTGAATTACGCAAGCTTCTAAAGCTATCTGTGTAAAGGCCTTGTTCAATTTGATGATTGTAAAATGAAGGATAATAATAATAATTATTTGATGAAAGAGCCGGAGATCCATGTTTCCATAGAGGTTCCTCATGGATTCTTGACGGTACATTTATTGGCCTGCAAATAAACACAGCATAAACCCTAAATTGTCAGAAACGACGACGTATTTCGAATAAACCATGGAGCAGGTAGGGTTTGTAATTTGGTTGAATAACCATTGGTATTTCAGACCTTTCAACTTTCATCCTAACCTAACTTGCAATAATAACCGTCAATCAGAAGCAGTTATTGTACCTGAGCTTAGAAGCGAAAATGGAAAACGAAACGTCGTCTTCTTCAGGGATCGCTGGCCGGAGGGGACTCAAATCCTCTGAACTCAACACCGACGAACAATTCGACTTAGAGTGCGATTTCGAAAGCGATCGCGACCTAGACCTCCGTATTTCGTCTTCCTTACCAAATATATCGCCGTAGAAACCATCGTCGGTTCTCTCTATTCGACTAGAAGTCGGAATCCTGAATTCCGGCAATCTCCTTCTGCTACTGCTTCCTACGCCGCTCCTCATCGGAATCAAAGTCTCAGGGATCCGGAAAATCTCCTCGTAGAAGGAGGATGCCGCCGCCGGTCTAAAAAACTCTGCATCTCCAGAGAATTGACGGCGAAGTACGCTCCTCGGAGGTCCGCCGAAGACGTCGCTGAAATCCTCGGGATCTAAAGTTTCTGAACCGGAGTTCCTCGAAGGTGTCTCCTCAGTCGAACGCCTCCGAGGAAGACTCGATCGTGGCTTTGCCGACGTCGATAATATTCCCATTCCCATCTGCATCCGCCACGACTCGTCCATTTCTCCGGCGGTTATTCTCTCTCTCTCTACTCTCTCTCTACTGTGTTTTAATTATATATATAATTCATGCAATTGCATGTATAAGAAGAAGAAATGAACCAAAAACATTGCAGGTTTTCTGGGCACTCTTTATTTTTTTTTAATTTATATATTTTAATAATAATATACCTTGAAAACATATAATTTAAAATAAATAAGAATATATTTGGGTGCCACATGAATGATAGATCATCCAACTGTATTTTTAAGTTAAAGCATAAATGTCGGATGTTAATGTAATAATCACGATTGTGCCCACCACAAAAGATTAATTAAATTAATAATCATCATTAAATTATCCACTAACAAAAGTAACATGTTTTCACTTAACTTTTTAATCCTTCTTATTGTAATAATAACACAATCTTCAAAATATCACAAAAATTTTTTGTCTTCAAATAGAAATAATAATGAATTTAATAAGTATAAAGGAGCAGGTGTCGTGAAGAGAAAGGATTATTGAGGATACCTGAACAGGAGACAATGCATGCTGTACTATATTGATTGCTACTAACTTTATTTTTATTTTTTTCAAATATGTCCTAAATTTTTTCATTTTTTCTTTTCTCTTATTCCAAAAATAGTGTCATATGATTTATAGTTATAGGAAAGGACTGCATTAGAGAGAGTGAAATAAGTATTATCTTAATTTCATAAATACTCTAATTAAAAAATGACAATAAATTTTTTTTTTTGTTTGAATTAAGGAGAACTAGCATAACACCCACCATCACGGTTCTTGTTTCAATACAAGGCGCTTCATCTTGTTTCAATACAAGGCGCTTCAAGATGAAATCAAACTCTTGACATTTTAGTCTTTTTAAGGCAACTTTTACCTCTAAGCTACTTTGGTTTGGTAGGTAAAAATGACAATAACGAAAGAGTTGCTGGCACGTTTGGTATAACGTCTCATCAATTAAACTAAATTTTTTTATTAATTATAACATAATATATTTCATTAAATAAAAAATAATAACTTATTTTTTCAAATTTTAGGACTGACCTAATTACTAGCCAAACTAAGTTAAGTTTTAGATATTTTTATTAGATCATCCCAACTGAAAATTTTATTTTTAAACTAAATTTTTATATAAATATCATATCAAACATTAATTCTTTTCTAATGAAAAAATTCATTCTCAACTTCAAATAATATTTTTATAATATTCTTCTTTATATTAATTTTTATAACTTTTTAATATTACTACCTACATTTTATAAACTTATAAATTACACCATAATATTATAATATCATTCAATTATTTTAAACTTAAAATATATAAACTAAAAAATATGTAGATTGAAATAAAAAATGATCCGTACAAATAAAAAAAAATAATTTTTCAAATGTTAGAATTGTTATATTATTGTAATGTATTTTATAATTTTTATAATTATTATATATATATATATATATATATATATATATTTAAGTAAAATATTTTTTTTTTGAACATTATTATAAATTTATGTTATATAAAAAATATTATATAAATAAATTAAATTAATAAATTATATAAATAAGTTTAATATAAAATATAGGATAAAATATAAATATAAATATAAATATAAATATAAATATAAATTAATTAAAATATAAATAAATAAAATATATAAAAATTTAAATAATAAATAACTTATATAAATTAATTATATAAATAAGTTTAATATATAAAATTAATTAAATAAAAGTTTAAGGACTGAAATATAAAAAAATAAAACTATGTATCTACCATTTTGAATTTGAAGTGATAGTTGGAGAATGACAATTGACTTATTAGACAGACACGGAGTTGGTCTTAGTTTTGGTTTGAATTATTTAAATAACTGAATTAAAAAAATATATTTCATTTTTTCTTACCTCTTCAATTTATTAATCAAAATATTAAAATATCCTCTATTTCAAGTTCTTATTTTTTATTTTATCGTTATATATTAATATCATTTAAATTTACACATCATTTATCATTATTTTTTAAATAACCAAAATTTTTAGAATTTGGACATGACCTTAATTTGATTGGCAAATTTATTATTGATATAATTGATGGTCTATGAAAAAGAGTCTCACTTTAAAAAATTAGAAATAGTGGATTACAAAAGCACTCAAAGTATATTTTATTGAAACATGTCACTTAGAGCGTGCTGGCATAGAAAGAAAGAACATTAATAAGATATGATGAGTATAAAAAAGTGGGAAACCACACCTTGTAAAAGGGCAATTGATCCAATATTCTTTTCTTTATATATATAAAGTGATTATCAAATGGAAATGGAAATGGAAGGATAGACAAACAAACACTTGAACCAATTAATCTCTTCAGGAGTGCAAGGCAAAAAGCAACAAGCCAGGGCACACACATGTGACTGCTGTCTCTAATGACAACTTACATTTATTTCATTTTTATTCAAGTTCAATTGTGTATTTGTGTTGTGTTACGATCGAAAAAGGCGAAAGCAATAGCAAAGTCATAGCTAGCTAGATACGTCGGCACATATCGACTGACTATGCAACATAAATAAGAAGACAAAAATCAATGGAACTTTAAAGTTTTACAACACCAAGTGGTTGGGTTTTTTCCTAGACAATGACATATCAAATGATAGGATACACTACTTCTAGTTCTAGTTCTACTTAGGCACCACCTCAACCTAACAAACACTTGGCTAGTTAATAGGAAAGTCTTCTCGTTTGGTGTCGGTTAATTCATAATACTTCCAAATAACCCACTAACTAATTAACAATCTATTCATTAATCTCATTGATCTCGTCACTCTCAATATCAAACAAGGCCTAAAACTTTTAGTGAATTTTATGTCTTGTCATCCATACTGCCTTTTTTTTTCCAAGTTAACTGTATTTGATTTGAGTGATTTTCGTATTATGGCTACTATGATTTGGAAGATTGATGATGTGGAAAGTTTAATAGATCTATATATATATAATAATCAAAAAGGCTAAAGCAAGCAGCCAAATGAAGATTAATCTCCACCAGACAAGTTTCTAAGATATGGAATGTCTTATCTAATCATATACTACTGATCTGGTCCAATACCACATGAATAATTATGTATTTATCAAATTCATTTTCAAGCAGGGAAATATATTAATACAACAATCGAAAAACACCACTGTAATAGCGAAGGACAGTTCCATATATAAAAGAAATACTCGCCTCGTTACAGGTCGATTGGGATTCTCAATCCATCATGTGCAAGCTCAACTTGGATCCCTTCTCTATATGATTAAATCAGAAAAGAAACACCCATTAGTTCTCCCATCAAATTTTAGAACTTTCTAGGGTAAAATGTTTACCTTCTTGACCATTCGGCCAAAAACTCATTGTCCTTGTGATGATCAAACTCATGGGTCATGCCAATGAACAACACTCTCTTCGGTTGTAACTTCTTCACAGCATCGAGCGACTGAAAACCAAATAGAAAAAAGAAGCAGCATTTTGGAATACAATTCCAATTTCTGTGTGTTAATAAAATGCAACAATCAAGAAGGAAAAGCATACCTGTGGGAAGCAAAAGTGAGTATTATGGGATCCTTTCTGCAGAAGATGCAAAAGGGCAATTCAGTAAATCTAATGTGAAAAATTCAAGGATTTTAGCTAAAGTAAACTTATAAGCTAGTTTTCAACACGTGTTAATGCTAAAAAGGCTTAAGTTTACAACTAAAGGACGAATTATTGAGAGGGATTTCGACTCCTAATGCCTAGTGTACTTGATTGATGTATCTAAGAATTCATGGATACAAATAATAGGGCAGAAAATGGAAAATAATTCTCTTTTTGAAGTGACGACAAGAAGAAGGAGAAACAGCCAAGTCTTACCCTATATAGTGTATCTAATATAAGGAGATCCAGCTGGTGATCACCACTTTTTGAAATATCTGCACAACCACAAATTTTTTATGAAAAGGACTTGAGAGAAAAATAATAATTTAGATATGAACATGTAGTAACTCGGAGTTTTCAGCAATTCTTTTTCCTATTTTGATTTTATAAGTGGTCCCTAAAAATTGACTTACAATTCTCAGTAACCGGAAGAAAGCGAGAAACATCAGATATGTAAGCTACTTTACTTCTTTCACCAAAAAGAAAACCCAAAGAAACATAGTCTTCACCGTGCATCACCTACCATTAAGAAAGAAAACAGTTAAAAATAAACCATATGTACGTAGATTATATGTTCGAATGAGGTTGACAAGTGCAACTAACTGGTAAAGGAACAAATTCCAGTCCTGATGCAACAAACGGCTTCTTACTGTCATTCTCAATTATTCTCCAATCAAGCTGTGTTACTCTTCTCACTTCCTGCCCTTCCTTAAGCTTCTTTTCAACCAAATAAGGAAATTTCACAGCAAGGCTATGTGAAACAGGAAAATGTGTGTCATAAAGAACTCAGATATTGAATAGTTCTGGGAAAAAAGGGGCAGAAAGCTACCTGTCCATTGAATGCTGTGTTAGATAAATGGGAGTGGGATCAATGTCATTTATAGGACTATGCGGTTGAACAGCACGAATGTCATCGAGACCCAGAACTGCATCAGCATGCTCATGAGTCAAAATGATCTGCAAACGCGGGGAAATCATTAATAGATAGATAGATTACAAGATTAGAAACCAAGCAAAGGGAGATTTATTAAAACTGTACTGTTTACTCACAGAATCTACCCGAGGTATCTTATGATATGTAAACCAACGAAGAACCTGTTCTCTAAACGTCTTTCCCACATCAATTAATATGTAACTGTGCTCACCACCGTCACTTGAACAATAATCAATCAACAATGATGTGTTGCACCTGAAGTTTCAGCAATTCAAATGTAAATAACAAGTAAAAGCATTCGAATTAGGGTTTTCTGGCATCATTTTAGAGCATTTTTAGCAGTAAAAAGTATAAAATTAAGAATGCTAGGATGTTACATAACTAAATTTGAGATCGGAGAAATAATTACAAACTAGCTCAAGCAAAGTACTCATCGACTAGCATTTATCATCACATTCAAATCAAGCATTTTAAGGATCTAGTAAAATTAAGCTCTGAGCTATAAGATCCATTCCAGTGAAGTTGGATATAATAATTTACCTGTAATTAGGATTGCGTTCTGGTGGGAGAGACATCGACTGGTGGCAAACATGGCAGGGAGGATTGGTTGGTTGGATCAGACACATGGCGTTCGGAACCGCACTCGAACAACCAGTGCCGAGGAATATCAAAGCTGATGCTGCTGCTGCACCTTTCGCCGGAGAACCATTTACGGCTACATTGCCGGCGGCGTCCATTTTCCGATGAAATCGCGAGCAGGGAATATTCTCACGGTGGTTGTTCCAGGTCCTCCTCTGTCCTCTGCCCTTAGAACTGCTTCAACAATAATATTCCGATTTGCTCATTTGAACTTGTTTATTTTTTATTTAATCATCCAAATTAAATTAAAATAATATATTATTTCTATAAGTTTATAAATTGTTTTATTTATGTATATTAACTTGGATAGTCATACTCTACAAGTTAATTATTAACTATACAATTTTTGTTATATAACTTTTTCTAATAAGTTATATTTAATATTGTAACTTTATTATTATTATTTAATTTAAAAATATAATATGATTAAAAAATTATATTCTCGCGTACAAATATAATTAGAATATGTTTAGATAATTGAAATTAAAATTTGCATTAAAATTATAATTCTAACTTTATGTGAATTAACGTTAAATAATTTTAAAATATTAGTTTTATACCATGACCTCAAAGATGGGGGAATTTGACGAAATGACCTTGCAAATTGGTTTATTTGACCTGGTGGAATTTTATAATTTTTTTTGCGCTCGTGGTGTTATATTTTTTTTTATACGATTTTGCCCTTGTCGCGAAACGCTAAGTCACTTAGCGTTTCGCGAAGTGGATCAGAGGTTTGTATAAATACCCAAATATTTTCATTTCACTAAATTTTTTTCTCTCTCTTCCTCCAATTCTCTCCTTCACTCACGGTGGCCGGCGGCGACGGCGCCCGGCGGCGACGACATCTCCGTTTCCTCCAATATCCATACAAATCAAACCCGATCAGAGCTCTTCTAACCTAACTAATTCATTTATGTTTATCTATTGCCGATTTCTAACCCTAGATCTATTTGCATGCAGGTTTCTTATACTAGGGTTTATGTGAGTTCTCCGATTCTAACTATTTGAACGGCGTCGAGGTAGATCTTCATTCCAACTGTTATGTTCTTGTTTACATTTTCTTCATTTCAAAAACTTTTTCATATTTCCTTTATGTCCATCATTTTCTCCGTTTTGGTTGATTCTTATTTCTTATATGGTTCATATTGGTTCATTGAGCATTTCGTTAGGTTTTTATTATTTGTTATCTGTTCATATTTGCAGAAAATCTGTCTGATAAGAGCGTATCTGTTTCCGTTTCAGATCTGCTTACCGTTTCGCTACGGACTTACCGTTTCGCTACGGACTTTCCGTTTCGCTACGGACTTACCGTTTCGCAAAGTATACCTCGCGATTCGCTAAGTATCAAGATTTTTTGTTATTTATAGTTAATCATGAACTTCATTTGACAAGGTATTTACATCACTTCATGGTTATGAAGAGAACATGTGTTAACAAAACAAACTTTCTAATTTTACATTGGAAACATTTAGATTCTTCAGAAAATGCCTTTGAAGAATCTATCATTGACCTCCAGATAAGCAAAGATTGGCTGACTTTGATTTCGTTAGTCGTTAAGCTAAAGAAATAAATTTCAAACAATTTTCTCTTATCTGGAGTTCAACGATCGCTTCTTCAAAGATTTTTTCTGAAGAATCTAAATGTTTCCATGTAAAATTATAGAGTTTGTTTTGCTAACACATGTTCTTTTCAAAACCATGACTTTGTTGTTGATACCTTGTCAAACGAGATAGATTACCTATGAAACCAATAAAAAAATTTGTACTTGACGATTCGCTAAGTACTACGAGCTCCAGCTAGGAGAATGGTTTGAATTCGATTTCGTTATTACAATATAGTAGCGAAAACGTATTCAAACCATCTTCTCTTAGCTGGAGCTCGTTGACCTCTCGATTCGCTAAGTCCCTCCCGATTCGCTAAGTCCCTCCCGATTCGCTAAGTCCCTCCCGATTCGCTAAGTCCCTCCCGTTTCGCTAAGTCCCTCCCGATTCGCTAAGTGCCTCTCGATTCGCTAAGTGCCTCCCGACTCGCTACGGAAGTTGAAGAGACGCGCGTACTCACACGCGCTAGACCTTATATATTCAAAAAATTCAGAACATTTCATTTCAACCGCCCGACTCTCTCTCTCTAACCCATTTTCTCTTCACTGAATCTTGTCAAGCCCGATCATTTCTGCTTTCTTCTCGTTCGTCATTAAGGTTAGTTCATTATCATTTTCTGCTTTTTTGTTCATTGGTGGTTCTTGCATGTTAGTGTAATGTTGTTAATGTTCAGTATATATTTTTTTGCCAGTAGGGTTTCGGTTCAGTATATTTTTGTTGCCATTAGGGTTTCATCAGGGTTTCGCGAGGTACCTTCCGATTCGGTAAGTACCTTCCGATTCGGTAAGGACCTAACGATTCGCTAAATACCTAGTTGTGGTCGATCATTTTCTGGTTTTTTGCTTATGGATTTTGGTCTTTGCATGTTAAGTTTAAGTGTTTGTTTCAGATTTTTTGTTTAGGGTTTTTGCATGTTAAGTTTATTGTTTGTTTCTGATTAGTTTCGTATTGTTTCCGATTCGGTAATGCTGTCTTATGTTTAGTTAACGGTTTCGCTCGGTACCTCTCGATTCGCTATCTGCCTCCCGATTCGCTAAGTGCCTAGCGATTCGCTAAGTGCCTCCCGATTCGCGAAGTACTTAGCGAATCGGGAGGCACTTAGCGAATCGCTAGGTTCCTCCCGATTCGCTAAGTTCTTACGTTTGTATGTGTTTGTTCTAACATTTTTGATGATGTTGTTTCCTTTTGTAGATGGCAGAAACAACTGTTACTGAGTTTCCCGGTCGGATTTCGTGGAAAAGTGCCCTCACCCTGAAGAAGATTGTGAATAAGTTCGAGGAAATGGATCTTCTGGAGAGTGTGTACAATACCCAGTTCAGATCATTATTCACAGCCCCCCTCTTGCAGTTCTCAGGAAGTATTGTACATCAAATGTTGATGAGGAGGTTAAGCTCAAACTCCAAGGAGATAACTTTCATGGTGAATGGGCAAAAGCTTGTATTTGGTATGAAGGAGTATGCGTTAGTTACCGGCCTATGTTTCGGCGTTTATCCTGAGTTGGACCAAGAAAAATTGCGCTGTTGTCCACCTCTCTCGGTTAAATACTTTAAAGGGAGCATGAGTGTGAAAATGTGCGACTTCGAGAAGGCTTTTTTCAAATGCAAAGACAAGGAAGATGCATTCAAGATGGGGCTGGTAGTACTGATTTGCCAGTACCTATTCACATTTGACCCAAAAAGAGTTATATTTCCAAAAATACTCAACATGGTGGAAGACAAGGACACTTTCCTCAAATATCCATGGGGTAAGGTCACCTTTAGAGCCACCCTCAAGGGTTTAAACAAGAACATGAAACATCTCTGTACCTCATTTTTTGACAAGAAGGAGAAGGCTGAACAACTTTATGCTCCTTTTGCATATAACATCTATGGGTTCGCATTGGCACTTCAAGTGTGGACGTATGAGGTCATCGAAAGCTTTATCCCTAAATTCGCCAGAAGGAATCAGATTAATGACCCTCTACGCCCAAGGTTGTTACTCTATCATTCCAACAGGAAAAACACATCGACGGAGGTAAAGACTGCCCTAGAGACCACGGATGTGACTGAGATGGAAGAGTCCTCCATGGAGAAGAGGTTATACAGTGGTGATGTATTTGAGCAAATCGACGAGACAGCTGATGATTTTTTTGAGGGATTTACTGATGGGAAGGTAATAAAAGATGATTTTGATGAAGATGATGAAAGTGAAGATGAACAAGTTACTCCGATTCCCCCCAAACCTGCCACGAGGAAGAGAAAGGCTGATGCTACTCTTAAAGAAGCAGCCAACTTGAAGAAGAAGCTTGCTTATGAATCGATTCCGGCCCGCATTCTTACTCCCCCATCCGCGACCTCAAGTCCTCGGGCTGACACACCTTCTCCTCGGGCTGACACACCTTCTCCTCGGGCTCCAACACCTACTGTTGGATGTGATTTTAATGAGATGAAGGAGGAGCTGAAAGTAGAGTTGAAAGAGGAGATGAAAAAGATGAAAACAGAGCTCATCAAAGAGCTGAAAATCACAATCCAAGAAACTCAACAAACTCACGTTGAGTCGTTCAAGAAGATGGTTTTTAATATGTCCACACAGTTGTTAGAAAAATCCAACAAAAGGATGTCCATATTATTAACCAGATTAGATGATATGGAGGATAATATAAAGAAGAAGAAGAGTAAGAAGAAGGATTCTAAGAAGGCTGTGAAGGTTGAAGAGGAAAAGACTACTGAGGTATGGAGATATTCAATTTTGCACTTTACATTTTACTTCGCCAAGTACATATCTGATCTAACCAGTACATATTTTGCAGGTTAAGGATTCTAAGAAGGATGTCGAAGTTGAGAAGAGCAAGGTTGAACAGGAGGAGGAGAAGAAAGAGGTATTCTGCGAACTTTTCGTTTCGCAAAGTAGTTTCCGTTTCGCTAAGTTAGTAGTTTCCGTTTCGCAAAGTAGTTTCTGTTTCGCTAAGTTAGCATTTTTCGTTTCGCAAAGTAGTTTCCGTTTCGCAAATTATTTGTTGTCGATTCGCTAAGTGTGAATTTTGTCTATTTTGTAGGAGATGATAGCGATGCAGGAGACTGTGGGGGATGAGAAGGTGAATGATGGGACTGATGGGAAAGACGATGTAATGGAGGACAATGAGAAGGTGAATGATGGGACTGATGAAAAAAAAGAGGACGTTGAGAAGGTGGAGGACGCACAGAAGGTGGAGACCGATGAGAAGGTGGATGATGATGAAAAGATGGATGAGGATAAGGTGGAGAACGATGAGAAGGTCGATGATGAAGAGAATGTGGAGGATGAAAGAAAAGAAAACGATGAGAAGGTAGATGATGATGAGAAGGCGGAGGATGAACGAAAAGACAACGATGCGAAGGTGGAGGACGTAAAGATAGAGGTTGAGGCTAAATTGGAGGACGGTGAGAAGCTGGATGGTGTGGCTAGGGTGGATGATGTGGAGGTTGATCTGAAACTGAAGGATTTGAAAGTGAAGGTGAAGGATGAGAAGACTGTGGGGGATGTGAAGGCAAATGATGACAATGATGACAATGACGATTTCCAGTTATACAATACTCCTCCTAAAGGAAATTATGGGAGGAGAGTGAGGAAGCCGAAAAAAGATGACTCGTACACCAACCCTTCCTTGTCAAAAATGCCCAAGACAAAGGATCCTATGAAAGTGAATCACCTTCAAAAATTTGATGATGAGCTACTTCATAAAGTAAAGGCGTGGTTGGATGATCGAAAAACCGATAATTCGACAACGGATTTACATACGGTTCAAGCAAAGAAGGAAGTGTTGGTTAGAGTTGTAACAAGGCTTACATGGATTGAAGACGAGGTAAGTCGTTCAAATCAATTCATTAATCTTCGTTTCGCAAAGTACTCTTCGTTTCGCAAAGTTAGCACTTTTCGATTCGCTAAGTACTCTTCGTTTCGCTAAGTACTCTTCGTTTCGCAAAGTACTCTTCGTTTCGCAAAGTACTCTTCGTTTCGCAAAGTACTTACTTAGTCAATGTTGTTTGATATGTACTCAATGTATGTTGTATGCTCCCATTGTGCAGGAAATCGATGCATTCTGCCATCTTCTGCGGAAAAGGATTTCCTGCTATCCCAAGACATATAAAAATACACATGCGGCAATTGGGGATTGCGTATTGTCGGATAGAATCAGGCGACTGCACAGGGATTTTATTAAGGATCCTGCCAAATTTCCAGTCGACGAATTCAAAGACTATTATATGGGCGCACCACATAGATATATGCCAGAGTGGTCAACAATTGACGACGTCTACATGCCAGTGAACATTAACCAGAAACACTGGATTTTATGTGTAGCACGTCTTCAAAAGTACCGCATTGACGTGTACGACTGTGACGCCTATCTTTATAAGAATCTGGATCCTTATTTGAAACCCTTCCGCGACATGATTCCAATTATATTCGCCAAAACAATCACTCCCGGTGAGAGGGTAAGGTATCCTAATTTCAACTTCGAAGGCCCCATCCAACCAATGACTTACAAACGGTTTCCACACCCCAAAGTGAAAACCGCTGCTGCTAAGGTTGGAGAAGTCCCACGGGCAACAGAGAGCGGGGACTGTGGGGTCTTCACGCTAATGTACATGGAACACTTGACCGCTAATCAACCCGTGCACAATGTGACCTCAGAAAACATGGGGTTTTTTAGGCAGAAGATGGCGGTCAGGTTATTCCATCAGATTATGGAACCTTGAACATTATTTTGTGTAAAAGTGATAACTTATTTTGATGTATTGTAAACCTTGATGAATATTTTGGAAGTTGGATGATGTATTGTAAATTATTTTGTGTAAATTGATGTATTGTAAATTGACCCTTCAACCTACAAAAAAGATAAGTTAGTAGCCTTCGTTTCGCCAAGTACTCTTCGTTTCGCCCAGTACTCTTCGTTTCTCCAAGTACCCTTCGTTTCGCTAAGTTAGCTCTTTTCGTTTCGCCAAGTACCCTTCGTTTCGCTAAGTTAGCACTTTTCGATTCGCTAAGTCCCTTCCGTTTCGCTAAGTTAGCACTTTTCGATTCGCTAAGTCCCTTCCGTTTCGCTAAGTTAGCACTTTTCGATTCGCTAAGTCCCTCCCGATCCGCTAAGTTCCTCCCGTTTCGATAAATTAATACTCATCGTTTCCCTACTCATATACTACTACTAGAACATACAACATAAACATTAAACCTGAATTAACACATTAAACCTGAATTAACAACATACCAGTACCATACCAGTTCAATTAACAACATATATTACAACATAGTATCTATCAAGCTAAAGGTTCATATTGTTGAGATGATGAGTCATGCTGCTTAGATGATGAGTCATGCTGCTTAGATGATGAAGCTCGTGCAGTAGATGGTGCAGGCATAACTGCTTTGCATGTTGCCCTATTATGTCCAAGCCCACCACATGAGCTGCATCGTCTCGGGATCTTACGGACCTCACCCTGGGATGACCTACGCTTTGTTTGTGGTCTGCCTTTCTTAACCTTCACATTTGGTTTAAGACACGAACGTTGCTTGATATGTTCGGGAACATCCCAATTTTCTTCATCACCGGGAGGATAACATGTCTCGGCATATGAATTTATCCAACACTCAGTTGTGTAATACCTGTGTAACACAACAGAATTATTAATTGGTTAAACAGAATGAACACGTGAGCTAGATATTAATACCTTGAACAGAAGTCATAAGAAACCAAATTCCGACTACGGGCAGCAGCCATTGCATGCGTACAAGGAAGTCCCGAAACTTCGAATACTCTACAAGTGCAGTTCATGTCTTTCAAATTGACTTTGAAATGGGACTGATTGTCATGCACATAAAACTCGAATCGGTTAAGGGATTGGACTGTATAGAATCTGGCCTTCTCGAATCCCTCACGTAACACCTTCTCATAATTTGGAGATAAAACTTCTTCGTGATTAGACGCTCTTTCTCTTCTATCGTTAAACCATTGTTGTATTGTGAATCTTAAATACTCAGCCATTTCTGAAATGGGATACTTTCTGGCTTCCCTGCTCTGACTATTGAAACTCTCAGCATAATTGCTTGTCAGTTGATTGTATCGCTTACCGGGAAAAAATGCTCTACTCCATCTTGGGAACCCAATTTCTTCCAAATAGGCAGCAATCCGGTGATCTTTAACCTTGATTTTCTGAAACCAACGATTAAATTCGTGGACAGTGTATGCCCTTGAAGCCGAATCAAACTCCGCATGACACTTATCACTTTTGAATTTGGCCACAATATTCATCTTTATGTGATATGTGCACGCACCGTGGTCTGCTTCTGGGAAAACAGCACACAAGGCATTAGCGATGCTTGGGTGTCTGTCGGATACGAAGACGAGATCATCAACTAATCCAATTGCGTCTCTCAGTTTTTGCATGAAATAAGTCCAGGAGTTATTATTCTCTGAATCAACAACGCCGAATGCGACAGGATATAGTTGCTCATTCGCATCCAATGCAATAGCCACCAATAATTGACCACCCACCTTGTGCTTAAGAAAACTAGCATCAACACATAATACAGGACGGCAAAAGGACTTGAAACCCCTAATTGAGAGGCCTAGGGACATGAACATATACTTGAAGTGACCGAGCTCGTCTGTCTGTATGTCGGTTATGGTACCAGGATTACACTTCTCCAACATGTAAAGGTATGATGGCAGTATTCCATAAGAATCCTCTACCGTCCCTCGCACCGCTATTAAAGCATTTTCCCTTGCCCTCCATGCCTTATTATAAGTCAAAAATATCCCATAAGTTGTCTGCATGTCTTCAATTATTTTCTTAGGCAAGTGGTTATGATGATGGTCCATGTACTTGCTCTTCACGCACTGCCCAATAACCCATGCTGGTGTTTGCATTTTTTTCTTCGGCCTCGACAAAGTTGAGCATGAGTGTTGATGCTCAAATGTCCGGATCTCAAACATCTCAGAAAACTTACCTTTCACAGCCCGCAAACTCCACTTGCATGTCTCATCCAAACATTTGAGTTCCCAAAGATTTTTTCTTGACTTCTCCACTTTGAATTCAAAATGATTGGCCATCGCATATTTATATAGAGCAAGTTGAAGTTCTTTTTTATTTTCAAAGAACGAACCAACTTCCAATACGGTTTCACTAGTTAATGCCATCGCAAATGTGGGGTCTGGCGGTGATGTGTCTGTCGGGTCTGTCGATGGTGTACCCATTGAAGATCGTCTTGCACTAGATGGTGTACCCATTGATGATCTTCTTGCACTTGTTGGTGTACCATTTGATGCCTTTCTTGCACTAGTTGGTGTACCCAATGATGATCTTCTTGCACTTGGATGTATAGGTATTGATGCTTTTTCACCACTATTAACATGCAAGTCCTGAGTAAGTGGGATGTGAGGCAAAGAGGTTTCTCCGGCTTCATTTTGACTTTCAACAAAGAATTCCAAGGGTACAACAGGTGGAACAAATTTCTGAGTAAGTTGTGGTGGTAGTATACTTTCTTGAGTTGGGTATGTAAGTAGTGGTATCTTTTCTTTAGTAAACGCTGACTTCTCCACTACAGATACACACAATGGTGACACTGTTCGACCCAAAATCAAGCGTGATAGATATGTGTTCAAATCCCCATCATTATCAATAAAAACAGGTTTTGGATTTCTGATATTCGGAATATCATACTTCACTTGGAGCACTAAATCGTATGCTGATATCTGGAGATTAAGTCTATCGTAGAGTATATCAAGTAATTCAGCATAACGAGTATTTTGGGGTAGATCAAATGTTTTGATTGAAGATGCATCAAAAAACAGTATTCCATCAGCATCAAGTTTCCACTCTCCATTATAGAAAACGAAAACTTCAGCTGCAATATAAAAACATGATTTGATTAAGAAACGGATAATTAAGACTTCGCGAATCGCTATGAACTTAGCGAAACGGGAAGGCCTTCGCGAATCGTAAGGTACTTAGCGAAACGAGAAGTCCTTCGCGAATCGTAAGGCACTTAGCGAAACGGGAAGTAAACCCTAATCAATCTCAGAAAACGAACATCAATAAAACATGCTTCAAATAGACGTACCTATTGGAACAGTGCTCGTGCACGTCGTCGAGCTCATAGTGGATTTCGAACGAACTTCTCCGACGAGATCGCCGCCGCCGCCGCCGGAGTTTAGAGAGAAGGAGGAGAAGAGCGGGAAGAGAGAGAAGGAGAAGAAAAAAATGAAAAAAAAGTACACCAGGTTATATTAAATAGTAAGGGCAATTTGGACATTTCACATGTCGTCACTTCGCGAAACGCTAAGTGACTTAGCGTTTCGCGACAAGGGCAAAATCGTCCAAAAAAAATAAAATTACCACGAGCGCAATAAAATTATCATTTTTCCACCAGGTCAAATACTTCAGTTTGTAAGGTCATTTCGTCAAATTTCCCCAAAGATGTCCTTATTTGAGCTGGTGGTAAATTATAATTTTAATTGTTTTCATGGTTGTTTATTTTATTTTTTTTGACAAAATTGTCCTTTTCGCGAAACGCTAAGGGGGTTAGCGTTTCGCAAAATGAATTAGGTTTAGTATAAATACTGTAATTTTTTCATTTTCTTTCTCTCTCTTCTCTTGTTCTCTTTTTCACGGCGGCGGCGACGGAGGCTGCGGGGCGACGGTTCAATTCATACAGATTTACAAGATCTTTATTTCTAACCCTAACCTAAATCGATTTATGTTTTTATTTACACGATTTTCATAAACCCTAACCCTAAACCTATTTTGCATCCAGGTCTCCGATTCTAAGGATTTGAAGGTCGAAGAAGATGTTCATTTCAAACCTAAACCTAATTCGAGTTATGTTCATGTTTTCATTTTCTTCATTTCAAACCTTTCGATTTAACCTGTTCTTATTTGGTTCATATTGGTTCATATTTGTTATTTGGTTCATATTTGTTCGTATTTGTTGGTTCATATTTGTTATTTGGTTCATATTGGTTCATATTTGAGCATTTCGTTAGGTTCATTAATGGTTTTTGCAGAAAATCTCGGATCATATGGGTTTCCGTTTCAGGGAAGATTCGCTAAGTGCTTAGCGTTTCGCTAAGTGCTTAGCGTTTCGCTAAGTGCTTAGCGTTTCGCTAAGTGCGTTTCGCTAAGTGTATTTCGCTAAGTGCATTTCGTTAAGTGCATTTCGCTAAGTGAATTTCGCTAAGTGCTTAGTATTTCGCTAAGTGCATTTCGCTAAGTGTATTTCGCTAAAGGCATTTCGCTAAGTGCATTTCTCTAAGTGCTTAGCGTTTCGCTAAGTGCTTATTTATTTTGATTAATAAATAAGTAATGTAATACTTATTTATTTTGCTAATGATGTTTGAATGATGAATATTGTGCTAATTTAAAATATATTTTAAATAATTTGGTGCAAAAATTACTTTAAAGTGTAATTTAATTTATACTTTAATTTTGACAAACATAATTTTTAAAAAAATTTACCCATTTATCATAATCAAGATGAAAATAATAATCCATAAGAAAAAGAGTCCAATAAATATTCATATAAAGAAAGTAGACTATTATTGGTTGGATATATCATATATATCCTGATCATAATGCACTCCTTTCATTATAAAGTTGTATACATAGATTTAAAATAGGAAAACACTGATAAAATCAAACATAAAACCAAAAAATCTAATAAAAAAAGGAAAGAAATTCACATAAATTCTCCATTGAAGAACTAAAAGATGAATTTTAGATGATTAAAGTCATGAAACAAATGAGAATTACACACATACATACATATTATTACATACATAGAAAAGAGCAAAATCTAATAAGGTTCAAGTTTCAGCGACAAAACTCTGGCTTGCCGATTACTCTTCGCAGACTTGACGAAAACAACCGCCAAACAAGGAGGTGTCCACCATGGCCTTCGTACCCTTTGTTCTCCTTTCAAACAAACCACTGAAAAAAAGTTCATTTTCTTATTATCAACAAACTAAAGCTAATAAGATTATAGTTTTGGAAGAGAGTAAAGGAAGGACAAGAAATCGACCAACCTTTAATTCGCCTCAGTTCCTTGCAAAGGTTATAAAGTCACCCCATTTCATGTGACATCGTCTTATAAACCTAAGTATTTGTTCTATCGTGAACATTGACATGCTTTCTAAGTATTCCCCATTTACACCAATTTCTTTGAATATTTGACGATAACTTTCCAGATTTATCTCTTCTAAATTTTTGCACCAAATTATTTAAAATATATTTTAAATTAGCACAATATTCATCCTTCAAACATCATTAGCAAAATAAATAAGCATTACATTACTTATTTATTAATCAAAATAAATAAGCACTTAGCGAAATGCTAAGCACTTAACGAAATGCACTTAGCGAAATGCACTTAGCGAAATACACTTAGCGAAACGCACTTAGCGAATCTTCCCTGAAACGGAAACCCATAAGATCCGAGATTTTCTGCAAAAACCATTAATGAACCTAACGAAATGCTCAAATATGAACCAATATGAACCAAATAACAAATATGAACCCACAAATATGAACAAATATGAACCAAATAAGAACATGTTAAATCGAAGGGTTTGAAATGAAGAAAATGGAAACATGAACATAACTCGAATTAGGTTTAGGTTTGAAATGAACATCTTTTTCGACCTTCAAATCCTTAGAATCGGAGACCTGCATGCAAAATAGGTTTAGGGTTAGGGTTTATGAAGATCGTGTAAATAAAAACATAAATCGATTTTAGAGTTAGAAATAAAGATCTTGTAAATCTGTATGAATTGAACCGTCGCCCCGCAGCCGCCGTCGTGAAAGAGGGAACAAGAGAAGAGAGAGAAAAAAAATGAAGAAAATGAAAAAATTACAATATTTATACTAAACATAATCCACTTCCCGAAACGCTAAGCCCCTTAGCGTTTCGCGAAAAGGGCAATTTCGTCAAAAAAAAAATAAACGACCACGAAAGCAATTAAAATTATAATTTACCACCAGCTCAAATAAGGGCATTTTTTTAGGTCATTTCCTCAAATTTCCCAATTTAAGTGTAAGAAAAAAAAAATTTGTTTGGTTTAAATTTATATTCTAAGTTAACTTTTTAAATTAAAAATATATATATGTTTAAAATATTAACTTACTTAATTAAATATATATATTGATTCAATATTTTAACATTACAAATTAAAAAAGTATATATATTTTTTCATTAAAAATGATAATAGTGTTTTAAATGATAAAATTATATTAAGTTATTTTGTTTGAAATTTTTTTTTAAAAATAAAATTTAAAAATATAATACTGAACTAAAAAGAGTGAATTTAATTATAAATTAAATTAAATTTCATTGAAATTTTAATTATTAATATTAAAAATCTACTCAACATAATAATTGAAACTAGACATAGTTAATAGTTATAAGGTTACCAAACAAACTCGGTCTAAGTCAAAAATATTTTTTAAATACTTAATTGATTAACTTAATTATTTATAATAAAATGAAAGTAAAGTAAAAAATATTTTAAATTATTATTTTTTGAAATTTTAATTAAATTAATAATTTTAATTTGTATATATATTTTATTTATAATTATTAAATTGAGGATAAATTCAAATAAAAAAATTATTTTAAAATATATATTAATTTTCAATTAAATTGACACATTTTAAAAAATATTAATAAATAGAATATTTTAACTATATATTAAATTTTGATGACTCTTGTTAAATTATTAGGCTTTGTTCGAATTGAGACTTAAATATATTAATAATATTAGTATTGGTAATGATTTTGAGAAAGTGATATTATTTTTTAATAAAAAAACTTAAATAATATTAATATATGTAATTAAAATAAAAGATAAAATTTAAAATAGAAAGTATTTTAATTAATGATACGATGGTTGAGAAGTGATTAAATTAAAAACTGATTTTAATTAAGTTTTTTTTAAAACTCAAAAGAGAACAAAACCATAATATACTTCAATAAAATGGTTTATTTTGTGTTGTGTTCCAATTAATAAAAATCTTTCTTAATGCTTGTTATGGATTTTTGTTATGAATAAATGAATATTTCATGATACATCAATTATTTGAGATTATTCACCTTATTTGATAGTTGTTATTTGAAGGAAATTAGATTGATTTTTTTTTCAATTTAAAAGTAGATTATTTAAGTTACAATTATCAAAATAATCTTTACATATTATAAAATGTAAAATATGAATATTTGTTATACTAATTGATGACATGATTGATATAATTTATTATAAAAATAAAATAATTTGAATTAAATACAAATAATCCAGAATTAATGTGACAAACTCCAACTGATATCAACATGCATTCTATAAGTTTAAGGAGAGCTCTACTAAGTGGCTTCAATTTCAGCTTCAATTTCAGCTTCAATGCAACTTTTCAAAATAAATTCAGATTGAGGGTAAGTTATTCAGTTCTTGGTATAACAAAATGGTCAACTAAATTGTCTGCATAATCTAACAGACCAAATCTATAAGACAAAAATTTAACTATATCTAATTGACGGTTAGTTCAATCTACCTAAATCCATTAAAAAAGCGTCACATGTATAAAGTCACATGTATAAAGAGAATAAAAAAATCAATAAAGGAGGTGATACTTCACCTTTTGTGTATGAGTGTGTGTCACTTTATGAGAGGTATACAGACTATGTCGAATCGAATTAACACTAATTGACTTCAACGGAATTATGCATATTTTAAAACTTTAACCATGATATGATCTGTTTTTAGCACTATCACTAAACCAACCAATACCACTTTCTCAACCTGCTTAACACTAGGAATTGGTTCAATTTTGATTTGCATTCATATTCATTTATATAATTTTGACATTTTTTACACAATTTTATTGTGACCCCTTAGCATTCACCAGAAACAAACATTCTATTATTCAGAAAAACAATTATAAAAATACATTGTATCAAATGAGCTACATGATTTGGCTTACCCAATAACCAGCCTTATACTAAGGAAAAGGACCACATGGCTTGAAGCAGCCAGGGTCCTATTTGACCAAAATCCACATGGGCACAGACGAATTTTGGTCACAAAGGACCCTGTCTAGACTTGAAGGGGGTCTTAAGAGTTTTCAAAAGGATTCAAAGTACCCTATTACCCATCGTTACCAATCATGTTCAAATCCAAATCCAAACCCAAATCCAAATCCATCTGTTTGAGAAAACAAAACTACATTAGTTCATGTGTCTCATCTGAAATTGAAATAAAAGAAGAGATTATGTAGCATGAGAAGTCAAATCAAACTTCTGAAATGTAACAAGTTGTTCAAACATCATCAACCCATCTGACCATTCCGGATCAGAAGGAATATGAAAACCTTGTTTTGCTCTGTCACTGATTTAAACCTCATAATATACCTTTCATCATGAGGCTCTGATAAACAGTGAAACAAACCCATTAACAAATCAATCTGGATTCTAATCAAGACTCAAAAAACTTGCATGAACCGAATCACAAACTATAAACAACAAAGATCTATCTCATTAACAAATACAATTGCAAAACTAGGTCTCCACTCCTTAGAACTTAATCAATAAACAAAATAAGCTATGAATTGTGACCATGTAATGAAATCAGTAGCAAAATGGACTTACGGGATGATCAAGCCGCTCCTGAGCTTCGGCAGCCGTAGGTAGAGACATGATGGATTGGCAATGAGTTAAAATCAATCAATGAAGCCCTAATGTTATTCACGTAAATAAGACAATGAAAAGTGGTACACAATTACAAACTAGACTTTAAACTTCTTTTAAGCTTTCATTTAATCCTTCAGCTTTAAACATTTATACTTTGTAACCATGACTTATATTATTGTTATTTTATTTTTTAGAATATTAAAATAAATATATTCATTATCCAATCACTACATAGAAAGTTAATTTTAATAAGTTGAATAAAAAAAATTACACTGAAAATAAAATACAACAAATAAACTCAGAATCTCTATTATGAACTCAAATAGTAAATTTCTTCAAGGTTTTCTGTTACTATAAACTCATGTTAAAATATTAATTTTGTTTTTATCATTTATTATTTTGAACCGTCTAAAAAATGTCAGCATATTTTTGTATGCTTTGGTAGTGTTTGGTATGATGTATTAGACTATTAGAATAGTATACTTATAGTAATAATGAAATTATAAAAGTGTTTGGTTTGATTAATTTTATATGTACAGAAAAACCAATGATATAATTTATACCTTGGATGAGGTATAAATTAGTAACACATCCTACTTGTTACAAGGCAGTATTAAAATTTTAATTTCTTTTTATTATTATTTTTATTTTTATTTTTTTTAATATTAACATTTATTTAATCAATAAATAAAAATAATTTTTAATTTTAACATATATTACTTACTTTTTTTTATAAAATAAACTTATTTTATAAATTTTATTATTTAAGAATTTTAATAATTAAAAAGTTAATTTTTTTTAATAAAAAAAATTAACGTTAATTTTATAATTAGTAGTATAAAATAATAATAATATGAATATTAATTATAATTATTTATTTTTATATAATATTACTAATTATTTATTTTTATATAATATTATTAATTTAAGAATAACACAATTATATTATTATTTATTTATTTGATATAATATTTAAACTAATTAAAATAAAATATAAATATTTAAAATATCAATAAATTTAACTAGAAATAATATTAAAAAAACAATTACCAAAAATAAAAATAATATTTAATTTTTTTACTAAATTTTATACTATCTACCAACACAAATTATAAACTTATACAATTTATATTATATCTTATACTTCCAACCAAACAATAATAATATATATAACTTATACCTTCTTATACCTCCTTACAATTTATACATAGAGGTATGATAAACCCAACAAAGGGTTAGCGAAAGTAAGGCCACGAATCCTACGTGGCCTTGCCAGCTAAGAGAGAGAAAAAAAAAACAAAATAAAAAAATTAAATATTTCAGTTTCCCCCTCTTTCTTCTTTCCTCTCTTTCTTCTTTCCTCTCTTTCTTATTTTCATTTATCACTTTCGGCGAACCCCGATTTCTTCTCTGGCGATTTTTCTCTCCGGCATCCCCGACTTCTTCTACTTTCTTCATCTTCTTTCGATCGAAAATGGTAAGAGAACTCTTTCGTGTATGTTCACTTCATTGTCTGCCTTCGTGTTCACTTCATACTATCTTTTCAGGCTGGTGGTCCAGGTACATCTCCATACAAGACTTCAAAATCTCCCAGATCTCAAAAGACAAGGTAAATAATATTTTCTTTTTTAGAATCGTAGATCATTTTAAAGATTTGAAGATCGTTTAGCTTTTTGCGGTTAGGGTTAGGGATTTTAATAATTTTAATGATTTTAACGATAGAAAACTATGATTATTGTGTATTTGCTGCATTATGAGTCCGGAAATGGATGGTTTAGAGACCCGAAAGTATGATTGTATAATGTTTGGCTGTTATGGGTCCCAAAAATGTGATTTCGGGACCCGAAAGTATGATTATATAATGTTTGGCTGTTGTTATGGGTTTAGTTGCAGAACTAATTTCAATTAGGTTGTAAGAAAAACCATTTCTGGTCCCGAAATCACTCATTTCTGGTCCCGAAACCACTCATTTCGGGTCCCGAAACCACTAATTTCCCCAAAAAAAAAAAAAATTATTTTTTTTGGCCGTTTCGGGTCCCGAAACTACTCATTTCGGGTCCCGAAACCAGCTTTTCTGGTCCCGAAACCAGCTTTTCTGGTCCCGAAACTAGCATTTTTTGTCCCGAAATCACCATTTTAGGGTGATTTCAAACTCCGAAATGGTTTCTATACGATCTTTTATGGCTATTTTATTTTTGTATAAACCAATAATCTTATTGTAATGTTAATTTGATTTGTAGGTCATGTATGAAGATCCAAATCTTCTTATTGATCAAGTTAATGAAAAATGAGATTATTTGAGATCTCTCAAATTGTAGGTTGTATTTTAAATGTGATATAAATGACAGATTGTAACATTGTAAATAAATGTTTAATTATGTAAATTTCTAGTATAATAACATTATCTTCAATTATTTTTGATTTTCTAAGATTCATTATAATGTTTCAGATTAAAAAAAATTAAAAAAAAGTGTCCCAAAATCACTCATTTCTGGTCCCGAAACCACTCATTTCGGGTCCCGAAACCACTCATTTCGGGTCCCGAAACCACTCATTTCGGGTCCCGAAACCACTAATTTCCAAAAAAAAAAAAAAAAAAAAAAAATATTTTGCCGTTTCGGGTCCCGAAACTACTCATTTCGGGTCCCGAAACCAGTTTTTCTGGTCCGAAACTAGCATTTTTGGTCCCGAAATAACCATTTTAGGGTGATTTCAAACTCCGAAATGGTTTCTATACGATCTTTTATTGCTATTTTATTTTTTTATAAACCAATAATCTTATTGTAATGTTAATTTGATTTGTAGGTCATGTATGAAGATCCAAATCTTCTTATTGATCAAGTTAATGAAAAATGAGATTATTTGAGATCTCTCAAATTGTAGGTTGTATTTTAAATGTGATATAAATGACAGATTGTAACATTGTAAATAAATGTTTAATTATGTAAATTTCTAGTATAATAACATTATCTTCAATTATTTTTGATTTTCTAAGATTCATTATAATGTTTCAGATTAAAAAAAATTAAAAAAAAGTGTCCCGAAATCACTCATTTCTGGTCCCGAAACCACTCATTTCGGGTCCCGAAACCAGCTTTTCTGGTCCCGAAACCAGTTTTTCTGGTCCCGAAACCAGCTTTTCTGGTCCCGAAACTAGCTTTTCTGGTCCCGAAACCAGCTTTTCTTGTCAATAATCTTATTGTAATGTATGAAGATCCAGATCTTTTAGAACTCTAATCTAAATCGATTCAGCAGCTAAACCATAAACGTTAAACATAAATATTGATATGACAATCATTTCGAACGGAAGATAAACGAAAGAAAGAAAAAAGACTTTATATTTCAATCGATCGGAAGATAAGAAGTCGATGAAACGTTTCAGTAAGATCGACAGTGGGTTGGGTTTTGGGAAATGGAAACGAAAAATAAAGAGAGAGATTGTCGTGGGGGTTTTGGTTTTGGGAAAAAATAAAACGTTTCATTAACAGAAGAAGTCTTACCATTTCGATCGATCGGAAGAGAAGTCGGTGAAAATGAAAGAAGAGAATCGCCGGTGGGTTTAGGAAAAATGAAACAAAAGAGAAAGAGAGAGAATGAAACAAAAGAGAGAGAAAGAATAAGATTTTGGTTTTTTGGGAAAATAGAAATATAGAAATAATAGGATTTTTGGTTTTGGGGGGAAATAGAAAATTTTAATTTTTTTTAATTTTTTTTCTCTCTCCTAGCTGGCAAGACCACGTAGGATTCGTGGCCTTGCTTTCGCTATCTTATCGTTGAGAATATCATTTCTCTTATATATATATATATATATATATATATATATATATATATATATATATATATATATAATTTATACCTCATATATTATATCTAGTAATAATTAATAGTTTCTTCCTCACTAATCTCATACTCATTGTTATTTTTTTTTTATGTCATAGTTAAATATTTGAGAATTAATAGTTTTACTTCATAACAATTTAACTTATTATTTTATAATTTGATTATTTTTTAAAACTTTTTAAGTTAGAGTGAAAGTTATAATTAGAAGATAAAGTTAACTTTTGGTCTATTATCTCTTTTTAATATTAATGAAAAAAATATATATTATTTAGATTCCACCACTAACTTATAATTAGTTTTATGTAGATTAAAAAGATATAATAGTATACAAAACCCCAGTGAGGACAAGTTAGGTGGCCTAATCTATATATATATAATGATGCTTAATTTTTAAAGTGTCCGGATTGCCGGGTCGAGAGCTGTGGTTAATTTGGATACTTGGGTCAGATTGTGGGTTTACCCGTTTTTAAATTTAAAACGTTTAAAAATAAAATTAAAAATGCTAGAGGTATGTTTCAAACTTGCAACCTAACAAAACAAGTACAACTCTTTAACCAACTAGGCTACAAATACTTTATATTTTAAATTCAACACCAAATTTGATAAACGCGAGACGTTTTAACATTAATATAAGTTCAACTTTTTAACTAACTAATCTATATATATATAATGATGCTTAATTTTTAAAGTGTCCGGATTGCCGGGTCGAGAGCTGTGGTTAATTTGGATACTTGGGTCGGATTGTGGGTTTACCCGTTTTTAAATTTAAAACGGTTAAAAATAAAATTAAAAATGCTAGAGGTATGTTTTGAACTTGCAACCTAACAAAACAAGTACAACTCTTTAACCAACTAGGCTACAAAGACTTTATATATTAAATTCAAACACCAAATTTGATAAATGCGGGACGTTTTAATATTAATATAAGTTCAACTTTTTAACTAACTAATATATAATGATGTTGAGTAAATGGATACTTGGGTCGGATTATGTGTTGACCCACCCATAAATTTAAAACGGTTAAAAATAAAATTAAAAATGTTATCCGTAATTTTTTTCACGGTTTTTTATATTATTACTCGTGCAAATGCACGGGCTAAATGCTAGTGCATTTTAAAATCTCAATTATAGATAATAATAATAATGATTCATTAGGGATTTCAGTTATTTGGTATGAGTTAATGAAAAGTTGAATTATTATGGGTAATGATCTAATTGTATTAGTATTTATTAAAAAAATATAAAATATTCTTACATTTTTAATTGATATGTATGAATAAAAATAAAAATTAAAACATAAATATAATATAAAATTTCAAAAATAAATAAATGTTTATTTTATTTTATGAAACTAGACTAATGGTCTCTATTTCTTAGGACTTTTTAGTTGAAATCAAAGTCTTACACCTCTGATTTTTCATTCAAGAATCTTGACTATTATATTTTCGAGTGAAGACTTATAAAGAATAATAATATAAAATATAAATTTAGAGAAAAAAATAAATAAATCTCCGTAAATAGTCGGCAAATAGCAAATGCTTAGCTGTCCGTGAATGCGACAATGACAAGGATAGGACATCATGACGTGTTGCCTTGTTGGCACTTTCTTATTCGTATACTGTTCCCAATCATGCCTTACAAAGCATTGGATTTGTCGACTCCTCATTGGTCAATTTCCCCATCACATTTCCTTTCATAATTATCATGGCCCACTCAAATATGTTTTTATCTACTAACAAACAATAATTTCATTATTATACAAAATAATCATCATCAACACACATTTATAATTGTATTTTAAAATAATTAAATAGACAGAACAACAAAGACTATTATTAAAAAAATATTAACTTCAGTGTCAATGCAGCTACAATTTCTTAATTCTTATGTTCCAAAATATTGATACTCAAAAATCATTTTAAGTTATTTAGGTGAATGACAATAACATATATAATTTTTTTTATTTCTTTTAAATTATGATATTTTTTGAGTTAATTTAATTCAATTAATTCACTAAACGTTTAAATATGTTTATATTATTCAGCCTATACAAATTGTCAACGTTGAATGTGTTTAATAAGCTTAATAATTTAAATTCACGATAATTTAATTTTTTAATTATTTTAATAACTTATTATATAATTATGACTTAAAAAATTAAAATGCATTAATAGTTTATTTAGAAAATTGGATTGTATGGTGATTATATATATTATTTCCATAATATAACCACCAGTGATAAAATTCAGAAGTTAATTCTATCTAGAAGTTATTTGAATAATTTTGAATGAAAGTGCATAACCATAATTGTGAATTATGATAAAGAAAATAACATAATACAAGTTTATACAATAAAATGTAATAATTTATTTGTTATTATATTTTAAAATATAAATTATTATTTAATTTCTTTTTTATTTTTTAATAAAATTCTAATAATATTAGAAATTGATATAGAGTATGATCAATCACATAAAATTATTTATACTAACTAAAATTAAAAATCTAGATTATAATTTAGATGATTATTTAGAAATAACTTTTATACTAAAGACTAACTTATTTTAAACATTAAGAGAGATGATTATAATAATATTAAGAAGGTAATAATTTTTTTTAAGATAAAACGTATTAATATATATAAATAAAATAATAATAATAATTTTAAATTAAAATATTTTAATAGTTGTTAAAAATAATATAATAATGTTTGATTTTTTTTCCAAATCTTAATAAACATAACAATGAACAGTTTTATAAGAAAGCATATTACTTAGAGGCTATTTAAAATCATAAAAAATATTTTACTTATTTTTTTTTAATCTAAACTGAATAATTTATATTTTATATAATCTTTTAGATGTTATTTAATTTCCCAAAAATAAAAATCTTAGAATAAGATAAAAAGGTGCATTAATTAACCAAAACCAACTTCTCCTCTTCCCTCTCTCTCTCTCTCTAATACAACAGTAGCTTACTAACTTCAGTGTCGGTAGAGTAATTCTCCATTCTCAGTTCATCATACGAAGAAGATGAACATTAAACGAACACTGCAATTCAACCAAAACACGATGAAATCGACAATGGCGTCGCTAAGCGCCTCTGAAGAACAACAGATTGACTGGGAGACGAGACCTGGCGGCATGTTCGTGCAGAGAAGGACCGAAATTACCAACACTCTCGCAATACCGCACTTCCGAGTTCGAGTCGTCCATGGCGATCTCCGATACGAGATCTCCGTTAATCATCAGATGACATTCGGTATGTATGCATTCGTTTCTTCGTCTTCTCTAATTCAGTTATTTTTATGCATAGAGATTCGAAATTCGAAAATGTAGGCAAATCAACGAAAGTTTTCGCGCCGAATTCAGTCTAAATAGGTCAGGCAGATTTTATTTCAAAATTCAAACCGAATTGTATTTAATTCGGAAGAATGGCAGGGGAGGTGAAGAAACTATTGACCACGGAGACGGGGTTAACGCCGAGCGAGCAGAGACTGAATTACAGAGGGAAAGAGCGAGAAAACGGTGACTATTTGGATATGTGTGGAGTGAAAGACCGATCGAAGATCATCTTAATCGAGGATGAACTCAGCAGGTTCAAGAGGCTTCTCGAATTGCGCAGGGACGCGAAGATCAAGGCAATTCATCGCAGGATCTCCGACGCTACCTCTGAGATTGGTAGACTTGCGGAGCAGGTGAGCAGATTGTTTTCTCTAATGCTCGTTAACATATGCTTTTGTCGTCTACAGTTTGATTTCAAACTGTACTGTAGTCTGTATGTATATATGTTAGTCCACAATCATTCAATTTCAATTCAATTTCCTGCTCTTCTGTAATAGGTATCTGCTATTGAGAAATCTGTAGAAAATGGAAAGAAGGTGGCAGAAGTTCGAATCTCTACGTTGATAGAGATGTTGATGCTTCAAGCAGTCAAGCTAGATGGCATATCTGTAGATGGAGAATTATTTGCTGAAAAGGATTTGCAGGTAACCATTTTTCTTCATCTTAACCTATTATACTGTTATTCTGTTCAATCCATTCTATGTATGTTATCTAGTTTAGCTACAATACCAACACTAATAATCTTAAGGATGCCTTATACCTAGATGCTATATGCTACTATGTATAATTATACTTCCTCATATAGTTTGTTTACTAAGATTAGGAAGAAGTAGAGATTCATATCTTAGTGAACTCATTTCCTCGCGGGGACATAGGTTCGAGTTTATGAATAATAATAATAATAATAATGTTTGTGGAGACTCGTAACTTGGTTGTAGAGCATATAAACTCATGTTCTTATAGTCATGGTTCGAGTCCTTCACTCTGGATCATTTACAAATAAAAAATAATAATAATTAAATAAAATTATTAATGATAATACATTCTTTTGTAATAGTTTAGTTTTTTTCACAATGAATGTGGCTTTTTTCCTTTTTAAAGTCTCACTTTTTAAATGTAAAAAGAAAGAAGATAATGTTAACTTATTTTACCATCCTTTATAATTATGGAAAAACTAGTATTTTATCACAAACTGAACTCGTTTAAAATTTGTCAAGCATAAGTTATCATCTTTTTATTTGGTATAGGATTGTTTTTTATTATGATTTAAATTACTTTTTGCAACATATTTCAAGTTATATTGTGATTGGTTGCTTCATGTAAACATTAGCTTTTAGATCAAGATCCAGATTATTGTATAATTTAGACTTAATTTAGTATATATTTTAGATTGTTTCTTAATATTGATCTTCTACAAACATAATAAATATGGATTTTTGGATCATAAAATATGATAAAAATATACCAATCACCTTAGTTGCACTTTATTTTTACTAGATTTTATATTTATAAATATGATATTGTTAGTTTTATTATTAAACTATTGCAAATACCATTATTCACACTAAAATTATTTTTTAAAATGTTAAAATTTGTCTTAGTACAGTTATCCCAAATGAAAAGGAAAGAGCATGTAGTAGAACAAATGATGCTACTCAATAAATATTATATTTTTATTTAAACATATGAATACATGAACCAAGGATGAAACTGTTGGAAATCCCAACAGTTTAGGGAAGTCAAACAGTTTAGGCACTAAGTATGATTTTCTGTAATAGTTGCTGATGTGTTATGTTTTTTGTTTTTCAAAACAACCCATTTAATCTCAATAATGGAGATTATGATTAGTATTATATAGACCTTCAACCCTCAAGTATTATATAGATGATAAATGCTACACATATTTAAAAAAGGCTTTAATATAGAATCTAGATAATGTTGGCATATATGAGAACTTAATCTATTTTGAAGTTTGCTAACAAAAAACATGAAAATGTTTGCTAAAGAAGAAATGAACATATATAACTGGGAAACTCTAATGTTATTAATTATTGCAGGGAATGAGAATACAGAAGTGTGTAGAGAGCCTTGATATGCTAAAGGTTTCAAATGCAAGAATTAAGCCGAATTCTATCACAACCAAATGGGAAACATTTGATCATCCTCTTCCACCCCCGATAAGAAAACCAACAACTACAATAACAACTTACTGGGAACTATTCGATTGATTGGTTGATCTGCAGTACTCCTGCCTCATTGCCTTTTGCTTGATCATTGATTTATCCCTCTACATTTGTTTTAGAATCTGTAGATACAATTGAAATTTCTTTTTATGCAATAAATTCCCTTTTAGTTGTTAATACTGATGTTTTGAATTCTACAATGGCCATCCTTTTTTTCTTAATCTCTTGCTAGAACCAGGTTCAGTTTTTATGCAGGAATATCTGGCATCTCAACTTCCAGCTCCAATGCAGTTTCTGTTTATGACCTCTGGTGATTCATCATTCAGATTCTTATGCTCCATTGTTGGCTGCAAATTACAGAAAATTTCAAGGTCAGATATTCTTGTTCCATGAAAAGACTATAATATCCTTCTTTGTATTTAATATTTGAAATTGTTTGATCATGGGTTATATTTGAATAACCAAATGGTTCATTTCAAATAACCTTGTTTCATATAGGTTATTGAAAAAGACATGCATTTAGTATTTTGATTAATGATTTGAATAATGTGATTAAGGGGTCATGGTTAATGTCATATGAGATTAACCATCCAATCATACGTACATTATTCAAATCGGTATAATATAGTCTTTTATACATTTGATAGGGAAGGAGAAGAACCGATATGATTTAAGTTTTAAGGATAGTTTAGTATTTTGATTGATAATACGAGATATTGAATACCTTTTCTCTTCCCGTTTCTGGAGAGCTTGGTTTCAAAGGAAAGAAACATATGCTCCAATCCAGAGATCTCCTCTTCAACATCAAACGAAGCTCTTTCTCCTTCTCCTTCAACATTCCTTTCTGTTGCAATTCGCTCTCTAAGCCCTTGAATTCTCAAGCGTCCCTCTTTCATTTCCATAGCCATCTGATCCATGGTAGCATTAACCGATCCATTTTCAATCTCAGACTCTTGTAATCTCCTCTTTGCAGATTTATAACCGGCGAGCAGCCTCTGCAACTGTTCAGACAAGGTCTTGTTTCTTTCCTGTAAGGCCCAATGATTATTTCCCGTTTGCATTTGATGATCTCCTCCTCCTCCGGATCCAGTGTTTGATGAATTGGAATCTCTAACCCTAGCTAAAAGTGCATCATTCTGAGCTCTCATATCATTAACAAACTCCTCCATTTCATTCAATTCTTGGGCCTTCTTTGTTAACTCATCGGCCATGATCTTCTTTTCTTTGCCGAGGCTGAAACACATAGCCTCCAGACCTTTCCTTGCAGCCAAACTTGAGTCGAGATCTCTCTTAAGCTTATCTCTATCGTCTGGGGTTTCGTTGTTAGATGGTTTCTTATCCCTGGTGAGTTGGATGGATCTATGGAGATCTGAATTAGAACGTCGTAGAACGGCGTCTCTTTTCTTGCATGATGACATGCAATGTTGAATACGGCTTCTGATGTTTTCAAGGATGGTCATCATTCCTGCCACCCTTAACATTCTTCTGCCATCGTTCTGCTCCTTTGAACATGCCTCCTTGTGATCCTCGATTAGTTTCAAAAGTAATTTCACATTTGCGGCAATCCCTAATTAAAGATGTTGAAATTGAATCATGGATAGACATAAAAAAAGAAGAAGAAAAAAACTGACCTTGAAGACTTGAATCATCGAACCTCTGTGTGTGGGATGGAGGAGGATGTAATTCAGGGGATGATGATACTCTGATTTTATTCATGTTTGGTAACATGTTTCTTAATATGTATGCAGCAGAAGAAGAATTCAGAAAAAGAAATCTCTCTAATTTTAATTAATTGCCCAGAAAGAAGGAATAATCAGGTTTGTCTCTAGATCTCTTTTCTTTGTTTTTGTCTATTTATGTCCTCTAATGGGGTAGGTAGGGTAATAATACATTTTGCATGCATTCTTTGGGTGAATGGTTGTTCTTTTAAAAGGGCTTGGATTGAATTGGATGGTTGGTTTTGGGATTTTTAAAGAGGAAGTTATTTTTGGATTAACTAGTGTATTTTATTTTTATATTTATTTATTATTATTATCTGGATTGGATCAGATCATACAAATCTAAATTTGAATTAAATTATGGTGATTCTTATTATATTCATATTTTCATGGTTTATTTTTTAATTTGAACATGAATATTTTAGTTTGTTTTTGAATGATCTTTAATGACAACGATATAATATTATATATATAAAAAAAAGTGACAAAAAATAAGAAAAGAAGAAAAGAATACAAATACGTTACCCAACGAGTTATCGAATTGACCGACTTTCTCAAACGAATCTACAAAATATTATAATAATAATAATATTATGAATATACATCATACGATTAGGATCGTTGAAGGTTCGACGATTTATTTCCAACTAGATAATCCACTAAAAAATAATCGGAATGATAAATATGTACATATGTCATATTAGCTACTAATTCAACTCAAATTTTTAAGCAACTACTCAAGAATTTGGGCGTCAACTAGTAATCCTAATTATATTCCACAAAAGATTTTAAATACTAGTAACCCATTGAAAATGTAAAAGTAATGAGTCGCCGATTCAACATTCTTTTGACACATGATTAATCACATTTTGTTTGGACAACAAATACGAAATAGGATGGATGTTGATGACTTGAGCATATTCACTACCGGTAACATTTTACACGATCTCATGATTAAAGAAGAGTCATTTGAAATTACGTTCAAATAAGACTCCTGCAAAATAGAATGGGAGGGACCCTTCTTGGTCCCTAGCAATCACATACCCGCATTCCCCTTTTTCGACATTCAGGGTGGCACCGCAACTCGAGGGTTGTGAAGACGGATAATCAACCTTAGCCTCACGAAAATCTGCTGGCTCATTTAATCCCTCCTCATCATGCATGACATCCCTTCAGCCCATATCAAATCTCCCCGAACAAGGCTAACCTTACAAATCCGATCAGGATAAAATGAGGTTATTACTGACTCTCTCATTTGCCTAAACGAAATTGACAACTCCAACACACGTATATTCGATGTGTTTGTTCCTGATAAAGAGACACGCCAGTAGAACGTTTAGGTCATACCATCATCTTATACATATGTGTTACATTGTCAACACATGAATATTGGATAACGAACATGTAGATCTAAGTTATGCGTCCTCATTCTAACTCAATCGGTCTCCTGCAATAAATGAATGTCTTCATGAAGCTCGATAAATCCTCCAAGATCATTACCAATCTGATTAAGAAGATCAAAATTTCACATATTCGTTTATATTCCAAACAATTGTATTCATTACCCTCCCTATCTACGTGAAGTCTTATGATGTGTTAAGGCGCAACAATATGTGAATTCTCAATATTAGCCGACTAACCATCAATGATAACCATCAATGAGTCGTTGGATTCTTCCTCAACCAAGGGTCTAATATACTTATCATTTGGAATGATAAATATTGTTTTAAATTTGTTTTATAGAGCAACATATATTTAAAAAAAAAATTAATCCGAGCCTGAGACTACTCTTGATTCCAAATCGATGTCTGAAGTGCCCAGCATTTTAATTGGATCAAGTATACCTCATTCGCTCTTCTTTTACGATCAATTTCATATTATTCTTCGGTTCGATTTGGTCGGTGAAACAATCCATTTCGATTGTTCAATTAGTTTTATAGTTTGGCGGTTTCACAAATCTAAATCGTGATCTTGGTTTTGGTTGGATCAATTTAAATAAAGATTAAGAAAAATCGCCATCAAATTAATTTGAGGTGAAACTAAGCCAAAATGAGAAAGGCAAATGAATTCTAAAGATCAAAAACAGTCGAACGTGACTGCGCAGTTATTAACATTCTTCGTCGGAAACCTAACTGCGGTGATCGGTGGAATCTTCCGTCTCCGAATTCCTTGAGGAATATCCGGCGGCCTAAGAGTCCTCACAAGTGCAAAGTTAAGCCCTTTAAAAAACGGGTGGGTTTTAACTTCAGCCGCCCCACGTCTCGACCCAAGTCGAACCGCCGGTTCCTTTACCAACAAACCCGATATCAAATCACGCGCCTGCATCTCACTCGCGCTACCCACCATCGTCGTCGGAAACTTAAGCGGCATTTTTACAATGTTACGCAGCGTATCTTCATTACTGTTCCCGCAGAATGGCGTTCGTCCATATATAATCTCGTAGATAAAGATCCCAAACGCCCACCAATCTACCGCGTTTCCATGTGACCTACCGCCGGCGACCTCCGGCGCCACGTATTCATGTGTCCCGACGAATGAGCATGATCGGGCCGTCACCGGTTCAGCCACGAACATACGACTCTTCGTTAGGTTTTCGATTTTCTTAGATCTGAATAGACGATTCGAGATGCAGGAGAATGGCGTGGTTGAATCCACCGCCGGAAGTTGGTCCGGCGGGGAGAGTTCAGGGGATTCAACGGCGGCGATTGTGTCTGAACAGAGTGAGAGATCGAAATCGGATAACATTATGTGGCCGTCTGATCTGACTAATACATTCTCCGGCTTTAAATCTCTGTAGATTATTCCCAGCATATGAAGGTATTCTAGAGCCACGAGAACTTCTGCTGCGTAAAACCTGTCAATAGAAGAAGAAACAGAGATTAATGGCGGATTGTATAGATTAATGGTGATTTGTAAATGTAAATGTACCTTGCGGAGCTTAACGGGAAGCGTTTCTGAGGCTGTTTGTGTCTTAGGGAATGTAAATCGCCGCCGGAGCAATACTCCATGACGACGCATGAGAAATTTGAAGCTTCGAATTCGGCGTAAAGAGTAGGGAGGAAAGGATGATCGAGCATCTTGAGGATCTTCCGTTCCATCTCAGCTCTATGAAGTTTCTTCTTGGCGGCAAGGATCTGTCTATCGACGATCTTCATCGCGTAGAAGCTATTATCGTCGTGGCCATGGAGGTTACAGAGATAAACTCTACCGATGTCGCCGCTTCCGATCTGTTGTACTAGTCGGAAATCACGGAAGCTAAGTCCGGATACTTTACGCCGGAAAAGCGCCGATCGAATCGCCTGCCACGACGAATCGGAGGATCTGTGTGGCTTCAGAGAGAGATTCTCCGGCGACTTTTGATCTTTCAATGACGGTAAATCGACGGCGTCGAAGGATAATCGGCTAAAACTGGTGCAACTGTATTCGGTGCTCATTCTTAGTCTGGTCCAAACTTCACCAACATTATACACCTGCTCTTTGAAAATGATCAATCGGACAATTCAAATTTGTATAAGCTATCTTGCGCGCCGAAACAGAAGGAAACAATGTATGGATCTTCACCTAACTTAAACAATAGATAAGACGAGGATTAGAGTAATGAATTTGAATATTATTGATAGCGGAAAGTGCGCTTAAGTTGGACCGCCATTAATGGAGCTTGAATGAGAGTAGTCAGTCAGATGAGTAAAGAAGAGAGAGATTCCCGCCTTCGTCTTCACTGGAGAAGGTCGGTGTGGTATTTATAATTTGGGTTCCTTCCTGTTTATATTATTGTTATTTTAATTTTAGTAATCTTCTTATTATTATCATTTTATGTGCTAAATTTATTTAAAATATAATATTAAAAAAAAAATATATAGATTATAATAATTAATACAGTGATTTTATAATCATGGAGAATAATTTTTAAGAGATAATTGTCACGTGGAATTAGAGGTGACCATCAAATGGAAAAAATATAAAGAAATGAAAAATTTGTTGTTTTTTCAGTGTACCAAATTGCATCATGTAATTATTTTTCAAATTCACTCTCCCAATTTCGATTGGATGCTACTCATACATACATGTAAAGAGAAAAAAAATCAACAAATGAGGAAGGTGATGTTTCACTTTTGTGTATATGTGTCATTTTACGAGTGAAATACAAACATTATCAATATAAATAGCATTGAAATAACTCTCAATTTCCTCACTAAATCATTTCTCATTGAACCCTCCAAAACGAATTCCATTAAATTAATATTATCATACGTACATTTATGACTGAGTTATTAGCTAAGAAGTTTATAGTGAATAAACTAAATCATACTTAACCCTAAATTTTAAAATATTATACATTCATTTTTAACTATAATAAAATACCCCACTGAATACTTTTTCCTTATTTAACACATAATAAATACCCCACTCAATACTTTTTTCTTATTTAACACTTATTCAACGACAAAAAAATTGCATATTTTACTTTGAAGCTTTTTTGAGAAATATTTTGGATCTAGTACTAAATAATTTCTAAAAGTGAGAGTATACATTGTATTTCAATTTTAATTTTTTGGAATTTAGAAAGCAGACAGAAACCCAGTCATAATTATGCTCCAACATCTTCATCTTAGAGTCATTGCATCAAAAACAAGTGCTAAATTCTTGGTATCATAAACCAAAACATAAAATGTAATAATAAAACATATTCAATAAATAATGATTCAAATCATAAAATGTGATTTGAATTAAAAATAATAATTTGAAAGTAGTACTTGGTGAATAGTAATCCTTGTTTGGATATGAATTCTTATCATATGGCCCCCAAATTAATATATGGTAGGGTGACGAAAACCCCTCATGGGTAAAGGAACATCAATTTATTGATTAACATAATAAAATCCCATTTGGCCAAACAGGACACTATATGCATGCATGACATGTCATCAGTTATGGAAACAAAAAAAGGCCCTCTACAATTCAATGGCTTGACGTCTCTTCTCCTCATGACCCAATCAATGCCAAAAATATTAAAATCAAGGGCTTGTTTGATTGTGTTCTTAATTAATTACCTTTTTCTTTATTGAGAAACTAGCTAAGCGCAAAACATGATAGGATAAAAGAGAGGACCCATAAAACTTAAAAGAGTAGCTCAAAAGATATCATGTTCAAATTCACATTAAGAATTTTTTCATTACAATGGGTGAATATCTCCCTATAAAAAAGGGCTAGTAAAAGTTTAAGATATCAAGTTTTAGTAAAAAAAATAACAAATTATTCTAAAAAGTTCTCGTATTTGAAAGATTAACCAATTAAGACATCGCTTTATCATTTAGTTTACGTGACGAAAGAGATTCACGTCAAAAGACAAGTTTATGACTATATCGGATGCACAATATGTCCTATGCGCAACAAAGATGACGAATTCATCATTTCATCTATTTGGAAGGTATTCATTCACAATCGATACATAGAATATGTTAACATCCTCAAAATACCTTTACAACTATAGTATACCAAGTTTGGTATAAAAAAACACAAGAATTTTCTCAAGGAGTAAATGGACAAACGTTCCAATTTGGAGAGGTATTCAAACTTATATGCACAACATCACTCGCAAGTGGAGAAGATTCTCAGTCATCTAAATAAGCTAAAAAATATGTCGAACTTACAAAAAAAACTCAATATTACGTGAGATAGTTAAATTTATTTTATGTATTATTTTTAACATTATGACGTAATTGTTTAATTCCGTTTGAAATTCTAAATATATTCATACAAATATTTGTTTTACTTTCCGAAAACAATTATAACTTTTTTACTTTTAAACTTTACTACAAGTCACTTTTCTAAAAATAAAAAAAAAAAATTAACTTTAAACGCGGTCTTCATTGACGGGACATTAAGAAACAACTTAATTTTCAATAATTATAATCTTATTATACAAAAATAATGAAATGAATTGCAGATCAATCACAAATATGAAAGCAACCCTTCTTTCACAAACAAAAGTAGGATAAGATTATAAGAGAGATGTGAGATATAAAGGAGACAAAGTCATTCACAAAGTAGGACAGAAATTGATGGTATGGACCCAATGATAGTTTGAGTATGTGGGAATTATTGTCTTGGAAAAGGGCAGATCCCTCAAAGAATACTTGAGAAAATAATTAAAATAAATTAAATTAAAAGAGAAGAAACAGCCTTTATTTAAGTGGCCATATTTGGTTGCAAATTGCAATGGCAATATTGGACAATGACAAATTCTTTAGCCTTCAAATCAAAGCTTGTGATCATTCACATGGACTCAACACAACCACCATGTAAGAAAAAGAAAGCTAATGCTTTGCATGTTTGTGGTCCCTATATTACAATTATAATTCTATATATAGTCATTTATAGTACTATTTTTATTTCATTCTTTTAACAAAATCAAATATCCTTATATTTCATGTAAGGCATCACAAATCATTTAGTTATATAATTGTTTTTATCATTTTATATAGAAGAATAAAAATAAAACATTACTGCCCTACAAACATGTGCCATGATTCTTTTACCTCTTAATTTTCCAACAAATAATATATTGAAATATATATATACTAATGTAAATGTGTAATTGATTATTTGTAGTTGCCATCAAATTAGTGTGACTAGTCATTAGTTTGATGTTATTGTTGTCTCAATTAAGTAATTAATTAATTTTTCAATTTAATTTAAAATATTTTTAAGAGAATTGAATATGAGACAAGTGTCTCTTACAGATATTTTTTTTAACTAACTTAGTCGATTTTTGACAATTAAACTAATAATTTTGATACACCTATCTTAACAATCTAAAAATTATGGAAATGTATGGAATTTGTATACAAGTATATACTCAAAGCAATTCCTTTTTTTAAAATCTACTTTTTATTCTAGAGAAATCTAATTCAACCATCGTAATCATAATTTTCGTTTTAAATCAATTCTAAATATTAACAAGTGATTAGGGATGATAATGAGACAATTTTGGACGAGGAATTTGCTTATCGTTTCCATTCTATTATAATTGGAGATTTTTTTTACTATTATTCTCGTCCGGTTATACCATATTCATTTTTAAAAAATAATAAATTTATATATAAATTATTTTTTTAATAATATATATATTTTAATATATGAAAATTTATATTATTAAAAAAACTAAACTTAAAACTCTTATAAATTAAAATATATATATAGAGATGATGTTATATATTTGATTGTGTTTACTAGTATTCAGAGCAAAATTATGGTGATAACGGGACGGAGTCGAGGTGGAGAACACAAATATCATTCCGCTTCAGTCTCCCTCCGTGGTCAACTACCGGTCAAACCGAAGAAAAACCGTCCTTAACAGGATAAGATCGCAAATCGAGGGATAGTTATAGATGTTATTCCTAATGAGTGTTTTTAATATGCTTATTTTTTAAATGTTACCAATTAAATTAATTAAGATAGTAAAAATTGTGATATAAAGACTACTTTATATATAAATGAAAAGTATATATACAAAGTCTCCATTATTCTTCAAAGATACAAGTTTTAATCAAATTGTTTACTCCAAAACATAACATATTGAAGAACCATTTTGACAATGATCATATTATGGTTTATGGTTGTAAAAAATATAAGTTTAATTACTTATGTATGTAATTAAATTTCATGGGATAATTTGATAATAGTTAGAAGCTTAAGGACTCATGGAATACACAAACCTTTTTATGTGATTTTTTTTGTTGAAGTGTATAAGAAACACAAAGTTTCTACTTTCTATGACCAATCAATTTTGTAATAACTTTATTTTTTGATTAATGAAAATGTTTTGTATGTTAATAGTTCATAAGTCACATCTGTTCCAATAAAAGTTTGCAAGTCATACACCCGTGATTGAACTCTTTTGAAATATAAGGACCATTTGGCTTTGGAAATTATTGTTATAAAACGTTTTAACCAAAATTATTTTTATTACATCTTCAATAAGCTGTGTGTGATCTTCCTGTTGGCGTATTTCCTACAATAAGTTGTGTGCGTAAACCCGATGTATGTTGTGGATTGAAAAAATAATTTTGCTAATTTCTGGATTGAAATAAATTTAGCTCCTATAACCTTTTCGTAATTGTTTTTTTAGATTAAACCAATTCATTGATTAAATAAGCTATCTAGATAAAAATAAAATAAAGTAAAGGAGTTTTAAATGGTTTTTTATTATTCTCTTTCCATTTATTCAAACATGTAGAATAAATTTGATTCCTCCGCAATGGGCTTTGATTAAATTTGAATTTTTAATGGATTCAATTATTATAATATCTCAATATGATAAAATATATAGAATTTCAGTAAAAAAAAAGAAGAAAATTAACCCACATCTAATTGATAGTGGGGATCCTGATCAAGTTGTCCTTTTTTTCATTACTTTAAATTAATCTGGTCTGATATTTATCTGTTATTTCAAATGATTAATGATGGGATGAGTATTAGTTAATTGTTTTTAGAGAACAAATTAATTTAAATATATAGAAGGTCTGTAACATCACTACTTAATTTGTCAAGAACATTAACAGCACTAAAATAAAATTAAGGTATCCAACCAAAAGAATCTGATCTAAATAATGTACATATAAAATTCTTTTATTTCTAAATAAAATTATGCACAATCCAGTGGCTTGTTTGGATTTACATTTCTTGGAGCTTCCACACAGAAAATCAACCTGAAAATATAAATATATCAAAATAACACTATCTACAAAAACTACTTGTAACATATTGTTATTGTTTGATTGTTTCATGAGCATGGGTATCTTTACAAAAAAAAATTATTAAACAAGTGAATTCCAAACAAGGCCTTAATTAATGTTATCCCTTCACAGTTCACATTGCAGGAGTAATGTCTGCTTGATACAGATTTTCATTAATGAATTTATTTATTTATTTATAATATTATGGTTTCACAGATTTTGTCCCACTGTCATTTGATGATGACATGTTATTATGTTTCTTATAACTTAATTTAGTTAATTATTAGATCACTAATGTTGTTTTTATACTATATTGTGAAAGGATTAATTATGACAACTATTCTTCAATAATACCTTCCATTAAACATCAATTTTTTTAAGTGTCCTTTTCCACTATTGAATTGTAATTTTTATATTTAAAAAATATATAATAAAAATAATTTTAATATATATTTACATTACTAAGGCCTTGTTCTCTTTGGGTTTTAAAAAATTCATCCAAAATCAATTTTTCAATCAATCACTTCTCAACAATCACATCACTCATTTCATTAACCAAAATATTAAAATACCCTCAATTTTAAATTATTATTTTTTATTTTATTCATATATATCAATACCCTTTAGGTTTTTTTTACCAAAAATAATCACCACCTCCTCAAAATTATCACCAATCATTATTTTTTTCTCTCTCTAAGTTTTTTCAAAAACTCCAATTCGAACAAGCCCTAAGATATTGATTTGACACCAAAGGCGATCTACATAGAGGCTTAGGTGGGTTGAAGCCCACCCAAAAAAAAATAATAATAATTTTTTTACAGTAAAAATGTGATATTTCCTTTAATTTTCTTTAAAAAATTCAATTTAATTCATTTTTGTTTAATTAATTATTAAAAAAATTGACAAAATTTATCTACTCATTTTATTCCAAATTTTATTGTTATTTTATTATGCCCACCTCAAAAAAAATTCAAGCCACCCTAACTCATAATCCTGGATTCGTTCAAGAATTCGATTCTTTAAGAAAAATAATTCGACATTTAACCTTTTAAATTAAAAAAAATATTCGACATTTAACTTTCTAAATAAAATAAAAACGATTCAACACGTTACCATGTTATAAATAATAAAATAAAAGATGTTTTGTTTGAAAAATAAATAAAAAATATATTAAAATTAAAATAAAATAAATAAAATTCAAATTTTAATTCTTAATCTTAAATATTCTGACAAACATTAAAATTAAAATTAATTACAGCATTCATTTTAATTTTAATTTCAATTACAAGATTACCAAACACATTATAATATTCATATTTATATATATATATTTTTTTTGTGTGTGTTTCATGTATTCTAGATAAGATGTTTGGTTTGACATTATCTATCTAATAAGTTATTAAATAATAATAAAAAATCTTGTTTAAGATAACAAATCTATTTTTTACTTAAAAAATAAAATAAAAAATTCATAGAACTTTTAAATGGATTTGAGAATTGATTGGGCCGGCAATAGTCATTAGCGAGATTTAAATGGCCCATATTCATTAATGGATTTGAAGATTCCAAACTCTTGGTCTCAACTATTACTATTACTAATTTTGAATCAAAGCACATTGATTAAATATATAATATATATATATATACATTATTTATATTACAAGTGAAAATAGAAAATTTACGTAAAATGGTTGACAAGGTATAGACTCCTTAAAATCACACAAATTTAATTTTAAAAAATAATAATTATATATTATATTATTTAATATATAATTAAGTATTTTAACTTAATTAATTTAATTTTTTTTATATATTTAAATATAAAATTAATTAAATAATAATAATAAAATAACACTATTAAAAATCTATAGTTACAAAATTAATTATATTAATTAATTTATTTGAATAAATAATAACTTTATTTTTTAATTTTTAAATATAAAATTATTTTTTAAATGTAAAATTGTATATAATTGTGAAATTAAAATATTTATAAACTTGTAAAATATTATTATCGTAAATTTAAAATCGTAAGAGATTATCTCTTTAAAAGTTTATTTAAAACTCATTAACCTAATGCGAAATCGTAAAATCGTAGAATTTTAAGTGTTAACTCGAGATTTTAACCATCTCTGTTTCACATGTCCAACTAGAAAGTTGGAATGTCAAAAAAAAAAAATTTAATATAAAATTGAATTCTCATTAAAAAAAAAAATATTATTCAACATGTTAACTTATATATTTAAAAAAAAATGGTTCAATATTTTACTTTCTAAATTAAAAAATAAATAAATTATATTATAAAATAAATATTAAAATTAGAACTAAAAAGAGTGAGATTTTAAATTACAAAACTACATTATTTTGAATTCAACTTAATTGCTATTACAATTTTAATCTTAAATTATCGCACACCCTAATGATATAAATGGATCCATATCTAGATTTTTTTTGTTTCATGTATTCTAAATAAGATGTTTGGTTTGATATCATTTGTATAACAAGTTATTAAGCTTATTATTAAGAGTCCTGTTTGTGAAAACAAAATTGTTTATCTTCTATTTTTGACTTCACAAATAAAATAAAAATTCAAGAACTTTGAAATGGATTTGAGAATTGATTGGGCCGGAAATGGGCATTAGCCATATGAAAATGGCCCATATTGATGAATGGATTTGAAGAGTCCAAATCCAAACTCTATACATTACTCATTTTGAATCATCAACAAACATTTATAAATTTATTAATGTTTTATTTTATTTAAATAAAAATATTTATAAAATGGGTTTATGTCCAGTACACGTGTCCTAATGATATCTTATCCACAGGAAGAAGCCAATAAGAGAATGCCACATAAGCATGAAGTATCTAAATGTATCCAATAGGATGGTTCGTAAGCCACAAAACCTGTTCGTGTAGATCTTTGAAGGTGGAAAGACAATCAGTCATCTTATAATTCTTTTTCAAAAACATTTTTAATTTAACAAGAAAGAAGAAAACGAGAATATATAGAGAGAGAAATTAAGAGGTTGATCTGAAAAAACAAAAATGGCGGCTGCTATGACGATGACAACGATCCCACAGTTCAACGGACTCAGATCCACAAATCTCTCTCCGGTTCAGAACTTGGTTAGTCCATTTCCCACTCTTTTCTTTTCATTAATTCTCTAAAATTATATTATATAATTCAAATTATAGAGTTATTAGACACTTGTAGGTTGTAGTTTAGTTTTATTTTAAGAACTTTCATTGATAACCCAACTCAATTTAAGTTATTAATGATTTGAACTCTAAGGTGGGTTATTTAAAAAATTGTGTATTGTTGGCCATGTTTGGGTTTGGACTTCGGACATATATATATTTTTAATTTATTTAAATATTACTTTTTAACATCTTAACGTTTACGAATGAAATAATGTTTTGATTATTCTTAATTATGCATATAGTAAAAAAAATTAATTCGAGTGATTTTGAAAAATATAGTTTTTTTTTAAAGAAAATAATAAAATAATTTATTTATTTTAAATAAAGAGTATTTTAATATTGATGATTTTGAAAAGTATAGTATTTTTGGTAAAAGAAAATGATAAAATTGGAATTCTGTTTAATTAGGTTAAATTATTTTTAAAAATCCCAACTAACAATGCATGAGCCATCTAATAATTAAGTTAGTACCGGTTTTCTAAATTAAAAATAAAAACTCTAAAAACCATCTAATTGGACATGATTTAAAAAAAAGGTTTAGTGCATAAAATTAAATAATTATTGTTTAAGTACTGTAACTAACTATATTAAACATGAAAATAAAACAAATATAATGATAATGCAGGTAGCACTACAACCATTGAGTGTGAGGCGCAAGGGAAATGGAGCTTTGGGCGCTAAGTGTGACTTTATTGGTTCACCCACCAACTTGGTAATTAAGATTACTTAATATGGAAAATTAAATTATGAAAATGCAAATAGACTATATATTATAAATTGTGACATTACAATTCAAATCCTATGCATGCAGATAATGGTGACATCTACGAGCCTGATGCTGTTTGCGGGCCGGTTCGGTTTGGCTCCATCAGCTAACCGAAAGACAACCGCGGGGTTAAAGCTTGAGGTTAGGGAATCTGGGCTGCAGACCGGTGATCCGGCTGGATTCACACTAGCTGATACTCTTGCTTGTGGAAGTGTTGGACACATTATTGGAGTTGGGGTAGTTCTTGGTCTCAAGAACATTGGTGCATTGTAATAACAATATTTGTAATTTATTTTATCATCCTTGAACTTTTAAATAAACATCTATATATTGTTGATTGCATGTGCATGTTAATATTCATATTTATGTTGTTCAAACTTGATCTGAATTCATTTGCTTTGTTTGGAAATCAACACTATGGGGCTGTTCTGATTGAGGTTATTACAAATATAGTTATTTGAAAAAGAATAGTTAGTGATGATTTTGAATATTGATAATTATTTTTTGTTAAGAAGATTTAAAAAGTATTAATATATAATAATAAAATAAATTATTTCTTCTAGCCTAATAATAAAATAAGAGGTAAATATTAATTATAAGTTTTTAGGTTCGAGCCTATCAGGCGTTAACTTTTGCGTCTGGTTAAGGTTAAGTGTGTTTGCGGTCTACATACTTAATTCGTTGTCCCATTTTATCCCCTCTTCTAGCCTAACAGCAATAAGAGGTGGATATTAACCCTAAGTTTCTGGGTTCGAGCTCGTCATGCCGCATATTCTGCGCCTGGTTAAAATGGTTAAGTGTATTTACGGGTTACATATTTAATCTGTTGTCCTATTTTTTTATAATAATAAAATAATAAATAATAATTTAAAATAAAGAATATTTTAATATTTTATTTAATGAATTGTACGATGTAATGAAAAAGAAAAGAGTGATTTTGATATTTTATAGTTTTGGTTAATCAAATAACCACGATCGAATAACATTTTATTTGTTATATATATAGAGAGTTTTGCACTTGGAAATCAACAATTAAGAGATGTTTGAGTTATTTTGTCATATGTTCTGCGCCTAGTTAAAATGGTTAAGTGTATTTGCGGACTACATATTTAATCTGTTGTTACATTTTTTTATCATAATAAAATAATAAATAATAATTTAAAATAAATAATATTTTAATATTTTGTTTAATGAATTAAATGATATAATGAAAGAGAAAAAAGTGATTCGTGATATTTTATTGTTTTTGTTATTCAAATAACCACGATCGAAGAACATTTTATTTGTTACATATATAGAGTTTTGCACTTGGAAATCATCAATTAAGAGATGCTTGAGTTATTTTGTCAGGCCGCATGTTTTGCGCCTGATTAAAATGGTTAAGTGCATTTGCGGGCTACATATTTAATCCGTTGTCCCATTTTTTTTAATGATAAAATAATGAATAATAATTTAAAATAAAAAATATTTTAATATTTTGTTTAATAAATTGAGCAATGTAATTAATGAAAGAGAAAAGAGTAATTTATGATATTTTATAGTTTTGGTTAATCAAATAACCAGGATCGAATAACATTTTGGGAAGAATGTCAATTTTACACACCAAGTTGTAGGAAGATGTCAAATTTACTTATTAAGTATCAAAATTCTATTTATATGTATGAATTTGTCAAAAAGTGTCAAATATATTTAAAATAACAGAAATGTTAAACGGTGTTAAATTTTTTGCCACATGTAATATCCACATATTTTTTATTTTTTTAAATTGACATTACTTTAATTATTTTTCCATTTAAACAAAACTTATTTTTACTTTCTCTCTCATCCCTCCACAACTCTCCCTTTTTTTCTAACTTTTCTCTCTTTGATTAACTCAAGTTCTTTTGGATTTTTACCTTCTTCTAACCTCCAAGTGCTCCCTAACTGAACTTTAAATAGTCATCATCGTTGGTGGAAGTTTTTGTTGGCCGATTCCTAAATCATAGACGTTGTGGCCAAAATCTTCATTAGTCGAACCATAAATTATTGTCGCCATTAGCGGACAATGCCGAATCAAGGTAAAATCTCATTTAACCGACTTGTTTTAATTTTAGTTTTCATAATTCTCACCATGTTAAACTTTATCAGCTCCCAGACGTAACCCCCAAATCCAAGTCTTTCTCAGTTAAATCTTACACTATCATCATCATTGGTTGAAACATTCATTGATCGAATCCTAAATTGTCAATGTTGTGGTGAAGTCTTTGTTGGCCGAATCCTAAATTGCCAGTGCTGTGACAAAGTCTTAATAACTCGTTACTTTTTAGAACAATTTTTATAATTAATCAATTAAATATTATTATTAATAATAAAATTACTCATAGGTGGAGAAATGAAGAGAGAAATATTTAAAGAAAATGGTAAGTTGTGAGGGTAAAGAAAGAGAAAATAAATAAGAAAAGATTTTAATGTTTTGTTTGAATAAAAAATAATTAAAGTAATGTCAATTTAAAAAAAATAAAAAATATGTGGATATTACATGTGGCAAAAATTCTAACACCGTTTAACATTTCTGTTATTTTAAATATATTTGACACTTTTTGACAAGTTCATACATATAAATGGAATTTTGATACTTAATAAGTAAATTTGACACTTTCTTACAACTTAGTGTGTAAAATTGGCATTCTTCCCATAACATTTTATTTGTTATATATATATATATATATATATATATATATATATATATAAATAGAGTTTTGCACTTGTGTGAGAGATCGAAATCGGATAACATTATATGGTCGTCTGATCTGACTAATACATTCTCCGGCTTTAAATCTCTGTAGATTATTCCCAACATATGAAGGTATTCTAGAGCCACAAGAACTTTGTTGGAATTAAACTAATTCCATTAATTAAATGGAAATGATATTTGGGCTAATGAAATTCACACCAAATTCAAATGTGAATTAAGTGTGAAATTAATTCAAATGAAATTCACATGAAATTCAAATGTGAATTAAAGTGAAATTAATCCAAATGAAATTCACATGAAATTCAAATGTGAATTAAAGTGAAATTAATCCAAATGAAATTCACATGAAATTCAAATGTAAATTAAGGTGAAATTTCATCCAAATGAAATTCACAACAAATTCATTGTGAATTAAATTTGTTAATTGTTACAATTAACATAAATGTCTTGAATGAGGCAATTAACAAATGATGTTAATTGCCATTGTAACTACAAAATATTTATTGTAGGATGTAACTTGCAAAGATGATGAAAAGGCAAGCAACGATAACCGTTGGATGAATGAATGATGGATTAGTGACCGTTGGATTAAAAAATTGATTATGAGTTTAATTTTCAACTATAAATATCCCTTCACATTGTATTCGTCTCCATACATTATCTTATCAATTCTCTCTCTAGAATTCTAAAGTCTTTCCTTGTTCTTGTGAGTGTTCTTGTGAACGTTCTTCGAGTTTTTTGACTCGATCATTTCTGTGCAAAACCCGGCAATTGTGATTCAGGTACTTTTGTCTAGTTCGCTGTTGTAGTGGTTTTTCTGTTCTAAATCATTACAGGTTCCGTTGTACCCTGGGAAGCAGCCACCGACGAAACTCTCCAGCACAAACGGGAGACGGTGAAACTGTTTTAAGGGAACTGTGTTTCACAGGCCTCAGAGCAAACGAGAAGACATTTTTTCATCTCATTACATAATCTATTGTATCTGTTGTATTATCCTTTTATTGTATTCATATATTATTTACGTGTAATTTTTTACGAGATAATATTACCAACAATCTTAAAACAGTTAGCAAATATTACTTATCTCAGATTCTTACACGTTTCTGGTTTTGTGATTCAGAAATGACTACCGAAACACCTGCTTCTAACATGAGGATGCCAGTTCCAGCTAACCATCTGGATAAGCCAGAAAAGTTTGATGGCTTTAACTTTAAGAGATGGCAACAGAAGATGTTCTTCTACCTCACGACCCTAAGTCTTGCGCGATTCCTCACGGAGGATCCTCCCACTCCCAAAATCGATGAGCCAAACGTGGCTTCATCGTCGGATGCAAACGTGCATCCGAAAGTTGATGTGCAAGCGGCTTCGGCCATTGATGCTTGGCACCATTCAGATTTCTTATGTAGAAATTATGTGTTGAATGGCTTATCAGATTCATTGTACAATGTGTACAGTGAGAAGAATACGGCCAAAGAACTATGGCAATCTCTTGAACGTAAGTACAAAACAGAAGATGCGGGTGCAAAAAAGTTTATGGTCGGTCGATTTTTGGACTACAAAATGGTAGATTCAAGACCGGTCATTAAACAAGTTCAAGACATCCAAGTTATTTTGCACAAAATTCATGCCGAGGGCATGATTTTGGGAGAAACTTTCCAAGTGGCTGCTATTATTGAGAAGTTGCCACCGTCTTGGAACGATTTCAAGAACTACCTTAAGCACAAGCGAAAGGAGATGAACGTAAAAGAATTGGTGATTCGTCTACGCATTAAAGAGGAAAATAAAAGCGCCTCAAAGAAATACTTTAGTCAATATATGGCTAAAGCAAATGTGGTTGAGCATGGTAAAGACAAGAAGAAACACAATTCTTTTGTCAAAAACCGGAGCCTTAATCCTAAAGGAGGAATTTCTAAGAAGTTCACGAGCAAGTGTTTCAATTGCAATGGTATGGGACATAAATCTTCCGATTGCAAGAAGCCGAGAAGAGTTCGAGAGGCTAACTTGACTCAAGGATTATCGGACATGGATCTATGTGCGGTAATATCTGAGGTTAACTTGGTGGGGTCTAATCCAAGAGAATGGTGGGTTGACACAGGAGCAACAAGACATGTTTGCTCCAACAAAGAAGTATTTTCAAGCCTCGAAGAAGTGAAGAATGGTGAAAAACTGTTCATGGGGAATTCTGCCACTTCTGACATACAATGTGAAGGAAAAGTGGTGTTAAGGTTGTCTTCAGGGAAAGATTTAACATTGACTAATGTGTTGTATGTTCCGGAGATTCGGAAAAATTTGATATCCAGATCTCTTCTAAGTAAGCATGGTTTTAGAATTGTGATTGAGTCGGATAAAATTATTTTATCCAAAGGTGGAATGTTTGTAGGTAGAGGTTATGCTACTGATGGGCTTTTTAAGATAAATGTAATGGCAGTTAAGCCAAGTATGAATGAAAAGAATAAGTCTTCTATTTATTTGTTGGAGTCTTCCATTTTATGGCATGGTAGACTAGGTCATATTAATTATGATTCGATGCATCGATTAATAAAACTGAATAGTATACCTACATTCGAAATTAATAAGAAAACACAAGTGTGAAATTTGTGTTGAAGCGAAATTGACGAGATCATCCTTTCGAAACGTTGAAAGAAGTAATAGACCGCTTGATTTAATTCATACAGATGTGTGTGATTTAAAAGGAACACCAACACGTGGTGGAGGAAAATATTTCATTACTTTTATTGATGATAACACAAAATATTGTTATGTGTATATTCTTAAAAGTAAAGATGAAGCCATAGAGAAATTCACTCTCAATAAAAATGATGTTGAAAACCAATTTGGTAAAAAGATCAAGGTGTTAAGAAGTGATAGAGGAGGTGAATATGAATCACCTTTTGCCGAGCTATGTGCTCAACATGGTATAATCCATGAGACGACAACACCTTATTCTCCTCAGCAAAATGGTACGGCTGAGAGGAAAAAAATAGAACATTAAAAGAAATGATGAATTCACTTCTATTAAGTTCTGGTCTACCACAGAACATGTGGGGAGAAGCTATTTTGACAGTTAATTACCTTTTAAATAAGGTTCCACGAAAAAAGCTAGATAAGAGTCCATATGAATTATGGCATGAAAGAAAACCATCATATGAATACTTACGAATGTGGGGGTGTCTAGCTAAGGTAGCTGTACCATTACCTAAAAAGGTGAAAGTTGGACAAAAAACTATTGATTGTATATTTATTGGATATGCACATAACAGTAGTGCTTATCGCTTTCTTGTGTTTAAATCGGACATTCCGAATATTCATAAGAATACGATAATGGAATCGAGAAATGCATCGTTCTTTGAACATGTACTTCCATATAAGTCTAATGAAGAACAACGTTCTCCAAAAAGATTTCTTGAACTAGATGAACAAGAAAAGGAGAATGAAGTTGAGGTTGAACTTAGACGAAGTAAACGAGCTAGAACCGAAAAATCATTTGGTCCAGATTTTATTACTTTCATGATGGAAAGTGAACCTCAAACGTATAATGAGGCAATTAACTCGTCTGAAGGGCCTCAATGGAAAGAGGAAATTAATAGTGAGATAGAATATATCTTACAAAACCATACATGGGAACTAGTGGATCTGCCTCCGGGAAATAAACCACTAGGCTGCCGATGGATTTTCAAAAGGAAAATGAAAGCTGATGGATCAATTGATAAATATAAGGCAAGACTGGTGGTAAAAGGATATCGCCAACGAGAAGGTCTTGATTATTTTGATACATATTCTCCAGTTACGAGAATAACTTCTATTCGATTGATTTTTGCGATTGCTTCTTTGCGTAATCTAGAAGTTCATCAAATGGACGTAAAAACAGCTTTCTTAAATGGAGACTTGGAAGAAGAAATTTACATAGATCAACCTCAAGGGTTTTCTTCTCAAGGGCAAGAAAGTAAAGTTTGTAAATTGATTAAGTCATTGTATGGCTTAAAACAAGCTCCAAAACAATGGCATGAGAAATTTGATCATGCTATGATCTCAAGTGGATTTAAGATCAATGAATGTGATAAATGTATTTATATTAAAGACACAAAAAATGGTTACGTCATTTTATGTCTTTATGTAGATGACATACTTATCATTGGAAGTAATGATAAAATGGTTAAATCCACTAAAGATATGTTAAATTCAAAATTTGACATGAAAGATATGGGATTGGTTGATGTGATTCTTAGAATCAAAGTGATTAGAACATCGTAATGGATAGTTCTAAGTCAATCACATTATGTGGATAAAATCCTCGAAAAATTTAACAAGGATGATTCTGCATTGGCTAAGACTCCGATAGATACGAGTCAACATCTATCTAAAAATCGCGGAGAGAGTGTTTCTCAATTAGAATATTCTCGAATAATTGGAAGTCTAATGTACTTAATGAGTACAAGACCAAATATAGCCTATGCAGTAAACAAACTAAGTAGATACACGAGTAATCCGGGTAATAATCATTGAAAAGTCATTGTACGATTACTTAGGTATTTAAGAAATACTCGTGATTATGGTCTGCACTACACGAGACATCCTGCTGTTATCGAAGGGTACACTGATGCTAATTGGATTTTAGATATGAAAGACTCTAAGTCAACAAGTGGATATGTATTTACACTTGGAGGTGCAGCTATATCTTGGAAATATTCTAAACAAACTGTTATTGCTAGATCCACGATGGAATCTGAATTTATAGCTCTTGACAAATGTGGTGAAGAAGCTGAATGGCTACGTCTATTCTTAGAAGATATTCCAATATGGTCTAAGCCCGTACCAGCAATTCCTATTCATTGTGATAGTCAATCTGCGATTGGACGAGCTAAGAGTCATATGTATAATGGTAAGTCTAGACATATACGTCGTAGACATAATACCATTAGACAATTACTCTCTACTGGAATTATCTCAATTGATTACGTAAAATCAAAAGATAATATTGCGGATCCGCTAACTAAAGGGTTAAATAGAGAGTTGGTGTTAAAGTCCTCACAAGGAATGAGACTTAAGCCTACAATAAGTTAGTATGAAGGGAAACCCAACCTATGATGACTGGAGATCCCAAGAACTAGGTTCAATGGGACAACCTAATTGTACTAAACTTGGTAGATTGCTATGGGTAAAAAATCCTACGATAAAATAGCATTTCGGGAAAGGATAAGCACACAGGCTTTTAATGATTCTTTATGAATAAAGAGATCACCTATGTGAGAGAGAAGTGGGGGCGCTTCGAAAGAATTGCACGGCTCAATTCTAAACCCTCTCACTGAACCAGGCGAGTGTTCATGACCAAAACGAACACAATCATGAGAACTGACGTGTATCAGGAAGAATTTTATGTGAAAGTGTGTAATCGTTTACACAAAAGGTAGAATAGTTCAAGGACATCGAGTCTACTAATCGGCTAGTAAAGTTATATACTTTCATAAGGGAAAGTTCAAAGGGTTGCACCTACCTATCCTATATAAAATTCAACTGTTGAACCTTTCACCGGGTTAATCTTTCAATTTCCATTAATGTGGGGGATTGTTGGAATTAAACTAATTCCATTAATTAAATGCAAATGATATTTGGGCTAATGAAATTCACACCAAATTCAAATGTGAATTAAGTGTGAAATTAATCCAAATGAAATTCACATGAAATTCAAATGTGAATTAAAGTGAAATTAATCCAAATGAAATTCACATGAAATTCAAATGTGAATTAAAGTGAAATTAATCCAAATGAAATTCACATGAAATTCAAATGTAAATTAAGGTGAAATTTCATCCAAATGAAATTCACATCAAATTCATTGTGAATTAAATTTGTTAATTGTTACAATTAACATAAATGTCTTGAATGAGGCAATTAACAAATGATGTTAATTGCCATTGTAACTACAAAATATTTATTGTAGGATGTAACTTGCAAAGATGATGAAAAGGAAAGCAACGATAACCATTGGATGAATGGATGATGGATTAGTGACCGTTGGATTAAAGAATTGATTATGAGTTTAATTTTCAACTATAAATATCCTTTCACATTGTATTCCTCTCCATACATTATTTTATCAATTCTCTCTCTAGAATTCTAAAGTCTTTCCTTGTTCTTGTGAGTGTTCTTGTGAACGTTCTTCGAGTTTCTTGACTCGATCATTTCTGTGCAAAACCCGGTGATTGTGATTCAGGTACTTTTGTCTAGTTCGCTGTTATAGTGGTTTTTCTGTGCTAAATCATTACAGGTTCCGTTGTACCCTGGGAAGCAGCCACCGACGAAACTCTTCAGCACAAACGGGAGACGTTGAAACTGTTATAAGGGAACTGTGTTTCACAGGCCTCGGAGCAAACGAGAAGACATTTTTTCATCTCATTACATAATCTATTGTATCTGTTGTATTATCCTTTTATTGTATTCATATATTATTTACGTGTAATTTTTTACGAGATAATATTACCAACAAACTTCTGCAGCATAAAACCTGTCAAGAGAGAAGAAAAAACACACATTAATGGCTGATTGTATAGATTAATGGTGATTTGTAAATGTAAATGTACCTTGCGGAGCTTAACGAGAAGCGTTTCTGAGGCTATTTGTGTCTTAGGGAATGCAAATCGCCGCCGGAGCAATACTCCATGACGACGCATGGGAAATTTGAAGCTTCGAATTCGGCGTGTAGAGTAGGGAGGAAAGGATGATCGAGCATCTTGAGGATCTTCCATTCCATCTCAGCTCTAGAAGTTTCTTATTCGCGGCAAAGTTTTTGTACAAACTATTTTCTTTTTGTTTCATTCTCCACATAAGAGCATTCCTATCAATTTTTATCTCCCGGAGACATCATATTTTGCCACCCGGTTGGATTATTACGCTTGAACGGTCGAAAACTTTCATAATCGAGATCAAAATCAGCAGAAGTGTTTGGATTATTGTTGTAGTTATCCATAATAATTTAGTATTAATTATGGATAATCTATATATATAATGATGCTTAATTTTGAAGGTGTCCGGATTGCCAGGTCGAGAGCTATGGTTAATTTGGATATATATGTGAGAGTAAATAGATATTTGGGTCGGATTCTGGGTTGACCCGCACATAAACTTAAAACGATTAAAAATAAAATTAAAAATGCTATATGTATGTTTCGAACTCGCAACCTAACAAAACAAGTACAATTTTTTAACCAACTAGGCTAATATTTTTAATTCAACACCAAATTTGATGAACGCGGGAACGTTGTAAAAATATATTTTTATCTGTGTGCATCGCACGAGAATCTTCGTAGTTGTAAATAAAGAAGGATAATTAGTAAGAAATGGAGAAAATTGTGATTTTTTTTTGTGCTCCGAAATATAGCAAGAGTGGTCTCTATTTATAGATCTTGAAAAATTATGAATTTTGGTATATATTTTATTTATTTTTTAAAATTATAAATAATACTAAAATCGGGAGGCAACCAATCAAAGGCTTGACAAATGACAGGATTTTATTGGATGAGTTTGGTTGTGATTTTTGTCAAAATTTGACAAAAAGTAAGACGCAATGAACTGATTGTAGTTTTGGTCATTGAATGATCAACCAATTGGTCATTGAAGGACCAACCAATTGGTCATGAATGACCAACCAATTGGTCATTGAAGGACCAACCAATTGGTCATGAATGACCAACCAATTGGTCATTGAAGGACCAACCAATTGGTCATGATAAACCCACACAATCAACGACACAATCAACGACAACCGGCATCATGACCAATTTTTGGGTCATGGATAGCCATGCTCTAAGATGAGATGATAATCTTTTAATTATATATATATATATATAAATAATATTTGGGTCGAATTGTTGATTGATCCGCCCATAAACTTTAAACGGAAACTTGCAACATAATAATACAATACAACTATGCTAATAAGACTTTATATTTAAAATTCAACACCAAATTTGATGAACGTGGAACATTTTAATTCAACTTCTTAATTATATATATAATATGATGCTTAATTTTTGAAAGTTTTCGGATTGTCGGATTGAGAATTGTGGTTGATTTTGATATATATGTGAGAGTAAATTGATAGTTGAGTCGGATTGTGGGTTGATCCGCCATAAACTTCAAACGGTTAAAAATAAAAATGCTATAGGTATGTTTCGAACTTATAACCTAACAAAAACAAATACAACCATTTAACCAACTAAGCTAATAAGACTTTATATTTTAAATTTAACACCAAATTTGATGAACGTGAGACATTTTAACAATAGAAGTTCGACTTTTTAACTAACTAATCTATATATATATATACAATGATACTTAATTTTTAAAGTCTCTAGATTGTCGGATCGAGAGTTGTGCTTAATTTGGATATATATGTGAGAGTAATGAATATTTGAGTCGGATTGTGGGTTGACACGCTAATTAACTTCAAATGATTAAAATAGAATTAAAAATACTATAGGTATGTTTTAAACTTATAACATAACACAGCAAATACAATCCGATAACCAAGTGTGATTGACATGTGGTTTGCGGATGGATGCTAGTATCAATTGAAAATGGTTAGAAAATATGAATCAAATATTTGATTGATCAAAGTGTGAGGTCACGATGCTAAATGTTAAAAAATATAAATCAAATATTTGATTGATCAAAATGAAAGTGTAAGGTCACGAGATGAGAGGTTCATTCAAAAAAATTATGTGATGAGATATGTGAGAAGATAAGTTGGTTTACCGAAGTGAATAAAATGTGGAAGAAGAGTGTTCTATTTTTTATTTTAATATAATATTCATGATTTATTAAAAAAATTAAACATTAGTACATAACTTTTTTAATTATTTTTTTTTTGTTTATACATGTGTATCGCACATGAATCATCCTAGTTATTTTAAGATATTTTATTATTAATTTTTTTAACTCATTCTTGTAATATTTATTTTATGTGAAAATATAACACATTGTGGATGCTATTTTATTTGATAACATATGCAAATTAATTCATTAAAATTATAAAAAAAAGTATACAATTATCGTAAGAGAAATGATAAAGCCAACGAATGGCTAGCGAAAGCAAGGCCACGAATCCTACGTGGCCTTGCCAGCTAGGAGAGAAAAAAAAAAAAAAAAAAAAAAAAAAAAAAATTAAAACGTTTCTGCTCCTCTTTCACCCAATAGGGTTTCATATTTCTGCATTTCTTTCTCTCTCTGAAAAACTTCATTTATTTCTCTTCTCCAGCTCCGGCAGCATTTATTTCTCTTCTCCGGCTGCATTTATTTCTTTTCCACGGCTGCATTTACTTCTCAATGGTATCCTTTTTAAGGATCTTTATTATTTTTTTAATAGATCCAGAGTTTAGATTTTATAGATCTAGGGTTTAGATTTTACAGATCTAGGGTTTTACATTTTACAGATGTATATATGGGATTTAAACGGTTTGAATTTTCAGGATACAGAAGCACCAAACTTGCACAACCCAGTAGATGAAGAACTTAACCTGAACAGATCCACCCCCGTTGAACCCCAAAGGTACCCTGAACAGATCTAGTGGTTTCGGGACAAGAAAGGGTCCTTCCTTGTCCCGAAATGGTTGGTTTCGGGACAAGAAAGGGTCCTTCCTTGTCCCGAAATGTGTGGTGTCTTGTAAGAAAATGCTGTGTTTTGGGTAAAAAAATTTTGTGTTTCGGGACCCGAAATGAGTCGTTTCGGGACAAGAAAGGGTCAAAATCAACCATTTCGGGACAAACATTGTGTTGTTTCGGGACCCGAAATAGGTCGTTTCGGGACAACATGGTGGTTTCGGGACCCGAAAGGTGGTTTCGGGACCCGAAAGGTGGTTTCGGGACCCTAAACGGGTGGTTTCGGGACCCTAAACGGGTGGTTTCGGGACCCGAAACTGGTGGTTTCGGGACCCGAAAGGTGGTTTCGGGACCCGAAACGAGTTGTTTCGGGACCCGAAATGGGTGTTTTATGGACTTTTTCTTACGGTTTCACATAATTTTTGCAGTCACATTCCTAGTGTTGGAATGACATTTTCCTCCGAAGAACAACTTCTTGAATTCTACACATCATATGCCCACTTAACGGGATTCGGCATTACCAAATTAGGGAGCAAAAATGTAGGTGGTAAGAGGAAATATTTCAGCGTTGGTTGTGCCAAGAGTTTTATGAAAGAATCGAAGGCAAAAAATAAGTTTCATCAGCCTAGACCAATAACGAAGACAGATTGTAAAGCAAAGATTAATGTTGTTGTTCGAAATGAAGGGGAATATGTGATAACAAGTATTTCTCTTGAGCACAACCATACATTAAGCCCAAAGAGAATACGTCATGTTAGATCCTACAAAGTGATTGACGGAAATGTAAAAAGAAGATTGGATACAAACGATGAAGCTGGAATAACTGTGGCCAAAACATTTCAATCACTTGTAGTTGAAGCTGGAGGGTATGAAAACATGTCTTTCGATGAGAGGACATGTAGAAATTACGTTACAGAAGCACGACGGTTGAGGTTAGGGATTGGGGATGCTGAAGCACTCACTAATTATTTCTTAAGAATGCAAACCAGGAACTCAAACTTCTTCTACCTTATTGATTTGGACGAGGAATCCCGAATTAAAAACGTGTTTTGGGCAGATGGTAGGTGCAGGGCTGCCTTTGAAGATTTTCATGACGTTATCTCTTTCGATACAACCTATTTGACAAATCGCTATGACATGCCTTTCGCTCCGTTTGTTGGTGTTAATCATCATGGTCAATCCATTTTGCTTGGATGTGGATTATTGTCAAGTGAGGATTCAAATTCTTTCACTTGGTTGTTTAGAACTTGGTTGGAATGTATGCATGATAGACCTCCAAATGCCATAATCACAGACCAATGTCGATCCATGGCGATTGCAATTGAGAAGGTATTTCCTAAAACTCATCATCGATTTTGTTTGTGGCATATAATGAAGAAACTTCCTATAAAACTTGGAAGCCATACTGAATATCATCTAATAAAGAAGAGGCTGAAAAACATAGTATACAATTCCATAAATATTCAACAATGTGAAGAGGATTGGAATAGATTAATTGAAGATTATCAGTTGGAAGATAATGTTTGGTTGAAATCTTTGTATTTGGAAAGATCTAAATGGATACCTGTTTATGTCAAAGGACAATTTTGGGCCGGCATGTCAACATCTCAACGGAGTGAAAGTATGAACGCATTCTTTGATGACTACGTGCAGTCCAAAACATCTCTCAAACAATTCGTCGAGCAATATGATAGGGCTCTGTTGCGAAATATCGAGAGAGAAAAGAAATTGGATTTCAAATCTTTTAATTCTTTGATACCAACTGTAAGTGGATTTGCCTTTGAAAGACAATACCAAACCTTCTACACTCCTGATATATTTAGATTGGTTCAAGAAGAAGTTAGAGGTTTGATGTTGTGCGACATCTCAGTCATTGAAGAGGAAGGGTCAGTTAGTATATTTAGAGTTGAGGAAATCATTCTGGGGGTTAATGGAGAACATGTAAGAGATGTTTCTTACAAAGTACATTACACAGAAAATGATTGCAATGTGAAATGTCAATGTCGATTGTTTGAGTTCAGAGGTGTTTTGTGTAGGCATATCATGGCTGTATTGAAAAAAATGAGGGTGAATGAGGTACCAATGCATTATATAATGGACCGGTGGCGTAAAGATATTAAGCGTGGGTATCAAAATATCACCAACATTTATGATTCAGATATGTCTGTTGAAGAAAAAAAACGTCACAATAGTCTAACTCGATTGATGCAAGAGGTTCAACAAGTTGGAGTAAAATCTGAAGTCAGCTGTTCTTTTTGGATGAACGGAATAAAAGGCTTGATGGAACAGTTTCTGTCACTTAATCATCATGGAAGCCATACTGAAGCATCTAAAGACCAAAGCACAGAAGCATCTCCATCTCCATCTCCATTTCAATCTCCAGCTACATCCATTTTGATACACTCTCCTAACAAAGTTAGAAGTCGAGGACGACCACCAACAAAGAGGAAACAATCCTTAATTGAAAAAATCCCCAAGACTTCGAGATCCAAAAAGAAGAGAAATACGGCCACAACATCTACAGTTTTGGATTCAACACAACAACAACAGCAATGGAATGATCCACTTTCAACTCAATTATCCTTTACATCACTTTTGTCCTCTCAAGTATATGTCGAAGATAATGCGTGTGGGGATAACATTCAACGAAGATAGTATTTATTTGATAATGAAGAGAGTACTTATTTGATAATGTTGTTGTCACTTTGAATATTTTTACTTTTTTATCATATCTTTAACGAAGATAGTACTTATTTGATAATGTTTTTATCCCGAAACCACACGTTTCTTGTCCCGAAACAACTTTTCGGGTCCCGAAATCATCCATTTCGGGTCCCGAAACCATCCATTTCGGGTCCCGAAACCATCCATTTCGGGTCCCGAAACCACCTTTCGGGTCCCGAAACAACTTTTCGGGTCCCGAAATCATCCATTTCGGGTCCCGAAACCATCCATTTCGGGTCCCGAAACCACCTTTCGGGTCCCGAAACCACCTTTCGGGTCCCGAAACCACCTTTCGGGTCCCGAAACCACCTTTCGGGTCCCGAAACCACCTTTCGGGTCCCGAAACCATCCATTTCGGGTCCCGAAACAATTTTTCGGGTCCCGAAACAACCAGTTTCGGGTCCCGAAACAACCAGTTTCTGGTCCCGAAACCATCCATTTCGGGTCCCGAAACCATCCATTTATACTATTTTTGTCCCGAAATGGCATTTTCAACTCATATTATACTTGTTTTATTGTCACGAAATGACATTTTCAACTCATATTATACTATTTTTGTCCCGAAATGGCATTTTCAACTCATATTATACTTGTTTTATTGTCACGAAATGACATTTTCAACTCATATTATACTATTTTTGTCCCGAAATGGCATTTTCAACTCATATTATACTTGTTTTATTGTCACGAAATGACATTTTCAACTCATATTATACTATTTTTTTCCCGAAATGGCATTTTCAACTCATATTATACTTGTTTCTTGTTTTTTAACTCATACTATAATTGAAGACTATAATTGAAGACTATAATTGAAGACTAGAAAATAATTGAAGACTATAATTGAAGACTAGAAAATAATTGAATACAAAAAATTTATACTTGGCTTATAATTGGTTCAAACAACCTATATGTATCAGGACAATCTTCTTTTAAAATTTCCACATACTTCATGAAGAGGTTCCTCAGATTTCGGTTCAAACTTGAACGGATGATCATTGCGGTGTATTTGGCTCGCAAAGCTTCAATGATTCCCTTTGCCTAAGAAAATGATAATTCACCGGTTATTTATTAAAGATTTGTGAAACAAATAAAATGTGAAAATATTTAACTTACATTTTTTTGGCTTATAGCACATTCCCAATCTGCATTGCCAATGTAAGTATGAATATGTCTCATGCAGTATATTCCGCAATCCGTTTTATTTGAACTGTCTTGCCAATGTAAATTTAAAACATTGACCGGGAATTGGGCAATTTGGGTTGAGATCTCTTGGTCGATAGTATTGAAGTACTCCACAACGTTTTCAACCTGTTTTACAAAAGAAGTTAATAAACATAAACACTTTAACATACATTATGTGTAAAAAACACTTCAACAATACCAGTTTCCGAACTGTAACATATTTATGTTCCCATTCTATATCTGGGTCGAGTGGTAGATTGTCGAGGACTTCAATTACTTTCTTCGCAATGTTGATGACAACAACATAATAATGACTTTCGTATAAAATTGGGAAAAATATCTGCAAAATTATGACCATGAATCAGATGACATATATGAGCAAGAATAAGTATTTAATATAAGCATATTGAACTTACCAGATTAGTAGTTTTCATGTCTTCGGGTGTTATTTGGAAAATTCTCATTTCTTCAATCAGTCTTTCAATAAAAAGCTCTTTCGTTCTCCAAAAGTCCTGCAAAGACAACATGACAATAAGACAATTGGTTTATACAATAATGAAAGATATAGAGACTTACCGTAAGGACTGTTGAAAAAAACGATTTTCGCTTCGGAGCCCATTTTGCAGTGCAGTGTCATAACGTTTGCCCAAGCATCAATAATACCACTTTCAACATGGCATCTACTTTTCATCGATTGAAATTGCTCTATGTTGATATTGGTATTCTCGGATACATACACTTCTTCCTTCCTGAAACCAACCACATAAAGAAGAAATGAAGTTAAAAAAAAACAAATTTGGGTCCCGAAACCACCCGTTTCGGGTCCCGAAACCACCTGTTTCGGGTCCCGAAACCACCTTTCGGGTCCCGAAACCATCCATTTCGGGTCCCGAAACCACCTTTCGGGTCCCGAAACCATCCATTTCGGGTCCCGAAACCACCTTTCGGGTCCCGAAACCACCCGTTTCGGGTCCCGAAACCACCTTTCGGGTCCCGAAACCACCCGTTTCGGGTCCCGAAACCAACCATTTCGGGTCCCGAAACCACCTTTCGGGACCCTAAATTCAGCCAAACACATAAAGAATATTGACAAAAACAAATGAACTAAGAAAGATTGATTTACCTCGCATCCTCATCAGCTTTATTGTCAAAAACCATTGCCAAAACGATCTCATCCTTGTCACTTAAACGGACAAAATTGAAGAAATTTTTATATCTTTTTCTGTTCTCTTTCAAATATTGACATTGAAGGCGTGGTGGAATTTTCGTGACTTCTTGGGGATTTTTTTTAGGTTTTTTGATGACAAATTTGTTTCCTTTGAACACCGATATAGGAACTTCTTCACCACCCTCTTTTTGAACCTGCAATTCATATCCTGCATCCCGATGAATTTGGGCAGACTCGAAGTTCTTTGGCTTGTCCTGCGTCATATATGGAGATTTAAGGTTTGCTGGAACTTTCATTTGTCGCACGGGATTTTTCCTTCTTTTTCTTGGAGGCACCTCTTTTCCATCGTCATCTGTGTGATTCCCCTCAACATTTTGAGCAGCAGGCTCCTTGTCACCGGCCTCATCAAGACCCACCTCCTTGTCAGCGGCCTCATCAAGACCACCGTCATTTTGAGCAGGCTCCTTGTCACCGGCCTCATCAAGACCCACCTCCTCGTCATCTTTGTCACATTGTGTTTCAGAAGGTGCTTCATCCTTGAAGTATTTATGCATGGCATCCCTGAAAAGTTTATTCTTGTCCATTGCTCTGTAAATGATGTGCATGGCGTTGTCATACAATGGTGTTGCATCCCAGCCTGAACTTAAACATTCCATTTTTCTCATCGCTTTTTCAAGCATCACTGTACATTTCGTAACGCACACCAAATTCTCTGTAAATGTAATTCCGACCTCATCCGGAGCTGTGTTCAGAGGAGGTGACCTATTCCTAGGTTCTGTTGCTGCTGCCGCCGCCTCCTTTGGGGTCTGAGACACCCCATCAATATCACCCTCCTCGTTCTCCTCCTCGTCGTTCTCTCTGAAATCATTATCCTCGTCGTCGCTCTCATTCCACATCCCGGGTAGTGGAATGCGTCCCAGAACGCTTCCAAGTCCGAATCCTCCATTATCCAACTCTGTATCCAGCCTAAACTTCAACGTTGTGTCATTCCAACATGACAGTATAGGAAATCGTCGCTCAGTAACTCCTCCCAGTACAGGGTTGCTCACCCTATACACGTAGCATAGCTGAAAACATACATATGTTAAAACTAAATATTTTTGAAAACATGAAAATGAATGAGTGATAACTTACGATAAAGAACGTATGTGGTCCTTGGAAATGTCGTTTTTCATTCTGCTTCACTTTTGCGCATGATTGAACTAATCCTTCAAGTACAAATTTGCACCAATTGAACTTCTTGATATTGTCAACATCTGAAATAGATTTCAGAATTCTATACCTGCAAATGAAAAAAACATATTTGAGGATTATTTAACAATACAAATTTGTTGTCAGGCAATTGAAAATAATACAAATGAGATATACCTGGATAGGTTACCTAGGTGATCACACCAGAGAAAGCAACTGACAACATATAATACGAAGTCTATCTTGAAATTGTTGTCAGCAGCTTTGTTCTCAATGATTTTGATCGGCATAGCAGTCGCTAAAGGAGCGCCATTATCGGGGTTACCCCATCGAGTCCTAAATGCCCTCAACTTGTCATCAATCTCGTTATTCTGATATTCTAAAATATCCAGCTCCCCTCTGGGGAGACCCAATACCATATGAACATCCTCTTCTTCGATTTTCACTTCCTCGCCATTCTCTAGGGTGAATGAACATTTATTGCAGTCAAACTTTCTGACTAGATAACGAGAGATTTCCCCGGGGCATTTTGAAAGCGATAATGAAAGTAGAGCGCCAAAGCCTATTGACTTCACAGCATCTTTTTGTTCCTTAGACAGCATTTGAAGAAGATTGAAAAGGCCACTAGACGATGTCCTAGTTAAAAATAAGTTGTGGGGGGCTGCTTTGGGAGCTGTTGCTCTAGGGGATTTTGGAACTGATTTGGGAGCTGCATTGGGAGCTGTTGCTCTAGGGGATTTGGGAACTGGTTTGGAAGCTGCTTTGGGAGCTGGATTGGGAGCTGATTCTTGGACAATACTTTTACGTTTATTTGCCCTACAACAACAAATGATAAACATTTAAAAGCCATGAAGCAAATAATCACTTAAATGAAGCAATTCGGGTCCCTAAACCACCCGTTTCGGGTCCCGAAACCACCCGTTTCGGGTCCCGAAACCACCTTTCGGGTCCCGAAACCACCCGTTTCGGGTCCCGAAACCACCTTTCGGGTCCCGAAACCATCCGTTTCGGGTCCCGAAACACACTTTCGGGACCCTAAATTCAGCCAAACATTAATTAATCCTACTTTCGGGTCCCGAAACCATCCGTTTCGGGTCCCGAAACACACTTTCGGGACCCTAAATTCAGCCAAACATTAATTAATCCTACTTTCGGGTCCCGAAACCATCCATTTCGGGTCCCGAAACACACTTTCGGGACCCTAAATTCAGCCAAACATTAAGTAATCCTACTTTCGGGTCCCGAAACCATCCATTTCGGGTCCCGAAACACACTTTCGGGACCCTAAATTCAGCCAAACTTTAAGTAATCCAACTTTCAGGTCCAGAAACAGCCTATTTCGGGTCCCGAAACCACACTTTCGGGACCCTAAAATCAGCCAAACATGAAGTTATCCCAATTTCGGGACCCATAACAGCCTATTTCGGGTCCCGAAATCACACTTTCGGGACCCTAAATTCAGCCAAACATGAAGTTATCCCACTTTCGGGACCCATAACAGCCTATTTCGGGTCCCTAAATTCAGCAAATACCCAAAAAATTTAGTTTTGGCTAACCATAATACAACCATACACAATTAAATCAGACTTTCGGGTAAAGAAAACTTTGTTTCGAGAACCATAATGCAGCAATACCCTAACCCTAAACTCTGAAACCCTAACCCTAACTGCAAAACCCTGACCCTAACCGCAAAACGCTAACCCTACGATTCTAAAATAGAAGATGTCTTATTTACCTTGTCCTTGGAGATCTTGGGGCCTTGCATGGAGATTTACCTGAAACACCAGCCTGAAAAGAAAATATTTCGAAATGAACACGAAGGCGGACGAATCTGAAACTGAAATATTAAAGAATGAGAAGTGTCTTACCATTTTCGAGCGAGCGAAAGAAGAAAGTAGAAGTCGGGATGCCGGAGTGATAAATCGCCAGAGAAGTCGGGATGCCGGAGTGATAAATCGCCAGATAAGTCGGGATGCCGGATGTGATAAATTAAAAGAAGAAAGAGAGGGAAGAAGAAAGAAGAAAGAGGAGCAGAAACGTTTTAATTTTTTTTTTTTTTTTTTTTTTTTTTCTTTCTCTCTCCTAGCTGGCAAGGCCACGTAGGATTCGTGGCCTTGCTTTCGCTAGCCATTCGTTGGCTTTATCATTTCTCAAACTTAAAATAGTTAAAAATAAAATTAAAGGGTCGGATTGTGGGTTGACCCGCCCATAAACTTAAAACGGTTAAAAATAAAATTAAAAATGCTATAGATATGATTCGAACTTGCAACATAACAAAACAAGTACAATCTTTTAACCAACTAAGCTAATAACACTTTATATTTTAAATTCAACACCAAATTTGATAAACGCGAGACATTTTAACAATATAAGTTTAACTTTTTAAGTAATTAATCTATATATATAATGATGCTTAATTTTTAAAGTGTCCAGATTGCCGGGTCAAGAGCTGTGGTTAATTTGGATATATATGTGAGAGTAAATGGATACTTGGGTCGGATTGTGGGTTGACCCGCCATAAACATTTTTACCGTATTATTTTTTTCACGGTTTTTTATATTATTACTCGTGCAAATGCAAGGGATACATGCTAATTATTTATAATATGATTGATACATAAATTTAAAACATATATTTAACCAATTACATTCCTTAAATGATAATAAATAAAAATAACCAATAAAGAATTAGGAAAATTTAGGATTATACTCAGGGGATTCAAACTTACTTAAGCGGATGGAAACAAATTTCAGACAAATATTGGCAAAAGAAATCGATGTGGAACCAGAAATTTTTTCCTTCGTAACTTACCCTAGAGAAGGCAGGCAGGACAAGGAAACGATCGAGATACTTCAGAATGATGTAATTCATCGCCTATACGAGTCATTCTTAGCCTTAATGATTTTTGAATAAGTATCTGAACTTGGATCCACATCAATGGTTGGCTTTTCCATTCCTTCATGTATAACATAATAATTAACCATGTTTTAATACCCAAAAACAGAGCATAAGATTCATCTTCTTCTGTCCTTGATGAGACGATCGGTGGTGAAGTTGTTTACTTGTGTAAACGACGCAGGTAAGATGAAATCAATCGCTCCTCTTCGCCTTCCTTTTCCAAAGTAAATATCGATTCAAACATCTTATATGGTAGTGCCTGCCTCATGCATATTATAAGAAACTATCACGATTCAAAAGATGAATTTAATTAAGAAAAACGATGATGTAGGAAAAAAGCTCTTACCGTAGGCGAGATCAAGCGGCGACGACAGGATGATGACAATCCCAATGAATCGAAATACGCTTCGCTTTTCCCTCCCATCACCATTCAACCCTAGTCGGCGACGACTGATGCATCCGATCTCCCTTTCCAACGGCTTATGCGCAATACTCGCCTCCAGAGATTCAACGCGTTCCCTAAAAACCCTAATCCGTTATAAAGGGGATTCTAGAGATCTGAATCAGATCCGATTTTAGGTTTAGGGATGAGTTCTCCAAGAAGAAGGCCGTCGGTGGTTCATTATATATAATTTGCTAAGGGACTTATATTCTCTTATATTTTCGAATCATCTAATAATAATTTTAAACAAATAAATCTTCAATATTAAGATAAAATAATACATTTTTTTTTCATTTGGACATCATACTTTATTTTTAATAATATATAATATTTTAAAATTAAAGTGTTATTAATAAAATAATAATACAATGCTAATAATATGATATGTAAACAAATATAATGTCAAACTACTTAAATTATTTTTAAAATTATGTCATTTAAATATTAAATCAATAATTATAATATATAATTGAGTTCCAATATTAAAATAAATAAAATAAATATTTAAATATTAAACAATAAAATAAGTGAAATGTTTTTTAAATAAGATAATAAAAATAATTAAATATATCAAAATGAATGAAGATGGAAAGTATAATGCTAACTATTAAAATAACAAATAAATAATGATAATTAAATATGTTATCATAATTTTCAAATTTAAATTAAATAAGTAAATTGATATATATTTATAAAAAAATATAACCTAAAATTACATGTACTCAATTTGAATATGTTAACATGAACAATGATTCAAATATAATAATTTTGTGTACTAAATTTTTAATATTTTTTTTTTATCACACGAGTAATCTTGTCAAATACTAATTTATCTGAGTTTTATTAGTATATAATTATATATGTATAATTAGAACATTAAAATATTTGTGGGCCGGATCAATATAATTATTAGAAGAAATATATATTAAAATCATATTATCTATTAATTAGAATATTAAAACATTAATATGGATCAATATATTTGTAAGGATATTTTTTTTAACTTATAAAAATAATTAATGTCTAACTAATCAATAGTTAAATGTTTTATCAATTTATTATTTAATTTATAAACAAATTTTCAGAACAATATTAACTAAAGATATTAAATGTATTAGTGAAACATGCGGAGATTAGTACAATATTATTATTATTATTATTAAAATAATTTAGAGCTAGATGATATAGTATAACTTATTATTATTATAAATACTAAAAAAAAGTTTAAAGCTAGATGATAATGTATAACTTATTATTATTATTATTATTATTATTTTGAATACTATTTTTTAAGTACTAGTGTAATTTTACTCTTTCATTTATGACATTCATTAACAAGTTATAGTTATAAAGTCATATAAAAATGATCATTGTATAAAGAATTTATAGAATATAATTTTAAAGATAGAAACATTCGAGTCTAATAAACAAGACATAATTGTTAGAAATCTTTATAACTAAAATCAGTTTAACAATTTAAAAAATATTATGAGTTAAAATAAGAAACATAATTTTATGACTATGCGCTTTAGCTGTTCTCTCTTGAATGATATTGTCAACACAAAACCCAAATTTATTTTATAAATTTTAAAATCTTTGGGTCTTATTCAACTTTCATGGGATGCAATATCTTAATAGAGGATCTTTAAAGATAAGTCTTATTTGTATGAATATTAATAAGATAATATTTTATTTCATTAAAAATAGCATTACGATAAGAGAAATGATAAAGCCAACGAATGGCTAGCGAAAGCAAGGCCACGAATCCTACGTGGCCTTGCCAGCTAGGAGAGAGAAAGAAAAAAAAAAAAAAAAAAAAAAAAAAATTAAAACGTTTCTGCTCCTCTTTCTTCTTTCTTCTTCCCTCTCTTTCTTCTTTTAATTTATCACATCCGGCATCCCGACTTATCTGGCGATTTATCACTCCGGCATCCCGACTTCTCTGGCGATTTTAATTTTTTTTTTTTTTTTTTTTTTTTCTTTCTCTCTCCTAGCTGGCAAGGCCACGTAGGATTCGTGGCCTTGCTTTCGCTAGCCATTCGTTGGCTTTATCATTTCTCTTTAAGTTTATGGACGTGTCAACCCACAATCCGACCCAAGTATCCATTTGCTCTCACATATATATTCAAATTAACCACAACTCTCGACTCGGCAATCCGGACACTTTAAAAATTAAGCATCATTATATGTATATATATATTTGATTGTAATTTTTTTATATGTTATTTTGATTTGGATAGCTTGTTTCTTATTTGAAATCAATTTTTTTTTTATCAAAATAAAATGACAAAATATCAAATTTAGCAAATGAGAGCATAGTGTATTGTTCTTTCGTTTTTCCTTTTTCCTTTTTTTTTAAATAGTTTAATTTCATTCAAAGAAAGTCGTAACAAAAATAACAAAGTTAATAAAAAAACATAGAACCAACCCAATCAAGATAACAATAAATAAAAAACTTCAAGAAACATGACAGCATAAAAAATAAATGACATCAAATATTATTTTTTAGCCAATGTTCACGTATTATTCTCTATAAAGATCGTTCAAGAGATCAAAGATGCACCCCACTCAAAACTCAAATAGTTTGCCACTCTGAATTTCACCCAAAGTGGTGATCAATTTTTTTTCAAGAAAACTCATTAAACGAGTTTTGTTTTTAAATACTATTTTTTTCCATCTTTTTACATTAGTTTCAAAATTTAATAAAGTGATTTAAACCAAAATGAAATTTTAATAAATGTTTTAATATTGTTAAAAAAAACAAACTCATTTGATTTAATCTCCAAAAGTGAGTTCTTTCTATTCAATATACTCTAACGGAATGTTATTTTCTTTGTTTATTTTCTGTTAAAACTTAAAAGAAAGAAAAATGTTATAGTAATGAGAAATTTGACGAAATAACCTTAAAAAATACTTTAAATGTGCTGGTGACCAACGCATAATTTAATTGCGCAAATGATCACTTTAAAATATTTTGACAAAATTACCCCGTCGCGTAACGCGTAGGGCAGAATCGTCTCGCGAAAGGAAAATCTGTGAAAATCCAGAATGATCGTGCACTTCGCGTTACACGACGAAGTAGTTTCACATGTTTTCTCTTCGCGTAATAATCCTGCCCTTTGCATTACGCGACGAGAGTAATTTCGTCAGAATATTTTGAATGGGTTATTTACGTAAATAAAACCAGCATTTTAATTTTTGTTAGGGCCATCTCTTACAATAAGTCATTTAAAAAAAAATGGTTGACAGGTCACAGGTCCTTTTTTAATATTTTTTTGTTGGGCCCAAAAAAGTGTTTCCCTAGCAAACGACCTAAGAGCATCTCCAACGCATGACCTGTGCCCGCATCGGACAGCGTGGAAAAGGGCAGGTCATTGGTTTTTTTTCATTTTTTGCATTGTAGATAAAAGGAAAAAGAGGGCAGTGCCCTCTATGCCGGTCATGCCCTCTTCTGACTTTTTCATGATTAGATAATATAATATATTATATAATATAGGAATATTTTTTTTCTACTATTTTTAAGTAACATTAAATAAATATATATTTTAAAGTTTACTATAAAATAGGAATATTAATTATATATTAAATTATAATAATATTAATTATATATTAAATTATAATAATATTATAATATATTTTAAATTATAAAAATATTTTATATTTTATTATAATATAAAAATATTAGTTATATATTCTCAAATTTTCCTATAATATAGTAATATTAGTTATATTTTATTTATGTATATCATTTTCAGTTTTTATGTAGGTCATTTTTAGTTTTTAATATTATAATATATTTTAAATTATAAAAATATTTTAAATTAAATTACTTATATATTTAATTAATAAATATATATTTTAAATAAATTAATATTTTTTTTATTAATTATATTAACACGTTTCAAAGTTTAAATTCTTAAATTTTCCTATAATATAAGAATATTAGTTATAATAGTATAAATTAGTTATTTATTTAAAACACCTTTAAATTATTTAGATAAGAGGGCGGGCAGAAGCATTGGAGTGTTTTGCCCAAGTTCAATATGTGCCAGCTTTATGCTGAGGTGGAACATTAATTTGACAAAATAAGAGGGCAGAGGTCATTTGCGCTGCTGATGCTCTAATAATACATTGACCTCCTTTTAATTTCCCCATTTTTCTTAATAATAGTTCTGACTGAGCCATAAAGTTAATAATATTATTCTACAGTTATTTAAACTGTATTAACATTTAAGGTACCATATTAAGTTAAAAATTATATTATTTTCATTTTCTTTTCACTAATTAGATATTTCTTATTTTAATCTAAACAACTTTTTGATAGACAAGAGGCATAAATAATAATAGATATAAAAAACGTGGTAAAAAAGCAACCCCAAAATCATTATATCTCTCGCCACGCCTTGTTTGATGCCCTTTTCTTTTCATTTCCCTAACAGAAAGATAAATATCAATTTTAGAGATAATAATAATTTGGTATATTTTATCTTTAAACATAATTTAAATTTATTATTAAAGATGAATACAATATTCTATAATGAGGGTGTTGTAAGCCTAGAACAATTTAGCTTTATTTATTTTATATTTTTTCAAAATAATTTTATTAACTCAGTGGAAAAAATAGCTTGTATTTGCATTGATGACTTGGGACAACTAAGCACATGATTATTTTTTGTCTCGTTTTTTATTTATTTATTTCAATTTATATTGACAGTACATTATAATAATATAAAAAGACACATTATGATATAACTTTTTAAAGCATTATATTAAACTGCATGCATTCATGTCACGCTCCCCATACATTATTAAACAATTCTTTTAACTTCAAAAATAATTAAACTGGTACACTATTATTTTTAAAATTGCTTAAAATTATCCAAAAAAAAACCTGTTTTTATTTTTTCAGTTGATAGGCTGGCATGTATAAATGATGTACAAACTCATTTATGGTCAACACTTTAATGGGCCAGGCTAAGGGCTAGTTTGATTTAATTTATTCATATTCGTTTATTCGTTAAACAAATAAACGCTCAAATACTAATATTCAATTTATTTGGAAATCGTTAATGTTGCAGGGGTTGTATACGCTTAATTCGAATAAAATCACTAATGTTGTAGGGGTAGTATACGCTTAATTGCTCCATATTATCATTCTTTTTTGTTTCTGGTTATCTAACTAACTTATTCGCTAAATGTTTGAATATGTCTTATTGTATTTATACACAATAATTTATTCGATAAATATCACCCTCTTATTCCAATTAAAATGTCCAATTTGTCACCCATTCTATGTTTATATATCTAAAAACTTACAATAATTTAATATATATATATATATATATATATATATATATATATATATATATATATATATATATATATCAAATAAAATAAACAATAGTGTCATAATATTTTGATCTAAATTAAAAATAATATAAAACATTATCCAAAATATGTCATTTACTTATTGGAGTAGATTAAAACTTTTCATCTAAAATCAATATACTTTCTACTTCCAACTACTTCCATCATCCTGTCTTTAAATAAAATAAAAAATTGTGTTATGAAATATAATTGAAAATAAAATAATAATGTAAATTCAGGAGTTCTGAAATACATTCATTGAATCACATGGGTGTCGAAAAATGTATGGCCTTAACGTTTATGAGACATCATCATTTGATTTTCAAATTAAATTTTATTTTCTAAGAAAAATCTTGTTTAATCTTTTAATACAAAAAAATAAGATTAGTAGATCTTAAGTTAAGTCTAAGCAAGATAACCCACATGGAAAACCGAGGGATTTGCGTTAACAAATCAAACTTAATTAATTATACCCAGTTTGTGATTTTTAATTTTTCGAAAACCCTTTTGATTTTGGTGGTAAATGGTAACTCCTCCTTCTTCCTGTTCAGTCTTCACTTTTCTTCTCTTCTCTCACCATTATAATATGAGGAGGAGGAAGAAGAGGAGGTTGGAAACCGACACTTGATGAAATTTTCATTTCCTTTTGTTCTTTCGTGTCTTTTCATTTCCTTGTTTCAATATATCTATCTTTTCAGTTCTGGTCCACTGATCATGTGTTTGGAATCTTCTCGTGGGATGATTGAGATTGGTTTTGCGTCTTGATAATGAAGGACAGTTGGCCCAAATTAACCTCCCTCCCGTCTTATTAAGGCCAAGTATATTCTACTGAGATTTGGGTTTCTCTGTTTTTGAACTCAATCTTATTCTTCGATCCTCTTACACTTTGTAGGGTTTGTCTTCAACTATTTATGCTTCTGAATCGATTTTTTTTTAAGAAATATTTTGTGGGTTCTGCAAATTTTGATGAAGACGTGTAATGGGTGTTGGATCCGGTGAATTTTGTGTTTGGAATCTTCTCTAGCTTTAGAAGTTCTTCTGAATTGATTCAGATTTGACATTGTCTAAGAAATGGCTTGTATGAAGCTGGGATCTAAAGCTGATGCTTTCCAAAGAAAAGGACGGGCTTGGTATGTACTTAATCTAAATGCTTCTTCCTTCAACAAATCATCTTATTAAAGAACTGCATCTTTCTCATTTTTGTTTTGTCAAAGATATGCATCGTTACATTTACTTCTCTGAGCTCGATTGTTGCAGTTATGTTAGTAGATATGGAGTAACTGATCAAGGTTTCTTGGCTGCTCAAGTGCTTTGGCTCTCTGTTATTTTCTTGTCTTTAGAAAGTTTTTCTTTCATCCATCCATCTTCCTTTAGCAGATGCCAATTGAGTTTTACATAGGCTAATGCTTTAAATTGAACTGTAGATGTTGATGTGATGATGATGATGATAATGATGATGATCTACATGTATTTCAAATTAAAACAATAAGCATAATGCAAATTAGGGCAGTCATCATCTTCTCAAAATGAACTGAAATGGGATAAGTAGAGATTGTTAAGCAATCCTTGTGATTTTTCTTTGGATTTACTAATGAAGTTGACTTTTGATTATAAATCAATCCTTTAAGGGACTTGTTACCCTAGATATCAGGTTGGTTTTTGATTGAAAATACATGGATTGAAGTGGGGATTGTGGTGGTAAGTGGCTTACCACCCTAGATCTCATTGAAAATCATGTTGATGGGTCCCGATGGGCTTAACAAAAAATTTCACATAAGACCATTTTCATCTATCCCTCAACTCCTTGATTTACCACTTCTGATTTTCTCCAATGTATGATTATTGAGTTAATGATTAAATGAACCGGTCACGACTTGTTGGTTCTCTCCTATCCCGTTCGATCCAAATTATCCACCAGAATATAACGGGGTGATCTGTGTTCACTTTTCGTAGGTTCTGTACAACAGGCTTGCCTAGTGATATAACTGTTGAAGTTGGGGATATGTCCTTCCATCTACACAAGGTAATGTTTACAATAACAAAGATGTCTCATATCTCTACAAGCTTGCAACTAAAGTTTTCAGATTTTATGCATGAATGCAGTTCCCTTTGCTTTCCAGAAGTGGGGTTTTGGAAAGACTGATAGCTGAAGCATCATCAAAAGGCGAAGATATCTGTCTCATCAAGCTCCCATATATCCCTGGCAACGCTAAAATATTTGAAATTATAGCTAAATTCTGTTATGGAGTTAAACTCGAACTTACTTCCTCAAACGTGGTACACATCCGATGTGCTTCCGAGCATCTTGAAATGACTGAAGATTATGGGGAGGCTAATCTTATTTCTCAGACTGAATTTTTTCTTAACCAAGTTGTAATTTGTAACTGGAAGGACTCGTTAAAAGCACTCCAATCTTGTGAGGAGATTTTCCAACAAGCCGAGGAACTCAATATTATAAAGAGATGTTTGGATTCTTTAGCTGCGAAAGTGGGTGCTGACCCGAATTTATTTGGGTGGCCCGTTAAGGAGCATACTGCAGGCATATTATGGAATGGTATAAGCAGCGATGCTAGGCCGAAAAATGCGGATTCCGATTGGTGGTATGAAGATGCCTCGACTTTGAGTTGGACTCTTTACAAGAGGTTGATTTCGACCATTGGATGTTCGGGCATCGAACAAGAGATCCTCGCCGGATCTCTTGCCCATTATGCGAAACGATACATACCCGGATTGAGTAGGCGGCAAGGGGTTACTACAACAGCCGAGCCTATTGCTCAGGAAGAGCAGAAGGTTTTAATTGAAGAGATCGATCGATTGCTTCCCATGACAACGGGATTAGTCTCGACTAAATTCCTATGCAGTCTGCTTCGAACGGCGGTTATTCTTCGTTCGAACCAGATTTGTATAGCAAACTTGGAAAGACGAGTCGGGTTGCAGCTTGATCAAGCGACTCTAGAGGATCTTTTGATGCCTAGTTTCTCTTATACCATGGAGACCCTTTATAACGTGGATGCAGTCGAACGTGTTCTTGACCATTTTCTTGCAATGGATCAACCCGGGGCTTCTCCTTGTTCGTTCGATGATGGACAGTTGATGTCATTAACTCCGATCACAATGGTCTCAAAGCTGATCGACGGTTACCTTGCTGAAATCGCTCCCGATGTTAATTTAAGTCTCGCGAAATTCCTGTCTCTCGCTGCTGCTGTTCCCGATTACGCTAGGCCTTTAGACGACGGGCTTTACCGAGCAATTGACATTTACCTAAAGGTAAACTCGCCCGTCTCTATGTTGTAGCCCTTCCAAAATTTGTATTTTGCTCTAATTTCCGACACTTTTGTTTTATCTTGTCGTCTTAACTATGTAGTCGCACCCGTCATTGGTAGAGTCGGATCGAGAGCAGCTTTGCAGATTGATGGATTGTCAGAAACTTTCATTGGAAGCATGCACACATGCAGCACAGAATGAGAGGCTGCCACTGAGAGTAATAGTTCAAGTCCTCTTCTTCGAACAACTCCAGCTAAGAACATCAATAGCCAGCTGTTTGCTCGTATCAGACAATCTCGACCCCTCAATGCATCTGAGGGGCGGCGGGGTGGTGATGGGTGGCGGCGGAGGTTCCTCCGCAGAGGGTGGAGGAGTAGGTTGGGCCAACACCGCCACTACGAGGGAGAATCAGGTTTTGAAAGTGGGGATGGATAGCATGAGAATGAGAGTAGCCGAGCTCGAGAAAGAATGTTCCAATATGAGGGATGAGATTGCTAAATTGGGCCGAAACTCAAAGGGATCTTCGTCGGGTGGTGCATGGGGAAGTGTTACGAAGAAGTTCGGGTTCAAGATGAAATCTCAAATGTGTAGTGCCGAAGACGGTTCTGTTCATACTAAAGCCGGTGCGAAAACCACCACCAATGAAGGTAAACGAAATAAATCGGACAAATCGGTTTCTTAGTTGTAATTTTCAAATTTATTTTCTTCTTATTGTTTCTGATTACTTGTATTTTCCTATTAGAGATACAACTTTGATTCTAAGTTGTGTAATCATATTTGTTTATGCAATTTCTTGATTAAGTGGACTAAAAAAAGTATGTAAGAAATATATGACTTATGAATACAAATTCTAATAAAAAATAAAATGAAACAAACTATTTAGATCCCCACAAATAAACTTATTGGAGAATGAATCTTGATTTAAAAAAATAATAATTCTATTTTAATATGTTTTATTATACTTTTAAGGTAAAAACAAAAAATAAATTAAATATATTTAACTGGATCTTAAGAACTAATATTTTAATGGTGTTATTGAATGAATCTTTGTACTTGTGTAAGTTGGTTTGAGTGGCACACCAAAATTCAAAAATCATACAAAATAGGAGTAATAATAATATTAAAATAATAAATATTTATTAATAGAGATTTTAATTGTATTTATTTTGCATTCAATTTGGACCAAAGTTAAATAAGTTACCTTACTCTCTTAAAATAAGAAATAAATGTATCATATTATTTATGTTATGATAAAAAATATGATTTGCATTTAAGATTAACAAGTTTATTTATTAAGTTAAATCGCAAAAATTTTATTTTGATTTACTTAGAACAATAAAATAATAATTTTCAAAATAGCCTGTAGAGAGAGAGAGAGGAGGAGAGAGAAGGACATGAACGACTGAAACCTTTTGTACATCTTATATATCTATCTACATTTTAGAATACAAAGCTTTCTTTACAGATTTCGTAATGTGTCACTGTTCTTCTTCGAGCGGTCATCGGTCCGCGATTGGAGGTAATTTGGTTTTCCTTTTACAGTAATCTCTCCGTCATCAAACTCTTTCATCGATACAATACATCTTTTACGCTTTCGCTATCTCTACTGCGCTGTTTATGCTTCTTTTTTCTCTCATCTTTCTGTTGAAGGTCTTCGATCTTTATCCTTGGAGCTATAAGGATTGTCGAATTGAATTCTTGAAGTTGTTTTCGTAGCAGACGGCCTTTTCTTGACGATAAATTTAGGGATTTCTCTTCGTCGGATCTGATTTTCATAACCTTTTCGAGGCTAATTTCTTGCTTAATTCAAGATGTTTTGGCGTATGACAGGATTGTCAACTTCGTCTCCAGTAAGTTTTCTTGCATTCTTCAATCTGTATAATGTGACTTAATTAATGTGATTGATAGATACTTGAAGTAATAAGCTATAACTGATGTTTTGAATCCAAAGTTTGACAATTCTTACTGAAAAACTCTTTTTATAAGTCAATTCAATTTAGCCAAGTCTAATGGATTGAATGATTGATAAGGTTTATGATTGTGAAACGAATACAATATAGAAGAGGTAAAAAGAAAATGGAAGTTTCATGTATGAAGAGTTAAAATGATGCTTGTGAAATAGTTTGGTCTATCAAATGGACAGATCCAGGCGTTAACAGTTCCTTGTATGTATATTTGTAAAGCTGTAATTTACCATTTGTCTGTTGTTTAAAATAATTTTCAGGTGGAGACGATTATGGATAAAGAGAACTTTACGCTGGAAGATCTACTCGATGAAGATGAAATAATTCAAGAGTGCAAATCTCAGAACAGCCGCTTAATTAATTTGTAATATCTTCAACTGCTTGTTTGCTTCATGACTTCCTTTACTCGGAAAATAGTTTGCTCATAGGGAGAGTTTTAATGTGTTTCTTGAGAAGTTTCTGATGGAAGAACAAGGAATTTTTATTAGAAATATGGCTCATCAATGACCACTTCCCTTAGAATCGACAATAGAGCAATCTGACATTTGTTTATTTGTTTCTTACAAAATCAAATGATTGGATAAGTAGTTGGGAAATTTTGAACTTTGCCTTTATTTTCACCAAATATGTCCATCTACCAATCCTCACTATATTACACAATCATTCTGTGCCCCTTAATAATAAATGGGCAATCAAGGTGATTTCAGGTAATTGATTTTGTATCAAAATGTGAGTTATAACATGCTTAGTTTATAAATCCGTTTGTCTATTTGGTTGGAGAAATGCATATTCTCCTTTGTTATGAATTGATTGAAGGTAAGTATTCAAAATTGTGAACTTTTTTTTTTGAATTTAGGAAGCTAGCACAACCCGTGACGTTTGGTCTCTTAGGCACTTACTTTTCCACTTGAACTACTCTAGTGTGCTGTAATTTTACTTTCTCTTGGAGTAAAGATGCATATAATTCCTTGTATGACAATGTAGTTAAATTTCATTTGAAAGTTATAATTTTATATTTCCCCATTCTCTCTATTTTCCCTTTCCTAAGAAGTGATAATTAAAAGCACCTAACAAAAACAGGAACCAAAATATCTTCGTATATAGAGAATTGGATCCTTAGTCTGATGCTTAAACTCTATAGGGACATTATGCTCTATGATACCTGGATGTGTAACTAGATAATTCAACCAATGAAATGGAGATTATTTACCATAGACAGGCCATGCAATTATGGATGTTTAGAAATTTGATTTGAGTGTCCATGGTCACAAAATTCTTTGGCACGGGGAGGCTAGCTATGTATACACGAGACTATAAAATTGTCATAACCATTTTTTTGGCAGTTAAAGAAAATAATGGCCTCTAAATATTAGGGCTACACAAAGTTAATTAACAGAACATCTCCGATCTTTGGATTCTCCTCCAGAAGCCGAATATGGGAAAGGAAGGATATTTAAGGCTGAAGTAAAAATGTAAACTTTTATGTTTCTTCCATCTAGCAAATGGAAGAAGACACTCTGATGCAATTTTCTTTTGGCGGTCATCTTAATCGCCTGGCTGCACTAGATCTCCATCCTTCATGTAAATGTATATGATGTTGTCTTTTATGGCTCTTCTATTGTTGATGTTGCTGAGGAAACTTTACTCAGGAATTTATCAATTCCTTTTATGCATGTTCCATAAATTTATAATTTAGAACCCACCCAAGGTAGCTCAATTGGAAATAGTTTTGACTTGAGGGGTTGAGGTCTCAAGTTTGATTCTCACCGAAAGCACATTGATTGATGTGGGGGATCATGGCTGTGGGATGATGTGCTAGCTTCCTCCGGGGAATAAACCCTGGAAAAAGAAAAAGAATTTCTGATCTAGACTGCTAGTGGATTGATGGCTCTCTCTTGAATTGTGATACTGTGAGACTTTTATAGTTTTTCCTCTAATTAAATAATTAGATACATGAAAATACCTACATTTTTTTCTTTTATTTGTATCATTTTGGGTATAGAAGGTGTGCCTTATATTATCAACCTCTAGCTCGCTCAACAAATTATGCATATTTGCGAGGCAAAATGGTTGTTGCGTTTTTCTGTTTGCTACTTAGTTAGCCTGCTGACTGCATGAAAATATATTTATATTGATTCTATTGTGCCTTTACTGAAACATACATTTTTATTGGTCAGATTAACCGTTTCTACTTCTTGATTCTTATACTTAATTCACAATGTTAGTGCTGGTTTTACATTCCATGTTAATTTTAATGGCAATGCTGTTTTTGATGGTGTTTTATGGTTATCTTCTACAGCTTACGCGAAAGAGCTCAGGTTGAACAGTTACTACAATATATAGTGAAAGAAGCTCATGACGAGGATGCGGATAAGACAAGAAATTTTAAGTAAGTTTCTTTCGGCATGTTAATGTGCTATTGCCAAAATGGTGTAGCTAAAATCGTATTTCTTTCTCATGGATTTGTGATTAATCACATTACATATTCTTTTGGGGTGTTTTCACAGGTTTCCTTATGTTGCCTGTGAAATTTTTACATGTGAAGTTGATATCATACTCAAAGCTCTGGTTGAAGACGAGGAGGTGATACATCTTTCTAGTTTTTATTGGGAACAGTCTCTTAGTTCTATCTAACTAGAATACCATTCTCACATTGACAGTTGATGAAGCTCCTATTTTCCTTCTTGGAACCAGAACACACTCATAATACATTATTGGCTGGTTATTTTAGTAAGGTAATTCTCCCTCTGTTAGAAATAAAATCATACAGTCCGTTTTCCATGTCAGTATGGACATTATTACCATTTTTGGCGATTTAATGCATTTTGCTTTTACCACCTCATTTTGGATAACTGCTGTTGTTTTTTTTTCATGTTGTTATTTAATGTTTTAACTTACCCATGGTAGGTTGTCATCTCCCTGTTGTTGCGGAAGACAGTTCCTTTCATGAATCATATTCAAGTAAGTTGCAGATATTTTGTTTTTCCATAGTGAAAACTGAGTTTTTCATGTTCTTATGTGCCTCGTATGGTTGAGTCTTTGCTTCTTGGAAATACATTTCACATCTGTGGAAGTTTCTGGTGTAGATGTTTCAATTGCTGCTTTTGACCTGTGGGTTTGTGACATCCTTTTTTTGTGCTTGCAGGATCACCCAGAAATTATAAGGAAGCTGGTTGATCTTATTGGAATTACATCGATCATGGAGGTTCACATATAGCTTACATGGTCACTTTTCTTGTATCCAAACCCATGCTGATGATTGCCTTGTTCATTTTCAGGTGCTAATTCGTTTAATTAGTTCTGATGAACATCTTTATACTAACTTTACGGGCTCCATGAAGTGGCTAGAAGATACAGATGTGCTGGAGATGATTGTGGACAAGTTCAGTTCATCGGTGTGTTGAGTTTACTGTGATAATATTCCTTTCAACTACATGGAATACGAATATCATTAAATAAGTTCTAAGTAAACTGAAATCAGTACTAATCGAACAGGACTTATTAGGCCATTGAATTAGGCTGTTTGTTTAGGGATGGGATAAGATGTTGTATGTTTATCCACTTGTAGACCATGTATCAGGAATCATGTAGATATCTTGATTAATTGTTGATTTTGCAGTAGTGATAAATCCTCTGAAACATGATCTTGTGCATTGGTGGCACTCTTCCAATTTCTTGCCCATGTCTAGTCATTTTACTAATTCTTATATGCTTTATTGAGCTATACATGGGCATGTCTGCATATGATTTTGTTACTATATTTTACTTTTTACTGCAACATATAGCAAGTATTTACTATGATTTTTTTGCTGAATTTACTGCTTAGCGGTTAGTTGGTGTCGTCATATCCATTTTGGTGTTTGAATTCGGAGGTATTAAAGTATCTTTATGTTCACTTGAGTTGGATGTAATAAAGTTTCTTTAAGTTTGCTTGAGTTGGATGTAATAAGAGTATCTTTATGTTCGCTTGAGTTGGAGGTAATAAAGTTTGTTTAGTTTATTTTCAGCGTAAGGTGCATATCAGATATTCGGTTTTGTAATTTTCAGGAATCTCCTGAAGTACATGCTAATGCCGCTGAAATTCTTTGTGCTTTAACTCGATATGCTCCTCCAGGACTTGCAGCAAAAATATCTAGTCCCAGGTAGCATTTAATTTCCTTATCTGAAATGTTTCTAGTGAGCACTGTTGTTATTTGCTTCTATTGTTTAAGAGTTTTTGTTTTCGTGTTATATTTTCCAGTTTTGTAGGTAGACTATTGCATCATGCTTTGGGAGATACTCGACCAAATTCTGTCTTAGTCAATTCTTTAACAGTATGCATATCTTTGTTGGACTCCAAAAGGCTAACAATGGGAACATATCATATATATAATCGGTACATGACACATGGACCTACAGTAAGCCCCAACCCTGAGACAGTGGAGGGCATGCTGGGAAGCCTGGGTAAGATAACGTTATTTTTTCTGTTGTTTATACCTCTTCTGTTTAGCATACAATTTTTCTATCACATTATCAACATAGCTAATGGAAATGTTGAAGTGGTGCTGAACTTTGTGTATCAAGTACTTTACAGCCTTAAATTCGCTAGTTTGTAAATGAGGGCTGGATTAATGTTACCTAAAGTAGCACCAGACAATTGTAAAATGTGGTTTGTTAAGCATGTACTCCTAACAAAACTGACTTCATTTGGAGACACTTTTGTATTTGGATATAGAAATCATCAATGGATTTTTTGATACATATCCAAACACGTTTGGAATCGCGCCACTTTGAAACGCCTTCCACCTACGACCCAACAGTCGAGTTACCATAAATTTTGTCAAACAAATCTTTTGAGCCCTCACCAAGCCCAATCAGACACTGCCTCCAGCCCAAAGAGCGATTCTATGGAATGAGCTTAGCTCAGATACATCCCATTTATAAACATGATCCCCTCCGAATGGCTGAAATAGTGTTTCCAAATGAAGCCAGTAATATTATAGTGAAGATGGCCTTGGTTTGTCCAATTGTGATTATACTTTTTGTCTCCACTTATTCCATTCATCTTCAGTTGCATTATACTCATGGTCATCATTACCTCCCTTTTTTACATATAATTGAAGCTTGGTGTATTTTGCCACATCTGGATTCAAGTTTTGAGGAGATAAATGGAATTCATAACATAAGCTTGATATTTTAATGTACTAAATTTTCTTGTGCATTGGAGTTTTAAGAAGTGTGAAGGTTGGTCCTATATAATGGCATGATAACAAGATTCCATGTAGGGAGTTATATTAAAATCTGGAAGTGAGGTCCGTGGTAACATTGTGCTTGCGCTAGTTGTATCAAGGCAGAAGAAGTGTATGATAAAACTACATCTGCAAGACTCTTTCCTCGTAATTACCCTTGTTTTCATTGCCCTTAGTTAAGTCGTGAGATTTGCAGGTTTCTGAACATGCTACACAATGGTTACACAAATATTGATATCCCTTATCAGAGAATTCTTCCATTTTGTTTCAATGCATATGTTTATTGAATTGTGGTTATTTCTTAAAGAATAAAGTCAAAATCTAAGATCTGTTTAATCATTTTCCTAGAAGAAAATTCTCACCTAAAAAATTAATCATGCAGCATTAATTTTGTTAAAATGTCTGCATCATTTTCTTTCTCAATGTAGTTTTTTTTTTAATTCACTTCTATTTTTGAATATTTTCTCTCTTATTTCTTTCTGTCTCAAGCAGACTTTAAAGAAACCTAACTCAGTCTCCAATTATGTTCACGATCCTTTTCCCTGTGCTTAGTAAAGAGTAGTCTGCAGTGGTCAAAACACAGTTTAATCTTGGTTTGCAAGGGTCATAACATGATATCTACTGTTCTACACCGTGTGTATTCTCCTATATATATATATATAGTTGTGGTGTTAATCTGTAACTGATAAGAAAGGGATGAGATAATGGAATGTAAGAAGAGATGGTAGAGGAATGACCTAAGCCTTTAGATGAGAAGCTTGGAGACAACCAATATGAAATAGATGAGAGGATAGTGTTTGCTTTTCAGCTACAATTTCAACATGATAAACCTAACCCTAATCTTACCCATTATATACTAGCCTTCGTGGGCCTAACAGTTACATCAAAATGTTCGCCTTAAGAATACAAATAATCCGTGAAATAATGTGCCTATTTTATGGTGTTTGTTTCTCTGCATCTATGTTCCCCTGTCTTCTAATTTTTGTTTCATCTTCTGTAACCCAGTTTACATTATATTTTCCCCTAGTCTTTGCATCACACATTCACACCCCATTTCCTACCTCTGAAAGGACTTTAGAGCTTATGTTTTTCTTTTTGCTTTCTGAAAGAGCAAAGTCCTGTTATTGCCTACTGGTGTACTAGAGACTATTCATGAAATACTTTATATCGTCATATTTCTTATTGTGGATAATCATAAGTTGGATTTCCAAATTAACATCTTAAATTTTTGATATTTTGCAGGTGATTTGCTCAAGCTTTTAGATTCTCCATCACATGAAAATGTGTTAGTAACTACATATGGTAAATTGCAGCCGCCTCTTGGAAAACATCGCTTGAAGGTATGCTATGTTTATCTTTTAAGTAATCATTAAAATGTATGGCTGAATTCCATCAGCATATGGATTTGTTCAGCTAATTAAATTATGGCACAATTCAGATAGTTGAGTTCATCTCTGTCTTGGTGGCGGTTGGTAATGAAAGTGCGGAAGGTGAACTAATTCGCTTGGGAGCGCTAAAACAGATTTTGGAGTTGTTCTTCAAGTAAGTACCCCAAATATCAATTGTTTTATGATAATCTGAATCTTTGGCTTCTTACCACGTTTTCTTTGTTTATTGCAGGTATCCTTATAATAATTTCTTGCATCATCATGTGGAGCATATTGTAGTCTCTTGCTTGGAGAGCAAAAACACTACGTTTACTGATCATCTACTAAATGAGTGTAACCTAATTGGAAAAATACTTGATGCAGAAAAGAACTTATTCTTGGTTGTTGAACCAGCGGAGGTGTGACAACCATTTCTCATTAACATTTCACTGTTCTTGTCCTGAAGTATACATGTTCTTTCTCTGACTCCACTTCTATGGCAAACTAAATTAAAATTTTGCAGCCGACAATACCTGCCGAAGGTAAAGAGCCACCCAGAATTGGAAATATTGGGCACATAACACGCATTGCTAACAAAATTGTTCAACTTGGGTGTAGCAACAGCAATATACTAGAACATCTCCAGGTTTTTCCTTAGATCTTTTCCGTTTCAGGACATTTTTGGTTTTACTTCTTTTCTTTTTTCTGAGAATGGTAATATTTGAACCCTATGCCTCCCATATGAAAATAAGGTCTTTAACCATTAGTCTAAATCAATAACATCATATTGATGTTCAATTGGACAGTCCTTGAAGCTTGACAAGTTAGACTCAGGATTGCTCTCATTTTGGTTACGTTCAGACAGCATTTACCAAGCGTTTGTTGAAAATATGATAATGTGTTCTCTTACATTGTTTTGTAGGCAAGTTGTTTTCTTAATATTGACGTGCTTAAATTTGTTCATGATTCTGGTTATATCCTTTTCGCTGATTTAGCGTATTTCGTGGTTTGTAGTACTCTAACCTTTTGTAAGCCATATGATCTCCACAAACTTCAAAGATAAAATGACTAGAGTAAATTTCACAGAGTTTCATTTCTTTCATGCTCAAGAATTGCCTTATTGCAGAAGAATAGCGAGTGGGATGAATGGCATACTAACATCCTATCCAAGCGGAATGCCGTGGAAAATGTTCATCATTGGGGATGTGGGTAGGTCTTTCTTAATTATTGAATAAACACATTTCTTAATAGATTGTATGATGCATTTTATAAAGTACTTGATTTAGAGATTACTGTTACTTGACTAAAAATCAAGGACTTATCCACAAATTAGACAAGGTATTCCAGTGTGTGGAAGTTTATGTGTGTTCTTGACTCATTGAATGGAGGCGACCTTCATGTTTATCACCTTGGAGAGAAACATTGATGCATGTGGTAAAGCGCAGGAACTCATGTCCTCAAGGTCATGAGTTTGAGTCTTCACACCCCCGGCCATTTACAAAAATAGAAAAAGTAATGGAGTGTGCAAAATGAAGATATTATATTATTTTATATTTTCACCTCTAAATATATTTTCACCATATTTAAGATGCATCCCAGATTCTCTTATGACAGATATGTCTTTCTCTTTTTTAGCCTTAAAATTCTAATAATAAAAGCATCAGGATTTATGTAGAAAAATAGCAAGTATATATCAATAGTCACATTATAGATGTCCGTCAAGAAATTTGGATAGCTAGGCATGTTGACTCATTGCACTTTGCTGGTTCCTCGTCCGTTTACCACTTAGTTTTTCTTCTCTTCATGCAAGCATGAAATTGTCGTTTTTCTTCTTCTTTTGAGTTTTTTTTTTTTTGTTTTGTTTTAAGAAGCAGTTGTTTATGCATCTGTATATGGATACATTAAAGGCTCATAGAGTATTCTATCTTATATATGGGTGATCCTCTTTGGCAATCATAAAGCAAATTAATATTTCATGACTTTCAAACACACATTTGCACTGCTTATAGCATTTCTTAGGGACACATTTTAGATGTGCATTCAAAGATTTCCAATTTACTTCCTAAAGGTTAGTTTTGACTGATGAAGCACCTTTAATTGTATTGTCATTTGAGAATATTGTCTGATTTGACCTAATCCCTGGGAATTTATTTTCTATCCCTTAAAAAAAGTGTGGCCACAAGGGGGTTAAGAACATAACCCGCAATACACTTAACTATTTAACTAGGCGGCAGACGTAGAACTTGCCGCCTGACGAGCTCGAACCCAGGACCTCTCAAGGAGGCTGGGAATATCCACCTCTTGTTGCCCCTAGACAAGAAGAGGAGATATTTTCTACCACCTATATATGCTCTTCTTAATGCTGTTTATGATTTGGTTTATCTTTACAGGAGGCCAAATTCTGTACAGGACAGGACAAGGGACAGTGATGATGATGATTACCAAGATAGGGACTATGATGTCGCAGCTTTAGCAAATAATCTAAACCAGGCCTTTAATGGTGGTGGCTACAGACACGATGAAACTGATGAGGTACACTTCAAATAAAGTTTAACTTCTCTGTCTCCATTGATTTTTCTTTATTTGCTCGTCTGTTTCATCAAAGTTGCCTAAGTGCACAAGTATCACCAGGTTATTACTTCTTCTGTTTTTTAAAGTTAAAGCTTGCATATGAAAGTGTGGATTAAACATTTTCATGAATACAAGAAGGAACCTAGCAAGAAAAAAAAAGACAGAGAGAAGGAAAAAGCCCCTAACTTAAGGCCAATAGCTTCCAAGGATTAAAGCTACAAACATAGAAGCATACCTTGAATAAAAGGTTCTGAAATATCCACGACTGTAAGAGATGATGATGCTTTTCTTCAACTCCCAAACCTTATGAAAAGGAGGAACCCCTGAAAGGACTGAAGGACTTCAGCTTGAACTCCTAATTTATCGATTGAACCATTTATCATGGACTGTTGCAACAAGCTATTCCCTTCCACTTTCATACTGATTCTATTGGTTAAGTTTTTATTTGGTGTCTAATTGCAAATTTTGGACTTCATATCCTATGGTTGTATTGCATTTTAGAGAATAAAAAAAATCATTCAGCAAACCATGTCCAATGTTCTTTACCCCTGTTTTTACTGTAGTTCTCCTTCAGCAGATAGTTTTGCTGCTATTTTAATTTTAATGACACATGGATAGTGTACATTAAAATGTTAATTGCAGTTGCAACAGAACATCTTCTTTTCAGTAGTTGGTTTCCTTTATAACTTTCAATGTTACAGTCTTCATTGCTGAACAACTTATTCCTTTACAAAAAATGACATTTCACTTCTTTTAATGGTCATTCTGATTAAATATTTTCTATGTTTATATGCAGACTCATGGATCAATTGATCAAATTGACGAGGTACTACATTTCAGTGTGTATTCCTTCTATTTTGATTTCGAATGCACTGCTGCAGCTTTCTTTTTCGAAGAAAGAAGGCATATTGAATTACTTTGGATTGACTTTGATCTCTGTCCAGATTGACTATTGTCTGCTAATTACATTTAAGTCTGATGATAATTTCTGGTAACTAGCAGCTATAAGATTAAGCAAGAATTTATTATAGGGTTGGTTTTGTTTTAGCTCTTTTTTTCTTCCTTTGGTGGTGGTGGTTGATTATATGCTAATGTTTATCGTGTAAAATAACCTTAGGAAGCTATCGTTAACACTTGTACTATTCATTTTTGTGGTAGCTTAAGTAGTGAAATATAAAGGCCATAATCTGCCAGATGGTTGGTTTTAATAAGAAATGGAAAAAGTTTATGCTAGAAAGAGAAAGTGGATATGGGAAAAAGAGGACTGAATTTCCTTATTGCCCTGTTTCATAACCTTGGAGTTGATGCTTTCTTTTATTTGTAGTGATAATTGATAAACATATGGCTCCCAGATCCGAATCCAATGAGAAACAACCCATCGGTTTCTTCATTTGTCTTTGACTAAGTTTAAAGTTTACAAACATATTTGGATCCAAATCTAGATATAGAAACAAAAAAGAAAGGTTATGAATTATGGATGATCACTGTTGTCTATGACTGCACATGCTTAATTAAATAGTTTTCATAGGATAAATCACCATGTGAGTTGCATATTAATTCTTCTTGTTACATTGTTGGTTGGATCTAGTGCCTGACGTTGATTTAATGGCAGGATATCTACTTCGATGATGAGTCTGCTGAAGTTGTAATATCTTCTCTTCGTCTTGGAGATGATGACCAGGAGAGGTAAACAAAACTTTTGCTTGAAAAGGGTTTTTGATAATACTGAATAATATGCTGAATATACTGAATACTGTTGTCCAGTGGCTCTTCGCTATTTACCAATTCAAACTGGTTTGCCTTTGAGGATGGAAGAATAGTGCCGGACAATTCTGGTTACTCGTTTCCTTCTTCATCAACTGTTGGGGAAGCCGACAATAATTCGGGTGATACTGAAATATCCAATGATCCTGAACCACTGATAATGTCAGAAGTTCCTCCTCCGGAAGAGATCAATAATAATAATAATAATCCTGAATGGGTTGAATGGAGGGAGCCGGCAGAAGAGATGTCACCATCTTCTTCTTCTTCTTCTCCGGTTGAGGAGGAGGATAAGTCTTGTTTGGCAAGTGATAGTGAAGTTGAGCCGAAAACAGAGTTGTCTACTAGTTGTTCTTCAGAGCCAGCTTTAATAATTGCAACCACTTCTACTAATGCAGAAGATGATGTGGTTTCTGGAGAAGCTGAAATTGAGAAAAAAGATTAAGTTTATGTAAATTCTCAAGACAGAAACCCTAGACCCTACTACTACAAAGGTTATTATCTTATTCTCTCCACTTTTACAGTAAGTAGTAAGTAGTACATTGAATGATTTGATTGAGCTTCCATACCAGACAAAAAAGGATTTTTTTTTTTTTTCTTTTTTCTTTCATCATATTCCTCCTCCCCCCACAAAGGAAAAATAAAAAAGGTTGTGAAGCAAGGAAGTTAGACAGTTGAAGAAGAAGAAGCATGCATGCTCTAATGTGATTTTTATATATTTTTTTAGGCTGAAGTAAGTAAAATACTTCCTGGCATATATAACATTTACACCCCTACCTAGGTTAAAACCATAGACTTGGATTATGGGTATATTTTTGTATATTTCAGCTACCTTTATTCATTTCATGATATGTTGTCACTTTTCTAGACAGTACTCAAATTACTCTTTCTGGAATAATCTCTCTGTATTTGTTTCATTATACTCTTCTCTCATATCCAATGTTAACCTTATTTTTTCTTTAAAAGTTTATTATGTTGTTGGCCAAATATATGGTCTTAGTATAAAATGAATCAACCCCATTTGTGATCACTATTTTATATTTCAAATTTGTTGCGATATTAATGTTTGGAAGAGACTAAATTGAAGTGGGATTGTGTTAGTTTCTTAAAATTAAAAAAATATTTTTTTTTGCATATAAACTAACTCAAACTATTGTAGTATTCTTCATTAACTAAAATTTAACTAAAACGTGTATCTGATTTTGTAGGGAAATTTAGTCTTGATAGATGAAAATTTTATTTATCTTGCAATAATTCTCTATTTTGTTATTTTTGCCACTAATGATAGTTTTCTTAGGCTTTTCGTAATATTGTTAAAATTATAATTTGATTTATTTAAAAATAATTATTAGTGATAATTTTGAGAAAATATATAATATTTTTGAAAAAAGACTTTAAGGGTATAATATAAAAGAATAAAATTAAAGATCATAATTTAAAATAAAAAAATATTTTAATACTTTGTTTAATGAAATAGAGGGGAAATTAAAGAAAATGTATTTTTTGGATTTGGGTTATTTAAATAATTCAAATTAAAAGAGACCTTAAAACTTGTTTGATCATTTGAGAATTTATTTGTATATAGTATTTTATTTTATTTTAAATTTGTTTGATAAAAAAATAAAAATAAATAAATAAGTAAGTTATTTGAATTTTTAATGACCCATTTACCATTGGGAAATTTAAGGAGATGACCCTACTGATAGGGTGAATTACCATTTGTGTGGGCCACTAATTTAAATAGCGCTGGTGACCCTCTTTTTTTTCTGACGAAAATGTCCCTATTGCGTCACGTTTCTTCAGGTTGCGTGACGCAATTTTTAATTTTTTTCTTTTTCAAAAATTTTAATTATGAAATTTTTTGGACGAAAATACCCCAGTTGCGTCACGCAACCGCGAGACGAAAATAAAATTTAAAAAAAAAAAAAAATCGGTTGCGTCACGCAACTGGAGGTGCGTTACGCAAGGGTACAATTGTCATTAAAAAAAAAGAGGGTCACCAGCGCTATTTAAATTAGTGACCCACACAAATGGTAATTCACCCTTTAAATAGGGTCATCTCCTCAAATTTCCCACTTTACCATTTGGTGCTTGAACTTGGGACATTTGAGGGCATTATTACCATATGGGCTCGAACTATCAAAGTTTTGACAATTTTGAACTTTTTACTAAATGGATGTTAGGTCCGTTTATTTTAATTGACGTGACAATAAAATATTTTATAAAAGTGAAACATATCATTTTTTATACAAGTGTATCTCCCTTCTCCAAAACGTCTCTTCTTTAATTCATTTCTTCATTGCTCGTCTGTTTCTTTAATCATCTCAAAAAAATCTTTATCCGACCATCCATCAATCGTATTTAATATTTGGTTCCATTTAGGTTTAAATTTTTCGTTCGTATATTGAGATAGGTTGAATTTAGGGTTTAGATTAGGATTTTTTAGTGTGAACTTATAACCCAAAATGGAGAATTGAGTGTTGTGAATTTGTGTGTTTATTTCAGAATAATTTCTTGTAGTTAAGTTTGTAAAGTTATCATTGGAATTTATGCATTTGTGTAAGCATTACCATAAACTCTACAAGGCTAATTTCATATGCCCATGATTGAAGTAGGATAGGTGGATGAAGCTGTATTTTTTTAAATATCACGTCATCTAAATAATAAAAAAAATGACACTTCAGTTCATTTACAACCCACCTGCAAACTCAAACTCATCTTCATAATAGGTTTTAGCCTTCCAACCCACCTATAAACTCAACTGTATTTTGAGTTTTTTTCTGCAAATCCATTTTCCTCCAAACTCAAATTTGCAGGGCATTTTGAGTTTTTCTGCAAATTTTCTCTCCTCCAATCTCAAATTTGCAGAGATATTGTTCACATACTTAAAAGTTTTCAAAACTTTCATATTAGTTCTTTTAGTTTGTTTTCAATTAATTTACATAATTTATTTATATTTTAATTTATTTACATTTTTTATTTATTTATATTTCAATTTATTTATATAATTTATTTATATTTTATTTATATATTTAATTCATGGTAATTTTAATTTGTTTATATGATTAACTTATATTTAAATTTGTTTATATTTATATTTTATATTTTTTAAGTATTATAAATTTATAATAATAAACAATATTGATAAAAAAAATAATAAATAATAAAAATAATTTTAATAAAATAAAACACGTAGAAAAACCGAAAAAAATATAATAATCCATTACATAACTAAGAAATTGAAAAAGACATTCCGATTATTTAACTAAAAAATTGAAAAAGACATTCCGAGAATTGATAAATCGTCTATTTTATGTGTGGAAAGTATGTTTTAATAAGGTTTGTTTTGTTGTATTTTTTTTGTTTGTGAAATGTAATTTGTGTTTATTTAATAATGGTCAAATTTTTTTATGCAGTTGTATAAATAATTGATTTATAATTAGAATTTAAAAGTAATTAATAAATTGTTATAAAGTTATGGGTCAATTTATAATTTTAGATAAATATATAGATAATATTGAAAAAATTAAAAATTATTATAAAAAGAAATATTCTGAAAATATTCTTTTGAGTTAAAGATGAATTACTTTTTAATGAAATGTTTACTGTATTTTGGGTTTGAGAATAGGTATTTGAATTAGAAATAACCGTAAATTAAAAAACAAATCCACGTAAAATAAAAATAAAGAGGGACGGGAAATTTGGTTCGTTTAGGAAAAATCCTCTTATGACAAAATTTTGAATAGTTTGAACTTCAAATTGCATATTTCAAAGTTTGAACCCTATTGGTTCAAAACAATTCAAGTTAGAGTCACAAATAATAATGGAATATATAATCTTTATTTAAAATTTAAGATTAATAAAAAGTGAATAAAGTGAATAAAGTGAGAGTATTTAATATTTTAGATTATGAAAAGAGTGATTTAATGATTAGAATGTATAGTGGAATAAAAAAGTGTTTAAAATGGATTAAATTAAAAAAAAATTAAATCCAGTAAGCTAATTATTTTACTATTTAAAGTTTGTTTAATTGAAGAATTTATTTAAATTTTGATATTTAGTTAGTTTATTTGTTCTTAATTTTGTTAAATTAATTAGCTCATAGGAAAATCTGAATGTAATTGAATTAATATTTAGATAAATTAATTCATTTGAAATGATTCTAAATTATGTAGTTAAACTCAAAATTTTATTTAAAATTGTTGGTGGTAAAAATGATAATTTATTTTAAAAGAAATCTAGTTTCATAAATTCAAAATATATATACATCTATTATAATTAATGTGGACAATAAATAATAAATAAATAAATAAAAGTTTTATTTATCTATTTATATAAGTTTATTTACTAAAAAAAACTAATATTTCCCAAGATATGACATTAGAATAATAAGAAACAACCCTTTTAGAATTAATCATCTTTGCACATCATCAAAGTCAATAAAAAATTCCCAAAATCTTCAAAAACAAACACATTAAGATGCAAGAAACAAAACAAAACACTTCAACTTCACTTCTTCTTTTCAGCACCTCCAGCAGATCTCATCTTGCGAAGAACACTAGACATCTCCTCACGCTTCCTCTTGGCCCTCTTGTGAGTACCCAACTTTCTCTTAGCCACTTTCAGAGCCCTTTTGTCCTTTCCAACTTTGAGAAGTTCAGTTATTCTCTTCTCATAAGGAGCAAAACCAGCAACTTCTCTTATCAAAGACCTAACAAATTGAACCCTTTTCGTGCTTTTTCCTTTCCTATCAGATGGTCTTGGAGCCAACTCTTTCTTCGTAACTATATGCCCTTTGTTTAACCCCACAAAGAGACCCGTGTTTGGCTGTTTAGGAGCCATTATAACCCTTCTTCCTACAATTAACATCAAAAAATGTTAATTAAGAGAAAGTAACAGAAAACTGTGATAAAAGATCAAAAAGTTATGATAAATAGATCATCAATGATTGTATTTTAATGGGAATCAGTTATGAATGTCAATCACCACCTTACATCTTGAGAAAGATACAAGTAAGACTGGGGCGACAAAAGATAAATCATCATATTCCTAATATATACAGAATCATCAACCATTGAAAACAAAAATGTTTGCAGGGACAAAGTAACAGTAAGCTTATAGAGAAAGCAATCTGTGTCGCAAAAACCTGAAAATTCAATTTGTTCCCAATTAACGGGATGACCAGACACAGAATAAAGTCTGGGCATCAGATACCATGGGAAAGAACAGTGTTATAAACACTGAACAGAGAGTCAAAAACAAAGTTGTAAATTGAAATCATATATGGAAAATCAACAAAAATGGGTCAGATGGTAGTGCATGTTTTGTTCATCATTCAACATCAGAAAATGTGGAATTTTATCCTCATACCCATTACAGATTTCAAATAACAAGGAATTTTGAATATAAATAACCAGAAACAAAAATATTAAATCAGGATATGGAAAATTTGCGTTTCTGCAATCTCAGTCGAAAGATGGTGATAAATTGTATAACACTCACATGATATCAGTATATGTAATTTCTTCATCATTGATTGCATCATTTTACATCCAAAAACCAAGTATCAGAATGTAATCAATAAAATAAGATGGAATTGTATCCTTATACCCATTTTGAAAACAGTTTTTACACAGATCAATTGAGAAGGAAATCTGGTCAAAATAGAGATCAGTGATTGTATGTATTCTCAAAAAAACAGTTATGAACGTCAATCACCACAAAGCATCAAAGATAATGTGGAATCATATGGACAATCAACAAATGGGTCAGATGGTAGTGCATGTTTTGTTCAGCATTCAACATCAGATAATGTGGAATTTTATCCTCATACCCATTACAGATCTCAATTAGCAAACCATTTTGAAAACAGTTTTAAGAAAAACATGTAAACAGATCAATAGATAGTTCAAGAAATATTATAAAAAACATAAGGGAATCAGTTATGAATGTCAATCACCACCAAGCATCTAGATATAGATACTTGTAAGACTGGGGCGACAAAAATACTATCATCATATTCCAAATATACCTATTTGAAATAATTTTATTCAAAGATCATTGTTGAACAGGTTTATATATTTGAAAATGTTAGCAGGGAAAAAGTAACAGCAAGCTTATTGATAAGAAGCTAGCTGTGTCGCAAAAATCTGCAAAAATCAATGTGTTCCCAAAAAACGGGATAACCAGACACAGTTATAAGTCTGGGCATCAGATACCATGGGAAGATTTAAGAAGAATTAAACATAGTACTAAAATGATTGGAGAACAACAAATGGGTCAGATGGTAGTGCATGTTTTGTTCATCATTCAACATCAGAAAAGATGGAATTGTATCCTCATACCCATTAAAGATCTCCATTAACAAGCCATTTTCAAAACTGTTTTAAACAGATCAATCATCACATTCCATACGAAATCCAGAATAAAAATTGAAAAAAACTAGACTAATTCAAAGTAGCTTGTGAATTGAACGATTACATGTAGACAAGTAGATGAATTTAAACTTAAACCACGCAATAGATCAAAGATGATGATATAAAGAGAAAGAGAGAGAGACTCACAGTTGGGTCTTAAGGTAATCGCCGCCGAGGAGGGCTTAAGAAATAAGAGCCTGCGTGTATTTAAAGGTGAAATTTTTAGGTTTTCTTGTGAAAGTGAAATTACTTTTTTGCCCTTGTGAAAAATAACCAGGCGTCTGGATCTTGTACACTGTCTTCGACTTTGGAGGAATTCTTGAGAACTTTGAGCACCTTCTAGGGTTTGGGTATCTGTCAAATTGGGGTCTTTTTTATTCATACAGATTCATTGATACGATGCTTGGTGGTTTGTATGGAGATCTACCTCCTCCTTCTTCAACCGATGAAGACAAGATCGTCAACTCCTCCACCGTCTGGTCAAGCGCCACCAAGATGGCGCCGCCGACGTTACGCAAACCTGCATTTGCACCGCCGCAGACGATTCTCAAGCCCCAAAATAGGCCCAAACCTGTAGCTTCAATACATCCCAAGCCTGTGATGTTATCAGCCTCTTTGCCTGTGGGTGATGATGGCCTCAGGAGTCCAAGTTTCCCGCCGGCGCTTGTTGCCGTGACGTCAAATGTTTTGGAGGAGTATGATCCAGCTAAGCCTAATGATTACGAAGAATACAGGAGGGAAAAGAAGAGGAAAACTATGGAAGCGGAGATGAAGAGGGAGATGGATAGAAGAAGGCAGGAAGATGAGGAAAGGGAGAGGGAGAGAAAGGAGAAGGAAGCAGCAGAAAAGGAAAAACATAGGGATTTGAATATCTCAGGTGAGGAAGCTTGGAAACGGAGGGCGGCTATGAGCGGTGCAGTTCCAAGATCTCCTTCGCCTCCTTCGAATGTAGATGGGTTTTCTATTGGGAAGTCGGAAACAGTCGGATTGGGGATTGGTGCAGGTGGACAGATGAGTGCAGCACAGCGGATGATGGCAAAGATGGGGTGGAAACAAGGGCAAGGGCTTGGGAAACAAGAACAGGGGATTACAACTCCATTAATGGCTAAGAAGACAGACAAACGAGCAGGAGTTATTGTTAATGATAATAATAATAAGAAGGTGAAGAGCGTGAATTTCGCCAATCAGCCAACTCGAGTTTTACTTCTCAGGAACATGGTATGCTTTGATATTACTTCTCTGCATAATAATTTCATTGACTGTAATTCACCATTGCTCCATATTGCCTCTCTTAACATGAAATTCTGCTATGAACTGCAATAGAAGCATTTAGTGATAACATGTATTATGATGTGAAGTAGGGATTTTGGTTCCTTTCATGGCTATAGAAGCATTATGTGTTCTTATTTTAATGATTTGATTACTTGAAGGACATATATTTGCCTATTTGCCCAATTTAATCTATGTTCTTATTCACTTTCTTCAATCAAATCAACATTTCTTCTTCACCTAGCTTCCAATTGGCTAATGTACTTACTAAGTGAATGTATTAGTGCAATGTAATTTAGCTGTCCAAATGACTCCAATTGCATATATATAGTTTCATTTTCACAACTTCCTTGCTGTATAGACGAGCTTTATGATGACCTTTTGGACTTTTCACATTGTTCTAGAATGATTTTGTACTTGATTATTAGGATTGGATATTTGGTGATTTGAATGGTTAGATTGTGGGGTCTCTCATATGGGTACAAAAGTTCTTGATTCAGATACGTATTTGGATGAGATTTTGTTTGGAAACTAAACTTAACCTGTGATAGGTTTAATAATTTCTCATCTAGATCAGGATAAAAAGACACATAAACTATGTTAGATGGTTTTGAATAACCTTTCTTTCCTTTCTTTATAATTAGTAAATAAGAAAAGGTGTGTTTATTAGTGTTTTAAGAAGGTGAGAGAATTGTCCATTTGAAAACACTTTATGGAGTTGGAGCTCAGTCTCAATTTGAACGAGAAAACATCAATATGAATATATGTCTAACTAAGTCATCTAAATCAACATTCGGATGAGATATCTGAGTGTTGCTCTTAAAGAAAACATGAGAAGTGAACAACACATATAAGAACTACAAAATCAAAACTTGAAGTGAACAACAAAGACTTTGACAAACCTAAATCATCAGGTATGAGAAAAAGGGCAAAGATTGATAAGCTTAGTGACGAGAGAGTTCTCAAGTTGATTCAGAGTTAGTACTATAATCTACATGTTAGGAAGATTGGGCATTTTCACTTTAATCGTTCTCATTGTTTGTTTGTATGGAAATAAATCATTTGTGGTTTTTTCTTTAAAGGTTGGACCTGGAGAAGTGGATGATGATTTAGAATCCGAAGTTGCAGAAGAGTGTCTTAAATACGGAACAGTTACTCGTGTCCTCATATTTGAGATCACAGAGCCTAATTTCCCTGCCGAGGAAGCGGTTAGGATCTTCGTACAGTTTGAGAGACCCGAGGAAACAACAAAAGCATTAATTGATCTTGAAGGTCGTTTCTTTGCCGGAAGGGTTGTCAAAGCTACATTCTATGATGTCGACAAATTTAACAATAATGAATTGGCCCCATTACCTGGAGAAGTTCCCGGTTTCTAATCTTGCAATTAGTTATGATCTTAAGACGTGTAATTAGATGAGGTTTAAGCATGTTGTTGTTAAAAGACCCGACATTTCTTCCCGAATTATAAATGGGTCTTACCCGTCTTGAAAGTTTTTTTTCTTCTTTGTTTTGTGAGTTTGACATGTTGGAGGTTGGGTTAGTTTTCTCTAAATAATAAATTTGAATTTTAAAAAATAATAATAATAATAATAATATTCATTTTTAAGTTTGGTTGCAATTGGATGAAAAAAATAATTTTGACATTTTTATATCATAATACATCAATTTTGTTTTCTTAGTAGTTCCAGAAGAATTTTTAAACACTTTATACTATTTCAGGCAATCAGTTTTTAAAATTTATTTTAAAATAGTATTAGTTATATATTAATATTATTTATATATAATTAATTTTAAAACAATAATAAATCAAATGATACTAAAATAAATTATAATTACAAAATAAATTACATGAAATCACTTATTTAAATAATATTGTTTTTTTCAATTTATAAATATAAATTTATTTTAATCATGTAAAATCTTATGATCATAAATTTAAAATTAGAATTAATTTAACTAATTTAAAAATTTACACAAATCATAATTGTGTTGGACACTTTTAAATTTTAAAAGTTAAACTAATATTTTAGTTCAGATAATGAACAAAATGAGAATGAGTGCGAAATGGATTGGTTAATTATATTTTATTTCTCGACAGATAAACATTTTGTCATTGTTAATGAGAGTTCTTAGGGATTTTTCGAGACCTCTAGAGTGGTTAGACAGGGTGATTCACTTTCTCTTTTTTTCGTCATTGTTATGGAATCTCTCTAAAAAATAGTGAATTTCACAAAAAAACTCGTACTTATCCGTGGAGTGAGTTGTGGGTTAAGAAAATATTCTTTTATCATATCACATTTTTTTTTCACTGATGACACACTCTGCATGGGTCAGGTTAGTTATAAAATTTTAAACACCTTCGGGACATTTTATGGTTATTCGGTGCATGTTTCGATCTTTGAGTTAATCTTAATAAGTCAGACAATTTTTTTCAAATTATGTTTCAATTAGAAATGGATAAGACGTTATACGTTGACAAGAAATAGATAGTTTTACGTGGGCATTGCTATTTGCTACAAGTTGTTCGTTAGATGATTTTATATAATTTTGTTGGGAAAAACTTTGAGAGTCAAAAGATTTAATCCAAGATTTCATTCTTTGGATGAAGTGTTATTCATGGTAGAATTCTAACATATGGTATGTGCATGAAAAAAGATTGTATTATGGTTAGCGTATGTGTCACGAAAAGTTTGAATCAACAACTCACTTATTTTTGAATTATCGAGAGGTGATTAGTATTTGAAGTCTTTTGTGCAGTATTATTGGAATTCATTGGGTGATGCCTGAGTCTTTGGATAGTTGTTAAAAAGTTTAGATTGATGCGGCTTATATGACAGACATATATATTTGGGTTATCATTCCAACTATTTTTTTTTTGTGGACTATCTGGTTGGAGAGAAATCGTCAAACTTTCATTGATCGTATTCGTTCGATGCGTATCATTCGATGCGTATCATTCATAATATTATTATTATGATATTTTTTGAGATTCGTTTAGGAAAGTCAATAGAGTTTGTCGGGAGTTAATCGTTCTTCTCGAGAATTTATGAACTCGATAACTTATTGAGTAAACAATTTTTTTTATTTTTAATATAAATGGACCTTTTTAAAAAATATATATATAATTTAGGCTAATCTTTCCCAAAATTCAAAAAAAAAAAATCTTAAATCCATTTCACAATATAGCCATAAAAATGGGATATAATAAAGGATGATATGTGATGGTGATGCGTGAAGTATCTTTTTCCAAACTCGATTTTATTTACTACTCGACTCTGAATTTGGGTATCTCTATTTCTATATTTATCTCTGATTCGTCGAGTACTAGATTTTGAGTATCTCATTACACGATTAAACGATTAAAGTGTAAATTTATATATTTTATTATAAAAAATTACAAAGTAAAAATTAAAAAATAACTTTAAAATTAATGATATCGAAAAAATAAGAGCATTACTTACTTATATAAGTATATTGTAGATATTGAATGGCATATCAACTTTGTTGTTATTAAAAAAAAAAATAAAAAAAAATATTAAAGATGAAGAGTTGGTATTAAAAAGAGTTGTAATATTATTATGTATGTAAGGATAGGACGAATATCACATTAATATTTAACAAAACAAAAAACTAATGTTAATATAGTCGAGTATTTTAATTGGTTTTGGGTCTCACATACTCCCTATTCTAAACCTGATTGACTACTTTTTTTTATCGTTCATCCCGAACTCAATTTAAAATACATAAACCCGGACTTAGGTTATTCAAATGTATCGCATACGGCTACGGCATACGGCTACGGGTACCTCATCATCCCTAGAATGAGATGCATAAGAAGGGTATGCTATCAGATTTGTAAGACTTGTAGGTAAAATCGTGATTTAATTGAAAATAGAAGGAGTAATTTAATATGTTATATTCCCAAATATTTGTATAGTCCAATTAAAAACGAAAAGAAAAAACTGTTTAACCGGCGAGGTCCCTTGGCACATATCTTTCTTCTCTTTCTCCCTCTCTCATTGTAAGAACAACCAATTTCCTCTGCATTTGCCTCCTCTGCGTCGGGCGTCTAGATTCAAAGTAAGTCTCTGGAAAAAAATTTGAATCCTCTCTGAAAATCCCGCTACAATCTTCGCATCGTTTTTCTACATTCTGTTTGAATGAATGAATTCTATCGCCAACTTTCCGCATTGCCAGATTTTGGTTCCATTCATGTTATTTATGACAAATTCCTCAGCAACATGTTCTTTTCCAATACACTTCCGACCGCCATTCTGTTTTGCGTCTCCTATTGCCTCTGTTTTTCAGCTTAAGAACAAATGTAGCTCTGCAGTTTTGGAGGAATTATGAATTTCTTTATCTCCAATATTATGAATTTCTTTTATCTCCATTATATGTTTACAAATTCAAACATAGGGTTTGATTTTATATATCGTTTAAGTGAATTCACAATTTCCATTTCTATTTGCAGTTTTGCACATAGACTGTACAAGAGGAAACGTTTCTGTTGAATTATTGTGAATCACGAAAACAGAAATGAGTAGTAAAAGAAGATTGAAAGATCTACAGTTACAAAGTGATAATCGAATTTGTGCAGATTGTAGCTCTCCAGACCCCAAGTGGGCGTATGTTCTTCATCTTCACCTTCTTCAGTCCCATCTGAAAATACATACATTTATACTACTCATCAAATGGTTATATCTTATTTTCAGGTCAGCCAATATTGGAGTTTTCATATGCTTAAAATGTTGTGGTGTGCACAGAAGCCTAGGCACAAATATCTCAAAGGCAATTAATTCAATTAGTTGCTGCTCTTCATTCTTCATAGATTTCTTCGATTTCCTTTGTTAAACTAAATTACAATTACAGGTGTTATCAGTAACTTTAGATGACTGGAGGGAGGATGAAATTGAATCCATGATTGAAGTTGGTGGAAATGCTTCTGCTAATTCTATTTACGAAGCCTATATTCCAGATGGTTACTCAAAACCTAAGCCAGATGCTGGCCATGAAGAACGTGCAAAATATATCAGGCTAGTTCTTGTTTCAACACATTGCTAATGTTATTTTGGTCTTCTTCAAAAGTATTTGAACCCTTTTTTTTCTCCTCCCATATAGATCTAAGTATGAGCTCCAAGCATTTTTGAAGCCAAGCTTGCGGATTTCTTCAAATTCTTCCAAGAGTGCCTCATCTCTTCAATCCAGCTTATCAAAGAAGATTATGGACAGCTTGCGGAGTTCAAGTTCTTCACCTCATATGGTAATATGAGCTTTTTTGGTATCTCCAATTTGTCAAAGTGTCAAAATAATCACTTTTTTCATCAATAATGATTTCATTTGCACAATAAATCTAATAACTTAATTGGTGAATGAATGCTGGTGGCAGGACGGGATTGTGGATATTATGGGGATGCTGAAAGTAAAAGTGATAAAGGGGACAAATTTAGCCGTGAGAGATATGTTGTCAAGTGATCCTTATGTTGTTCTTACTCTGGCTGGGCAGGTGAATCTCCATCATCGAGTTCTGTTATGTTTTCTTCTTCTTTTTTGCGAATGTCACCAAAAGAAATGGTGAAAACACATCAAAAACAAATAAGTCCAAGTTATAAGTTATAACCCCTCTGTTATGTTTTCTTTTCACTTAAAAATGACAAGATTCATTTTTACTATAATAGAAAGTGCAAACAACAGTTATAAAGAGTAATCTTAATCCGGTCTGGAATGAGGATCTCAAGCTTTCAGTGCCTGAGGATTATGGACCTGTGAAATTGGTATGTATTTTTTGTCATTTTCTTTTGTGGGTAGTTATCTAAAAAACAAATTGATGATTTTCATATGCAGCAAGTGTATGACTATGACACATTCTCAGCGGATGACATAATGGGGGAAGCAGATATCGATATCCAATCGATGATAACTTCAGCAATGGCATACGGGGATGCATCAATGTTTCAAGATATGCAAATTGGGAAATGGCTAATGTCGGATGATAACGCGCTTATAGAAGATAGCATCATTAATATAATAGACGGGAAAGTGAAGGAGGAAGTGAGACTCAAGCTGCAGAATGTTGAATCTGGAGAGATTGATCTAGAACTAGAGTGGATTCCTGCTAATTGATTCAAATATATCCTTTACTTTTTCCAATTATACATATAAAGAAAAAATAAAACTGTTTTTTTTTTCTTTCTTTTTAAGATTTTGAACTTGTGAACTAGCATGTTGTAATGCTTTGCTTGTAATAATATATGTAATGTTTAAAGCACACTAACTATAAATCTAATGAATCAAAAGTGACAGCATTTTGAAGTTTATGATTCAAACATGGTCATGGTCAGATTTATGAAGAAGGCCATTTGTAGTTTCAGATGAAGAACAGTTGATCATGGTCAGATTTATAAAGAACAGTTAATAAATTTCATTTCCATAACCATGACCATGTTTGAATCTTCATCAACGGTTATAAATCTCATATGAATTTGCAGACCAAGGATCATATGAAGAACTACCTTTATGAAGACACATTTTTTCAAGTTATTATATAAAAATAGACTATTTATAATTCATAAGTAGATATATCTAGTGGGTAACTAAATATAAATATGATATTCTTCCCATTAATTTTTTTCATGACTTAGAACAATTTTACCAGTGTTACCTTTCAACTAGTTTAGCTACTATTTTCAACATTTCGTTTTTTTTTTTTATCAAATAAGAACATATTTTCACTTGTAGGATCAAGTAGTTCAATTCAGTTGTACCACCAAACCGTTAAAGTCGGTTTAAAAAATTATCAAACCGTCGGTTTTAATTTATTACGTCTATTCAGTTTAATCGATTAAAAGATCAGTTGGGTCAATCGGATCAATTTTAATTTTAAATAAAAATTTATTGCTAAATAATACAATATACCTAAAATTTGCTTTTGAAAATGAAATATTGACTAATATATATATATATATATATATATATATATATATATATATATATATATATATATATATTACTTTCAATTGAAAACAAGATAGATGTTTATATATTTTACTTTCAAATGATATATATTTTTTAGTTTTAACTAGGTTGAGCAGTTGTGCTTTGGTTCGATGTCTAGACAGTTGGTTCAGTTTTACTTGCACCGATTTGGTTTAAAATTATCGGTTTTCTCACCCTTATTCTTATGTATTAATTAATTTTTTATAATATATTTAATTTTTTAATAAAATATGAATTAATTTTAAAATAATAAAATATTTGAAATTATAATTTTATTTCAATGTTTTTTAATAAAATTAGAATTCTATTATAAATATATAATTAAAAGAAGGTTTGAAGTTGTCTAGAATTCATTACTTGGAGAATAATTATATGTGTTGGAATTGTATTTTTCTTTGAATTTGACTGAAAATTGTAAAATATAATTTATAATAAAATATTATTGTTATGGTTGAAAAAGGGTAACTGGACCAAGTATAAGAACCATATCATATGGCTCTTTAACATGATCCATCATACAATAAATGAGCATTAAACAAGAGATCATGTCAAGATCACAACAAGAAGATGATAAAACTGTGATTAGAGCCTTTGGATGGGCAGCCATGGATTCTTCAGGAATCCTTTCCCCATTCCACTTCACAAGAAGGTCTTCATTTTTTTTGTACTTTTTACTCTTTCTTTATTTCATTTACTTCATCACAAGATTTTTATTAATTAAACTTTTGGTTTAAGGATAAATGGAGATCACGATGTCACTATAAGAATACTCTACTGTGGAATATGTGCTACAGACTTGCAAATGACTCGAAATCATCATGGAATCTCTATGTATCCTATGGTTCCGGGGTAATCTCTTTAAATAATCTATCTTAATTTTCTTAATTAATTGTTTATAATAATGTTTACTACTTGTTATGCTGAATTTAATATTTTTTCTTTATTAAAATCAAACTTTGTTATTTAGTTAATTAGTTTTAATTACAATTTTGGGAAACAAGTTTTTATTTGTCCAAAAACTAAAAAACAAAATTAAATTTTACAAAAATATTGTTATATTTCTATATTAATTCATTTTATAAACAAAAAAAAATATATATAATTTAAATTTCATCAAAATTTTATAAATAAACATAGGGATGGTAAACCCGAACTCGATTTCTATTTTATTATCTATTCTGAACCCGACTCCGAATTTTCATCCCCAATTTGTCGGGTACCCAATCTAGATTAAATATTTATAAAATTATAGAGATTTACAAGAAAAAAATATAAGTTTAAAGATGTTGAATAAGATAAAAAAAAAACATAACATACTTAATTATTTACCTACTTAATAATATAGTTTAATAAAAAAAATTAGAAAGAAAAGTTAAAAAATGAATATAAAGAATAAAGAGACTGAAATAATATTTGACTAATGAGAAAATAATTGGAGAATATTAGAAAAATAAAGTTAGAGTTGGTGTAAATAAAAAAAAAAATATATGTATTTATCCTGAAAACTTAAATTAAGTCTTAATAAAAAAAAATTAATATTAATATAGTTGGGTATCGAATTATGGGATCAGACACTCTCTATCCCAAGATCCGATCGGATATTTCTCCCTTTCCTATGCGGCAAGCCCGACCCGATTTAAAATAATCGAATTCGAACATCACGTAGCAATGGTATTTTGGTAAACATCTATTTTTGTTAAATTTATAAATTGATTCATTTTTAACATGAAAATTTGTTTGTTTTAAAACCAGACACGAGATTGTAGGTATAGTGAGTCAAGTTGGAAACAAAGTGACAAAATTCAAGCCCGGGCATAAAGCAGCAGTTGGCTGCCTCGTTAGTTCATGTCTTAACTGCCATAACTGTCACAAAGACCTCGAAAATTACTGCCCTAAGCCCGTTCACACTTACACCCTCTTCAAATCCGAGAATTCCAAGAACTACGGGGGCTTTTCCGACATTTTGGTCGTAGACGAGCGTTTTGCAATCCAATTTCCCGATACACTCTCTTTATCCGGAGGAGCTCCATTGCTTTGCGCCGGCATAACCGTCTACAGTCCAATGAAATATTATGGGCTTTATAAGCCCGAACAACATTTGGGCGTTGTTGGTCTTGGTGGATTGGGCCATTTGGCAGTCAAATTCGCTAAGGCTTTCGGAATGAAAGTGACAGTTATTAGCACTTCCATAAATAAAAGAGACGAAGCTGTGAATCGACTTGGAGCCGACTCGTTTGTTGTGAGCCATGACATAGAGCAAATGGAGGTGATTTATTTATTTAATTTTGAAACGTAGGAATTAATTATGGTATTTTTTAGTTAATAATATATTTATTGAGTTTATGAATTAGGCTACCAAAGGGACATTGGATGGTATAATTGACACGGTTCCAGCCCCGCATGATATCAACCGTCTGATTAATCTTCTAAACTTGGATGGAAAACTGATTCTTCTAACTGTACCAGATTTGGAGAAGTCAGTTGAATTGTCTATTTTGCCCCTACTCCATGGTATGTTAATCTCCATATATAATTCAGAATTAGGTTGTTTTTTTAAGAAATGTGTGTTGTTTTAAAATCTCAAAAGAGTAATTTAGTAATTTTATTGTGGGTAAATTTATAGGGAGAAAGATGGTGGGAGGAAGTGTGACTGGAGGAATGAAAGAGACACAAGAGATGATAAATTTTGCAGCAGATCACAATATCGTCAGCGACGTAGAAATCGTGTCGATGAAATATGTAAACACAGCCATGGACAGGCTTGCGGCTGGAGATGTTCGCTACCGCTTTGTCATTGACATTGCCGCCACTTTGACGGATTAGCGTTTTCAAATATAGATGTAACAATATTGTCGAGGGATGTAGTCATGTTTGTTTTGTTTTTACCATATGATAAATTTCTATTTTCCGAATTTTGTTAGTTGTAAGTTGTAACTCAAGTTTGAGTGTCATGCCTAAAACATTTCAGTTCTGTTTGTGATGTACTATTTCCTAAAATTAGAAGAAAAAAAAACTTATTTTTCTTTTTAAACAAAGTTGAGGTCCTTTATTTCTTATTGATCTAGCAATAAGCAGCTAGCAAGCTCAAGATTATGGCAAAGTTGCTTTAAATCGAAAACAAAACTGATAAAATAAACAACATGAAGATTGAAGAGACCTTTTTATCGAAGTTTTCCCGTTTAGTTATCAACCACCTCGATTAGAGTGGTTTCGTAATCGCTAGGCGCTTCGAGTCCATGGAGATTCATAACCGTCGCTGCCACATTGGCAAGACCGCCATTGGGTACATCCTTCCTGAACTTCACACCAGCTGCCAAACCGGGGCCTCCAATTGCAATAGGCACCTGTTATATCCATAAAAACAAAAACTTTCTAAATGGCTCGCACATTTTAATTCAAGGGAAAAATCTGAAATTAAATTATATGTTCTTACAGGTTCAAGAGTGTGAGATGTCAAGATTTGAACTTGGCCATTCTTGAGATCTGGCTCGCCCTTCTTGTTCCTCTTTACCATGTCTTCCGCATTTCCATGATCAGCTGTTACCACGTAGATTCCACCCACTTGCTCGATTGCATCGAGTATAATCTGCCCATTTAAAAAACAAAAAACCCGAAAAACTTTAATACTTCATGCAAATAATGGTGATTCAACACTGATTGACACTTTCGTATTAATAATTTATACCTTGACAGCCTCATCTGCAGCTTTGCAAGCGACAACGGTTGCATCGATATCACCAGTGTGCCCAACCATGTCCCCGTTTGGCAAGTTAACACGAACCTGGTGGAATTTGCGGCTAAGAATAGCGTCCCTAGCCTTCTCAGCAATCTCAACTGCCTTCATATTAGGCTTAACATTGAATGTGATTCCAGAATCACTCGGAATCTCAACATATTCCTCCATATCTTGATTGAAATATCCGGATCGATTCCCATTCCAAAAGAATGTCACATGACCAAACTTAACAGTCTCACTGTTTCAATTTTCAAACAAAAAAAAACAACAGTTAAACCTGTCACCAATCCATCAACAGTTATATCGAGTAAAAAACATTAAAAACACCCAACCTGCAAGCGAAAGTGCGTACGCCATTATGAACCAAGTATTCACCGGAAGTTCTCTCGATTTCGGGTGGAGAAACTAGGTATTGCTTTGGAAGCTTCAATTCTCCGTCGTATTGAAGCATACCCGCATAACGAATTTTCGGAAAACGAACTCTATCAAATATGTTAAAATCTTCGTATTCAAGAGCTTTGGCAAGCATTGTCATTCGATCAGCCCTAAAGTTGAAAGTCACAACCGCATCCCCATCTACTATCGGCCCAACAGATTTCCCTTCTTCATCAACAATAACAAAAGGTTCAAGATACTGATCATTAGCCTTCGGGATCTCCCTCAGTTTCTTCACAGCTTCAACCGGATTCCTAAATTTATGCGGAGCCTCGCCAAGAACTTGAGCATCCCATCCCCTTTTCACAACATCCCAATCGTTCTGAAACCGAAATCAAATTCAAACTCAGACACATAAAGTGTTTCCAATTGGGTATAAATGGATACTAAATTTAACCCACTTACCTCATAACGATCCATTGTAACATACATACGGCCTCCACCCGATGCAACTTGAGCATCAATCCCTTTACCACGCAAGGAAGAAAGATCATTCTCAAGAGTTTCAACAAAACCAACACTTGAACCATCCAAGACATCACGACCGTCGGTAAGGATATGAACACGGATTCTCTTAGCACCATTTTCAGCAGCACCCTTTAGCAACAGCTACAATGATAGATCAACAAAGAACAGATTAACAATGGAAAAACACAACTAAAAAACAATTGTAGGTGGAAAAAAGAGGGAAAACCTGCAACTGATCGAGTCGAGAATGAACACCACCATCACTCAATAAACCAATGAAGTGTAATGTACCAGTTTCAAATGATTGTTTAATATATTTAAATCCTTCACCATCGTAGATCTTTCCAGATGCAAGAGCAAGATCAACAAGTTGTGCCCTTTTTCAATATCCAAAACAAGATACACAATTAAGATGGTAGCTAAAAACAGAGAGAAAGACAGAGCAACAATTGATTACCCTTGGGCATAAATCCGGCCAGCGCCAAGAGCATTGTGACCCACTTCACTGTTACCCATATCATCCTCAGTCGGAAGACCCACTGCCTTTCCGTGAGCCCTAACCAATCTCCATCTATCTGGAGCTCCCTGAAGTAGAACCGATCCGAAAACATTGAAAATGTAAACCTAATTTCACTGAATGCAGAAACGAAAAGATACCTGTTTGAGAGAATCCATGGTAGGGGTATCGGCAACATGGATGCAGTTGTATTGATTGGGTTTGGCTTCGCCCCAACCATCCAAAACGATTAAAGCGATGGTCTTTTCCTTTGGAAGCTTAGGATGATCCGCCAACTTCCATGAGAATCCAGAGCTACCCATTTCTCTCGTTTTCTCCGAATCGTACGCTTGGCAGGCAGATACAGAACCAATTGGAGAAAAACAGTATATGCTTTAGAATCGCTGTGACCTCTCACTTATAAAGAGAGTGTTGGTCATTCTGCCTACTTGCCTTTCCTATTCTTTTTTAGATAAAAATAAACAAAATCTTTTGTATTATTGTACTATTTATTATTTAAACCTTAATGAGTTGAATTTTATTTTAAAATTGGTTTTTTAAAATTAAGAGTGTTAATATAATCTTTTGGTTGATTTATAATTTTTTAAATCATGATTCATATTTAATATAATTTTTTTTCTTTAAGAAATTTTGATAAAAAAATATTATCTATATATTATAGTGTTTGTTTTTGTATTATAATTTTAAGATTGTGAAATTTCTTACAATATTTGTAAGTGTCTAAAATGTTATAATGAACATGTTTTAAGTTAGAGTGGGAGTTTATAAAAGGCCCTTAAATGAGCTGGTGACCATCGCATAATTTTAATTGCGCTGGTGCCCACTTTATACTTTTTTAACGAAAATACTCTCATCGCTTAAAGCGATCGGCCTTCTCGTCACGCGATGAAAATAGGTTCTTTATATAAATACTCAATTTTTTTTCATTTCGTTATTTTCATTTCTCTCTCTATTCCGCGTTCTCTCTCTCGCGACGGCACGACAATGAAACCCTAAACGAACACATCATACAGATCGACGACAAAAACCTGTTATTTATGTTCATCTTCAAACCCTAAACCATGAGGTTGTTCTTATTATTCATTTTGTTCATCTTGTTCATATTGGTTGTTCATCTTGTCAATGATGATATTTGTAGATGATGTTTTGAATTAGTTCCGTTTCAGAGAAGATTCATGTGATTCTCGCGAATGGTCGTCCCTTGTAGCGAAAGGTCATCCCTTGTAGCGAAGGGCATGTAGCGATGGGTCATCCCATGTAGCGATGGGTCATCCCTTGTAGTGATGTGTCATCCCTTGTAGCGAAGGGACATTTCTTGTAGCGATGGGTCATCCTTTGTAGCGATGGGCCATCCCTTGTAGCGATGGGCCATCCCTTATAGCGAAGGGCCATGTAGCGATGGGTCATCCCTTGTAGCGAAGGGTCATCCTTTGTAGTGAAGGGTCATCCATTCCAGCGATGGGTCATCCCTTTCTTGAAAAGGGGAATTACTTGATGGGGATTTCTTTTTTCCATTCTTCTTTGCTTTAAACATTTGTTTGTCGTGGAGGCGCCTATGTATTTTGCTATAAGAATAGGAATGCAATTTGGGATTGAATAAGTAATTGTCCATTTAATGTTTCAATTGCTGTAGTGATTGAATAAGTAATTGTCAATTGTTATTTGTTAGTAAGAATATAATGTGTTTTCTCTCTTTTGGACATCTTGATTTCTTTTATCGGATAAAAAATTTATATAGTGTACAAATTTGTTTTATGAAGTGGTTTAAAACTTAATTCGATTGCATAAATTGAACAAATTAACTCCAGAATGATCCAAGTCAGCCATATCAATGTTAATAATTGTACAATCTTATTGAACATTTGACTTACCTTGTTTAGAGAATACAGTGTATGAAAAATAGTTTGTTGTGCATCTGATGATCATTGATGACATTAAAATTTATCGTCTTGTAGAAGAAAAGAAAGCGAAGAAGCGTGCACGATCATTGATTTTTTGCTTTAATTAAACAAACACAGAAATGTGCAGAACATCCTTAAAATAGACGAGACAAACAAACAATGCTAGTTATACAAAAGAAACAACACATGAGATTACGAGCAAAACTGAAGGCAAATAAATACTTGATCATTCTTTTAGCAAAAATAAGATGAGATTTGCAAACAAGAAACACAAATAGTATTGATGTCATGGGATGGCCCATCGCTACAAGGGATGGCCTTTCGCTACATGGCCCTTCTCTACAAGGGATGACCCTTCGCTACAAGGGATGACCCATCGCTACATGGCCCTTCGTTACAAGGGATGACCCTTCGCTACAAGGGATGGTCCATCGCTAAAAGGGATGGCCCTTCGCTACAAGGGATGGCCCTTCGCTACAAGGGATGGCCCTTCGCTACAAGGGACGGCCCTTCGTGAGAATCACATGAATCTTCCCTAAAACGGAACCGATTCAAAGCATCATCTGCAAATATCTTCATCAACAAGATGAACAACCAATATGAACAAGATGAACAATAAAATGAACAATAAGAACAACCTTGTGGTTTAGGGTTTGAAGATGAACATAATGGAAATAAGAACATAAATCGATCCAATCACATGATATTAGAACGTTTTTTCATCGTCAATATGTATGATGTGTTCGTTTAGGGTTTCGTCGCCGTGTCGTTGCGCGAGAGAGAGAAAATGCTGAGTAAATAGAGAAAGGAAAATAACAAAATGGAAAAAATTTGAGTATTTATATAAAGAACCTATTCTCATCGCGTGACGAGAAGGCTCATCGCGTTACGCGATGGAGGCATTTTCGTCAAAAAAAATATAAAGTAGTCACCAACGCAATTAAAATTATGCATTGATCACCAACTCATTTAAGGGCTTTTTTATGGTCATTTGGTCAAATTTCCCGTTTATAACTCTGAGTATCATACCAACTTTTAAAAATTAAGGTTATGAGATTGTTTTTTTAATTTTAGTAATTATAATTGTTATTCATTCTTCTTTATGCTTACTTATATTTATTTGAGAGATTCTCATAATTGGGGTTGTACCGTATAAGTCACTTAGTTTGGTTCTGAAAGCTTATGTCAATAGACTAAATTTATTAAAAATATAAATTATAAAATTGAGAAATAAAAATTAGTGTCATTTTTAAAAGATTGTGTTTGTTAATTTTTTGATTTTATAAAAATTTTAATTTTTAAGTTTCTTATGATGTCCGGTTTAGTTTCATTAACTTATTATATAAATCACCCTCATTTTTTATAATATATGGATAATTTTAAAATATATATTGCTAAGTTGTTTTTGTGATACTAACTCATTTTTGTAATGTTGTTTTATTATTATGTTGTGATTTTTACAATTTAATAAATTAATAAAATGATTCATTTTTAACGTCTTAACTATGATAAGATAAGGTTGTTTTTGTGTAATGTTAGTTTCTTATATACAAGTCCATACTAAATTTAGTCCTATGAGTGGACGAAAGCGTTAATAACGGTAATAATAAAAGTCTTAGTTGATGTGTTACACCAACTCTCTGCTCCTAAGTGTGACAAATAATTTTCTAAGATTCTCGGACATAGCCAAGATGGACAGGAGTTGGAGGGTAGTTTGGGTGTCATGGCGACGAAGGTTGGTAGGACCCATATACGAGTTGGTTCTCATCGGGATGGGAAATGGGTGTTGAGGTGTTCCTTGCCATTGCGGACGGGTTTTAAATTTCGGGTAAACGGGTTAGGGTTTTCTGTTATGAAAACGGGTTAGAGTATAAATATTTTTTTGAGTTATTTTTCTCATAACACAGTAAGGTTGAGAGAGATGAATTACAGATCTAGGGTTTTCTGGTTTCCTTCTTCTTGTTTTTTGGCTGATCTAGAGAGAAAGATTGGGGGAGCTTTTGATTATGGAGTAGTCCAATCATTCCTACTGTAATCACTTCTTTCATTTGAGAGCAGGACATGTAAGTTTCTACTATTGACATTTCTTTGATTTAGTGAAACTTATCTCTCCCGTGGACGTAGGTCGATTTTGACCGAACCACGTATATTGCGTTGTTATTGCTTTGTGCTATTTCATTTCTTGGTAATCTGTTTGTCGTCATAGACGATTTGAAACCGATTTATTACAGGTTTGATTTTTAAGAAGATCCGTAATTTTGTTGTTGCAAAACCCAACAAGGGGTCCTCTGGATAGTAAGGGTCAGGATGGGCATGAACTGGTAGTCTGGGTGCTGCGGCGGGAGAGTTACTATTACACAATCAGACTTAGAAATTCAACGAGTCTCGTACTTTTCACTTAATAAGAAATGAGTCAGATTCTACGTGATCAAATCTAAGGCACTTAAAGAATAATAGAAAATAAAATAAATAAAAAATAAGGAAAATAAGAATAAAATAAATAAAATTGAAGTTGAAATAAAGAGCCCAGATTCTAAATCGATGAAAACATGATAATGAGATTTTTTTTCAAATAAAAAAATATTTTATTTAATATAATTCAAATTGTGAGAATGGAAAACAAAAATAAAAAAATATTTTATTGAGACGCCATTACTTTTTGTTTTAATTACTTATCAAAGTATAGTCAACCAAAACATTATGTCAACAGTCCATAGGGGCATGCGACATGACATATATTTGTCTTTGATGATGTTTATTATTATTAATACACTAATAATTGACTTTAAATTGTTTATAAAAAATGGATTAAAAGGTTCAATGTACTAAGAAATTTTACATTACAATATTAAATTTTCATCCAAAACATTATATTAAAGTGGGAGTTCATTATATTAGATTGTCATGTTATTCTGGTTGTCTCTTTAAAGATTGATCTTGAGTATACATAAAACTTGACTTAAAAATATTCTTTACAGTTTAAAATTATTTTAAATTCTTTAAAAAAATATATTTTTGTATAAGGTATTGTTCAACTTCAACCTCACAAAATCAAATAACTTAAGATACTAAAATTAATATATAACTATTCAAGTAAAAGAATAATTAGTTAAGATAACAAAATTATTAGGTTTTATTCTCAGTAAGAAGAGTGAGGGTTGTGTTAGAGACTAATTATCTAAATTTTTGGTGTTAGTTGGATTCTGACAATAAATTAGTTTGTGAATATAAGTTTAAATTATAATATATTAAGTTATAGTTTTATATCTTTATTCTTAGAACTTGTTTGAATTTGGGTTTTTTAAGGTTTTTTTTTGTTTGTTTGTTAGTTTGATAAAAAAAAAGTTATTTTGGTTTTAAATTAATTTAATTATTAAAATGTTTCTTATTTAAATTTTCAATTTAATAAAAATAAAGTAATAATTTTTTAGTTGATAAAATAAATGAAAATAGTGAAAATTATAAAAAAACTCACTTAAGTAGATAGGAGCGTAAATGGTTCAGTAAGTTATTTCATAAAAAAAAATAATCTATTAGTGTTGTTTTTTTTAATCTCCATCTGTCGGATGATGGTTTAAACGTCGATTCGATTTGATCGATTATAGATTCGATTCGGTTAATTTATGAGTTTAATCGATGAAATATAATAAATTAAAAATGAAAATATTAATTGAATTGTATAAAATTTTAATAAATTAGATAATAAAATAATTATTTAATTTAAATTAAATTATATTAAATAAAAATGAGTTTAAGAAGAAAAAAAATCCTTTACAGATGTACTTGACGTACTTGACGAACATATATTTTTTTAACGTTTTATTAAAAAAAAATATATATTTAAAAATATATCAAAATGCATATATTGAGTTTTTATTATCAATAGCGACAACCGAACTGGCCATAATCAATATAGGAAATTGTGAACCGGTCAAAACTCGAATAGGTCGGTTTATAATTATTTCGAACGATTTTTATCAATTTCGTTCATTTTTTTATTTTATTATCCCGTAAAGATAAATTGTTAAAAGTGGTTATTAAATGTCAAGTCCTATGTTAAAATATTAAAAAATAATAATTAAAATTATAGAGATGTGACAATATGAGAATCGAATATAATAAATTTAAAAACTGAATAGCTCCTAAAGGGCTAACATACATGCCTTGATAGGTAGCCCATTTGCCCACTGACCACCAAAATATTGTAACGATATTGGGCTTAGTGGCGACCCGTAAAACTATAAAGCCTTATTTTTTTAAAAAAGTATTAAGTCTAATTAGTTAGTTTTTTATTTTTGTTATTTGAAAATTAATGATTTACATAATAAGTTAGTTAAATATAAATTTGATCAGATTTATATTTTGTTCAGGAAAAACACAAATGAAATGAAACAATAAAACTTATAAAAAATAATAAAACGTGAAACTAAAATCTACTCAGGTGTTTCAAAAAAAAATTCTTAAAAAAACAAAATGTGAATAGTTTAATTTTCATTTAGAAAGTCTTACATATCAAAATGTCAGGTGTTTTATTTTTTTATAATCATGACGTAACTTTTTTATCAATCACTACCATTTTTGTAGTATTCATTAAAATCAGAGGACTAATTATACACTATATCAAATATGATATTGTCTATTTTATTTATTTATTTAAGATTTTCTAAAACTTATTTTAAATTATAATCATTGCCTAAATCCAAAAGCCAACCTTTATATAATTAAACAACCAAACTCCAAATATTTATAAAATTTAAAACAATCTTAATGGGATGCTATAATCCCTAATGAGTTTTTACAGGTCAAAAGTTGATTACTTTTTTAAAAAGCTATTTATTTTATTCGCCATGTCATGCTTGACATTGACTCTCTACCAATTTCTTAACTACTAATTAAAAGCTAATTAGTTATTATGTTTTTTTCATAATGTTGCCATTTTACAATAAAAAAAGTAGTCAATAAATTTATTCATACAAACTTTATCATCAAAATGTTTTTTTATTTCATCAATTATAAGCCATTGACAACTAATATCATCTAACCATATAAATTAACTATGAATTAAAACACAAATTATTATTATTATTAAAATTAACATAATTCAACCTCAAACTTTCTCTTCAAATCTTTTTATGCAAAATACTACTTTTATTTCTTGAAATCAAAATTTATCGAAAAGTCAGTAACAAATCTAAATCTATGTAGGAATTTGGTCAATCCCAAAGATAAAGTACAAATGTGACATTATCTATAATTTTTATTTTTTTAAAATTAATACAATATTTTTTTTCTAATTTAAAAAGATAAAATTTACTTTTATCTACTATCGTTTTATTATTAATTTTTTCGTTATTTTTTTAAACCAACCCAAACTTCGATTCCTGAATCAACGTCTCTGGTGAGAACTAAGTTTGTCAGGGTCCTAAAATTTAATAAAAAATCGAACTAAAGATGTTACCCAATAAATTAGAGTGATTTTGGACAATTATTTTGGTTGGGTTGACAAATATATTTTTTGAAAATTGTTTTTGGCTAATGGACAATATTATTTTCTTTCTGCAAGAACACAAATTGAGACATGATGATGATCATAATATTATATATGATAAAGAAGTTGTCTTTTGTGTATGTTTTTTTTTTTGTACATCTTCGTTTGTTTCCTTGACAGTCAAATCCACACCAAATATTTACTCATACCCAAATCACAAATCTCGTCTCTTTTGGCTGCTCTTCGTCTATTCGATTTCCCCCCCTCAAAAAAGCAAAGCCCTAATAAAGCAAAGCAAAGCAAAACAAATCAAGTAAGTAAACGCTTCAGTCTCCCGCCCGTCTTTCACAACACAATTCCTTCTTTCTCTTTTCTGGGTACGCTTCTTTTCGTCTGAAATACTTCTTCGAGGAATCTCCGCACAAACCATAATAAAACCCATATTCATTTGCTCCTTCTCCGGTTCCATCGATTCAGAAGATTTCCGCGGCCATCTCCGTTTGTAAGTCTGACCCTTTTTGTATTCTATTGAACTCAGTTTCTCTCTGGTGTGAAATTAGTCAATTATCATGCGGTTTGATTAGTATAGTTCTAGGTTTTTGATTTCTGTTTTATATCTGACAGGATGCTAATTATATAGATAACATGGAGAGTAGTGATGATGTTGTAATTTCAAATGGGTTAGATAATGACAGAATGGTATCTAATGCTAAAGAAGATACAATTGGTGTTGAATTCCTTGAGGATTTTGATTCTTACATGGAAGATATCAACGAGAGATTGGTGGTTTCGCGAATGGTAAGTGATTCTGTCATGAAGGGAATAGTGAATGCAGTTGAACAAGAGGCATCTGAAAGAATTACTGACAAAGAATTTGAGATTTCTCTTCTGAAAGAATCTCTATCTTTTCACCAAACTGGTTCTGATAGAAGTGGTTATTCGGATGATGTTGGCAGCCTACGAATTGTGGCGATAGATCTGGTTAAGAAGATGAAGAAAGAGATTGATAGACTTAAAGGGGGTTCTCCTTCGATTCGAAAGATGGCTTCTGGTTCAGAGTTGATGGGTTTGGGCGAAATTCTACAGGATAAAGTTTCCAACAATTTTGCTGTAATGGAAAACTCTCTCGATGATTTGGAAACCACCATTGATAAGATTTGTTCGGAGGATTCATCGATAAGTGAGTGGAAGCATGAACAGGAGTTGCAGAGAGAGCTTGAAGGATTTATTATTCAGATTTCAATTAAGAATCTTCAAGAAGAATTCGCAGAGAGTTTAAAGTATCAAAGCTGCAGTTACTGTGAAAACATGGTCGAGAAAATCAACAAGATTTCAAGTTTGCGGAAGGATCTGAATGAAATCCTGAACTCGGTTTCGAATTCCGAATCTCACAATTTGGATAGTCATCACCGCAAATTTTCGCTGGACAGTCACGTGTTTTCGTCAATAATGCGAGGAAATGGAGTTTCAAACGAGTCTACAAATGGTACGCTCGATAAATGGAGCGCTGCCCAGTTTAAGCACTTGCAAAAGGACGAGTTGGTTGAATATTTCAATACTGAAATTTCGAAGATGAGGAGGAACCATGAAAGCACGGTTCAGGAGATGACCGAAGATTATTTTACTCTGAGACGAGAATATTTGAAAGAAAATGGTTCATCTTCACCGTTTCGCAAAGATAAAGAATTGGATGTTTTGAAGAAAAAAATCCAAGAGATCATATCGAGATTGGACGATATCCCTCTGGAAAATAAAAAACTGTCCGTAGTAACAAACGGGGATAGATTGAACGACAGGCTGAATGATCTTACATCTGAAAACCATCAACTTAGAGAAACTATTCTCGAAAAGAAAAAGGAAATGACATTTTTATCAGATCAAGCTTCTAATGCATCAGAGAAGATGACACAGTACTCATTAAACGAGATCAAGTTACTGAAATCAATTGAAGATCTCCGATCTTTCGAGGAAAACACATTCCTCGAGAATTTGATTGCTTCAGAGGTATTCAAATGCACCTTTGAAGACTTAAGATCATTTCAGGCCATAAACGCTACTACTGAAGCGCTGGAAATTGATGAGGCAGAACTAGAACACTTGGCTATGCAAGGGCTTTGTGAAATTCTCTACGAAGAAGCTTTAAAGGAAGCCGAGTTACAAATTAAAGAACTAAAAATTAGAAACGCTTCAGAGTTTGATCGCCGCGTTCATCTTGAGCATAACGTAACTGAAAAAGAAGATAAACTGAAAAGTCTTATTCACGAGAAGGAAGATTTGGAGAAGAAGTTAAAACTAGCGGAACTTTTGGTGGAAAAGCATGGGAATTCGACATTCGAAATGTCAATGTTGTTAACCAAGGAGAAAGAACGCGTTGAACTAGCTTACAAAGAGATCAATGATTTGAAGGAGAAAACCTGTTTGCAGGAATCATTGATCTCCGAGAAAAGCAAAGAACTCGATGCCATCAAAAGTAAATTGTTGGAGATATCACAACAAAACGAGGCGCATACTTTGCAAATAAGAGAACTAAAAGAAAATTTAGAATCGCTAACGCTTCAGTTTACAAGCATCGACAAAGAGAGGCAGTCACTTCTGGCTGCCAATCAAGAGAAATTGGGAGCTCTTTCATTGCTAGAAGCTAAGGAGGAAAAACAAAGAGAACAAAATGAGGCGCAAACTTTGGAAATAAGTGAATTAAAAGAAAATTTTGAATCACTAGTGCTTCAGTTTACAAGTGTCGATGAAGAGAGGCAGAGGCTTGTGGCTGCTAATCAAGAGAAATTGGGAGCTCTTGTATTGCTAGAAGCGAATGAGGAAACACAAAGAAAACAAATTAACGCTCTCAGTGTTTCTGTCAGCAGCCTTTCAGATTCACTAGCCAAATTTGAGGACAAAGTATTTGAGGATATTAAAAATGATAGCTCGAGGTAATCATTGTTACCATTTCTTTAATATCTGTTTGGTTTCCAATATTAACTAGAATGATACTTTCCTTGGATTTTCAGGTTAGAAGGGTTAAGTTATGAAGTGCGTCCTCTCATCAAGGATGTTAAAATACTGAAAAGAACTAGTTTTCTGTATAAACAACAGCTTGAAAGGGTATCAGATACCCTCCAACTAGCTGAGGCTGAGGTAATGGTTGAATTAAGTACTTTTGGTTAATAAATAGTTAATTGAGAATTTTTCTCAGAATATGATTGGTTTTCTAAGATCATTTCCAGCATAAATTAAATTTAAAACAAAATAATTTACTACTATCTTTCAATTTGAAATGCATAAACTATCTTGTTTCCATCATTAAGCAATAGTTTTGAGTTCTTATTAAGTTTTTTGTTGAATTACCCAATTACCCGGCAACTTTGTTATGAGCTAAGGATGGAGAGATGAAAAATGGAATATTTTTTTATTGTTTTTCAGCAAAAAGTATCTATGTAATGGAGTTAGTGGTAGCTAATGAGGGGAAATCTATTTTTGCTCCCAAAGAGGTTAATTGATTGTGTAGTACATGTATGAAGTTGTCTATTACCTTAATCTATGGTATAAACTTGATGCTGTGATGTACTATTTGAACTTGAAAAATGAGCAAATATAAAGGATTTTTTATTCAAGTACCATTTTACCCTTTAAAGAAAGGAAAAACAAAATGATTCTGCTTCAAACTCAACAGCCTCAAATCAGAAGTAAATTGATATTCTTGTATTTTCAGGTTGATCTTTTGGGCGATGAGGTGGATGTGCTATTAGGTCTTCTTAAGAAAATCTACATAGGACTTGATCACTATTCACCAATTTTGCAATATTATCCTGGTGTAAGTCATTTCCCTGAAAATTTTCATTTGGGTATCGCAAATATTTGATTGAAAACATAATGATTTTTATTCCAAATTTAAACTCATTGAACCAGCATCTTTTGGTTTGAAAATGAGGGAAGCTTGATATATGTTGTGGTGCAGATTATGGAGATCCTTAGGTTGGTTCAGAGAGAATTGCGGGTAGAACCTACTAAACATGCGTCATGATGTGATTAACAAGGTATGCATTTTACTTTTGGGTATTTCTTTTCTAATTTAACCTATGATTATCTTTGTTTTCTATTTGTGATTAGTTTGATTTGCAGGTTTTCTGATTTGAAGACACAAACAAAGTTTAAAGTCCAAAAGATATAGAATGGAGGGATGCAACATGTAGAGCAAAATAGTGAGCTGATTATTATTGGTTATTGGTTTTTTTTTTTTTATTGTTGACGAAGGGTTGTTGTTATTGTTGTTTAACCTTGTTTTGAACATATCGTAAATTTGCTTTAGTGCTAGGTGGGTGACCTAAGGTTAGTTTTTGTTTTTGTTAGCACAAACAAATGTTTGTTTTATACAGGCAGATCCATTGTTAGGCCTAAATGTTTTTAATTTTGATCATATAATTCAGAATCAACATTCATATTGCATTGAAACATGTATTAAAAGATGAGTTAAAAAGTTGTCATATTTAAAACACATAGATCTGATTCCACTTTTTGCATCATTCAAGTCAACAAGAAAAGAGACAAACCATTGTGGAGGGGGGACAGTTTCTTAAACCTTATAAAGACAAATGTAGACATGACAGATTTTCATGTTGCCTTATCTTATCCATTATTACATTAATCAATTGAAAGATACCTTCATATATTTACAACCAACCTGCCAACTCAATGACAAAACCTAAAATAAACTATTTTAGAACTCATGAATTTGAAACAATTATTCGCGAATAGGTAAACCACCCTTGAGTTCGTTTTTTCTCGCTTCTTCATTATGAAATAAATATGTATTAATATGTTGTGATGTCTATTCACAATCCAAGTTGGGGTTTCCTTATGAAGTGGAAAGAAGCTAATTTTGTCTCTTATCAATTCCAAATTCCAAATCAATGTCCTCTACCAACCCAACAAGGCCATTAATCAAAGGTTTTATGTCAATAATAAATTTTGACAAACCCTAATGAATGAGTTTATTCAGTTGATCATATATAGATAAGTTATTTAACAACTTACAATATTTAAGTTACAAAGACTTTCCTATGTGTATGTATGTACTATTATCCTTAGTAATACAAATTTTTTTAATGTCATATTAAAAAAGACAGGGAATGAATGATGCATCACATGGATTTCATGTTGGATTTCAATGCCTCCATGGCTCCATTTAGTCCAAAAGGTTGTAACATGGGAAGAATTGGGAAAAGAAACATAACGACTATAAAATTTAAATCCATTATTAAAATGGTCTAAAGTACTATTGATCATCAATTATGAGTATCTTGTGGGGAAAAAAAGAAAGAGAAAAAGGACAGGTCAAGTCAGAGAGAAGGCAATTGTCTATAATGGAATAGACCTATGACCGGTTTTATTTATGTTCATATTTGTCTCAACTCTCAAGAACGAGCAGTTACACCAGACGTCTGTTTCAGATTCTCAGACTTTAAAGAAAACGATAGAATGCGACACACCCATCTCTATTTCTTTTGATTTTCAGTTCATTTTCAGCACAATCCACCTTCTTACAAGAAGGAAAAAGTGTGTTTTTCTTTCTGGGTTTTGTCAAATTTCCTTACTTAGATCTGTAAAGGAGGATTCCGATGCTAATAATGGACAGATTCAAGGTAAATCTCAAGTGGGTTTTGGATATGGATTATGTATTGCTGTTGAGTATTGATTTCTCTTTTTCTTGATTCTCCTTTTAGGAAAATTAATGTCAAGCTTCGATCTAAAGCTTGAAGACGACAATGGTGATCTTTCTGGCGATTATCTATTTACTTTTTGGAGGTGCAATCGGAGAAACTGAAAAGAACACATTTTTAATCAATTGCGGCACAAATGGAAGCTCCATTATTGATGGTAGAAAATGGGTAGGAGACATTGAACCAAACAACAATGTCACTCTCAGCAGTTCTTCTGTTTTATTGGTGTCTAATTCTTCCTCCTCTTTCAATGAAGATTCTTCATTATATTCAACAGCCCGTTTATTTACAGATAACCTAAACTACACTTTCAGAGGATTTCAAGGAAATTACTTCCTTAGATTACATTTCCACCCCATCTCTTCCCCTAACTACGACGATAAAAGATCATTCTTTTCCGTGGAAGCGAACGGAGTCAAGCTACTGTCGAAATTCAACGTCGCCGGAGAAATTCAACTCAGAAAATCATCTCCCCTGTTCTTGATTCAGGAATATTTCCTTAAAAATGATCTTGAATCTTTAGTGATTGGTTTTGTTCCTGATAAAGGCTTGTTTGGATACGTGAACGCCATCGAAATTGTACCGGTTGTCGACGATGATTCTCTGTTTAATAAACGGGTCGGGATTCAAACGATGTACAGATTAAACGTGGGTGGGATGGATATCAAACCGGGTCTTGACGAGCTATTTAGATCTTGGGAAGTCGACAGCGGTTACATGCTTTCTTCAGAAGCCGGGTTTGAAATCGAAAACAAATCTTTCGTCGGGTATGGGTCTGTTAACGATACGATAATGGCTCCGATTTCGGTTTACGAAACCGCCCGAACTTCGACTAACGCTCAAGTTCTCGAGAAGAGATTCAACATGTCTTGGGAATTCGTGGTTGACCCGGGTTTCGATTATTTAGTCCGATTGCATTTTTGCGAGCTGGAATTTGATCGCGAAAACCAAAGAAAATTCAGAATTTACGTTAACAATAAGACCGTTGCCGATAATTTCGATGTTTTTAAACTTGCCGGAGGAAAGAACCGGGCTTTTCATCAAGATTTTGTTGATTCTGTGTCGGATATGATCGACACGATCTGGGTTCAGCTCGGCCCGACTGTAGCTCTCGGATCTTCAGAAAGCGATGCTTTATTAAACGGGCTTGAAATCTTCAAGCTGGGTCGAAACGGCGATCTTACCCGTTTGGAGAAATACAATCGTCCTCGCAAAACTAAACAAACAAAAAATCTCATCCTTTGGGTTGGAATCGGGGCGGGTCTGGCCACTATTCTTGTTATCGGGTGTCTGCTCACGTTGATAATTCGTCTATGCAAAACGCGAAAAAATAAACCAAGAGGACTCGGGTCGGTGTCCATATCCGGAGTGAGTAGGAATTTTACTCTAGCTGAAATTAAAGCCGCAACGAATAATTTCGATGAAAAACTTATCCTTGGAGTGGGCGGATTCGGAAAAGTATATAAAGGCGAGATCGAGGAAGGATTTACTGTCGCGATTAAACGGGCCAACCCGCAATCCGAACAGGGGCTAAAAGAGTTCCAAACCGAGATCCAGATGCTATCCCGGTTACGACACAAACATCTTGTTTCCATGGTGGGTATTTGCGAAGAAGGTAACGAAATGATATTGGTTTATGGGTATATGTCAAATGGAACATTAAGAGACCATCTTTTAGGACAAAACAACGTAAATAATCCATTGAATTGGAAACAACGATTGGAAATATGTATTGGGGCAGCCCGAGGGCTTCATTACCTTCACACGGGGTCTGACCGGGGCATCATTCATCGCGATGTTAAATCGACAAATATATTGTTAGACGAGAATTTGGTAGCGAAAATGGCTGATTTCGGGTTGTCGAAAAGTGGACCTTCTTTGGACCATACACACGTGAGCACGGCTGTTAAAGGAAGCTTGGGTTATCTTGACCCGGAATACTTTAGGCGACAACAATTGACCGAGAAGTCGGATGTTTATTCGCTTGGTGTTGTTTTGTTGGAGGTTGTTTGTGCTAGACCGGTTATATATCCTTCTTTACCTAAAGATGAGATAAATTTGGTCGAGTGGGCTATGAAATGGCAAAGGGAGAAAAAACTTGAAACTATAATTGACCCGTATTTGAAAGGACAAATCTGCCCCGAATCGTTGGAAAAGTTTGGGGAGATTGTCGAGAAATGTCTTTGCGACGAAGGAAAGATTCGACCAACAATGGGGGAAGTTCTTTGGCATTTGGAATGCGTTTTGCAGATTCATCAAGCTTGGATATGTGAAACAAATGGAGAAGAAACAATGGATTCAAATAATCTTGTATTGTAATTTGTAATTAGTGTTTGTGATCCCTAAAGGTTTGTTGTAATTCATAATAATCTTGAGTGTTTAATTCAAATTGTAATTTCATGAATAATTATTACTATCATCATAGTGTTAATATAAGGGAATTCTACTTTGAATTTTGAAAAAAAAACAATTATAAATGTTGTTTGCAAATGGACTATGAAGTATGAACCTTGTTTGAAGATAAGATATTTGATTTTTTAAATTTAAATTTGGTTTTTACTTTGTCAGTTATACTCTTCAAAATCCTAACCAATATCTAGAAGATTTGATAAATCATGCATTGAATCAGTTTATTGTTTTTAATATCAATTCATATTTTATGCTTTAAAACTAATTTTAAAATAAATAACTAAATAAAATTAATTAGAAAATATAATAATAATAATAATAATTTCAAACAAATAATGAAAAATAAGTTAATATATATATGAGAGAAGATAGTATATTTCAAAAAAAACTTGAGAGAGAGAGAGAGAGAGAGAGAGAAAGAGAGAACAATGGCTTCTTCAACAAGAGGTAAAGGGGAGATGAAAGGTTACTTCAAGCAGAAAAAGAATACTAGCATTGGCAAAAAGAGCGCACTTTCTTTAAAGTCCAAGGCTAAGATCCAGCCTCCGATCGAACCCAATGGTGTGCAACTTTCTGCCCTAATTTCTCATGGAGGTTCTCTTGACCTAGATGGTCCGGTGATCTCTCCCTTTCTTTTCGATTTATTGATTGTAAATTTCATAATCTGTTTGTGTAATGCGTGATTGAATCAGATGTTTGCGATGAGAAAGAACAGATTCTTAAGGAGTTCGATATGAACATGCTGTACGGGCCGTGTTTGGGGATAAGCAGAATTGATCGATGGGAGCGTGCTAATAAACAGTTTCTGAATCCTCCCAAGGAAATTGAGTCTCTTCTCAAGGAAGCTAAGTTTTCTCCTAATTGCTTATGGGATGATCGTGTTTAGGGTTCTTAGTTATGTCTTGTAATATTACTATGAAGTTATGTTTTTCATGGATCTGTAATGTTTGCTACTACTACTAATTCTATGTTATTTGATCAGTTTCCTTCATCTTCAAATGTGTATGATTATCATCAAATTGATAGCTTTTAATCTAACAATCCAAAGAGATAAAAAAGAAAAGATGACATTTTTAATTAAAATATGAACCATTCCAATAATATATGGATAATAATAATACAAACCCACAAATTCAATCCAAACATATGAAAATAACCACCCAAAAGTACACCATCCAAAGAGATAAACCAGATAGAAAGAAAGAAAACAACAAGTTCCAGGTATCTTCAAACAATCAACCAACCAATTTTACTCATTTAATTGTCTTCCTCTTCTTCCTCCTCTTCATCATATTCCTCATCTGCAGTCGCATCCTGATACTGTTGGTACTCAGCCACTAGATCGTTCATGTTGCTCTCGGCTTCAGTGAATTCCATCTCGTCCATTCCTTCTCCAGTGTACCAATGCAAGAAAGCCTTCCTCCTAAACATAGCAGTGAATTGCTCACTGACCCTCCTGAACATCTCCTGAATTGAGGTTGAGTTTCCAATAAACGTAGAAGACATTTTCAAACCCGTGGGTGGAATGTCACAAACACTTGACTTGACGTTGTTGGGTATCCACTCCACAAAGTATGAAGAGTTCTTGTTCTGAACGTTGATGATCTGTTCGTCGACTTCTTTCGTGCTCATTTTTCCTCTGAACATGGCAGAAGCTGTTAGGTATCGTCCATGGCGAGGGTCGGCAGCACACATCATGTTTTTGGCGTCCCACATTTGTTGAGAGAGTTCGGGGACAGTTAGGGCACGGTATTGTTGGGAGCCTCTGGAAGTTAAGGGGGCAAAACCAACCATGAAGAAGTGGAGACGGGGGAAGGGGATCAAGTTTACTGCCAGTTTGCGCAGATCGGAGTTTAACTGCCCAGGGAATCGGAGACAGCAGGTCACGCCGCTCATGGTTGCAGATATTAGATGGTTCAGATCGCCAACTGAAAGGAGAAAATGTGAATTTTTAGGGATCAATTCCAAACAAATTAGATTTCAAAAGTAGCTGTCTCAAAATGAAATAAGAGAACATATACAATTTTACAAAAAGAAATAGGAGAACATAAGCAATTTTAATCTAATGTAATGGGATAAAAAGACAGCAGGGGATGAAAGAATGATATGATTGATGAGTAAATTGTTCAATTGGGTAAACAGAGTTATTTGAAATTAATCTCAAAGTGTTTTGGAAGGATCTATACAGGCTTTATTCACCTATAAAAGTAATGAAAGAGACAACACAACAGCTCACAATCAGGTAGAAGACAATATCTTTTCATTTTTAATAAAAGACAATGCCTTTAACAGCTCACAATGAGGTAGAAGAAGCCACCAACCATAGCGGTCATCAACATTAACCTTCTTATGGATTAATATTTAGTAAAAAAGGTTCTAATAAAGCTGAATATTTGCAACCATCTGTTATCTAATGTAAGAGTTTGTAGAAGTAGTAGTAGCAGCAACAGTTAGAATAGAAACACAATAATATAACTTACATGTGGGAGTAGCAAGCTTCAATGTTCGGAAGCAAATGTCATATAGGGCTTCATTATCCAAAACCATACATTCATCAGCATTCTCAACAAGCTGATGAACAGAAAGGGTAGCATTGTATGGCTCAACAACAGTGTCAGACACTTTTGGTGAAGGGAAAACAGAAAATGTCAACATCATACGATCTGGATATTCCTCCCTGATTTTTGATATCAGAAGGGTGCCCATACCAGATCCAGTTCCACCACCCAAAGAATGACAAACTTGAAATCCTGTCAAAAGAAACACAATCTTTCTAAGACCCTTGGCTGAATTCAAACAAAATTGCATAAATAATGAAACATCATAACATCTTATCAGTTGAAGAAACACAAAGCAGCTCTATCAAACACAATCAAAGCAAGCATATCTATCTAATACAGTTGAATCAAGCAGCTCTAGCAATGAACAAACCCTAATCAAGTATATCAGATCTAACCAGCTCTAGATATCACAAGCAATTTAACATTTCCGAATAAGAGAAGCAAGCAAGATCTTACCCTGCAAGCAATCACAATTCTCAGCCTCCTTCCTTACTACATCAAGAACGGAATCGATCAACTCAGCACCTTCAGTGTAATGTCCTTTAGCCCAATTGTTACCAGCGCCGGACTGACCGAAAACGAAGTTATCAGGGCGAAAGATCTGTCCAAAAGGACCAGATCGGAGGGAATCCATAGTACCAGGTTCGAGATCCATAAGAACAGCGCGTGGAACATACCTTCCACCACTAGCCTCATTATAATAGACATCGATTCTGTCAAGCTGAAGATCAGAATCGCCAGCATACTTACCGGTGTTATCGATTCCATGTTCATCGCAGATAACCTCCCAGAACTTTGCCCCGATCTGGTTGCCGCACTGCCCGCCCTGGATGTGAAGGATCTCTCTCATTGTGTAGTGAAGATTGCAGCAGGAAAATGAAGCTTGTGAGTTTGGGCGGGAGGGGGGGAGGATAAGGGAGATCTGAGAGAGATTTTTATAAGAGAGAGAGAGAGACTGGCAAAGAACACGGGAGAGGCTTGTGAAGGAGAGAGACTAGGGTTTCTACACTGTCATACGATAGACATTTGTCGCACTATTTCTTCGGTCTTTTTCATTTGACCCGATCTTTTCGTCCGATCGTCTTAAGCCAGCCAACTTAGGACCTGTTTGTTTTATTTCATGCCTCCTTATTTCAAATATATTTTATTAATATTAAATGAAAAGGGAAAGGGAAATTGACAAAGATTGTCAATATTTTGATTTGTATATATTAATTAATGATAAAAAGTGTAAAAAAAAGGTAAGAAAATAAAATGATTAAATAAATTTCACTTTAATGATTTATTTTAATTGATTGTTATTCATTACATTTTTTTAATAATTTTTTTTTGTCAAAAGCATAATTTGAATTTCATTAAGATTACTAGAATCACCTTTAAAGATTTTTACAATATTCATTACTTACCCAATTGTGGTCAATACAAATATTATATTTATTTCAATCTAAATGATGTTAATAAAATATGATAATATTTCATTTAGGATTTCTAGTCCAATCAATGTGGCCCATGAGTTATTGGACTGTACACAGTTCTTTATCTCTATTTATCATACATAATGCATAAATGCCCCCTTTAAAAATATTGCAAAAATATGTTTCTAAATATAAACAAATAAAATATTAATATATATATTTTTTTGTCTAATTAAGATATATTTTAAATCATTGTCTTATTTAAATAAATATTAAAATAACATACTTTAACAAATACAAATTCAAACGTATTTAGATATTCTATTATTTATTCAGTGATATTGGGCCATGTTTAATTTCTTTATTAATAGTTGTAATAAAGTTATATTTTTCTACCAAAGGTCCAATACTACAATATTTCTCAACTGGGTCAATAATATAATAGCCCAAAAACTCAAGTGAGGATATTTGGGCCATGTTTTGCTAAAGAACTAAGCTCTTTGATATTTTTACTCAGAAACACTATTTCAAGCAAGACGGTTAAAATATCGAGTTGACTCTTAAACATTTACGATTTTACGATTTTATAGTCTGATTTTAAGTAAATTATTACGATTTTAAATTTACGATAAAAAGATTTTACGATTTTACGAGTTTATAAATATTTTCGATTTTACGATTTTATACGATTTTACGTTTAAAAAAACAAATTTATATTTAAAAATTAAAATTAAAGTTATTTTTTATTCAAAAAAAATTAATTAATATAATTAATTTTTTAGTAGTATTATTTATTTATTATTATTTTGTAATTAATTTTATATTTAAATGTATAAAATTTTAAAATTGGTTAAGTATAAAATACTTAATTATATATAAATAATAATAATATGTATATTTATTATTTTTTAAAATTAAACTCTTACGATTTCATGTAAATTCTAGATTTTACAAGTTTAAAATTGATCAAAGATTTTACGTAAACTCTCGATTTTAATAGACTTATTCCAAAGTCAAATTATATTTTAATTTTTTAATAATAACAAGAAACATATTTTCCGAGTTTGAATTATTATTACTAACTACATCCTTTTACACTGCTAACAACTTTTTTTTACATAAAAACTTGAATTGAGTTTAATAAAAAAATGTTATTAAATTACTTAACATACATATTATTATGTAATGTTTTATAATATTATCTTATATAAATTAATAACATTATTATACCCACAAAAAAATTGATATAAAGTTATATTTTTTTTTTTCAATTCATATTGAGCTTTGTTTAATTTCTTTATTAATAGTTATAACACCATGTCATATAATTATATATCTTGAGTAGACTAGAACAAAAATAATAAACGCGACTAAAATATATTTAAAATATGTCGATTTAGACTAGTTTTAACTTTTTTAGAGTTAACACTTAATTTGTTTTTATAAAGTTAGAGAATTTTCAAACAAATTTTAGAGATTCTATTATTGGTTTAGTGATGAATTACAAAGAAAGAGAAATTGACTAATTTAATTTATTTGTAAAAATATTATTTTATTTAAATAAATTCAAAATTTAAATATATATAAATTTTGGGTGTCTAATATTGTAAACTATTTTCTTTAATACACAATTTATTTTATTTTAACTAGCATGTAGCTCATGCAATCACATGAGTAATGATATAAAAATCGTGAAAAAAATTACGGTAGAATATGATAGAATTTTTAATTTTATTTTTAACCGTTTTAAGTTTATGGGTGGGTCAACCCATACTCCGACCCAAGTATTCATTTACTCTCACATATATATCAAAATTAATCACAACTCTCGACCCGACAATCTAGACACTTTGAAAATTAAGCATCATTATATATATAAAGTTGAATTTAAATTGTTAAAAATGTCTCGCGTTCATCAAATTTGATGTTAAATTTAAAATATAAAGTCTTATTTGTCTAGTTGGTTAAAGAGTTGTACTTGTTTTTGTTATGTTACAAGTTCAAAACATACATTATAGTATTTTTAATTTTATTTTTAATCGTTTAAAATTATGAGCGTATCAACTCATGATCCGACTTAAGTATCCATTTAGTCTCACATATATATTCAAATTAACCACAACTCTTGACCTGCCAATTGGATACTAAGGATATTATATATATAAATTTTCAAACATAAATGACATTCATATCTCAACTTTCTTATATTCCAACCAATACAGATATTGAAGTATTCAACTAGTCGCAAACAATCTATAGTCCATTACAAAATGATGATGGTATCATATGACATAAAAATGTTGAATTGAAGGTTTTGCTTTGAAAATATCAAAGATAAATAATATGTATAGTCCCCAATTACAAGTTTTTAGTATATTTTATTTTATTTTATTGTCAATGTTAATATTTTGTAAGTTTATGATCTCTTTAGTATTTGTCATAACAATTATTTAAATAAAATTTAAAATATGTTTTTACCTGTCATTTAATTAATTAATTTATCAATCAAACTATTATTTAAATTCATTAAAATTTTCATAATCGAATGCAAATAAAATTAATTAAATAAATAATACAAATTCTAACCAACCCTTCACAAAATAAAAATAGAAAAAGTCATAAATCTTTTTATTATTATTTTTATTTTAAATCGTAAATAAATTTATTCGAATATAATTTATTGAAAATATCTAAATCCTGTGACCTGTCCTAGCAACAGTAGAATGAACTATGAAGGCTGTATTATTGTCGCCCATCAAAAGTTGAGAGAGAATATTTCGTGACTTTCTCTCTCATCCACGTGTTTCACATGTGACTTCTCCTTATTTTAACAACATTTTCTGATCTATAGATTGTATTATTTTATTTTAAAAACTAAATTTATTAGATTTTAAAAATAATATAGGGAGTTATTTGTAATTTATTTCATATTAGTTTAACATGACAAATTAAATTATTATATAATAATGATTTTTTTCCTTCAAATTAGACCATTTTGCACATCAATACAATCCCATGAAGAAATCATGACAATAGATTATTGTTTAAATGGTTGTGTGAAATAATCTATATTAAATTTTTAGAAAATTAGTGTGACAAAAGTTTGCTTGATTTTAAAGCAAAATTTTGCATGTCTCATAATTAACAATAATTTAATAGTTGAATGGAGAATGCATTTTGATATGCATTGTGGTCTAAAGTAACTCACTTTATTCAATTATTGTTGCCTCCCTCAAATTGTGCCACACAAAACCCAAGAAAAACAAATATCATGTTGTTAACTATTTTTTATAATTTTTTAAACCTTTTTGATCACATGAAATTTTGTTCCATTATTCTCTTCAATAAAAAATTGAAAGTGGCAACCCAAAGAGATACCCCACACTTTATAAACATACAAAAGTGACAAGCTTTTAATTTCTTTGTGCTTTGGTGCTTTTTTTACTTTGTATGTTGCTTAGGCAACAGGACTTGTATATATTTAATATTATCGAATCAATTTTTTTTTTCAAAACTCTTTAAAATATCCTTAATTGTAGATATGAGACTAGAGATGGTAAACCAGATACTTGCCGTGTGTCAATTTCAATTCGATGAAGAACCGAACCAAATGGAAGCAATTCGATTTATTAAACTATTTATGTTTCTCTTTATAAATAAAATGTAACATCATTTTATTAAAAACTCAAAAATGAAAACAGTGTTTGAATTTGGCAAAACAAACTTGCCCAAACTATATAAAAATTGCAAATGAAATAAAATTGTCTAACATAACAATCTTCCAAACATCTGAAAACAAAACAAAAAAATAAACATTTTAAACTATGAATGTCTTGACTTGAATAAACTTGTGAATGATGCCATTACCATCCGAAAACTCATCCCGTCAAACTTATTCCACCGGCATTTATAATATAAAGATTAGGGCATTTATATCCATCCATATTATCTATATATAAACTATCGAGCCAAAAAAACAATTAAAGACGCTACGAAAATTAGCCTTGCTAGACCAAGTCTTCTAGTCAAGTATCACTAGTTCAAAGATGTATATATATCCTCATGCTAGAAGCAAATAATGGTGCGGTAACTTTCAGAATTTGTATGATTAATTGTCCCCACCTCTATTTAACTAATAACACATCTAGTATTGATATCTTGAATTGTATTATTCAGAATTTAGTCTTTTTATCGTGTAAATTATTTAAATAATTTAATCGAATATAATAATTCAAGTGATAAAGTCTTAATTAAGAATTAAGAAGTCAAAATTTTTAGAAATTTGATTTTACTAAAAAAAAAATCTAAAGTTGAAGCATTATTTCATTTAAATAATTTAATATAGATAAAATATTATTCATAACCTAATTTAGAATATAAATTAGGCTGAGATTCTCTGAACCTTATGACTTCAAAAACATTATAATGAAAACATTTTCTAAGTATGTGAAATTAAATATTGGTAAGCCATACTTTTTTGAAGCCCACTCTCATTAAATTTATAGTTAAACTATATTATTTCTCTTATTTCTATTTTTAATCCTTAAATTTAAATTATCTCTTTATATATAACTAATTATAGGATTAATATCTTAAAAGAAATGATAAACTCAACCAAAAAATTAGCAAAAGCAAGTCCACGAATTCGATGTATCCGGTTAGGTTATCCCTACGTCTTGAAAACGCTCATTTCGGGACAAAAAAATATTTTGGTCTCGAAATGAGCGTTTTGGGACCTAAAATGAACGTTTCGAGACATTTTTTTAAAAATTTCTCTCTCCTATCTATATGACATTCACGTTGATTCGTGAACTTTTTTTCGCTGATTTTTTCGTTGAATTTATCGATTTTCATATCTTAATAACATTTATTTTGTTAATTGAAGTGTTTAATTTCAACTCTTATAACTTCTTAAATACAAAATTAATATTTACTAAACAAATATTATTTTATTACAGGCTAACATTTATTTGACAAGATGTGACCTTAAAAATTATATCATAAAGCACTACCTTTAAATAAAACATAATTATTAAATGCAATTAAGAATAGATGACTAGAAGCTAAAACTTTTATATTGTATAATTTGAAATATCAATGTTGATTTTGTTAACTATTTGAATTTATTTAAACTAATTCATTTAATATCAAAATCAAGACTTAATTACTATTGAGACAGAATATATATTATATAAAGCTAGGCATTTTTTTTAAACTTTTTATATTTTGGCATTCTCAAAAAATAATACAGATATCACAACTAAATTAGTTAATCACATCATGAAACATTAGAATGATTAAAATTAGATAAGGGAGACATGAAAGCTGTTCACACAAGTTGTTTAATAAAATAAAGAGTTTAATCACTGATTAAGGACTATTTTGATTCATCTTATTATTAACTCATTTGCTAAATAATCAAATACATTTAATAATTTTCATTTTATTATAATTGTTTTGTTTATGCATGTAATTGCTTTAACTTTTCTTTATTTATTTTAGATTATTTAACCTTTTTTTTATTTACTAAAGTTCATGCATGTTTGATTTATTTATACTTGTATCTCAATTTATTCGTGTACAGAATCCCTGAGTCAAACTAACCTTTAAATGTGTGAACTCTACTTTATTAGTTGGATTATAATGCTGTTATTTTTTTAACATATTTAATTAATTTGTACTATAGATTTACTTTTTGAACAGCGTATCTTTATATTTGGCAATTAAAGAGTCTGAAATATTTTTAAAACACCGGTTCTTAATTAAAAGTATTTCACTTAGTTAGATTAGATTTTACTTTAAATTTATAACGTTTTATAAGTTCAAATTTAATATAAAAAATATTAATTTAATTTAAGTAGATAATATATAATAAAAAAGAATAATGAAAGATGTTCGAGCACAACTAAAGAATTTGACCGATTATAATATATAATCACGGTTTTAATATATAATCACGAACTTTAATATTTGTAAATACTTTAGAATTTTTCTCCAAAATCAACTACTCAATATGAAAAAAAATCAATTCATTTTTAAACTAATAAAATATTGACATAATAAAAAAATTTAACGTCAAATTCCATAGACAAATCTTCAATAACAAAATTTCCTATTAAAAATGTTAAAATTCACGATGCAATTCAAAAGTCTAACTATGCCAAAATGAATTTTTAAATAAATCCCAAAGCAATATTTTAACCCTAACACATTCTAAGTTGTGTTATTTATTTGGTTACATATTCAACTTTGAGTAATAACATATTTTGAGAAAAAAAATAGGATAACGAATTAGGTAAGTAGCCCGCAAACACATTTGAACTTACCGTCCAAGAACTTAAGGTTAGTAAAATATGATTGAATTTCTTTCCACACTTTTTAACAATTATATATATATATTTTACTTGCATCAATTTATAATTAAAATTCAAAAATAAAATACAGTATTATATGATTTTATTTGCTTTTACTAATGAAATAAAAGTGACATCTATTTTTTACCTCTATTTCTTACCTAGCAAAAAAAGAAACCGAATAAAGCAACTCTACAAAGACTATCTTATCTTATATCTTATAACATTAATTACTTGGGTGTGACAAATAATGTATCATTGTAAAAAAAATGGTTCAATTATTGAAACTCTCAGATATCCTATTCAATTGCAAATGAATGCATATCTCACAATTCTAATATCTTTCCAAACTTTTTCTCAATTCTAGAATTATTTTACATTAATTTTTTTTTCAAATCTCATAAATTGTAATTGAGCACATTATAATATAAGTTATTTATTATTGCCATTCCAATTATAAAATCCCTAACTGCAAACTAGCTATTAAGAAAGTTTGAAACATATCAACCATTTATAGTTTTAGATCTAAAGTCTTTTCCATTTGTTTCCAATATAATCAAATTGAAAATCAATTTAACCGAGTTTTTTAAACCAATTCAACGGTTTGGTTGATCGATCCAGTGGTGTTAGTCCTGTGCCGATCTACTAACCAATCGAAAATAAACAAACCAACCAGCTTTAAATCCTGTCTTTAAATTACATAATTTTGGGTGCAATGACTTTAATGGAAAGCCGTGGCCTAATAACTTTGTCGAGGGAAAGTGGTCTGAAGAAAATAAAAAAAAGAGCACATTTATCATTTGATTTTCATTATTACAACCGACACGCGCTTCATTCTCTGTCTAGGATTCCATTGTTGCACTCCTTCAAGCACCATTATTATTATTCATTACTAAAAACAGAGGACAAAAGAAACCAACTTTATATGTGTACTGTTTCATTTCTTTGCTTTATTTTTTCCATTCTCTGCAATTTCCCCACAATTTCTCTCCTCTGTCTATATATATATCAATGATATTCAACAAGCCCCTCGTCAAATCTACAATCACCAATAATTGGGTTTCATCTTATTAAACAAACAAACAATAAACAATGCCTCTTCCATGGAAGAAGAGCAAATTTTCTAGAATTGTTGCCGATCATCTTCATTCGGCCAAACAAGGCGGTTCTCTTGTCGTTGAAACCGGTTTCCCAACTTCCCTTGTCGATCTTTTTGTCAAGAATCGAGATGGGCTCAAGAGATCATCTAAGAAGAAGAAGGATCATCGTAGGTCAGATGTGGAACAGATTGTTTGTGGTCCGATCAACGGCGAATCATTCTCGCCGGTATGTCATGGTTATACATCTCCGGCGAGGAGCCTTAGTTCTCCGGAATCATTTTATAATGTTTTTACTCCGTCTCCTACAATTTCTCCAAGCTCTTCCTTTTCTTCTTCCCCGGTGATTTGGAGAACTCCTCCTCATAGTTCATTTTCTGGGTCGCCGATTCGAGGAATTGAATTGTTTTCCGTTGGAGATGAAAACGAAGTTGCGGATGGAAAAGGGGTAATCTTTGCGATTTTGAAAGTGTTCTTCGTTGTGGCGTTGGCTTTAGGGACAAAGCAATTCGTCGTCGGGTTAATAATTTCTGCATTTTTACTCATTTTCATGGAATTCATCGGAAAACCATGTCAACAGGCGCAAATTTCTCTCAGAAATTTCTTCGAACAGATTAAGCGTATTACGAGAATCAAGAACGTTCAGACGGGAAGCGAGAACCAAATTGAAGAACCCAGTTCGAAAGAAACTCGAATATCGAAACCCAGTAATCATTTAAAGCCACCCAGAGGAAAAGATACGACGCGAACAATATCTAGCTCGCGTAGCTTTCATTTGAAACCGGAATCGGATGATCAAGAATTTCCAATCGGTGGGAATTTGATCCATTGTAAGAGTCTCAATTGGTTGTCTGAAGAAATGGATAACAGAGAAGACGCTACGCAGATTAAGGATAGCCACAAGAAGAATCAACATCGTAATGGAAAGATAAAATCAAAGATCATTAGGCTGCTGTCATTAAAGAAGAAGGAAGAAATTGAAGACCCGATTACCAAAAGTCGAAGCAGTAGATTAAAGTCGAAAATCAAGAAGATTGTCGTCCCAACCTCGAAGAAGAAACAACAACAACAACAACAACAAACAAATCCTGATTTTCTAAGAATCGAGGAGCCAATTGTTTGTTACAGTGAAGAACAATCTTGTACATCTCCGAGCAGAAGCGACGATGTCAGAGAAGACACTGCTTCTGTTTCGACGGAGAGACCGCCGGAAGAAAGAAGAGTTGATTGCGTCGGGAAGAGAAGCTTCTGCTTTGTTTTGTTACCGATCATTCTTGTCGGATTGATGTGTGGTCGGTTTTGGGCTATAGCGTTCACGTTGGTTTGGTGCTTGATTTGGAAATTTACATGTGGGATGTTATGGAAAGCTTAAGTTCTTCTTCCATTCTAGGTAGATAGGGAAATTAAGTATGTAATTGACATGGGGGAAATGATAAAGTTTCAACCTTTGGTTGCAAATCTTTTGATGATTTTGTAAATTATTAACATATATGATCATTGATTTACAGAACCCAAGTTTAGGATTGCATTTTTCTGGTTTGATGTTTTTCTTTGTAGAATTCTCACCAGAAAGTTTGAACCAACTTAAGTGTTATGTTCCACACCAAATTTCAAAATTTTGGTTTTTTAATCTATACTATTACAAAAAAAAAGGGGCTTTTAAATAAAGTAAAACATAGGAAATAAAATAAAATTATATATATAATTAATATTTTCAAGAAGCATTATATTAGCAAGATAATCGAACCTATTCTCAACATAAAAACGAAAGTTATTTAAGTTTAACGACAAAATCATAATAAAACCGAGTAATCAAAAGTTCACCAAACACATTCAAAACAAAATAAATAACTATAAGCGAAAACAATATATTCACTGAACAACAAAGAAACTATATTTAACACTCTTATGTTTTTAGATTTGGTTAAATTTGATTAGTTTTTTAGGTTTAACTAATTTTTAGGTTTTATTTTAAAGGATAAATTTGTTAGGTCCATGAGGTATTCTAGAATATGAATTTATAAAATTAAACTATAGATACAATTTCACAATAGTAATTATGGTTGAGAAATGAAATCTCCTTAAAGGCATTCCATTTCCATATTATGGATTATGAAAAGACAACATTAGATTGCAACTTCTCAACCAAATCTTTTCAAATGTGAGTTGGTTTGACGTGGGCTTATTTGAGATTTTATTATATTTTAAAAAATATATAATAAAGAATATGATTAGGTTAAAATTAGATTATTTGAGTTTTTAATTGTTTGAATTATTATAATATTTTTATTTATTTAAAATTTATAAAATAAATTAAAAATAATTTTTAAATTTTGATTGTTAAATTGAATAATTTGATAATTACAAATATATAAGATGTGCCGTAATACTACTTAATTTATCATCTAGAATATCAAAATATTCATTATTTATTTTTATTAAATTGTAAATATAATTTTATTTATTTATTTTAGTAGTTAATCCTAAAAAAATTCTAAATAACATGTTCTTTTATCAAACAATTTATTTTAAAAAAAAGTCCCCCTAAAAAGTAAAATCAAATAATCATGTTGATTTGCCCGTTATGTTTTAACTATTACTTGGTTTCCGACAACAAAAGTTTGAGGAATAATTCGAACTATTTAAATATGCATTGAGTGATTTAAGTTTCTGTATAAAGTTTGAGGAACAATTTGAATTTTATTTAAAATTAACTTTCGCCCATTAACTTTGCAAAGGTATTAACTTTCTGCATTATACTTTAAAAATACTCATTTTACCACTGAACTTGCTCTTATAGATATCTGATTCATGAAATAAAATAAATATTGAAAAAGATAACACAAATATAAATTTTTATTTCACTATAAAATGTTTAACCGTGCATACAATTATATTCTTATTCAAACAAAGCAATTGACCATTAATTAAATATCTATAACAAATAACAAATAATTGGAATACATGATACAATTAATTAATTCAAAATGCTCCATGCATAATGATTAATTAAAAGAATAATGATGTACTTAATTAATTCTTCTTGTTTGCTAACACTGGGATACTTTGTTCATTTCTAAAGAAATTATGAGGATCCACCCTACTCTTAACATGCACCAGCCTCTTATAATTCCTCTTAAAGTATTTAACTCCAAACCTAGCACCTTCAATGAAACTCATCTTTCCATTATGGTTGATCCCGATATCGAGATCCCTATAGTTCAAAAACGCCTCTCTAGGCGATTTTGAAACGAATGGTGTCATGTAATCATACAAAACCGCTGTCAAATTTAAGTAATTCCTCGCCGCTTCGCTTCCATCCTCATTCCAATTTGTCGCATATTGAATCTTGGCTATGTTCCCGGCTCTATGTGGAAATGGCTTTTCGGATGAAGCTATCTCAGCCATCCGTCCTCCATAAGGGTTGAAAGTTAGGACAGGCCTCTCGAGCTCGATCATTCTATTGAATATGAATTCTATGCCTTCTCTTGTCATTGGTTGTTTTAGGTAGTCGGATTTTCGCTTTAGATGGGTGAGGACTTGGGGAGTCCGGCTTAGTAGGACATCTACTGAGGTACCGTTTGGGAAGCCGGTGTAGTAAAGAACCGACTCGACCCAACTCATTTCCGTGCAGTCCGATTTTTTTAAACCTAATTCCGGGAAGGTTTTGTTTGTGATGGAGAGAAGTCTAGTTGTGTCACCAAGGAACAATGAAAAGAACGATGTCCTGAATTAAATAACATACCAATAAAATTAGAATATTAATCTCCATATAGAAAGAATGAAATTAAAGTAAACCCGGCTTCAAGTTTTAATAGAATCATGCAAATTATTAATAGAAATCTAGAGGTAAATAAAAGATTTTATTAGAATGTGTTTTTATTGAATTATATGAAAAATATATATATAGAAATGATAAAAAAGAAACAAAAACAAGAGACATTTGTCATCAAAGGATATATTAAAAAAAAGTAGTTATGTAGCACAACCAATTATTTTTACAATTTTTATATATTTTTACATTAAAAGTTTAATTATATTTTTCATTATAATATAATTAAAATTAACTTTATTTTAATAATTTTTAAAATTATAATGATAGTAATAAAATACTATTTTAAATTGACATTGTCAAATAATCAAATTCTATGAAATTAAATCTTTTAAATAATATTTTAAACTAAATTTATTATTAGGTTTATAAAAATTATTATGTTTGGTGCATTTGGTCCCACTTTGGAGCCGCAATCATGTACCCTTTTATAAAAAATCTGATAATATATACTTATTCTCCAATTGAGTTATGAATCATCTAAGTCAAAATTTGTACCGAATTATTTTTTAAACTATTTTCTATGGTATTTTTTTTTCTGGTTTCTATAAAAAAATATATTAATTATCAATAATGATTATTTAACCTGATAGTTTTTCTGCCGGTGGAAGTATCATTCACGACGTCAATAATCATTCTAACGAACAAATCATCGTCCAACTTATCGGCTATCCGTTGCCATTTATAGACCAAATCGGTAGCATTTTGCGCAAATGTTCTCCTAACATTAAACACGGTCACAACTTCCGGTACCCGAACAAGTTTAATTTTATAAGACAACGCGACCCCAAAACTCGACGCGCCACCTCCGGTTATAGCCCAAAACAAGTCCTCCCCCATACTCTCTCGATCAAGAATCCGACCATTAACATCAATTATCTTAGCATCAACAACATTGTCAACCGTCAACCCATACTTCCTCATCATGTTACCATAACCGCCTCCGCTGACATGGCCTCCTACACCAACGGTAGGGCAAACTCCGGCTGGGTAACCATGAACTTTACTTTTCTCGGCAATTCTATAATAGACTTCTCCAAGTGTAGCCCCAACTTGGACCCATGCGGTTTCTTCTTCGATGTTGACGTTAATGGAGCGAAGATTGAATAGGTCAAGGATGAAGAAGGTGGAGTTTGACCAATATGAAATGCCCTCGTAATCATGACCTCCACTTCGGATCTTCATTGTAAGATCGTAGGACTTAGCGCAGATGATTGCGGCTTGAATGTGGGATTCATGTGCTGCGGTTAGGATGAAGACGGGCTTCGGGGTTGTGGTTTCGTTGAAACGAAGGTTTCTTATGTATTTTTGAAGAGTGGAGGAATATGAAGAATTGGTGGGGAAGTAGGTTGATGAAGAGATTGGATGAGTTGGAAGAGAATTGGTTTTTAGACAATTAAGAATGGTTTGTTGATTATGAGAATGGGTAGTGGATAAAGATGAAATGGGAAGAAGGAAGATTGAGATGAGAAATGAGAGGATTTGAATCATCATGTTTGATGAAATTCTTATGATTAAGAAACGATTATGTTTTTAGTGAGAGAGAATGGTGTCTTGATTTATAGAGATCGGTGGGAGCTTGAAGGTTTGACCTAATTAGGAAGTTAAGAAATGCATGATGATGATGATAATGGAGAATTCAAATGGATAAAGATGATAATATTTGAATATGAAATTATTTCAAAGATGAATTGAGAAGGCGTGGCCTTTTTAGCCATTGACAATTCTTGATTATTCTCGTTGGTCAGTGCTTGACGTTATATATTATTATTATTATTATTATATAAAAGTTGATATTTTCAATTATTTCAACTTCTTTGAATAAGACATTCTGGCTATTTAAATAATCTTAAATAACCCATTATTTAAATAATTGATAATATTCTTATTGGTGTGTTTTTACTCAATTATTTACTTTTTTTTTTCAATTTATTTGTAAAATTTGATGAATTCATTTTAAAGTTTATTAGATAAATTTGTTAGTTTTATCATTTTTTTCTTGATTATTAACTTAACTATAATTTAATAGGGCAACTCAAGTGTAAGAAGTCGTGATTAAGATAATAAACGTCACATTTTCGATTTTCATTAAGAACGACTTTAGTTGAAGTAAATTCATAACTATATGGGTCATAATAGCTAGCTTCCTAAATTAAAAAAAAAAATATAGGTTCTTTGTAACTCATTTTAAACTTGAATTTAAGTTTTATTTAATTCGTTGAAGTGCAATAGGTCTAATTCGACTTATAAGCGAGAATAAAACACAATTACATAATAAGCTATTATAATATTTATTATTTTAGCAAATAAGTTGTATAAATCAAAATAAAATAAAAAGTATAATCGATCTGAAGTAATTAAACATATCCAACACATTGAATTGTAAAGTGAATAAGCCGAATCTAGCCTTAATTTTACAAGAAAGAAATATTGTCCTATAGTTTCAAGAAAATAAAAAAAACAAAATGTTTGTTCATCTCTTACATCAAAACTAATTGTCTTTTAATGCACCCGCCTTAATCTGAACTATACTTGAAAGAGACAAAAAAATCATTAATAATTGCAAGTTTAAAATGAACAAAAAAAAATAATAATAATAATAAACAGAATGCATGATCGATCTACTATGATAAAATAAACATATCTAATTAATAAGGGTTTTAAATACACGATTTGATTATATCACAGATAATTAATTATGAGTGAAATAAAGTATAAATTTTGCAATGATTTGAGGATTTTATTTATTTATTTATTAATTTTGACTGATAATAAAATCTAATTTTTTAAGAGGAATGTAGATATGTGTATCCGATAGTCATTTGTCAACTCTTTGAAAGTCAATAAATTACGGTAAATCTTAATTTATGTTCATAATTAATTTATTATATAGGTTATCTACCAAAGAAAATAAAAAAAGTTTATTAGACAATAAATACAAGGTTGCTTTCGTGCTTTGTCAATAGGGTCTCTTGTTTAACCCTACTAAATTTTTTGTTTTAAATATGTGTTCTTTACAAATTTTATTTTCAATATTTGTATAAATTTTTATTTTTATTTTTATTTTCATATATAAATAATCAATCCTTATTGAGATCTACATTTTATACCGTTTCATTAGTTCACATCTCTCTCATTATACAATTTGAATACCACAAAACAAATTTATTATTTTTAGTTTTTACTAATTTGCATCTGAATTATTTTTTGGTTAATGTTTAAACTTTGTAAATATTTAATTTAATTGTTCAAGTTTGAGGTTATTAAATTTCAAATTGATTTTTTTGTGGGTTATTAAATTTAATTGTTCAAGTTTGAGGTTGATAAATAATTAATTGGCAAAAGAAAAATTAGGCAAAGCTACCCTAAGAATTTAATACAAGCACAAAAATCAATATACAATCCAAGAGTTGAATAATGTAATATTTATTTTATATATTATGAAACTAAAAGGACAACCAATATATGTCCTGGTCTATGACCGACCTTTAACTTCTGAATGAAAATCGAAATTAATATTACTTTTCTATTAATAATAGAGTTTTTCATTTTTACTTAAATTATTCTAAGTAAGGTGTTGAACATCGAATTAAATTGTTTTTTAAAAGTCTTACAACATTGTTTATAATCTATTACTAAAATATAATGTAAACAATATAGATGAAAAAAATAAAATAATCTCTCAAGAGAGTTGGTTAATTCTTATTAAGAATGTGTTGTCATCTATGCTCACATATATGATGTCGTTATTCATTCTCCGTAAGAGTGTGGTGAAAATTGAAAGAATAATATGTAAATGTTTTAAAGATTAAAAAAGTCTAGATATTCATTTATTTTAATAAGGCTCTTCTATCAAAATTGTGTAGTAGATTTGCAATAGAGCTGTATAATCTTTGGGCGTTGATAATTAAATGTAAGTATGGTAATGATTGGTTCATCAAAATGTTTAATTATTTAGCGAGGTGTAGCATTTGGAGGAGAATTTATTCTATGCAGGAATTTTTTTGTGAGCAGTCTAGATTCATTGTAGGGATGATTTTTTTATTATATTTTAAGACGACGTTTGATGTAATGTCAAAAGTCTAGCTACAATGTTTCCCGAGATTGCTAACATTGTCATATGTTAAAATGTCACAGTTAATGACAAGTTTGATCATCGGTCTAATGGTTTCGCTAGCCGAATTAGATATAGAATGAGATTAAATATTATGGATACTTCGTCACATAATAGAGTTTTACTTTTGGTAGAACGCAAACAAGTGTCACCGACTGATTAAGACATTATGCGTTGACAAAATTTGAATAGTTTCTTTGTGGGACAATGTTACAAATTGTTTGCTAAGATGATTCCATACAATTTTTGTTGGAAAAAATTTTGAGAGTCAAATTTTTTATATAAGATCTCGTTATTTAGATTGAGCGTTATTCATGGTAGAATTATAACGGATGATATGTGCATGAAAAAATATTATATTATGGCTAATCGTATGTGTCACGAAGAGATTGAATCAATAACTCATTTACTTTTGCATTGTCGAGTGCTGACTAGTATTTGGAGTCTTTTGTGGAGTATTATTGAGATTCATCGGGTGATGCCGAAGTTTTTGGGTAGTTGGTGAGAAGTTTGGATTGATGCGACTGGCAGACCTACATATTTGGGTTACCATCTCAATTATTTTTTGATTAACTATATAGTTTGAGAGAAATCGTCAAACTTTAAATGATTGTAGTCGTCCAATTCGTATGTTCATAATACTTTTATTACGACGTTTTCTAAGATTCGTTCACATGCGTAGATATTAAGGTTTGTTAGGAAGTTAATTGTTTTATTTTAGAATTTATGAGCTTGATAACTTATTTATCACCGTTTTTTCTTATGTTTATTTTATTTATTTCTTTTCATGTCATTATTTATCGTTATACTTAATATATCATATATTTGATGGGTTTGATAATTTGTATATAATATTAAATATTTAAAATTAATATTCAATGGGTTTCTAAATTAATTTATAACAATTAACTAAACAAAATAAAATATGTTAATACCTACTACAAAATAATTTCAAATAATGTTTTTATTAAACAGTAAAAATTAATTATATATATATATATATGAAATAAATCTTTTAATTATATAAATAAAGAATAACTACCAAATAAAATAACTTCTTTCTAATTAAACAAAATAGTTAAAATTGCTTAACAACATGAGTAGTTACAAATAGAGTGATTTCGATTTTCACTTAAACTCCTTAAATAAATATAAAAATGTTAAATCGAAGAATAATAAAAAGTTTTGAGATATATATATATATATAATACTGGATATTAAAACAAATATATATATATATATTTATTTGTTTACAATAAAATGTATTATTATCTCTAATTTTTTATTTTTTTATTTATTACACCATATTTTTATCTATTTTTTTTAAAAGTACACAAAAAGTTTATATTTATCTACTTTCGTTTTATTCATAATTTCTTATTATTTTTTTAAACTCAATCATAACTCACATTCCTAGATCCATCCCTTGGTATCATCATCTACTCAAAAAAAAAAATAATATAATTTTGACAGATAAAAATGTGGCTTTACTTCTTAATTTTTAAATTTAATTCAATATTTATTTATTTAATTATTAAAAAAAAAATTATTTTTTTAAGTTCACCCCAAATTATTTTTAAGCCACCACAACTCAGATTCTCGGATTCATCCCTAGATCTAATGCACATGGACTAATTATATAAATTGATAACATTTAATTAGTGAAAATAAAAATAGTTTCGACAAAACAAATCTTCAAACATTAAATTTTAGATCAAATTACCAATCAAATTATAAAAAGTTATACTCTGGTCTAATATTACTTATTATTATTGTAAGAAAGAAAATTTCACATGTCATATTTTATGAATAATATTATTATTTTTTTAATAATAATAATATTTTGAATTTTTAAATTCAAAATAACCCAATGAGAGATTAAAGATCAAATTGGAGTTAATTATTGTGATAATTAAACCCTAATTAGGAAAATAAAATAAAAATTCAAAAAATAGTATTTGAATATTTTCAGGATATTTCTTAAACCAATATTTTGGCTAAGGCCCTGTTTGAAATATATTTTTAAATTCTAATAGTTTTATAATATTTACAGAGTTTTTACTCATTATTATATCAACGCAAGCACATGTACGCCCTTTTAAATAATTTTGTACAATTATTTATGCAATCTAAACATATCCTTGTTTAGGACCCTGTACTATTAATTAAAGAAAATAAATGTTATAAATAAATTTTAAATAGCTAGACTTTGTTTATTTTAATTAAAAACGTAATTTGGCAAAATACGAACCCTTACAAATATTCTGGTATAAATACGTTTTTATACGTATCATTTTAATTATTTTCCTAAAATCATTTAGAGACTCTGATTTCAAATAAATAATATTTTAAATTAGTTATGTTTAATTAATTTAAACCGGGTTTTTGTCAAATTATTATTTGCCCCCAAATTATTAAAATTTTAACAAAATTAATTATTTTTACATAATTAATTCCAAAGCTCCTATGTATTATTTTAATTTTTTTTAAATAATCTTTTCTTTTAAAAGAAGCATGACACACAAACCAAGGTTGAAACGCATAAATTTCGAGTCACCCCGCAATATTTCTCGTATTAACACGTGTGGACACGTGTTAAGCTACGGAGAGAGTGATTTCTGACGGTTATATATATACTTATTTTAAAAAAACTAAAAATCAACTAACCAATTCATTTAATTTTTTTATATTTTTATATATATAATGATTTTGATTATTTAATAATCAAATTTAATAATAATTCACATTTCAAAAAATAGAAAAATAAATCAATTGAATATAATTAATTATTTTAAAATAAATAATTAAATGATTATAATAGATAATTAGACAAATATAAAAAAAATATTTTAAATTAATATATATATATATATATATAAATGAAAAAAAAATGTGGTAATAAATAAAACATTATTTTAAATGATTTAAATAATTTCTGACAAATTTTAAAATTAATTATAAAAATAATTAATTTGAGTTCAAATTTTAATAATCCGAGAATTTTCCGTAATCAAATTACAATTTGATTTTTTTTTAAATTCGTTGTTTAAATTAATTTAAAATAATTAAATTAAAAGATTATTTCTTTGAAACAGAGTCACCAATAGATTTTTGAAAAATAAAATAAAAATGGCATACGTGTACAAACATATTTTTAGCTAGAATTTCTTTCAGTTCGTAGTTTGGTGATACTCGAGAAAGGGCTTTTGCGCGTTATCCTCCGTACCCGTTTTGAAAATGGTCTTACTTATAAATTTGGCTTTTGAAAATCGATTGTATAATGTTTTATTTTAACCGATTATTCTTCTGGTCGTAAGCATGCATATGTTTGTGCGTTATTTAAATAATTATAACAACAATTATTTAAATGCTGGTACATGTTGCTGAACAACTTAAGAAGTAAAATACCTAAAGAACATCAGTTTAAAAGGCATTAGGGTTTAAAAGTAAATCTTAAAGGGCCTTTGTCAAAATAATTTTTTGTAGAAATATCTGAAAAATAGTTTGAAAGTGTTTTCTAATTTTTTGGGATTATTAAAAATGGTTTGAGTTTCCAAAAGTTCAAAAATAATTTTAGAATTTTAAAAAGAAAACCAAACAGCCTAAGGCATGGGTTTGTTTTATCGGTCGAAGGCTAAAAGCCCTCGGTCCTAGGTCATAGTCTTCGGTCCTAGGTCGGAAACCTCTCGGTCCAGGTTCAAGATCCTGGGTCGGGGTGCTAAGGTCTCTCGATCCTTTGTTAGAATTCTTGGTCGGGTGCTAGAATTCTCAATCAGACTCATTGGTCTTGGGTTTAAGAGTTCTCAATGGGTGCGAGACTCTTCGGTCATAGGTCTGACTTCTTGGTCATGGGTGGAAGTCATCGGTCCTAGATGCATGAGTTTTCGGTCGGGTGCGAGACTTCTCGGTTCTAGGTCGGACTTCTCGATCAGATGTAAAAATCCTCAGTCAGAATTCTCGGTCCTAGATGAAGAACATCGATCGGATCTCTCGGTCCTCAATAAAGAACGATTGAACCTCTCGGTCCTAGCTAAAAATCTTTTGTCGGACTTGTCGGTCATATGTTAGATTTTTCGGTCCGAAGATTCTTGATCGGACCCCTCAGTCCTAGGTTGGACCACTCAGTTCTCAAGAACATCAAAATTATAGGTTTTTCAATTTTGATTGAGACTTGGATTCTTTTATCCAAGGACCTGGGTAGCTTCACAAAGCTCCCGTGAGCATTTAGATCATCATCCCAAGATATCAATCAACTTGGAGATGATCAATTTGTTTTGAAACAGTTTATAGCCAATAATTGAGTTTTTGGTTTTAAAGTTGTTTTGAAGTCTAAGGAGCAAACCAATACCTTCACTTCATATATATATATATTTTTTAAACGGTTAGAACAATTTTATTATAAATTGGATAACTAATTTTTTTTAGTGCTTACAAGTATTTTCTTTTATGATAAAAAATTATTGTAATAGATAATTAAAAAATATTTTAAAAAATTAAAATTAATATAATAATTAAATAAAAAATATGTGCTAATAAAAATATTATTTTTTATTACAATAAATTATTGGACAGTATAAATAAAAATATGTGATAATAAGAAATTATTCTTTGAACATAATTTTTAATTTTATAATAATAAATAAGTCTCGACTACATCTCTCAATAATTTAAAACTTAACATAATTAAATAAAATTTTAATTTAAATAATTTTATAAATTTGTTTTACATTATTTTTAATTTTTTTAATTTATTTTTTGAAAACATTTTTATTTATTTTATTTCAGTATTTTTAATTAATATATATTATTATTATTTGTTTTTTTATTAAAAATTAACATTAATTATTATTTTTTGTGTCTTAATTTATTTTTGTATAATAATAAATAAGTTTCAAATACATTTTTAAATCACTTTAAAACTTAACATAATTATTTAAATATATTTTAAAATTTAATAAAATTGATTTCTCAATATCGCATTTTGGTATGTTTTAGGCATGTACTCACCTTCAATGGACAAACTCGATTACACATTTTGGCATGATCTTAGGCATGACTCACTATTTGTGGATGCGTATCATTGATTTTTATCACCAATTTGTGTGTTACTCAAGCTCACATTTCCTTCATTAACGAACCATTCTAGATTACACATTTCGGTATTGCGTTACTCAAGCTGACATTCCTTTCATTGACGAACCATTCTAGATTTCACCTTTCGGTATGATCTTAGGCCCTAAATCACCCTCAGTGGACGAATCTTTAGATTTTCTCACTAGCATTTGCGTTTTCACACCAATGTTTGTTTATACAAGCCGACAATATTGCTTTTGTTTCATTCACCACTATTATAATACAGTTGAAATAATTTAATCGCTAGATCAAATACTTTAATCGCTGGTTGTAAGTATTAAACGTGAATACTTTAATCGAATCCTGGTGATAAATATTAAACGTGAATACTTTAATTGCTAGATCAAATAATACAGTAGAAATAATTTTATAATTTATGTATGTATATATATTTTGTAAGTTAAATTTTTTAATATATATATATATATATAAATACATTTTATATATATTATAATTTTGTAATATATATATATATATTATTTTAATTAAATATATTTCTCTCTTAATTAATTTTTAATATTTAATAATTATATAATGTTATATATTTATTTATTTATATATTTTATCATATTTTTCTTAACTAAAAATTATAAAATTTAAAAAAACAAAACAAAATTATGATACAAAATTATATGTATTATGATGAGTGATAAATAATAAAAATTAATTATATATATATATATATATAGACTTTAGAAGAGAGAAATGTTATTCTGAGAGCATATAGTATACCTCAAATTTATTATGATAAAAAATTATATGTATATATATTTATATATATATATGATGAGTGATAAATAATAAAAATTAATTATATATATATAGACTTTAGAAGAGAGAAATGTTATATTGAGAGCGTATAGTATACCTCAATTTTATTAATTAAGCTTTATATATATATATATATATATATATTTATATATATATATATATATTTATATATATATATATATATATTTATATATATATATATATATATATATATATATATTGTTATAATAATTTAATATTATTATTAAGTCTTTATGTCTTTATTGTAAAAAGGCTTAATTATTTTTGACAAAACAATTAATTCATAATAAAAAGAAAATACGAAGGTAAATAAAGAGACAACCAATGTCAACCGTTAAAACGATTAATAATTTTATTTAATGGTTTATTTTTTCAACAATATAAAATCATATTCTCACTAATACATCATCTTACACCATATCATCTTTCTTTCTAAAATTTTAAAAGATAATTATTTCGATAATTTATTGTGATCACGGTGATAGTTCATGTACGTTTGTCAAAATTTGTTGCGTACTGATTCTAATATTGAATAATTACTAGTTTCATTGTACCTTAGGAGATATCCATCTAATAAACTTCAACATAAGAGGGAGACGGTAAAACTGTTTAAAAAAAATGTATTAAGCGCATGTCTCGAATAAACCTTTAACTTCGGTGATTTCGTTCTTTTGTAGATTTTAGTTTATTTATTTTCTTTGTAACATAGTATTTATACATATTTTCTGTTATTTAAAAATAAAATACCTAACAAAAATTTCTTTTGAAAAGTTTGCCATAATGCTCTCCCAATCCTTGAAAATTATTTTTGATAATAAATCTCGTCATCCGTTATATGTCCTAGATTTTCTTCCAATATAGAAATTGTTGAACGCTCATTGTTACTATGCCAAGAAAATCTTGTTACATTCACTATCTAGTTATCTCATTCTGAATTTTTTATTAATAAATTTGACACATGGTTACTTAAGACTTTTGATAGAAATGGTCATTACCTCAAATATTTGTTTTAACAATAGTAAAAAAATCATTATTTGTTTGATAAATCAAAATTCTTGACTTCAGTGTATTATTTATCAAACTGAAACTTCCTACAGAGTTATTATGAGTTGGACACTAGACGAATAAAGATCAACTATGATGTCTCTTTTCTTGAAAACATATCCAAGGCATCTTCCAAAATATTATTCAGATCATATGTGTAACTTTGTTAGAGTCTTTGGTCATAACTTAAGATGCCTTAACTAACTCTGTTGTGACCAATACCAAAGCAATTTGGCAAGTGTTGTAGTGTGTTGTGGACAATCAATGACACAATCTCAATTTGAGTTATATGCCAAAAATATAGTATATGTCATTCTTGATACTAGGGATGGACAAACCTACCGATCCGATCTGATACCGCCTATATTTTTTTAAAAATTGCGATCCGTATCCGATCCGGTATCCGACCACTATCCAATCCAAAAACATCGTATCGGATCGGCCAGCCGGATATGCACTGATCCGATTTTTTTTCATATTTCTAATTTTTTTTCATACGCTAGAAAATTAAAATTGTTTTATTAATGATCTCAGTTATGAATTTAAATATAATTTCAATGCCAAAATGAAATCAATATTTTTTGTTTGGGTTTGTAAAGAAAAATGAGAAAAAAACAAATAGAAGAGACATATTTTTATTTGGGTTTGTAGGTTTGTAAAGAAAAATGGAAGGAATAGAGAGATTTTTATTTTTGTTTGGGTTTATAAAAAGAAACGGAAGGAAAAGAAAAGAATAGAGAGATTTTTGTTTGGCTTGTAATTGTTTAATAATATTTTTATTTGAGTTTGTAAAGTGAAAGAAGAAAAAGAAAAGGAGAGAGATTTTTGATTGATTTTGTAATTATTTAATAATATTTTTGTTTTGGTTTGTTTATTTAAATAAATATTAAAAATTATCGGATTGGTTTCGGGTATCCGATTTTTTTTGCCCGATTCGTATTCGATCCGGAAATCCAATAAAAATATCGGATCGGATCGATATCCGAATCCGATCTATCAAATTTGGATTTTTTTGGATCGGATCGGCCGGATCAACGGATTAGATCGTTGAGATCGGATTTTTTTGCCACCCCTACTTGATACACCAAAAGGAAGTAATTTGAACCTTGAATATGTTATACAAGACAGTAAATAAATTATAATGTCACCACCAACATTGAATAAATTATGATGTCACCATCATCACTCGCAATGCTAATGAACATACTATTTGAAATTTTAATTCTCTCTATAGTTTTTATTTTATGTCCTAGCACCACTGAAAAAACTTCTTTGTAATAACATTATATTTTCCTAACTGATGGGAAGATAATTTATCAAAAAATATTTATCTTAAATAAATTTTGAATTCTTAATTTTATTTATTTATATTTATTATTAAAATAAAAAATAAATTAATATAAGAAAAAGTTCATTTCATTCATTAATAAGTAAATTCACTACTTAGTGGAGAGAAATAACAAATTAATAAATTAATAAAAAGTTGTTTTTTTATTTAAATTGATCCACGATTTCACCTATACGAACCATATGGGTAGTACTTATGTCTCTCACACCAAGATCCAAATTGTTATAGAGTAAGCTAATAAATACAAAAGATTATTGCAACCAATGTATAGTAACTAGGGCTGCAAATGAGTCAAGTTCGAACCGACTTGTTTATTATTTAAGTGGAGCTCGAGCTCATTTAAAACTTGTTGATCTTTTTCGAGTCTGATAATAAATAATATTTATTTTAATATTAAAATTTAAAATAAATATTTTTTCTTTATAAATATTTGAAAATTTAATTTTAGTTCAAGTTTTTCGAGTCGACTCGAGACGAGCTTGTAGATAAATAGTCGAGTCGAGCTCGAACTCAAATTTATAATCTCGTTCGATTTCGAATTCGAGTCGAGCTAATAAATATTTAATCGAGTCGAATTCGAGTTAAAACTAGATTAAGCTCAGCTTGACTAATGTACAGCTTTAATAGTAACTAAATATAATGATTACAATTCAATTAAACAATTTAAAATTAATGCATAAATCAAACTATGATGACATCCCACATTCATGACCTTTGCTTTCATTTAAAGTTCTTCTAGTGGGAATATTGAGAATCGAATCTATGACTATGACATTTTGTTCTTTTAAGTCAACTTATTTTCACTAAGTCAATCGGTTCTTTTAGATAGCATTACATTTATAACAATTAAGATCCTGGTTTGAATCTCTATGGATATAAATTAAGAGAAATTATAAATGTCAAAATGGTGGGTGTAGACCATCATTTATGAATCCAAATATTATTTTCATTTTATAAATGTTTATCAGATTGAATTTGACTATTTAGTTAAATAAATATGCAATGATTTAAGAAGGTTTGTAATTGGAGTTTAAACGAAAAAGTTATTAATAAAACAAATTCCTTACAAAATTTCATGAAAAGTATAAGAAATAAATGATGAAAACGCCGCAAGTCTTATGACAACACACAAGAGTAACGCATACCCAAACTGCTCATATCAAAAATGTGTTTGAATTTCAAATTTGAAAAATATTTATGTGAGATTATTTTTGCTAAGTTTTTTTCCTTTTTATATTTCTTTCTGAAATTGAAATTGATTGATAACCCTTTAGAATTCAATCAAAGTGGAAAATGGAAAGTTAATCCCAAGATATAAAATTCCAAAAGAAAATCAAAACATCAAAACTGAATTATTGAAATTCAATTTTCAGGTATGAATACCTAAGTTCCATCTCGTTTAAAGATTTTCTAACATTATAAAACCTCCAAAATATTTTAAACATGTTATAAGTAACTATACAATTTTGAATTTGTGTAAAGACTAAATTGAGTTTTTAAATGTGAATTTAATAAGTATCTAAATGAAAAATCTAAAAAATATATATATATATATATATTCATATGAAGGCATGTTTAACTCTTCTATGTGGAATAGAAGTATGGAAGGCATTAGTCTCCAAGCATGCTTGGATCTTTCAATACAACCATGCACATGATGCTAATTATGAAGAGTCAGGGTCCTCTATTAGGAAAAATGGAATCTCCACAAAAGAATTAGGACCAAAATGATCCACTAACTTGCATCAACATTTTGTAATGATCAAAGTACATAAACATCTAAGAAAATTCATTATTAACATGCAAATTAATTCTCCAAATTAAAGTAAATAAATAGCAAAAATTGAAAAAGTCAATAATCAAATTCAACAATACCAGAATTCAATGTTCAAAACATGCAAGCAATTTAATATCTCCAAATTAAGGTAAATAAATACCAAAATTTGGAAAGAATGTGACAACAGAAGATAATAAAGTACCAAAGTTTAATTTAAATTATTGATTAAAATGGAAATCGATGTTGATTGGAACTATGCGGGTTGGATCACCGGTATGATACTCCTCTCATGTCTTCTCATTGGTTTATGCTCTATGATTTTGACTGAGCCATCACTCAATCCAATCGCAAATTGGTAGGGCTTATGTGGATGTGCGGTCAATACAATGGATTCATGTTCATCCCTGCATAATTACAAATTAAGAATTAATAAAATAATCTGATCTGATCATATATGAAAAAAATAAATTTTTTACCGATTCAATAGAGTAGTGGGAAGGTAAACATTGGGTGTAATATGACATATTATCCTTAAGTTGTTGGAGTCAAATATGCCAATCTTCCCATCCCGGAAGGCTGCGTAAATCATCCGACAATCCGACGAGTACTTGACCTCACCGGATATTGGTGACGGGAGAGCCCCTTGGGGAACCCACTAAACGCGACAAATCATATAAGAAAAGTTTATAAATAATCTTTAATGAATTATTTATTTTGTTAGGTAAATACCTGAAGTAAACGAGTCATTGTAGTGCCGTTATATATTGCGAGATGCGTACCATGGGACACGAGAATGCGAATTTGGTCAAGGTGAAACTCGACAGTCGTGTCCCCAATCTGAGGAGCCTCTTCACCACCCGGGAGTTGTAAGAAGAGGGAATTCTTCTTATCCCAATTATTCATACTCCAGCAACAAAGCTGCCAATATCATAATATATATATATAATTACTTACAAATGAATTTTTTTTTGTAAATTAAGAAACAAAACAAACATTAAGAATTATTACTTGTGCATCAGCACTAGATGAAACCATCAATTTAAGTTTGCATGAAAAAGTTAACCCTGTAACTTTTTTTTCATGTTCTGCAAGTATCATTTGCACCTGTCCACAACAACACCCCAACATAATTTATATATCAACCATCTTTAATATTTATTAAAAACAAACTGTCAGACACGAAAATTTGTCACTATTTCATTACCGTGTCCATCATAACATTGTAAATATAGATATGCCCGTCCTGCATTCCACAAAATATTATATTTTTATTGTGCGGATGATAAGCTGCAAATGTTGAATCAGGTTGAGGTCTCATAAGAGTATCCATCTCCTGTTAAAATTATTCAATAATCAATAATCATGTTCGCTTCAACTAATAAATGTCTTACACTAGACAATGAAAAGATTCTTACATTAGAGGATAACAAGTAGGAATCAATATTCCTCGTAATAGTCGAAGAACAAATTGCAGCCTCATAGTTCATAGTACCAATAGTACTATTGGTTGGCTGCGAAAGACCAAAAATCGCATTGGCCATTCTTCTGTTTTCTGACCACTTCCAAAACTTATGACTTCCAGTGGTGGTAAGTGCCAAAAGTCCGCATTGTTCATTAGTATACACAAGTTTACCAATCTATACATAATTAAATTGTCAATATTTGTTTTTCACAATAATAATAACATTTTTGATACAAATAAAATAAAAATAAATACCTTGATGGCAGGACCACTACTAATATCGGGCAAAGTAAAAACCAGACATTGATTTGTTTCTGTTTCATCTTCAAACCTTGGTACAATAACATTTCTGGGCATGGGCACATTAACTCGGGGGGCCTGACATCATGTCAAACAAAAGTGTAAAATAAATATGTTAGTTACGATACAATGTATATATATAACTATTTAAACTTTGATTAATTATATACATTATAAGACGTTGAAGATTGTCCAACTTCAAGTAATCTTGGAACTGAATTAAACTCAATGCCCTGTTGAAGATCATGGTCAACATATAATTGTTAGCATATGTATTAATATTAATTCAATCTTATTATATATATATACATATCATACCGCCCTTATTGGTGCATAATTAGGCATAGCCCTAGCACGGAGAGCAACCAATGGAGCCGGAGCTGGAGCTGGAGGAGATGGAAGCGAAATGACGGGAGTTGGAGGGGGGCATACATGATCAATAGCTAAACTCGTGAAATCTGGATTTGGTCTTGGATGCCTACATTGCTGATGTTGCCATTTCAAACTGTATATATATATATATATATATAAAAATATATATTAATGTAATTAGAATGATAAATTGAAACATAATACCTAATCTAATATTAGAAACATATTTCTAGTTAGGACATACCTTTGATTCATTAAAGTTGTAATTCTTCCTGAACTTAAGTCAGGAAAAGTGAGTTTGCCAATGAAATCTGGGTTAGCTTTTACAAGTTTCTTGAGCTCTATCACCAACCTTCTACGAGATGCACTTGTGTCTCCATATGCAGACAACGCCTCATTTTCCCTGCACATGTAATCATTAGTTTCTCGACTCAGTTAAGGTTTAAGATGTGGTCATGTAATTGTGTTCCTCAATAGAGTCGGCTCTAATACAAATTGAAAAACTTTATACAAATATAAAAATAAATTTGAATTTATCTCTTATGTAAAAAAGTATTTAAAAAACCAGAGCAAGAAACAAATTTTTAAGCTAATATAAAGCTAGATATCTTTAAAAATAATAATATAATAGAATTACATTTTAAAGATTTTCTATGAAAACGACATGTAATATTTTATAAGCTAACCAAAACACAATATATATCTTTAAAAAAAGGTTTGAATACTCTTAAAATGCAGTTAGATTAATTATACAAACAATAAAGACAAATAGTTATACTTGCAAAAATTGTTGTTTAATAGAGTGAGAAGGATAATAAATTTTTTACTTATCACTTAATAAAAACTGTCAAGAAAATTTTATACCCTATAAAAAGAAAAATTAATTTATGCCTTGAAAATGTTGTTAGGTTATAAACACGATACGACAATTAATTTGTACATGTGAATCAATTTAATATATAAAAAATCTTGTCAAAAACCTGAAATTCGACAAGGTTATAAGATGTATGAATTGCTTATATAAATCGTCGTCCACTTGTTGAAATGGTTTTAAGTCTTTCATTAATATTTCAACAGCTGTGTGTTTATCGTTCCTGCAAATGTAAATTAAATTAAACACACAAAATTTACCAATCATAAAAATCAATTAAAGTGTTAATAGAAAATAGATCTACATTGACAAAAAAAAACTTATTAAATCAGTTGATATACCTATCGAGAGTTTCAAGATACTTTTGTTTTCGAATCTCGAAATATATCTTCGTGGAGTGTTTGTTTTTATCTAGTTTTGTGAACCTAGACAAATATTTCTCCACTTCTACCCATTCACCTTTTAATACTTTGTCCTCAAAATGCTTCATGTTGAAATAAACTGATGACTCTTGTTCAAGCCTAAAGAAAGCACAATAATTCAATTTAGATCAACGTACTTAAGAATCTCGAAGTTGTTGTTCATTAGTTATGCAAAAAAAAATTATTAATAAAGAGATTTTGAGTATGCATGTATATATGATTTACCTAAGATAGGTTGATAGATAGATTGAAAAATGATTACATACCATTTTTGGTTTGAAAAGGTAAATTCATTTTGCTAATGGTTATTAATCAATTGTAACCATATTTACATTCTTACGATTTAGTGATGAGAAAATCAACAAAAGATGAAAATTTGGCTGAAGAAAATCCAAACAAAACATAACGACAAAAAAAATACAATGATTTGTAACTTATATGCGAATTTCGTAAACAAAACATAAACGACAACAAAATGTACATCGATTATAACCTAACAAATTATAAACGACAAGAAAATTTACAATAATTTATATCATGAGACAAATTCAGTAAACACATCGTATACGACAAGAAGATGTATAGTAACCTGTAGGCAGACTCTGTAAATCCCTCCTCATTCAAAAACTGGAGAATCAGAAACACCAAATTTTGTTTGAAAACATTGTTATCAGTCATTTTGTTTACGAAAAGTAGTTAAAGAAAAACAAGAGATTCAGAGATCAGAAGTAACAATTAGAGCAAAGAAAAATGCTAGAGAAACTCTTGTATGTTTTGATGCAATAAGAATGAGAACACATCCTATTTATAGTTGTGTAACAAATATTTTTCTGGATTGTCTAAGGATTATTTAAATGAACATTATCTTGATCATTTAATTAAATATAATGAAATATTCACTTAAATTATTAATTAAAATGATAAACTGCATTATTGTATTTTAATAATACTTTAAAATATTAAATACAACATTATTTTACTTAAGTAACCCAAAATAATCAAAGAAAAAATATATTTCAAACTAACTCTAAAGTCTAAATCTCAACCACACATTCAAACTTTTAAAAAATAATCCCCTATCCAAGTCACTTTTTCACTTTTTCATTTTTTTTTTTTAAATGACTTTTCACATCAATTTTTAATTTTTACCACAAGAACCACCACTTATTTTTAAAAAGTGTATGAACTTTATTTAATGCGTGATTATCTATTTAGATAAAATAAAAATAAAAAAGTTAATATTGTGATTATCTATTTAGATAATAAAAAAAAGTTACATAGGATGATTATCTTCTTCTTCTTTTTTTAAGTCAAACAGGATAAGGCCTTATTTAAAGAATATTTTATTGTTTTTAATGTAAAAAAAATAAAAGTTACTATTGATGATTATCTTTTTCTCTTTTTTTTAAGTCAAACGGGAAAAGGCCTTATTTAAAGAAATTATTTTATTGTTTTTAATGTAAAATTGGATGGTTTTAATTATATATTATTAAATAAAATTATCAAAATCTTTTAATTAATTTAATTATAAATAATATTGATTGATTATATAATAAGTTATTTACAAATAATTTCAAATAACTCATAAAAATAAAAATTGTTAAGAAGAATAAATTAATTAATAACCTGTTGAGTTGTTTGAAAAAAAAAACTTAAAACTTAAGGAGTTTGAGAGAAAATGCAATATAGTGATATTTCTCATTTCTATTAAAATCATGAGTATTTTCGCGATATTTTTTTATTTAGTTTAAATTAATTATTTCTTTGATAAATATAATTTATTATTTATTGATAAATTAATTATTTCTTTAACAAATATATGTTATTCTCTGTTAATAAATTATTATTTTATTAACAAATATAAAATATTTCTCATTATAAGAAATACATTGTTTTCTTAAATATGTTGTTTTCTTAAAATAATATTAGTTGCAATTGAACAAAGCTTGTTATATAAAAAAATAAGTTATAAAAAATAAGTTCCAAATTTGCAATTGAACAAAGTATGAAAACTATTTTTTATTAATAAATTAATTATTTCTATAACAAATATAAGTTATTCTCTATTAATATTTAATTATTTCTTTCTTTAACAAATACAAAATATTTCCCAATAAAAAAAATAAGTTTGTTTTTTAAGAATATTAGTTGTAATTGATAAAAGCTTCTTATATCAAAATTGTTATAAAATATAACTCGTTTCCACATTTGCAATTGAAAAAAATATGAAAAAATTAAATATTTAGTAATGACTTTCATTTTAAATTAAGACGTTCTAAGTATAAGTAGGTTTTATAAATTAATTTTATCATATTTTACTATAATTTTTTTATATTTTATTATTATTTTTACGTTAATTTTAAATATTCAATTAGAATAATATAGAATTAATATTATAAATGTATCAAAAATGAGAAAATATTTATTTATTTACCATAAACTTTGACATATTTATATTCTTTAATAAAATAATATAATTTTAATTTATTTGTATTTTTTTATTATTATAATCATTTATGTAATTTGTTTTTTTATTTGACCATATAATATTTATTAATTTAATTGAATATTTTTTAAAATAACTTTTTAAACATTATAATTAATTTTAAATTAAAAATATATCTTCTTAAATTATAATATAAAGTAATGTTTTGCATTAAAATTATATTTATTTTAATTAATCTTTATAGAAAGACTAATTTAATATTAAAATAATAAAATTAAAATTAATATATTTTTTTAAAAGTTACAACAATCCAGATGAATCTAGCCCTTATCTGTCTTTTTTTTTTCTTTTTTTTTTTGGTCAAAGAAATGTTATATAAAAGAAGATAATAATGTATCATTAATGATGATTAATGAATCAAACATAAAATTCAACTTAGATTGTCCAATTTATTTGACAAGTGATTTTTTGTTATATTAGTAACTTCACTATGTACATATTGATTAACAAACTGTAGAGAATAGTAATAACTTTTAAACAAATTTTAACTTACCATCCAACTAACTTCCTTTAATGTTAGTCAGAGCCGCTGGCCCCGAGTTTTGGGCTATTCCAGTCCCGTTAAAAAAAGCTCGATATTTTTTATTGTCCTAAGTCGATTTAAAAAATTTAATAAAAAAAGAATAGTTTTTGGTAAGGTTTAAACTCATAACCAAACAAAGGTTATAAATTTTTATCTAAACAAATTAACTACACTATATTAGGTTCAAAATTACAATATATTTAATTAAAATTTTACTAATTTTAATAAATGGGTTGCCTTAATCCGAGGATTTACCAGGTTTACCCAGGCCCAATGTTAGTTTATTAAAGTAAAAAATTAAAAAATTAATGTAATTTGAGTAAATAAATAAAATAAAACGTATCCAAATTTTTAACATACTACTATGAATTGTAAATTGAGCATTTAATCAAAATAAACCAAATTTAACTACCCCTCCTCCCAAGACGGGCCTGACATTTGGGCCTATGTAATTATCAGAGCTGGCCCTCAAATTTGTGTGCACTATAGGCAAAACAAAATTGTTCTTAATTTTTATTTTATTATATATATTTATTTTAGCTTGAGTTGATTAAATATAATAGTTTTGAGATATTCTAATTGATCAAATATAATATTAATACATATATTGAGGTCCAAGAGTTCAAATCTAGATAATACACTTTTGATTTTTTTTACCCTCCAAATGGCCTTACCTTATGCCGGCTAAGGTAATTATAGTACATCGATAAGTTTTATTTAGTATGATGATAAGTTTTTACTTTAGTTTATATATATTTATAAAGTGAAGTCATAATAAAATAAAAAAGATTGAATTTTGAATGAGGATACCTGTAAGTATTTAATAATAACTATTAACTGGACTTTATTAATCATTTTTCACTAGTCCATGGGCTTGCTGCTCTAAGGCCTGCTCTGTTCGTGGTGTTGCCACGCCTAAAGACGTTTGATGTGGGTTTTTTTTTAGTTTTTTTCTTTATTTATAATTAATTTTTATTAAAAATTAATAATTAATAATTATATTTTTTTTATCAAATAAATTCTTTATAGATAGCATTCCAAAAAAAAAATCTAACAACTAGTTTTATGTGTGTTTTTTTTTTTTTTTTTTTTTTTTTTGATTTTGACCTAAAACTCAACAATTCCTTTATATATTTTTCAATTATAAAATTATTCAATATATTAATAAAAGTTTTAGTATACATCTACCTTATTTTATCAAACAATAAAATAATTCAAATAACTTTCATCAAACAATGGAAAGAATCCCTTGTTACGGGATTTCTTATATATCCCTCATATGGGAGAGACAAAACGGTCATATTTAAAAGAATAAAATAAAAAGTATTTGACCATTTTAAATCTCCTTCTAAAGAGAACATAAGTATCTCATAATTTGTGAAAGATTTTAGAAGGTATTTTAGATTTTTACACATAACTTACATTCTTTTTCAACTATCAAATTTCTTCTTTTATAAATCAAAATATTAAATATATTCTTTTATAAAATTTAAATAAAAATCTGGTTTTTAAATATGACTAACTAATTTTCTTTTAGATTTTTTTTATTATATATTTTGAAATAGAATGTCCAAAATTGCATTTGCTTGTAAATAAAACATTTCATTATCTTTAATCAAAACTCTTACAAATAATGTTTGATTATAAATGGATTTGAATAAAAAAATAAAAAAAATCAACAAGCTCTAGGAGATTGTTTGATTTTGGTTTATTTAGGATTTTATTGGTTCATTTTTTTAATTATTTAATGAAAAAATTGTAAGTTTATTGTAAATTATCTTAACCCACATCATTGATCTTCACATTTTAATTTAAGATGTATTATGAATTTTGAATAAAAATAATAATAATAAATCAAACAAGCACATTCATTTGAGCAAATTCCAAAAACAAAAACAAAAAAAGACACTGAATTTGTTACTTTTGGCAATTCAAAAGAAATACCGCACAAATAATATCACATAAAGGTTTCGTTCGATATTTATAAGTTGTGTATGGATGTTTATGTAATAAGTTGTTACATAATTAAACATTAAGCTTAATTTTCAAATCTACCCAACGGTTAAACAAATGTTACTGGTAAATAAAACATTTATCTCTTTTTCATTATGATGTTTTTATTTATTAAAGCAGATAAGACAAGACTGATAAGAAAAGTCAAGCTTTTATTTATTTTTTATTTTTTTTACTTTTGAATATCCCTCACTCACACAAACTCATAAAAGAAAGAAAAAAATTCTCCCATCCCCCACTCTTCACGCACTGAGCTTTCTCCGGTCACGTCCGATGGATGTACTTTTTTTCTTTTATTTTTTCTACTATTCAATATCTTCTATTCCACCAGCTTTCTGTCCCATCCACCCCCGCCCGACCCGGCCCGGCCCCATCACCAATATTAATGTTGAAGTGGGACTCTCATGTACGTAGTGTTGTTATATTCATAATCAAAATATATCACCTATAAACTATAGTCCAATCAAATTGATGTAAAAATATAACTCACTTTTCAACAACAACAAAAAAAAATGAAGTAAAACTATAAAATAATGCAATGAACTTCAATAATGTAGTAAAATTATATCCACAAGAAAACCCCACTAACTAAAAAATATCAAACCATCATTTTTGTTTTGTTGTGTTTCTCTCTAGGGTTTAGTTCCAAAAACCTAATTGTGATCATAACCCTCCTTTGTCTTTATTATCAATCCAGTCGAACAAACTACTAAAATGATCGAACGTGTTACCCTTATTAATAATATTGTCACCTTTCTCTTGACCAAAATACCCTTGGCTAAACAATAAACCGATAGAGTCCCCATCTATCTCTCCCAAGTCCCCAAACAAGTCATCGCAATGACCTGAATAATCCGGCAAAGTAGGCTTATAATTATTATTATTACTATTACTCATTAGAGAATTATCATCATGATGATGATGGAAACCGTCCAATCCAAAAGTAGTGTCATTCCCATCCATTTGCTCTTCCTTAACCATTGGTTGCTCCTTCTCATCTTCTTCTTTCTTTGTGTTTATTAATGTTAATGATGATGCCTTGTGAGGTTGTTTGGAACATGTACTTGACTTCGATTTTGAGGTTGTTCCAACCATCTTGTTGGGTTGGGACCTTGTTGACCCGGCAAGTGCATTCCTTTGGGTAGGCCAGGCATGGTTGTGCTCGGAAGTGTAGGTTATGACCAACATGTTTGGATCGTTTCGGCTACGTTCAACTTGTTTTCTTGCCAAACAACTCTTTGAGCTGCTGCACCTATAATATCCCCTATATATAATGCACAAAATAAAATACACTTGGGTTAACATTTAATTAAGTAAGATAACTAATTGGAAAAAAAAAAGAAGATGGTTTGAGTTAATTACCTAGGATAAGGAGAACCTTTTATGGGTTTCTGACCATATTTTCGCCATGCCCAAAGATCAGAAGGAACCACTTCCCCAGTTGACCTAGTACTATTAATGTTTATTGCTGTTGGTGCTGGAATGCACACCACCTTCTTTGCTTGGCTCCTCCTAATTAAAAAAAATCATCAATATTTGAAACAAATAATTAATGTCAAATTATAGCAGCCTTAATGTTTAATCCAATCATAGATTCATTTTCACAAGAACATTTTTTAAGGTAAAAAAAAATAACATATCTATTTTTTAAGGTAGAATAGAAGAGCCATGATGATTAATCGATCTTTAATTACTTAAAGCTTACATAAATGTACGTACGTACGTGTATATTAAATTTTAACATAAAATAATAATAATAGGAAACAAATTGAATTTGAAAATAGAAGTATATATAATTAAAGAATTAAATTCCCGTTTTTCTATATATATATATAATTACTCACCGTCTCTTGATCCCCGTATTTCCCGGGGACGAGATCTGAACCCGCTTTCCCGCAACAGCTGAAGTCGCCGGTGATCCGGAAGGAGAACCCGAAAGATGATCGGGCGAGATCTGAAGCATCCTTGAGAATATATTATTATTATTATTAATATTAGAAGAAGGATTCATCATCATTTGTTGTTCACGATGATCATCGTTATCATCAACGGAGGGAGTACTGTTGATAAAGAGTGGATCCGGCCTGAAGTTGCTAAACGGATCTCCAAACTCTTCAATTGGGTCGTCGACGGCGGCGACTGCGCCTGAGTGAAAGTCGCCGTCGTCGTCGTCGACGGTGGTGAACTTCCAGCTGTCGGAGGAAGAAGGGATTCCACTGGCCCTTAAGATGTCGGCTAAGTCTCCTTGGTAATTCTCCGTCATATTGCTACAAAACATACTCTCTCTCTCTCTCTTCTGGTTTTTCTATCGAGATAATTCATTAACGAGAGGGCATCTTTTATTTTGATATTTTTAGTATTTTGTCCCCCAAACTTCCATTATATGTTTACTTTACTCCTCAAATCCATCTTTCTCCAATTTTGGTCTACAAACTTGTGGACTCTTTTGAATTTACCCTCTAACTATACCAAATCAATAGAAGTTGCCCACACAACCAACAAATGCATGATTGTTCACTTAACTTAAAACTAATTAGTATTAACACAAATATACAAGAAAAGTATTGACAGAAAATTATAGAAAAATCATGTCACATGTGGATTAAAAATTTATAAAAAATATTCCTACAAAATTTTAAAATCTAAATTCATATGTAATTTTTCAATTCCATTCGATTTTTTAAAAAAAAATTTATGCTCCATATTATTTCTCTCACTAGAATACATAAATTTAAAAACATCATATAACAAGTTATATATTTACATTAAGAAATGATTTGATTCATTTATTTTTTTAAATATTACTTAAAATTAAACTATTCCATTCATATATTTTCAACCATCATTAAATTATTTAATCCATTAATTAAAATTTATATAAAAATTACTTTATTTTTATAATTTAACTACTTAAAACTCACGTAACAAAACTTAATTTTTTGGCATGGAAGAACGTTTTGATTTTGGCTTATTTGAATTATTTTAAGTTTTTATTATATATATATTTTTTAAATATAGCATTACTATTTTTAACCATTAAATTACTTAATTTATCAATAAAAATATCAAAATATTATTTCTTCATTTAATTTAAAATTAAATTATAAATAAAAAAGTTGTAATTTAATTTGTGGATAAAATCCAAAAATAATCTAAAAAATCCTAATCAAACGGGCTCTTAAAACAGTTTCTTTCATTTTTCATCTCTTGCTCCATTTTTCTATCATATTTAATACCGTATATGTCCAAATACTTTATAAATTCCTCCAATATTTATTTTGTAACTAGCTAGCTAATTTTTCTATGTGCACTTCAAATAGTTTATTTTTTTAAAGGGAGTGACTATAATCAATTATTTTTTTTATATACCACTTAGTTAGAATTTTTTTAACAATTCAACTAAAACAATTATTATTTTTAATGGGAATGTGATCGTATGATGTATTTGTGACACACAATTTTATTAAATATTAATTTTAATGAGAATAATTGTAACAAGTAGTTACAATAATGTTAATAGAATAAGCTTATAAAATGAGGGAGTTCCTAAGAGAAATTTTCAACTCTTTTAATGAACTCTTCAACAGAAAAAATTGAATTATTTAAGTATTAAAACATTTTTAATCTTTGTCATTAAGATATATCTAAGGTTTAAAATAAAGAATATCCAGAAAATGAAAATTTCTAAGCTAAATATACTTAAATAGTCAAATCTCACCTAAAATCCAATAATTAATTTATTGGTGTTTTATTTCTTTATAATTAAATAGTCAAATCATTCTTTTTAAAACATTAAATCAACATAAACTGTCAACTAATAATTATCTACAACAATAATATATGTATGATCCATATTTGAATATTAATTACCAATTTAGCATTAATTTAATTTATTTATTCAATAAATAAACAATATGTAATTAGTGTGTTTAAACTTAATAAACACAATCTTTATATTTTTTTTAAATGTTTTATGAAATATAGCCTGAACCATTAACATTATTCAAATATTTATGTTATTAAGTGGTCATTTTCTCTTACTATAAAATTTAATATTTGGAAAATTCACTAACATTACCAAAATATTTTTAATTTTAGTTTATTATACTTGATAGTTTAGTAATAATACTAATTTGTTGGGCTAGTAACAACGGATATTATTTAAATATAGTAATAATGTCTAGTAAAAAAACAAAAACAAATATATATATATATATATTAATTATTTAATTATACTTTTTTAATTAAAAAAAAGGCGGCATGCAGCCGCATTTCTCGGCAATCATTTTCCTTCCCAAAACGTTCCTCATCTTTATGGCCCACCTGGATCTCGACTTCACGATGCAAAAATTAATTTTCTAATTAAAAGTATTGTACCAGCAATTCTAAATATTTAATTACTTTAAAAAAATATATAACTAAGAAAATATATATTCTTTTTAATTATCTTTATATAAGTAGTCTAAATTATTAAAGCTTATCCCAAATAATTTGTAAATAGGTTTAAGGAAAGGTAAATACAATAATTGTGATATTTCAATCATATTTATGATTAGTTGTCTATCTATACTTAATTAGAGTAGTATTTAAGTTTTGGGAAGTTCATTTTCAATTTCAATGCTTTTAGAGTGATTGTGATATTTTTAAATTTAGAGATGTCATATATTATTTTCTTTAACATATCAAGACTTGTAACTTTGTGGTCAATTAGTATTAAAGTTTCTTAATTTATTTGTAATTCATAATTTTACACTATATTAAAGAATATAGATATGTTTTGTCATTTTTTTTAAATACTTCATCTATTATGAAAATAATAACATTTAAGTATATATATATTCAGGTTGAGATCAGGGCGGGAACAAAAATACTATTTTCGTCCGATCTCAATTAACTACCGGTCAAGATGGGAAAAACTACCCAAACTGAAAATTTCAGTTAAATTATCGCGAAACATTTTTAAATTGACATATGAATATTAATGGAATATTTATTGTTTAAATAAATAAATAAAATCGTGTAAGAAACCATTTAAAAAATAATCAAAGATTTGCTATTAAAAAACTTGGAGGGAATGATAGATGAAACGTTAATGATGCACGAGCTTTCATTAATGTCCAATTAATTAACGACCAAGTTGTTAATTAAACTTTGTTTGTTTATAGATTTTTAAATAAAGATTACTATATTAATTGGACTTGTTTGTTTCCTATTTTCATATCAAAGTATAATGCTCATATATAATTAATTTAATGAACCCTAAATCCAAAATGTGATAATGATGAAGCTGGTAATTAGGCACATAATCCCACCACTAATAAATATTATTAAATTAAGTGTTGGGAAAAAATCTAAGACATACGTCCCTAATGATCTTTTCAAACAACAATTACATTTAATAATGACGTGTTAATAACTAATTACCGCAACTTAATTAATAGTGATATTTTTTTATAATTATTTCAATTTACTTATTTTTGACCTCACAAATTTTGGAACAAGGAAAAAATTTGGTTAATTCGATGCTACCACTACCGACACTACTTGTATTCCACTAATAGAGTGACACCTATACACAAAAGTGAAACATTATCTCTCTTATTTGTTGGTTTTTTTCTCTTTATACATGTGACGACGTTTTCTTAATGGATACAAGCACTACATGTACTGGTAACATCGAACTAACAATATTGAATCATATGGTTTTAACTAAGTTGGTTTGTTTTATTATTTTCTGATTATTAATTTGTTTTAAAGAAATGATTTGAAAATAGAATTTGAGTAAAGGAATGTCTGTTTTTACTCTCTTCTTTCTTTTCTTACACTTTTTCCTTTTTCCAACCAATAAAGTAATGTCACGTTATTCTCTATTATTTCTTCTTTGTTTTATTATTATTATTATTATTATTATTATTATTATTATTATTATTATTATAATTGATTAATTAATTCTGACATCACATATCCCACTTTCATATACATATACATGACAAGTGCAGTTTCAAATAATGGTAGGAACAAACAAATTAGCAGTGGGATTCTCTAAAATGTAAGAATCAGAAGCATCCTTCCATGTGACGAGACACATTTAAATAAATAAATAATTAATTAAATAATTAAATACTGCCAAATGCCAACCTTACACCTCGATTCTGGTGACGCCTTACCCGGATTTCATTATCCAACCTTAATTACGCTACTACTAAGCATGTTTGAAAATTGATGCTTCTTTCATTATTTTATTTCTACAAATTGTTTTATTCAAATTTCAAGTTTTATTTTATTCAAATCTTAATCCAATCATATATTTCACTAATGTTAAGTATTAGATATTAAGTCCGTTTAATAATTTATTCAAAATCAAATTTTATCTATCAAATCATTAAAATTCTATAATTTTGTAAACTACTTTTAATAAATTTTATTAGTAATCAAATAAAATTAAATATAATAAAACAAAAGTTTTTGTTTGAACAAAAACGAAAATATAAAGTATATGTAAAATTTCTTTATAAAAATCTTTAACTTTAATTAATATATTTTGAATACATCAAATTGGTTTGATAATTTAAATTAATTTAATTTTTAAAATAAAAAAATACAATAATTTTTTAAACCGAATTATTTAGTTTATAGATTTCAAAATAATAGTATTACTCGCATTTATCCCGAGTAAAAATATCACCGTGAAAAAAATATTACGGTAAAAATGTGGTAACATTTTTAATTTTATTTTTAACCGTTTTAAGTTTATGGGCGGGTCAACCCACAATCCGACTAAAGTATTCATTTACTCTCATATTATAGAACGATCTCTAAAACAATTAATACAGTTTGATTCCTCAACTATTTTGGTTTTACCTCTAGAGTTCACTTCTTTCTCATACTACAAGTGAAAGAAAAAATGTAAAGACTATCATTAAAGTAATAAAGACGAGATTTACTATATCTATATGAATTATGTCTCATATATTTATAAATATAACAGAATTCTTTCATTATTGCTCACTAATAATAATAAAATTTATAGTATAGCGTAGAGTCAAATAAAAACTATTGATGAATTACCACGTTCATCAAATTTTGTGTTGAATTTAAAATATAAAGTGTTATTAGCATAATTGGTTAAAGAGTTGTACTTGTTTTGTTAGGGTGTAAATTCAAACTATACTTATAACATTTTTTATTTTATTTTTAACCGTTTTAAGTTTATGGGCGGGTCAACCACAATTCGACCCAAGTATCCATTTACTCTCACATATATATATTCAAATTAATCACAACTCTTGACCCGACAATCTGAAGACTTTGAAAATTAAACATAATTATATATATATATATATATATATATATATATATATATTACTCAATTAATAAATTATTAAATATCTAAAAATTGAGAATTAACTAATCAATTCTTTTCCGAACGAATTTAAGTTTGAATCGATCTTCTAGATTATATATATATAAATCGCACGCTGAAAGCATCTGCCCGTCTTATGTCAGCCGTTCCCATGCCACGTCATACATGACGAATGCTGCATCCACCAGCAATTTCCATGGACGGCTAGGATTGATCCAGACACCTGTTCCATGGCTAGCAAACGGTCACCGTCTTATTATTTAATATAGTTTTATTAGTCAAATTTATTATTATGACACGTCATCATTTCCCCAATTATTATTATTATTATTATTATTATCCTATTAATAAATAAATAAACATCTTATTCACCGTATATGTTGATAGAATTAATTAAGTATATATATTAACGGATTTATTATATTCAACAAAATAGTTGAGTCATTCCATTTAGCATTCAAACAATTTTAAATATTGTTTAATTATTAATTAATGGTTAAACCAAATTTATTAAATTGAACAAAACTCATTGATCAAATTGAGATGCATTTAACTTAATTAATGTTATGATGATGAGTCCAAGATCTAGTTTAATTATATACTGACAAAAAGGAATCCTTTGGCTACTAATTAATTAAATTAAGAAAACATATATAATAATAATTAATTAATTAATTACAAATAAAATGACAAAACAGAATGTACATGTTTCGATCTCTTCTTAAGTTTTCATTATTTATATATATATAGTTAGCTGGTGATAGTTAATGCATGTCTCATGCTAGCTCTATGGAACTAGAAAGTTGTTCGTTTTCCAATTCTATTTATTAGAAAATTAATAAATGCTAAATTGAACAATCGAAGAAGAAAATACTGTATTGAATTGATCGAATAATAAATAATAACAATATTTATGACTAATAATTATAAGTACTATTAGAAATACTGATAATTTAAAAAGGACTAATTAATCACTTGGAAATTTATATAAAACAATGAATACTTATTATTTTAGGGGGCATAAAAAAATATAAATAAATAAATAAATAAATGTTTAGGGTGTTTTGAATATCTTGTATAGAGTTTAGTTGAATTAAGTGTTGTATGTATGCATTACTGCTAAATAATTCATACAAATATTTATTTTTCAAATTTATTCTAATTTTTTTTAACATTTTACCCACACAAACTTTCCTTTCCTTTTGCTTCTCAATTTTTATCTTCTTTACAATAGTAAACATTCTCTTCTATTGGGAAATTTGAGGAGACACCCTAAAAAGAGGCCTAAATGCGGAAAGTGAGGGTCAATAATTTAAATAACGCTGGTGACCCTTTTTTTTTCTGACGAAAATGTCTCTATTGCGTCACGCATCCTCAGATTGCGTCACGCAGTTTTTTATCTTTTTATTTTTCAAAAAATTTTAATTATGAAATTTTTTGGACGAAAATGCCCCAGTTGCGTTACGCAATCGCGTCACGCAACTTCAGTTACGTCACGCAACCGCGAGACGAAAAAAAAATCTGGTTGCGTCACGCAAGGGTACAATTGTCATTAAAAAAAATAGAGGGTCACCAGCGCTATTTAAATTATTCACCCACACAAATGATAATTCACCCTATCAGTAGGGTCATTTGCTCAAATTTTCCCTTCTATCTACTTCTCCTTTGCGGTTAGCTCTATCTCAAAATCTCGTTTATTCCTTGTCCCAATCTGATATCGTCTACATCGTTAGCCTTAATATGATTATATGATATCATCTTTGTTGTTAACCCTAAACCGAAACTTTAGAATTATTGTTCTTCCTTCTTCGACATAGATAAGTTGCTAGAATATCTCAAAACATCTTCTGTTATATATAGAATAAAGACTCAATTTTTGTATAATATAAATTAAAGAAACATAATTTTGAAATGAAGTTATTAAGGTATTCAAATTTTATAACTTCAAAATATTTCATCTAAGAAAATGGAGAAGAAAAAATAGTAGATGATAGTTAAAGTTTATTTGATTTAAGTGTTTAAAGATAAATAACATGGAAACCGCTTATACAATATCAGTTTGACAAAAAGTAATTACTTTGTGACCGAAAATACTTTTGACCAATTGAGTTAAAGATAAAATATATATATTTAGTTAATAATAAATTTGAGATTTTTTTTACCAACTTTATTAATAATTTTTTATTCATTTAAAAAATATATATAAGAGGACTTCAATTGGAAACCAGTTGAATCGATCTGTTTTACTTATGACCAAAATTAAATTTCTCATTAGGCAGGGGAATCTTATTTTAAATTTTTGAAAAAGAGAATCTTGCTTAATTATCACTATACAACTTTTATTTTATTTTATTTTTGACAAATATATTTTATTTAATAAAAAAAAGCTAATATGATTCGTAATCATAAATATTAACAACTAACTTATCAGGGTAATTCAGTGATAAAAGTCGATTTAAAACACCAAAATATCATGAATGACATTATAGTTATTTTTAATTCAAAAACAAAATTTTAAAAAATAATAAATATTTTTTTAAAAAAAGTTTATGTATATTAAAAATAAAATAAAAACGTTTAAGCATAACGACAAAGCATAATATGAAAATAATAAATAAAATATAAGAAATTAAGAAAAAAAACAATGTTTAAAAAGTTATCGAGCTCATAAATCCCCGAAAAGAACAATTAACTCCCCGACAAATTATACTGATTTTTCCTAAACAAATCTCATAAAGTATAATAATAATAGTATTATAAATAATACGCATCGAACGACTACGGTCTTTGAAAGTTCGATAATTTCTCTCCAACCAGATAATTCACCAAATAATAATTGAGATGATAACATAAATATGTAGGTTTGTCATATCAGCCGTATCAATCCAAACTTCCCAACAACTAACTAAAAACTGGGGAATCACCTAATGAATTCCAATAATACTCTGCAAAATGCTTCAAATACTAGTCACCCCTCAAAAATGTAAAAATAAGTGAGTTGTCGATTCAACCTTTCTTAACACATACGACTAGCCGTAATACAACATTTTTTTATGCACATATCATCTATTAGAATTTCACCATGAATAACGCTTCATTCAAAGAACGAAATCTTTGATGAAATTTTTGACTTCTAAAATTTTTTCAATAAAAATTATATAGAATCATTTTAGTGAATAACTTGTAACAATGCCCCACATGAAAATTGTTCATATCTTGTCAAGATAACGTATAATGCTTTGTTCCAAAAATAAAATTATTATTATGGGACCACAAATAAATATTAATCTTACCAACTTAGAACAACTATATTTTTCTAGTCAAAAGTGGCAGTAGGTTTTGCGTTTGGGCACAAAAGATTTTTACTCGCTCTTATGGGCCGACAGGCCGACCTCAAACAGACCCAATTCTCATTACCAATACTCTCTTTAAAAAAGAAAATAATATATTATAATACTTTAAACTGTACCCAAAAAATGGACCTCCATAATTGGATTTATGTGTTATGGGTTTCGGTAAATAAATAGTCTTATTGGGCTGGATATACTTTAGTTACCAACTATGTAATGGAATTATTCGGCTTATGTGATATATCAAAGCACAAACTTGTAACTATAAAATGGATATTGTTGTTTAGTCTAAAATGATATTTATTGTACCAACTTAGAGGAAGCCCCTATAATTATTGTACTTAAAAGTTATATAATTATTGGTAGTTTTAAATAAGTATTAGTTTTAAAAAAAAAGTGCAAAGTGCCTTATTTTCATAATAGTTAATAACTTAATAATTATTTGTTTTTCCCACACTAGTGACGGGGTTCTTATGTTTTTGTCCTATCTAAACGAATTTAAGAATAAGAGTTTGAGGGAGTTTTTTAAAAAGTTAGTGTAAAAAGAAATATTTTAAGAATATAGGTTTGGGTTGGAGATGAATTACTGTTTGTATGAAGTTTACTGTATTTTATGTTTAAGAATGGATTTGTGAGTTAGAGATGGTCTTATATTCGTAATGATATTCATCCGTATCTTATAATAGAAGTTGATATATCTAACGAATTTGAAGTTGTGCCATTGAAAAATGATTATGATGATCTAACACTTGAATTTCATAAATATGTAACTTCCTAATATTTATTATAACAGACCTTTTGTGTAATTAGTTTGGATGCATTTGTTTTACTTAATAAAGTAGAGAATAATAATTATGAAATAATTAGATTATTTACAAACTTTCGATATAATAGGGTATTCAAACTCAAATTAAATCAACTAGGAAAATATTGACACCCTTAATTATTCAATATATACATATATTAGGGAAATAACAAACAAACATGCGTCCGCTCATGGTTTATCATTCAAAGTTAGGTCATTCTTATTATTGAAAATAACAGTGGATTGAATGGATGATGGTGGATACATATTATTTATTATTCATTGAAATGATTGATATTTTCTTGAGTGGAATCCTATAAAGCATTGTTCGTTTTATTCACAATAATTATAATATTACTTTCTATAATTATTCAATTATTCAAAACTATTAAATCAACTGGTCTTAATTATTATAATTCATTTCTGAATATTATTAGAGTAACTAGATGAAAATGAGATTTTTTTTTTTTTTTGTATAAGACATTAATTTTTTTTTTTTTAAATTATGTTAAAACAAATATTTTAAGTTGAAGTGAGTTATTAATGTGAAGATCTGATAATTTAAAACTGAATTAAAAATAAAATAAAAATAATTACACTTCTTTATTAACTTTATAAAATAACAAATTAAGGGAATAATATATAGACAGGGTAATTCATTTTGTTTTTATTTATCATCCATAATTTTTATTTGACAAATTTAGATATAGAGTAATTCATTTTGTTTAGGATAACAAGTTGTTTTATATATAATAACTTAAGAATAATATATAGAGAGACTAATTCATTTTATTTAGTGATAGACCAATCTTGAAATAAATAATAACATTTCATTTTACCATATTTTTTAATTGAAAATATTAATTGTAATTTTATAAATAAGCATTATAATAACGAAATATAATTTGAATATCGTCACTCTCAAATAAAATAATTACTTTAGAGACCACCTGGCCCCAACTTGATAAGTTTAATTAATTTGATAAGCTTCCATTGGTCTTGACTCTTGAGCATGTTTGATTTTTGGTTATTTTGTGTTCAATTGTTTTTTTATGAAAAAGTATATTGTTTTACATAAAATTAAAATAAAATATGTGAGTTGATAATAAATCCCAAAATAAGAAAACTCATTTTTTAAATCAAACAAGTTGTTCTAAAACATTATTAAAAATCCTAAGAAAACTAAGATAAAAAAGTTCTTAGAGATTGTTTGATGTTTGATTAGTTGGTGGGGGATTTATTGAATGATAAAAGGTAAATTATTTGAGTTATAAATTTTTTTAATTACTATAATTTTTTCTTTTTTTTTTTAAATTTAAATTTTATAAAATTAAAAAAAATACTCTAAATAAAAATTAGTGAACAAATATCCTATATTAATATATATTTTTTAAAATGTACATATATATTAAAAATGAATAATATTAATCGGAATAATACGAACATTAAAAGTTGTATAATTCCTAAACCTACCCTATAAGTCGAATTAATTCAAATTTTATACCAATTATTTAAAAACTCGAAGACATTATATAAAACTCAAATACTAAGATATATTATGTAAAATATAAAAATGTGCAAATAAGTCACGTTAAACACGACCTCGTAAGTCTAAGACTTAGCTGTACGTTCAAAACTACTCCTTAGCCTATAAGTAACACGTGTTCCCATTTAAACTTTTATTTGGTCAACATCAAATATAAATGACAGCTTGGCAAAAGAAAAATGTGAGAGTTTTTATTCAAATTTTGCATAACAAAAATTATAATTTATTGAAAAAACTATCATATTTAATTATATTTATAAACTAAATATAGTAACGTGCTTAATTTGGATTTTCAACATTTTTTTAAACATTGTAATTTGTGTATTTTGATTGTTAAAGTTATACGAAACTAGATTTTGTCTTAATGATTTTTAACTCAGTTAATTTATATTATGTACTTCGATATTATATTTTAAAAAATAAATATTTTAAAGACATGCCACATTTTTTAATATATAATAATATGAAGTAGTTTTTATGTGCCCTTGATCTCTACTAATATCAATTATTATATGTCTCCACTAACTATTTTGACATCATTCACTTTTGTGGTTCTTCAGTCATCTTTATTGTCGGTTTATATACACTGTCCAAACAATTTAACTATTCTAACTAGGTAGGTTTAAATTGCTAATTTAGGGTTCTAATTTATAAAATTATAATTATAATTATAATTTTTAATTTGATTTAAAGTTTTTTCTTAAAATTTATTTTTATTTTTATAAACTAAAATTATGACTTTTTTATTAAGATTTTATACAAGAAATTAATTAAATAATGTTTTGGTTAATATCTAAGGTAAATATAGGTAAACATTTGCTAGAGCAAAACGAAAACTTTTAAACATCCCACTAACTCCAGAATTATTTTTTTTCTCAAATAATGTTTGATTAATATCTAAGGTAGAATATAGGGTAAATATTTGGTACGGTATGAAATTTGAATATTCTATTTTCTTATAAGAAATTTGTTAAACATAACACTTGAATTTATGCAAATTTGTAAAATTAATACCTACAGAGAAGTGGATCAATTATATATTTAAGATTGTAAAGTTTTTTGAATTATTGGATTACATAAATCTATCTCTTTTAAGTTTTAGTAATGTGGCGGCATAAATCAAAATTGAATCTCTAATATTTGGTCTTTGGGATATTTTCTATAAAACTACTATCTTAACACTAAAAATAAATAGTTAATCTTTTCTTGATGTCAATTAACTTGTTCAATACAAATGCTATCATTTATTTAAACCAAATATATATATATTAAGATTCATTGCATTAAGAAGATAGTATGCCCATTAGTGAATGAGTCATACATGATACACCTAGTTAACCTTATCTTGATGATAATTAACCTCAAAACACAAACCATAGTTAATTAACCTACTCTTGATTCTTGATGATAATTAACCTCAAAACACAAACCAGAGTTAGTTAACCTTATCTTGATAATAATTAACCTCAAAACACAAACCATATATAGGTAACCTTATCTCGATGATAATTAATTATTTATTGAAATCATTTTTTTATAAGATTCATTGCATTAAGGAATGACAAAGTAACCTCATATTCTCTACCATAAAAAAAATGTTTCACTATGATAATAAATTATTAAATTTATTTTTCACAAAAATCATCTTCAATTCAAGATCAATAGAAATATACTAATTGTATTCCAAATAATAAATTATAATTAAAAAATATATATTCATATTACGCTTAAAATACATCAATACATTTAAAAACCTAATTAAGATATTACATACAAAATAAAATAGTAAATAATTACAATCAAAATGTACAATAAACGAAATTAACGCGACGATCCACTTCATCCAGCGATTAAATCCACACTATTATACTTCTTCTTCATTCTTCCGTCTATATAATTGATTTTGCCTTAATTGTTTTGTTGCTGTCTGCGATTGGCGACCATGCAGACAACATTATGTATTGTTATAAATGGACTATGTAAATATTACCTATCATGGATGGATGGTTCTAGAATTAATCCAAACAAATTTATTTTATATTTAGCATGAAAATTTTAAATAGAAGGTGTGAAAATAACAATTTCTATTGAATTTGTAGATTTTTTTTTCGTAACATTTAGATGAAAATAAGATATATCAAATAGAATTATGAGCCTACTGCCACGTCACAACCATATATATATGCCACATCATCATCGTCATCTTTGGCTAGAGATAAAGAGAAATGACGCGGTTGGGTTAATGTTCTAACTTCACTTCTAAGCAATGGCTTATAAGATAAAAAAATACACGTCAGCTAGCGTGTAGAGAAGATAAATGGAAACGTGATTTTCTACTGGTTTTTATTTTTAATACTATAATCATTGGTTTGTTTTTAAAAAATATATTTCATTTCATTTTATTCATTATTACATTAACACACTTCTTGACCAACTTTTTTTTATTGTAACTAAACGATTAATAGGTGGAGAAAACTAAAGAACAATCCACATAATAAAGAAAATAATAGTCCATCAAGAAAACAAGAGATGAGAAACACTTTTTATAATCCATTTAGTTATTATTAATTAGGTCTTAAAAATAATAACTATTGTTTTTTCCCTTTTGATCCACAATATAATAATGTATTGACGAACTATTTCAAGTTCAAATAATACTGACTAATCAATTCAATTATTGATAACAACATTCTAAATCAAAGAAAATATAATGACCAGTATAAAATTGTGCTAACTTAAAATAAATAACCAATAAAAACTTTATCATTTAAGGGATAATTTTTTTTTTTTTGTTTACACACCAATTATTATATTAATTACTTTCTAAAGTAGATATTATTTAATTTTATTCCTTATACTATTAAATAAGTATAAAATACATCCACTACTTGTCAGGGATTCTTTTAAGTGAGATTTTTTGAAAAGTTAGTTTATAATTACCACACCTTGGTGTATACATATATCACTACATAATTGACCTTTTGAACAATCTTTGGAAAGAATGTGTGAATGCTCATTTAATTATTTTATGCCATGCATTAATTTATTTGTTCATCTTTGTTGTTATCTTTTTATTTTATTTTGTCATTTATATTATATATACTGATAATGGAATGGGATATAGCAAAGTTAAGATTATTAAATCATTGTCAAGTGCCCAATGGACTGTCTCTTTCTAGAAGACTGACCCTGAACAATTAATTTATTATTCACCTTTATTTTTTACAGGATTTTAGTTTGTTTATTTAATAACATATATTTTAAATAATAATAATATGAATTCGTGCCAAGATTAATCTTTAAATAGGTATCTAGTAACATTTCATAATTTAATTTAAGGGCCTTGACATGGTCCCGTATTTGGATAAGTATGGCAATAGTCAAAACCTAGCTTAGCTGTACATTCCAAAACACACACTCACTCGCTAGCCTAAAACTAACACGTTTTACAATTTAAATCTTTTTTTTATTTATTTCTTTGGTCAATTTTAAATATAAATGACAGCTTGGCAATAAAACAATGTGAGACACCCATTTTTCATATTTATGTATTAATAAAAACATTCAAATCATATGTAGACTCAATTCATATTGAAAAATTAAATATAGTTAAAACATCTTAATAATTTTTAAAAATATCATGATTTGACTATTTTTAGAAATTTAATCATTTTGATTTCAGGTAAAACTTTTACATTTTTTAAATTTATATTTACATATTTCACAAAAATATTAGTTATTCAAATAAATAAATTAATTTTATAATTATAACTTTTTTAGTCTCAATTATTTATTTATATATAAAAATCATATATAACTATATTTTCTAGAATAAACTCTAGGTTTTAAATGACTTGATAGAATTTTTAAGTTTGATAAATAAAAACATTTTAACTAACTAAATCAATTTAATTCATATTTAAAATATAGTAATTAAATAATATTTTTTAATTAATTTTCTTTAATTAATAACTAAAATAATTAAAATTAGTTTACTTTGTAAAATATGAATTACTATATATATATATATATATATATATAAACAAAAGTATCACATACAGCAAAATATAAGAATCTTATTATAATATAAATTATGATAAATTTAAATTTATTGCAAAAACTCAATTAATCTCAATCACCTCTCTTTAGTCTTATGTATATATTATTATTTTATTTTATTTTATTAATAATAAACTTAATGGAACACAAATCTTATAGTGTTTGTATTATTACTACTTCATTTTTTATTTCAACATAAATGATAAAACTACAATGTATTTATAACTAATCTAGACATACTTTGCCTTTTATTTTATTTTTTGAAGGAACGTTTGAAAAGAATCAATTAGACCTACTTTTCTTTTTCTTTTCTTTTAATCTTAAAAGGAATTTTGAAAAGAATCAATTAGACATACTTTATTCTTCCTTACTTTAAAATAAATAATCCCGTATAAATAAATTAAATCAGCTTTAAACAAATAAATAAAAAAGAAAGTATTTTGAAGCAATTAAATATCAAACACACATATTAATTAGCAATTCCAATTAGCTAGCACAAAAGTAAATGCATATACTTTTACACTTTTTAAAACTTAATATACACCACTACATTTTATATCTCCCCCACATTATAAATCCACAATAATAATATTTAAAAACAAATAAAAATCTTTAAATAAGTTTAATCCAACTTGTTAAATTATTTAAAGATTATTATTAATCAGAAACCCCATATTTCTTCTTCCCACACTTGCTTTCTCGGACGCCGTCGCTGAAACGCAAAGTTTTCTTCACCGGCGATTTAGTTAGAAAGATCGTCACTTTCATGATCAGACGATCCAATTCCGCCGGCGAATAAATCCACGAGATTAGACAGACTATGTATCTTCTTCTTCCTTCTTCTAGTAAGTAATCACTCCCCTGCTTTTGGCCTGTTCATCCCTAACTTCACGAAGATAAAGCTTAACCGCTAAGGATCTGAACAGATTCATCTCCGGCGAGCCTCCGTTTTCCTCAAAGGCAACACGAAGACGACCCACTATGGCGTCAAGGCGGCCCCAACCCTGGCGGAGAGGACAGGGGCAAGAACAGAGCAAAGAAGAAGGTTGAGGTTCTCCAAAGAAGCGACAACTCTCGCAATGAACCTTTGTCTTTCCGAATTGGTCGAGGTAAAGGAGAAATTCGACAACGTGATTGCCGCTGCAGCGGCTTAGAAGGAGCGGAGGACTGTGGGTGCGGAGAAATTGGATGAACATGTTCCAATCGTCGCGTTTCTGTGATTCGTAACGACCGAATGTGGCTTGAATTAGTGGAGGTTGGAAGTTGGTGCCGATGATCATGGCGGTTAGAGACGTAAGAGAGGAATTGGCGTTGCTGCGATTACATGAGTTGTTGTTTTGTCGTCTGCGATTAGCTAGGGCGGCGGAAGAGGCGGCGGCAGCGGCAGATGCAGCCGACATAGTTATTATGGTATAAATGAAAGTATTGGTTGGAGAGAGAAAACGCAAACGCAAACGCAAAGGACGCCGTAGAAATAGATTTTGTTTAGGAAGCGCAAATGACGCCATATTTATAGCAAGTGTGTGAATAAGGAGAGAGAGAGAGAAATGGAAACATCTTATCGGCGGTTTTTATTTTTATTTTATTTTTATTTATTATATAATATATAATTATAAAACTTATAATTTATACAAGTATCCGTGTTTCGTGTATAATCATTGAAATATTTAGAAACGCGGAATTTTGTAATTTATTCTTAATTTTTTTTATCAAATATTTTAATTAAATATATGCAGTTTTAATAATGTGATTTATTACAAAATAAAGTGAATCCAAATAATACATTTAAATGGAAAATTATGTTTTAAGTGGAAGGCGGTTTATTTAAATGATTTAGATAAAATGATAAAAAAATAATTTTAAATGCTACAAATATTTTTTATTTTATCATTTTATCTAAATATTATTTGACAAAAACATGAGATTAGAATACCTCGTTTTTATCAAAATATATATTTATAATAATAATTTTGTTGTAAAATGTGAGATATTGTTTAGGAAATATTAATTCTCTTCTAATTTAGTTTTGTAATATTATTTGATTTTAAATATGAGTTAGCATATATTCCAATATAATTAGTTGGGGTGACTGTATCTCCTGTTCTAGTTTAGCGACAACAAGAGCTCGATATCTCCAACCTTTTTTAGAAGTCTTGGGTTCGAGTCTGTCAGTCTTATTAAATGGTGTGTTTACAGTTATTATGTGTTTAACTCTTTGTGGGTTTGGAAATACTTTTGGTTAGCCTAAATAATTTTGAAAAAATTAAGATTGAAACAAGTTATAATTATTTTATTACAATTTGAGAATTAAATAAATATATGATGAATTAAATTAAAAATATATATATATTTGTAGCCTAATCTAAATCCGATTTTATATAACAAACATATAAATTTCATAAATGTTATATTTGATATTCGTAATGTCAAAAGATACTAAAAAGTAAGATCAAACAAATGGAAACAGCTAGCATGTATGTAGAATCGCACATTTGAAGGCATGCAAGAATGTCGTGACGTAATGAGCACAGTATCATGATGGGACGTTTATTATTAAAAAAATTCAAATAAAATATTAACCGTCTTTATAAAATATAAAATAAAAATCATTTGCTTATCAGTTATAACTTATTTGATATATAAACCTTCGTATATCTATTCAGATCCACATCATTAACGTGTTACGTGTTGGATTGGTTTTATAAGAAAAAAATTAACATAAGAAATCACATATGATACCTTAATCCTTGTGGCGTTTAGTGCCTCCAAAGGTCTAATAATATAATAGCTAAAATCCAAATAACATACTAAAAAGATTGTTTTAAAATAATTAAGTTTAGAAGATGACCGGCTTGTAAGTTGTAACATCTTGTATATCCAATAGTTATCAATTCTATTTTTTTTTATTCATTAAATCTAACATGTAACAAAGTTTAGTTAAAATTCTTTATTGTCTAATTATATCTTCAGTTCTCTATTAATCCCACATCACAAAAATAACTAAATTTATATGTGTTATACAGTAAATAAAACTTTATCTGTATTATACAGTCTATAACACCATACATGGCTTAGACTCTTTTTATTATTTCATTCAAATTTTAACAAGAAATATATTAAAACCAAATAAAGATGTGATTGAGTTATTTAAATTTAACCAAATCAAACAAGGCCTCGAGGCTTTCGGGTAGTTAGTGGGTACTTTTAATTTAAAATCATAAATGGGTTAGGTCAAAAATTTGATTGATTTATGACTGTATGAGAAAGAAATTAGGTCACATCTTGTCAATCTAGAACAAGATCAAGAAAAAAATTAGGTCACATTTTATCAATTTCTCTGTCACCATCTATTCTTTAATATTTTTTACTTCTAGTTAATTCTTATCAAAAGAATTATTATTATAATAGTTACTGATAAGATTTTTCACGTTAATTTTGGATTATTTGATAAACTTGTAGTTTGTTTGATATGGGGTTATTAGAAAGAAAGTCGAGTTATTGTGTAGAAAAATATATGAAAAAATGAATTATTTAAAATTATTTTGTGTGTATTTAATATTTAATAATTTGAATGATGAGTTTATTTGGATAAAATTTAATTAATTAAAAATCAAACAAGCTCCAATTGCTTTCTTATAAATAATAGTATTTGAGGTAAGTTATTTTGAATTACATGATTTTTTATTTATTTGTTTTTTATATTTTAGGGATTGATCGTTTATTAAATATTATAGTTGTTTTAAAATAATTTTATTTGATTTTAGTTATTAAAAATGAATTATTTAAGTAAAATAAAAATAAGTAGAAATAATTATAGACTTTTGTTTTATTTTTGAAAAATATGATTTTATGTAAAACTAATTTGATTTTGGGCATTTTGAAATTTTATTTAAAATTGAACAATCTCATTATATATATTTTTAACTATCAAATTATTTAATTTATTAATCAAAATACAAAACTGCATTTATTTTATTATTATAAAATTTAAATAAAAACAATTATACTAATTTAAGTAATTAAAAACTTAAATAAAAATAATCGACTTAAAAGGTTACGAGATCAATTTTCATCAAAAACATAATTATAAAGAAAACGTAAATAAAAAATCCCACTAAATTTAATTGGATATATGAATATATACTAAATCTTAAGAATTCTTTGTTTATTTGATTTTTTTTTGTACTTACCAAATAACAAATATCAAACAAGCTCTCTAAGTTCTTGTTTCATTTTTTTATGTCAATAATACTCACAAATCATTTGTGTATAATTTTGTTGCATATTTCTGATTATCGTATGATTATAACTTGAATTTGTGTAACTTATATATAACAATTATGGTTATTCAAAATTTCAAATGTTAAACTAATTCTAAAATGTTCTTCATAATATATCTCTCCTTTAATATAATATATATATATATATATATATTTATAATAAAAGTTATTTGAGTGTTTTATTGATAATTTGATTATATAATTTTTAAGGGATATTAAAAAATAGTTAGATTATTTGAATTTTTTATTTTCTTGAAAGATCAAATTTTTTCTTTCAAATAAACCAAACCCTAAGCCATATATAGCGGGCTCACTACTAGGCCCAATCAAATAGGTGACCCGTTTTCAATGAGCTCTGTTTGTCAAACGTTGGCAAAATTTAGGATGGTTCAATAAAAAAAATCTAGGACAAATTCAATTTCGATTTTATTAGTGATTATATCTCGAATTTTTAATCATATTCAATGTTTATGGACTTTCTTTCTGATTAATGAATTTTTAAATATTTAAGTAATATAGTGATCTAAGACTCTAAGCTATACTTATTTTTTTCAACTAAATATAATTTGATTGTTACATCTAAATAAGATGAATCTAACTCAGTATTCAACAAAGATAACAATCATTAGGTACATTCCAAAATGGACTAATCAAACAAGACTTTAGATTAGATAAGGTTTTACAATTTCTGGTAAGTAAGAATAATAAAACCCCCTTAAACATTCCTTTATTAAAATTATAAGTTTATTAGTGTGGGCCTGTGGCTATTTAAAAGTATTGAAAATTTGAATAAGACAAGGAATTAGGTTTTGATTTTTCAAAATTCATTGAATTTATTTGTGTTAGGTGCAAAATTTAACTGTCTTACTTAATTAGATATTTAAATCTTAAGTCTAAGTGTAAATTTATTATTTTGTTTTATATTTTAATCTAAAAAACTAGAACGACTTACAACGATAAAACATAAAGTTACAACATTTAATTGATTGCAGTATAAATAACATGAAACAACAAGCAATGTCGTAATAATTAAAATTCTTAAATTTTATACGGTAAAACAAACAAACAAAAAAACCAAAATAGAACATTTAAGCCTATTTCAAACAAAGAAAATTATAATGCTAAATTGGGATAAACCGTAAAAAAGAGAATGATCCAAAGTAATGGAGTCCGCCATCATCCAATTTGGCATTGTTAGGCTTGTGAAGGGAAAATAATATTTTATTTTTATTTTTATTTTTATTCCAACTTATTATGTATGGTTTTATTAGAAAACAGTTGCTTAACAAAAATACAAATGTCATAATAAGAAAAGTCAATACAAATCCACTTAATAAGAAAATACTTTGAATTGATTCATAAAATAATTAACATACTAGATGTAGTCATAATTTCAAATCCAAAAAATTCAACCCTAATTTAAAGTTATAAGTTGATTTGTCTTTTCAGAGCTCTATCAAAAAAAAAAAAACTTCTAAATGGTTAATATTTGGAATATAATGCAATTTGTAGAATTTCGATATATTATATGAGAATGAATATCTTAATTTTATTCTATGTCAAATATTTATATAAAAAAAGTTGTGGGCACAAGGATTAAATATATAACCCGCAAAACAAGTATTACTTATCGCCTGCCAGACTCGAACCTAGAAGCTATAAAAAAGATAAGTTATATTCATATTTTATTGTCGCTATTCTAATCTAGTTGAGAAGATAAATATATTACATTCTATTACAGTAGAGAGTGTTTATGTAGTTTTTTATTTTTATTTTTAAAATATTATATGAAGTAGCAACTCTTTATATAGGTAATAAATATGGATCCTAATTTCCACAATATTAAAAGTCATATATTTTATGATCTCATTATATAGGTAATAAATATGGATCCTAATTTCCACAATATTAAAAGTCATATATTTTATGATCTCAAACTTTTCCGTACAAGTATGAAGTCAAATTAGTACTCCTCAAATAGATTAAGAAGACGGCTATTGAATTAGATGTTACAAAATTACAATGAAAAAATTATAAATTACCTCTTCAACTATTTTTAGTTTTGATTAAAGTCCTTAAATATACTTTTTCTTAATATTTAAGCTCTCAATTTTTAATTTATCAACTATCAAATTTTTATCACTAAATCATTCAAATATTAAAATATTATTTACTTATATTTTAGTATATATTGTAATTTTAAAATATTAATATTAAAACATTATTTAATTCAAATGATATATTTTCATAATAAACAATTCTTAATTTTATTTAAAATTCAAACAATTTTATAACATAGGGTTTCGTGCCTTTATTCGATTAAGTTATTCAAATAACTATAACTCAAAAATATTATATCATTTCATTATTATATCACCTAATTCATTACCCAAAATATTAAAATACTATATATTTTTTATTTTATCATTATATATTCACAATACCTTTTTTTCATCAAGAAAAAATTTTCGTGCCTCAAAATTCATTAATCATTATTTTACTAATAACAGGTTAGATAACCCAATTTAAAAATCATTAATAAAAGGTTTGAAATTTTATTGTTTTTAACCATATTGAAGCATTTCTCTAATAGTTTAGTTATAATATTTGATTATTTTAAATTGTTCATAGATCTATTTATAATTCTCATTAAATTTTAATATAAATCATAGATCTATTTATAATTCTCATTAAATTTTAATATAAAATTACAACTTAATATTTAATTATATATATTATCTACATTATTAGTCTTCTTCTTCTCATGAATTTGTAGCTGAATTCATCTCCCAATCATAATTAAACTAACAGGAAGTGCATCTGTTATAACGAATGTCACAAAATTAAAAATAAGTACAGGTTCCAATATTTTATCACAAGTTTTAAAGTTTTCGAGCACACAATTATAAAAATTGTATAAGTTGAAACCTAAAATAACCATTAAATTATTAAAAAATATTTACAAACAAATAACTTAAATATTTTCAAATAACACTATATAAAACAAAAGAAAAGAAGTCACGAGTCCACATGGGAGGCTGTCAATATGCATCCAACTTCTTGACTGTCACCCACTCAGAATTATTTGACTTCTTTATTTATCCTCTTATGATTCATATATACTTTATTAATTTAAACATGTTAATGAATCATTTCATATATAAATATGAAATATTAATTAGTTTTTAATTACAAATATTTGATATTATTTAGTTATTTGAAGCATAACTTCACATGTATTTGATTATTTAACCGTTTTAGTTTATGTTTATCTAGTTTCACCATTATACGTTCAAATACGTTTGATTTTGTTTATTGACAAATGTTTGAACATATCAACTTATTCACGTTCATTATATGTTTAAAATTATTGGTCATAGTTATTCTTGAATTTATCCACTTCCATGAGAACCATTAGACAAAACAATTACATAGTTTGAGATTTGAATTTGTCGCCCATTCAATATGATTGCCATATAACGATTAGTATAACTTGATCCTACAATTACCGAATTATAATATCTCAAATATTTTTTTTTGAAAGAAAGTAGAAATTTTCAACTTTCCAACTAACACGGATCGAAAGAGAAAAATCATATAACATTGAATAGCACAAAAAATAATAAAAATTACTCACAAGTCCATCAAATTATTTGAAAACACGACATCAAAATGAGTATAGGAACCGAAACAAGAGATAGATCGATACGAGAATGAAGCAATTTCTCGACACACATTAATAGAAGACAATAAATGTTTAAGAATGTATTTAAATAAAAATGGATAAAGAACTTCTCTATTAAAATTTGAAATAAAATATAATAATTTCTCTAACAAAAATTCTCTATTAAAATTTGAAACCTATCAAATTAGATTTATCTTAAATAAAATATAATAATTTATCTAACAAAACTTCTCTATTAAAATTTGAAACCTATCAAATTAGATTTATCTTAAATAACTATCACTCTTACTACCTCCGTTCCTAAATCATATATTTAAATTATTAACTAAAATAATAAAATTTCATTTTATGTTTACCAATTACTTATTTTTTTCAAATAACTAAAAATTATATATCGAACATGATTATTTAACTAATATATACTTATGGTCAACTATTTTTGTATGAACTGGCATATTCTTCCATGCCCTGCAGCTTAATATAAATTGGTCGTTTATAATTGATCCGAACCATCTGCTAATCATGGTTTAGCCAGCTTTGTTTTATTTTATTTGTTACTTTTTAAATGGTCGTAGGTCTGTTTGATCTTGACTTTATATGAAATTAGACACTTAGAACTTGGTTCATCTGATTATTTGGGGAATTTATAACGGTTTTTCAAAAACTTGTAATTAACTGAAGAAAAAAAATGAACTTTAAAGTTTTTAATTAGTTGAATTATTATAATATTTTTTATATTTTAAAAAAATAAAGTAAATATACTTAAATATTTTAATTGATAATTTAGATCAAATGAACACTTAGGTTATGTTTGGATGCATATATTAAAATTAGAAATGACATTAAATTTTTAATTACAATTTTACGAGTATTGATATTGAATTACATTTTAATTTATATTTTTTTAATTTATATGTTAGAAAAAATGAATTATAATTCAATTTTAATTATAATGTTTAAAAATATATATAATAAAATAATTTAAATATATATTATCTATATTATTAAGATATTTATTTGATACAATACTATTATGATAGTTCAAGTATCAATAATTTTTGTCTAGAAACCGATTTATATTAAGAAAAAATTAATATCTATTCGACATTTTAAATTACTAAATTAAAAAAAAAACATCATTTTGAATAAATAAATGTTAACTTCTTAAATTAAATTTGTAAAAAAAATCGTTTTAAATGTTAACTTTTTAATATATTTGTTTGAAATGTTAAGTTATTAAATTTAAAAAATATATATTGATTTAAAATTTTAATTTCTAAATTCAAAAAAAGAAAATTATCAGTTGTAAATTATTGATAAAATAATAAAATATTTTTGTTTGCAAAGTATAGAAAAAATAAATATTAAAAATTATAATTTCAAGAGAAATATAGTAGAATTGAAAAATATAAAAACAAAATTGATTGAATCCAATTTTAATTATTAATCTTAAATTGGTCTACAAAACCTAATAATTTAAATTAGATTCCCAATTTCAATTTTATAATTATTAAACAGACCCTTAGTAATAAGTATAAGTTCAATTATCATTGAACACACATTAATTAAAGAGTTACACTTAAATTAAATTATTTGTATTATATAGTAACATATTAACTTTGTGAAATAATTTTAATTCTAAAAAATATTTATTATATAAATATCTGCTCAATATCAATTATAATTATTATTTTAAAATTGAAAACTTATTTCCCCACTCATATATTTACAAAATAAATAAACATATAAGTATAAAAAATAGCATCATAGCCATAGTCAAACATGGGCTATTGTAACTTGGACCATTCTTAAATTGACCAATAAATTGATATTAATGCAGTTATATATATATATTTTTAAACCTTTTATTTTTTTTAATTAGAAGTCTCTATATTTGAGTCACATTAAGAGATTTATTAATATAAGGATTATACACTTAACTTAAGCATCATTATTTAATGTGAGTTATATGGATTATTTTTCAAATAATCAAGTTTTAATGATAAGATGAACATGATACCATCTTCTTTTTTTTCTTTTCAATTTCTTAATTATTTTTTAAGAAACCTTGATAGTAGAATCATTATTAACATACAAGCTTCCAAATGGAGCAAATAAAATTGGGAACAAAATATGGGCATTTAATACAACTAATATATTAGTGATCAAATGGAGCAAATAAAGAAATATTATAGTTAAAAAAAAAGAAGTATATAATTACTAGCAATATTTTGTTTTTATTGAAACGATATTTATTGAATTATATTTGCTAAAAATTATATTTGTTTGATTATCAATAATAGAAACTGTGATTATTATAGAAAATTAACATTAATTTTTTTTAAATTAAAAATGGAACAACGGATTAAGTACAAAGCCTGCAAACACACTAACTATTTAACCAAGACGATGATCTTGACACTTTAAGAAGGAAAATTAACATGATGTCTACATAAAATAATTGAATAATTAAAAGTAAATAGCATATATATTTTAAAGTTAAATGTACTTTGATCCTTTTAACATCATAATTATTTAAAGAAATGTGGATCACAAAGTGGCATCTTACTTTCCTCTCACAAACTAGCATTTTAGTGTAATTATTTAATGTTTATGAATACTTTATTTTATATTTTATTAATAGTTATTTTAAATATAAAAGACAAGAATAGTTATAAGAGAATAAATATAATGAGTTATCATTTCAAATTTTAATTTGAGTTAAAGTATTAAATGTTATGTTAAATCCTTAAAATTTACATTTGACAATTTTTTTTTCGTTCTATTTTATTATTTTGGGATATGAATAAATTTGTTTTCTATATTTTGGTTCATATTAAATATGACATTTTTTACTTATTTAGTATATAAATTGTTTTTATTAATTATATTCAAATTATTATATAAATTTTACATTATTTGATATAAAATATTATTTAAATTATGATAAAAATTATTTAATAAATTATCAAATAATTATAAATGATAATAATTTTTTTTTATATAATTCTTTCTTTCACTGTCCTTCTTTAATAAAGTTTTACTTAAAAAAAAGATAGAGAGGGCTTAAGACAGAAAATTAAAGATTAAAAATGATATCACTTTATTCTTTGTAAAAAAAAATATAAAAAAAATAAATTATTTTATTTTTTTAATCAATCAAATTTTACCTTCTATTTATTTTCTCAAATTCCATTGAAAATTTACCTTCTATTTCTTTTCTCAAATTCCATTGAAAATAAAATAGGATTTATGGTGTTATCTTTCAAGGAAAAAAAAAGTTAAAAATTATTAATAAAATCAACTGTACTTCTTTATTAAGATTTGATAATAAAAGAATCAGTTAATAATTCAAAGAATTTAAGGGTTTGTTTGTCCACAAGTTACAATTAATTAATAATTTTTTATTCTGAGTGGGGTCCAAATAAATTAAATATTCTACACGCAAAACCACAAGGAGTGGAGAGGAAGTAGCAATTAACAATATTAATTGAATTCAGTTTTTTATAATGACATATATTTTTTTATAAATATATATTTAATAAAAATTAAAAAAACTAATTATAAAATATTCACTTTAAATTAAAACATTTTTCAGTCAAAATAAAAAAAAACTCTTACATTACTTTAATTATCTAGTTAGATATTATATTTTATTAAATCAAAATTTCTCAAACTGTATTATTAATTTATAAATGAGATAAATTATATTTTAATTATATATTGTAAAAGAGTATATTTTTTTATATCTAATGTTATTGATGGTAGATGCTAATGAATTATTTAACAATATTTAAAATATATTTTATCAAACAGTTTTAGGATTGATTAGGTAAAAAGTATTTAATTAATTTTTAAATAATATATAGTAAATTAATTTATTAATTAAAATACTAACAATAATTTAAATCATTAATACCTTCCAAATTTCCCAATCCAAAAATCATATGAATTGTGATTGCTGATGGAGTATTATTTTTCATAAAAGATTTTATATTATTTTATCAAGAGAATATCTTCAAATTTACTTATTAACCTTTTCATCTCATTCCATAAAATAAAAATAATAATATCATTATCAATGATATTAATTAATTTAACAGTAACTTAAGTACAAAAGTTTTAAAATATAAACTTTGTTAGATTATTTTTTATCTAGATTTTTTTTATACAAATAGAGAATATTTATTTTAAATAACTCTTATTTTATTATTAGTGTTTGATTTTATTTTATATAAGAAGAAATGCCTAATAAAATAATAATTGAAGGATAATTTTGAATGAGTCATAATATTTTTGATAAAATTGTTTATGATGTATTAATATATAACAATAAAATAACAAATAATAATATAGATATGTTTGAATGAGTTGGGTTAACTTATTTAAATATTTTAAACCACCGAATAATAATAATAATAATAATAATAATAATAATAATAATAATAATAATAATAATAATAATAATAATAATAATAATAATAATAATAATAATAATAAACTTGGGCGGTCAACCACGTATTATCATGTTATTAGTTGAAAAATAAAAATGCAAAACCAAAAGTAGAAAAAAAATATTTTTTCTCATTCACATTCTCCCTTTTCAATTTGAATAAAAAAAAAACTACTTTTATTAGAACAATGGTAATATTATGCTAATACTAAGTGTAATGGTATATATAAATTATGTAGATATTGTTAAAATCTCTATATAGTATAAAACCTTAAAAATTTGTTTTGATCTTGATTTTTTTTAGTTTTATCCTGTATTTTGATTAAAATATTTGTTTGATTTAATTTATAAAAAGAATATTTTTTTTTATCATCAATATACTTAAATAGAAAAACAAGAAAAAATATTAAATACAGATATTTTAATATTTTTAGTAGATAAAGTAAAATAAAAAAAATATTAAATTTTGAATAAAAAAAAAATATATCAAACAAACTCATGATGATGTTTGAATTTTTTAATTGATTAAAATCTCTTTATGACATGTTATTTATTTTTAAATATTTATATTTATTAATTAAAATATTAAAATAATATTTTAACAATGTATATATTTTTAATAAAAATCTTTTATATAACTGAAATCAAATAATTAAAAATATATATTATGTTTTTTTGAAAATAGGCGACTGTTTCTCTGTATTTTCTTCTTCTTCTTTCCGTTTCACATTGTGACAAATAGTAACAGAGAAATTTCCGCTCAATATATTATTTAAAGAAAGAATACTCTTTCTCTCTCTTTCTCTTTGAATACCATAAAACAAGGTTCTTTGGTCCATCGTTCCTCCTCTGCATTCAGCCCCTTTTTCTCTGTAAGTAGTTTCTCTTTCCTACCTGTTTCTGTTGAATCAATGGAACTCTTCTTCTTCTTCTTCCCGTTTCTACTTTATTTAAAAACTGCTATTTCACAGATCTCATTGTCGTCGAATCAATTCCATTCAATTTTGTATCATATATGTATGTGAGTTACCTGTTTTCCGAAAAAGGAACGATGGTTTCCGTTTATTTCTTAATCTGAAGCTTTCTATGCGTATTAATAATGGATTTATTGGCTTCAATCTCTAAGAGGGTCAGTCAGTGTGTGATTGATTCGACGACCCTTTTAAGAGATTGTTAAGAAGAATTCAATTTTGCATCTGTAAGATCAGTTTCTACGAATATGTATTATTATGCTCACAATGTTACTGAATTTAAACTTGGGAAGTTACTTTTTCCTGCAAGCAATAAATTAGTTTCAGTTGCAGGATCGATCAATCTAATTTAATTACATCCAATTTTCAATTTTTATAACAACAGAGAAGAAGATTGTGCTAACTTACAGAGATTAAGAACTGGAAGATAACAACAGTCCTTTGTCACTAGACATGATAAACCTAGGCAGGTCAAGAAGTCAGCCAAGGTACACAAGATCCATGTCCTTAGGAGGTAATAAGCTGATCTTTGAATTTCTGTGATTTTCTCTCATTTTCAAAATCTGGGTATTTTATCTTCTGGCTGTTTGTGCAGGTATGGATTATGCAGATCCAAAAAAGAAGAACAACTATGTAGGCAAACTCTTATTGGTGGCTGTCCTAACTGCAATATGCATTCTCTTGCTGAAACAATCACCAAATTTCAACACCCCAAGTCAAGTAAGTTTGTAATTTCCATATATTAGATGGTTGATGTGAGGAAAGACCCTTTTGGAATCTTGATTGTTTTTGTAATGATCATTATAGAGTTCTATGCCTTCCATTTGTTTCTAACTATCCTTTCTTCTCCAGTTCTCACGTCATGAACAGGGGGTTACTCACGTGCTTGTAACAGGAGGAGCTGGTTACATCGGTTCACATGCAGCTTTAAGGCTTCTTATGGACTCACATCGTGTCACAATAGTGGTATTTCCTTAAGCTTCATTTAATTTATTATATAATTTTGTATACTAAAGGAAAACAGATGTGTGTGTGACAGGACAATCTTTCTCGAGGAAATCTAGGCGCTATTAAGGTGTTGCAAGGGCTATTTCCCGAACCAGGAAGGCTTCAGTTTATTTATGCAGATCTGGGGGATTCCAGAGTTGTATCCTTTACTTAATTCCTTTACATTATCTGAAATCTGTTTGAAAAAAGGAAATCCTTTTATCTTTGTTTCTGTTCCTTAATAAAAAAAAAATCAGGTGAATAAAATATTCTCCGAGAATGCATTTGATGCTGTCATGCATTTTGCAGCTGTTGCCTATGTTGGAGAGAGCACCCTTGATCCTCTTAAGTAAGTTTGTCCAAGATCATCTGTAAGAACATACATCGATTATGTTCGTAGTAAAAAACTGAAAAATGTTGACTTGTTGTAATGATACAGGTATTATCATAACATCACATCGAATACTTTGGTTGTGTTAGAGGCAATGGCAACTCATGGTGTGAAGACATTAATATATTCTAGTACTTGTGCAACTTATGGTGAACCTGATAAAATGCCAATTACTGAATCAACTACCCAGGTGAGAAGAATACTCTTTAAGTATACAATTAAATTTCAGTTCTTATATAATTGGCTTCAATTGGAAACCTCCAACATCCAAATATATTTAATATAAATGTGTGGCTGGCTGGGAGACACTGGAAATTTGAGTATTAGACATTGCCTATGGTTGAAAGAACCGTTTCTGATTCACAATTTGTTTTAAATTTCCTAATTTTAGACTGGATGTGAACTGAAATGCAGGTTCCTATCAATCCCTATGGAAAAGCAAAGAAGATGGCAGAAGATATCATCCTGGATTTTCATAAGAACTCAAATATGGCTGTGATGATACTAAGGTAGTTTCGCCGACTATTTATTTCAATTATAGGGTCCTTCCATTTGTAATCTTGAGAAAGAAAGTCGAGATTGATTATTTTTTTTGAAAGTTTCATTCATCCAATTTTTTGTGGAGTGCACAAAAAGACAGTAGAAACCAACTTATGACAATCCAAAACAGCCAAACAGTCAGCAGTCTAACAAAGGAAAATAAACTCAAAAGAACATCAAAAGAAATGATATAGAAAATTATGAATTGTAAGAGACAAGATTTGATTAACACAATTGATATATGCGTATAAATTGTAGGTACTTTAATGTAATTGGCTCTGATCCAGAGGGTAGACTAGGAGAAGCTCCTAGACCTGAACTGCGTGAGCATGGACGTATATCCGGTGCTTGTTTTGATGCTGCTCGTGGGATCATTCCCGGGCTAAAGGTTCCAACTGCTTTTTTCTTTTATTTTTTGAATTTGTTTAGATAAGCAGCTAGAGAACTTATCATTTGTTGGTTGTTTCACTGTGTTACAGGTAAGAGGAACGGACTATAGTACTCGAGATGGTACTTGCATAAGGGATTATATTGATGTCAACGATCTGGTTGATGCTCATGTTAAAGCCCTCGAGAAAGCCTTACCAGGGAAAGTAGGAATCTACAATGTTGGAACCGGAAAAGGTTTGCCCTTTCTCACTCGAAGGATATCTACTGGAGAATTGGAATTCTTAATAATATCGAAAACAGGTTTTGCTAACAGGGGTGTGATTTGTATTGTCTCAGGTAGGACGGTTAGAGAGTTTGTTGATGCATGTATGAAGGCAACCGGAGCTAAGATCAAAGTTGAATTCTTGGAAAGGCGACCTGGGGATTATGCTGAAGTTTACAGTGACCCAACAAAGATAAGAGAAGAACTGAACTGGACAGCGAAATATACAGATCTTCAACAGAGCTTGCAAACAGCTTGGATATGGCAGAAATCGCATCACAATGGCTATGGGGTGTCGTCGGTATATGTATCCTCTTAGAGGAGGAGGATATGAATTCAACTTATGAAGATGAGTCCTGAATTCAGGGCTCTCATTTACAGAGAAGTTTAACTAATCATAGAAGAAGAAGATGGAATCATTGAAGGTTTGTGAAAATTCTTTTCCCCTCTTTTTTAACTTTGAATATTATGGGGGAGGATAGTCTGAGATGGATGTAGTAGTTAGGCAGCTCATTTTTCTACTTTCATGTATTGAATTCAACATTATTATATTTGTCTGATAGTAATAATTCTAAAGTTTTGCTTGCCTTATATTGTCAATTGAGTAATTGGACTTTTAATCAGTACAAATTGAACCATCTATAGATCAAATTTTAACACTTTTTAAACTTGTTGAACTTAGAACATTGAAAAATATATAAGTATAAACAATAATACAGATGATAACAATTTTAGTGAGCATGAAGATGAACAAGCAACCCTTTCTCAGGAGTTGGCATCATATCTCCCACCACCTTCTCCAATGGATCCATCACCTCCCATTTGTATCTCTTCACCACATTATGAACGAAACTTAACACTGCTAACCGAGCGTATTCCTTCCCCGGGCACAACCTTGGACCGCCTCCAAATGGGGTGAATGTGTACGGCTGCATCTTGTCTCCTTCGAATCTCGATGGGTCAAACTTCTCTGGATTTGGGAAGTACTCCGGATTCATGTTTGTAGTGCTCACCGTCCAATATAACTGCATTCATGACCACAAAACTCAAAATTATTCGAAAAGAAGACACCACATATATATTTTTTTTTGGTTTAATCTTCGATAACAAACCTTCCATCCTTTGGGGATTGTATAACCGGCGTAGGTGAAATCGACGAGAACTTCCCTGAAAGTGCCTTGTAGTGGAGGAACAAGTCTCATCACCTCGCACATTACATTCCATGAGTATTTCATCTTGCCCAAGTCATCCCAATTTAACAATTCTCCATCCTTCTTATCATTTGAAATCTCCATTTGCTCTATAATTTATTCAACACAATTTTAGTTCTTCATTTTTGTTTATACTTTTCTTTCTTTGTCGTTTAATCAATTTCAAACATGTTAGAATTATTATAAAAGTATCATAGAAAAAGATGAAAAGTTGACTTTGTCTCATATAAAAACAGAGATTCCTTTCAAACTTTGAAATATAGAATAGACCATGCTGGCTGTTTTGATAACATTCTTTTTCACGTTAGGTGAGATCATTAAAAATAAAATGTACATCTCTATCAGAAAGAAATTATAATGATATAAAAGTAACATGATTACAAAAAATGTGCAACTTTTTTATATCACAAAAAACTTTATATACTAATAAAGTAATCTAATTTGAATAATGATATAAAATACTTGTTTTTTCAAATAATTTAATGTTTTTTTTTTGTCATGAAATTGTATTGATGTTTGTTTTAATAAAAAAGAGTTATAATTTTGTTTTACGTACCCAAGTAGACTCTTTGGTAAATAGTTGGATGAAGGCCAACATATTTCATAAAGAAAGTCATGGTTGTGGAGATTGTGCTATAACCGGCCACAAGCAGCCCCATCATTTTATCAGCAATCTCGGCCTCGGGCATAAACTTTCCGGTCGGATCCGAGACAATAATCATATGCGAGAGTATGTCCATCGCAGGAGCACCACTAGCTATCGCCGCCTTCTTCTCGCCTATCACCGCCCTCAATTCCTTCCTAATGGCTTCGGCTGCTTTGGTTGCACGATAGAAGATGGTGCCAGGAAAATTGGAGATGATGGAGTGCATCCCATTGGTAATATCGTCAAAATGTTCGACTAACCGGGCTATGCGCTCCGGATGGTCAATCCCGAGAAAGAAACGACATGCGAGGCTGAGTGTGATGGTTTTCGAAAGAGAATGGACTGGAACTTCGCTCTTGCCATACCAGCTACTACCGATAAGCTGCTGAGTCATGGCATCCATTTTTGGTAGGTATCTATCGTTTTAATGTAACAAATATTGAGTTAGTTAGATTAAATTGAGTCAAAATAATCTTTAGAAAAATGAGAATTTTCTTTTAATAAATATGTTCCTCCAAAAAAAATAAAATACTTTAAATAAATGATTGCATTTCAATGACAAAAATGAATATTTATAAATACAATTGGGAAAAAATGTTTATTTGAAGTATGGAATTTGGAAGGAAATAAATACTAGTATCTTTGGTACTAAATATAGAAGTGATGAAAATTTTAGTAAAAATAATTTATTAGTAAAATTGGAATATAATTTTTTTTTTAAATAATATCATATTTATCTAACTCAAGTACAATTTACTCATATTTTTTAAATATTTTGTTCATGTCTCCATAAAAGCTAAACTATATATCCAACAGGGTGCATCAATGACAATAATAACGAAAAATAACATCGATATTTGTAATTTTTCACCGCTTTCTTTATAATGAATTAGGTATATTTTGTTTGTTTGATATTATATTTTACGAAAAAAATTTAACACTGTTATACACAGACTTGCAAAACTCGAGAAAAATCAAATAATTTCTCTATTTTGTCTCTTTCTCCTACTTTTACATTTTCCAACCAATGAAGGTGATGTCACGTCATTCCCTCACCAAATTCTCTCACTAAATTATCTCCCTCTATCACTCCTCAGTTAAATATGGTATTCTTCTTGATTAATTATATTATATGTACCTTACTAGGGCTTCCGGTTTGAAGAAACCGGGAGTACGGATGACCTTTGTCTCGACTTCGGCGGCAGCGACGGTAACGGCGGTGGCTTTGGTCCGGTAAGAGCGGAAGAGGCGTTGCATGGGATGTGGACGGAAGGCAGTGAAGAGTTTTTGCTCGTTGGAAAAAAGAAACTTGTGACCGTTTGGCCCACAAATGACGACGGTTTTCTCGCCGAGAATCTTGGTCTTGAAGATGTCGGGAGAGTATCTTTTCATCCGTTCGCCGACGAAGTTCTCTGGCTTGCCGAAGAGAAATTCGATTGTTTCTCCGATGAACGGCCATCCGAAGCTCCCCGGCGGTAGTTTTAAGTTAGGATGATCATATCGCCGGAGATTTCTAATTAAGGCGATGAGTAGGAGAGAGATAATTAGAAAGACAAGGAGAGAGAGTAAATCGAACTCCATAGCAGGTTCGATCGTCTTCTTCTTCTTCTTCGAAGGAGATGAGATGGGGTTTATTTATTTATGGAGAATTAGATCGAGTCAAAGGTTTTGTTAATTGTTTTCATTTTCATGTTTGAATGAGAAAGCTAGCTAATTCAAATATTCAACAATAAAACACATTTCTTCTCATTGCCGGCATGCTGGTTTTAGTGGCTTTCAACTTTTCTTTTTCTTTCTTAAAAATAATACAAAAAAATAATATAAATATTAAAATTAATTAAAATAAGTTAGCTAAATTCATCTCAATTTTAACTTGTATATAAAATTATAAACAAATATTTATTTTATTGGGAGAATCTTCAAATAAAGAAGAGTGTTTAGTCCTCTTAGTCTAGCTAATATTTGATTTTCACTTATTAAAAAAAAAAAATAAGTCTTAAATGTTTCCCTCAAAATCTTGTTCTCTGTAAATATATAAATATAAGGGTAATATATATTTTGAAATATTTTCTTATATGATAATTTTTTTATACATTTCATTTTGTTTTAATTTACTCTATTATTGACACTTGTCAACTTTTTTTACAACTAGACAAACAACATGATTACATGTTATTACAATTCTTTTTTAATTACAATAAAAATGTTATTTTATAAACTTTTCCTCTTCTCTTTTTCTCTCTTCACGCAAACATGCACTAACAAAACTTATTGTAACACTTGTGTTATTATCTATTTTAGAATTTCTGCTCTTATTAAATTACTTGATAATTCAATCACAAGAATATTCAATTTAGTTTTTCTGGAATTAGTTTTTGGATTTTCTATGGATACTTAATTATACAAGGAAATATATATTAGAAAAACAATCTCTTGGCCGGTGAAAGAGTTTTCCGAGCAACTTCTCATCTTTGTCTACCAAAGTAGGAGAAGATATTCGTGCAATAGAAATTGATTAAAATTTTGATTTTGAAGATTGTGCAAGAGAAATTGATCTTTGACTTCTTTGGCTGGAGAAGAGAAATTTATTAAAATTTTGATTTTGAAGAAATAACTAGTAAATATGAGAAAAAAAGTTTTGGTGTTTTAATTATGAAAAAAAAGTGTGTGGGTGGGGAGGGAAGAGAAAGAATAGAAGAGTTTTATGTTTAAGTTTAAAAAAATTGGTTTGTAATTAAAAATAGCTGTAAAGACAAAAATGTTTAAGTTTAAAAATGTAGAAAAAAATTGGTTTAAGCAAAACGATCAAGCATTACATGAAAATAATAAATAACAAATAAAAAATAAAAAAATAATACTTAATAATACGACAGACTCTACTGACTTTCTTGAACTAATCTCGTAAAGCATATCATATAATAATAATATTATAAATGATGCTCATCAGACAACTACGATCATTGAAAGTTCGACGATTTTTCTCCAGCCAGCAGATAGTCCACCACAGAATGATTGAGATGATAACCAAAATATGTACGTATGTCTGCTGCTGTAAAAAAGTTGAAGGTATCAATGAAGTAGTAAAATTAAATAAAAATAAATATATATGGAGTTTTATGAAATATATTAATTTAGATGAAGATATTTGGTATAAAATAGGAATCAACTTAATTATCTGTTACCTCTCAATATCATTAGTTATTTTAACTTGCTTTCTGTGATAAATTAATCATATAATTAACTTATTTTAGTGTATAAATCAATTTGATGGAACTTTAATAATAAATTCCTCATGATTTTAGTCAATTCCCAACAATTCGCATGATGAGTATTTTTTATTTTTAGTTTGTTGCTATTTTTTAGCATCTGATTATTGTTTCATCTTGGTCATAATTTTATTTTTTGTTTATATGTTGTCAATTAATAACGTTTAAATAATAATAATAAATTAAAAGAAGAAGAAGTCAATGAAAGATGATACATTAAAGAAAAAAACTCATAAAATGAATAATGAGTCTTCAGATTTTTTAAAAAAAATTACTATTGAGATTATTTAAATGACTTACTTTGAGTTATTAGGTGAAAAATCTTGAAATTATATTTAATGAAAATACATTTTTTTTATATAAAATAAAGAGTAATTTGATATTTTAGTTTGATAAATTGATGGTTAAGATGATGATTGTTTATTTATTTATTTAAATAATCTTTGTGGAGAGTAATTTATAATGAATTTAAAATAAAATGTTACAAATTGGAGTTTTCATTTAAAATAGCCTTAAATGAATGGAGAAAGTGTCAAACTTAGAAATTTTTAGTAAAAGTCTCCTTCAATGACTGCCAACTCCACTGGTCTTCTTAATCACTTTGAATCTATACACTTCAATTTCACGACAAATTAATTAATATCATTCTTTGAACTTTGAATGTAGAATGAATAATATTTATTTATTTTCTTGACCAGAGAGTATTTTTCGGGTGACTTAGTGTGTTGAATTTGAATGTGTATATTTAATCTATCATAGTTATTATATTTTATGTATCAATATTATAGTTTGATTTATGATGGTAAGCTAATTTTTATTTAATCATGATCTAAATTATTTGATACAGTATGTCACAATATTTGACAAAAGTAAAATAAAGGTAGACTTTTCCAAATTATAACCCAAAACAATTATATACAGGACAATCCATAAAAAGAAGAACAAAGAAATTGTAGGCATCATTGATCCATCAAGATTCAGAAAACATAAGCTAGGTGAGATTATCTTCATCAAAAACCTCTTTTTGTTTCGTTGCATGCGATCTTTAATGCACTCATATTCATATATAAGGACAGATTCAGGATTTAAGGTTGGGTGAACTTGAATTTAGTATATATATATATTTATATATATCAAAAATATTATAATGTTTAAAAGAGTTGAACTCTATAAGTAAAAAATAAATGATGTGTTGTTAGATAAAATTTTCATTAGTGATTTTGGATGGTACATATAGTGATGAAAATTTTTCATTAATTTGACGTATTCTCTCTTTTTAAATAAGCAGATTGACATTTCATTATTTTATATACTTATACATAATTTGAATATTTGATGGAACAATTAAATGTAAGGTTGAAAAAACATAAAAAAAATATATTTAAAAAAAAATAGAAGAAAATAAAAATTATAAGAAAAAATTAAATAGAAATAAATTTTACCTCTTTTGGGAATTAAAAAATATACATAAGAATTTTATTGAAAATAATTAGAGAAAAGAGAATTAATAAAATAAAATCTAAATTTTGTGTTTGCATAAAAAAAAATTACCAACGAAAATTAATGTTAGATCTATGGAAGAATTAAGGTATACCTAATTTTATTTTATTATATATATAATATAATATAAAATATATTATTTTTTATAAATTTTGATTTTTACAAATAACTTCATAGCTTGAAAAATCACTCAAATCCAACAACAAATTTCGCATAATCTCAAAATATATGAACTTCTTAGTTTGTTCAAATGAAATTTGAGACTTAAACTTGAAGTTGAGTGTTTATTTACCTCCTCCTCTAAGATCATAGACCTACAGCTCTAGCTTTTTATTTAATTCTGCCAGAGAGCTAAAAATGTGGTGAAGGATAAAAAAGATTTTTGCAAAAGAAAAAGTCCTATGAGAAACAATTTTATTTTTTTAAATTTAAATATCTTTTCAATTTCAGACTGACAAATTAATAAAAGGAAAAAAATTGTAAATCAAAGTAATAACACATGAATTTTGTTTCTGAATGATTAAAATTGTGATAATTAGAACCATTGTTTTAAAATATGCGGGGTTTATCCCGCCGACCGCAAAACGGTTTAATGGACGGTCCAATTTTAACTTTAATACGTTAACCTTACGAACCCGTCAAAATCCGGTCCGGTCCGATCAGACGGTTCTACCGAACAACAGAACCAGAAATTTCCGCTTCGAAAGGTCCATGTGATTGTATAGTATCCTTATCTTTTCTTTCTTCTTGTTTTTTTGGGTCTGCTCCTTCGTCTGAACCGGGAGCAAAGGTTTTGCCATTTCTTAACTGAAAACCGAATCCATTGCAGAGATAAAACCAAAATCAGATCTCTGAGATAGAGAAAGAAAGCGGAGAAACATGCATGAAAGCAAATGAAGTTTTTAGGTTGTCAATGACTATCATCTCAAGATCTCATCCCTTCCTCGCTTATCAATCTGCATATTATCATTATTTATGTATAGTTTTAATTTTTGATATTTTAAATTATAGATAATGTGATATTAATTTAATGGACAAAATATTTAGTTTAATTAATATTTATTTGATTATTTATATATATATATATAAGTGACATACTAATATATTTAAATTTATTTATTTTTTAAAAATAATTAAAGTCCGGTTCAACCAGTGGTTTAGACCGGTGGAAACAAAGTTCACTCAAAAAAACGGGTTGATGACCGGAACGATTTTCAAAACAATAATTAAAACGACATATGTGACCATTCAACTTTCAAATTTTATAAAATAAAAACTATTCAAGTTTTAATCTTAAATAACAATTAAACTTTAAAAAAAATAATAAATATTTAAAATAAAAAGAATAAGTTTAAGTCGCATAAAACAATAAACCTCCGAGAGTAAGTCTGATTTATAGAGATTTGGTGAGATGAAGTTTTATTTAATTATTATTATGGCAGCTAAAAGTTGGGTCTAACAATAATTGTTGGATTCTGCTTAACAACAATTAAAGTCCAATTAAAATCGTTTAATGAATATGAAGTGTTAGTTTCTCAAAAGTTAAAAGAGAAAATCATTATTAGGTAACTTTTAAATCTAAAACTGTTATTATATATACATATATATAATTTTATTTATAATGTTTTAAACTGAAGTATAAAATATTACGACTCAAATATAATTATTATTATTATATATATATATATATTTGTGAATTAATCAAATATTTTCTTATCGATTATAATTTAAATATTAGGAAAGTTTTTATATAATATATAATATATTTTATTTTATTATAAATATATATTTTTATGGGACAATATTCATATGATTTTAGAAATTTAGATTTTAGATATAGAATTACCAAAGATAAAACGGTTGAAGGCCCAATTAGAAGCCCAAATAATAAAACTAAAGTATATATTGTGACATGGCAAGATATTATTGGATGTAGTATAAGATTCACGAGACCCTAAAAGCAGATAATTCCGTCTTCTCTGTATCTTCTTCCCCACGGAGAGTACCTGATTCTGTGAACTATCTCTCTCTATATACAGCAACTACTCTCTCTCCTCAAGATCCTTCTTTTATAGATTAACTCTCTTCTTCCTACGCTGAAATCTATTTTAAACATCGATCGTTTCAAGATAAATTAAAAGAGAAGATTACCGAAGATGGTGATGATAAGAATTCGAAGCAGGGATGGATTGGAGCGTGTCACAACCGAAGATCCAAATATCACCATCTCTAATCTCAAATCCATTATCGAATCCCAACTCAGAGTTCCTGTCACTAATCAAACACTTTCCACAAACCAAAGTCTCCTGCTTGCTAAAACCCTAGACGATTTATCCAGATTCACCGATATGTCCGATCCCAATGCTTCCATATCCAGACTCGGAATTGGACACGGATCGATTATTTACCTAGCTTATGAGGGACAACGATCCGTAGCCGGGCCTAATTTCAATCCCTCTGGCTCATTCGGCCGTAAGATGACAGTTGAAGACCTAATCGCGAAACAGATGCGTGTGTCGCGGCAGGAGAATCCTCACTGTGAGTTAGTCTCCTTTGATCGCGACGCGGCGAACGCGTTCCAGCAATACGTTAGTGATGCACTTGCATTTGGTGTTAAGCGCGGTGGTGTAATGTATGGAACTGTATCGGAAGAAGGGAAGGTGGAGGTGGATTTCATCTATGAACCGCCTCAGCAAGGAACTGAAGAGAATTTGATTCTTTTGAGGGATCCTGATGAGGAGAAGCTGGTTGAAGCGATTGCTATGGGGTTGGGAATGAGATCAGTTGGGTTTATATTTACACAGACTGTAAGTCAAGATAAGAAGGATTATACAATGTCGAATTCTGAGATTTTACAGGCAGCAGAATTGCATGCTCAGAGTGAATTGAAAGAATGGGTGACTGCAATAGTTAAGTTGGAGGTGAATGAAGATGGGGCTGCAGATGTTCATTTTGAGGCGTTTCAGATTAGTGATGTTTGTGTTAAATTGTTCAAAGAAGAGTGGTTTGAAACAGAGATTCCTGAAGATGCTGATCCTAAGCTTTCTAGGATGAAGAAGGATGTAGTTGTTGGAGTGAAGGATACTAAGGAAGTTGACAATGATTTTTTCTTAGTGGTAGTGAAGATCTCTGATCATCAGGTATATATATTTCGATATCTTTTGTTCGTATTGCTGCTGCTAAATGTGTTTAACCATGTCATGATCTTTGAAGCATTACTATTTCATGACAAATTTTCAAGAGAAATTGACCATTACCCTTTATCAAAAGATAATTTCCATGAAGATTAGTTGTATTACTGATTCTAATTTACGTCAAAAATCAACCTCAAATTGTTGGTATTCAAGCTTTAAAGTTTTTATCTTAGCCGATTGAAGTCTACTGCAACTGAGCTTAACCTGAAATTGTTAGGGCAACTTCTTTTTGGGCAAAGATAATGTTATTAGAACAGTTTTCTTCATTAGATAAGCTTTCCCCATTTCAGGATTTCAGGGCAATTCTTAATTGTTTCATCATTGCATGTATATTGCTTTTGTCTTGATTCATATATATTATGTTATTTAGCCGTTATATTGCTAAATGTGAACCCATTCTTAGAGATCAACTGATGGATGGATTATGATTCCATGGTTGTGATTGATAACATAACTTATAACTTAATGTTCACCATTATGTGCTTATTTGGTTTAAGTTAACAAAATTTTATATTGAAAAAAGATGAAGAGTCATTACAAAGTATTGAAGACAATGATTCAAAAATAAAATTTGAAGGAACATGGTCCAAATCTCCATGGCTAGCCCTATTTGCCACACAATCAGCCTGAACTCGAATTGTTGGAAGAGTATCTAAAAGTCGATTCAGATTCAGTTCCACAGAAGTTTGTTTGATAATCCTACAATGTTTCTTTCCCTTTCACCATTCGTTTCAATGATGTTATTTGTCAAATTTTGCCTTTTAGCAACATCAATTTCCCATTCTATTGCCATAATTTAGTACAATCCTTCTATTTTTAGAACAAAAGCTCACCTTAATCAAATCACTGAATTATCATGATTCAACTTAAAGTATAAAATTTGTCTTAATTCGGTATCGTAGTAAGAGCATCCAATTTAACCTTGAAAGTTAATCAAAACTTACCTGATTACTTACTAGTGCAAAATAGTATTTTTCCCTATACTTTGAGTTTTTTTTATGTAGTTAATCAAAACTTTCTACTTTGATGCTTCACTTAAAAAATTACATATAATTTTCATCAAATCAACTTACATACCAAGAAGATATTTTTGGTTTTTAGCATTTTAGTTTTATCAATAGCATCCTCAATTTATGTAGGTTGTTTTGTTGTGTAACATGATAACATATATATTATGTGATTTAAAAACTTTTGATCCTTGTTGAATGTGCAAAAATGCAGGGTCCACTTTCATCAAGTTTTCCAATTGAGAACAGGAACATACCAGTTACAATGAGGGCACTGAAGAACCACTTGGATCGAAACCGAGGCCAATCCTTTGCAAGAAGAATTTCGGATTTCCATCTACTGCTATTACTAGCCAGGTTCTTGGATCTGAATGCCGACGTTCCTGCTTTGGCGGAATGTGTACAATCACAGTCCTCGGTTCCTGAAGGTTATCAGATCCTGATTGAATCATTGGCCAGTTCTTCTTGAAGATCCTGGATTCAGTCTTAGTCATAATTCCAAACATGCTTTCTTAGCAGGCCAAGTCATTCATAGGCTTTGGCACTTTGGTTGTATACATTATATTTAATTAACTTTTAACTGTATTTATTTTGCTACAATTTCCCTTATTTTCTTCAACTTCTATTAGTAGTATTGTTTGGAAAATGGTTTTTTTGAAAATTTATAAATAAATCGAGTGAGTTAATTAAATTATTTTTAATAAAATATATATAATTAATTAAAAAAATAATAAGGGAAAAGAAGGCCTTACGTTCGTTATCCGCCTCTGCCAGCCTGATCGGCAGTTACCGCTCTTTCTCTCTCTCTCTCTCTTCTCTCCGATGAAGTTCGAAGCGAGATAGCGTAAAGGAAGAGTAACTATGAGTTCCTTAGTTTTACGGCCTTTCGGCAGTTTTCAGTTCTTGAAGCATTCCTCAAGCTCTGTTTCGCAAGTTCGTTTCAGCCGATTCAAAGTTTATGCGAATTCAAACGATATAGTAGATGCGAAAACGACGGTTGGAGGAGGTGAAAGCGGTCTGGAAACATCAAACTCAGTGATTTCTGTTGAAGATGATAACAAGTATGACAAATCGTCTACGAATGCATCTACAGCTCCTGTTTCAATTGAGAAAGATCTTAAGAAGGTTCGTATCATTCAGATCAACTAGACTAGCTCAATCGAATAACGTATTTTGTTCCAAATTCGGCTTAGATTAGCTCAACTAGACTTTCAGAGCAAGTGAATATTAGAAAAGTTTCTCATAGCTTGTTACATACCGCTGAAACATTTATTCGTAAATGAAAATGATACGAATGAACTGCTGAAAAGTTTCTGTTTAGGATTGGATTCTAGCTTAGTGAAGATTATGTGAAGCTCTGATCTAGAAATGTATCGCATTAATGTAGATACATTTTGCTGTCTGGATGATTAACAGACCAACTTTGCTGAGAATTCTTTTGTCTTTAGATGATGATGTTATTTGAATTTTGAACATTGACTATCTTAATCTTGCATATTCAAATGTTTTGATGAATACTATGGAAACGGAAGATTAGAACATTTGAGCAGAGAGTATATAGATAGATAGATAAATCATGAAATCAAGCCCTTGCACAAACTGCATGACTTGAGATATTCTGAAATCAGATAATTGCTCTTCGAAAATGCTGTCAAGATATTTGTACACATCTGTAATACCTTGATTTTGAACAGGTTGTTCAAAAGACAGCTGCAACTTTTGCACCAAGAGCTTCTACTGCCACCAAGAACCCTGCTGTACCTGGTTCAGTATTGTACACTGTGTTTGAGGTTCAAGCCTATGTCTCAATGTTAATTGGAGGAGCTCTATCATTCAATCTCGTATTTCCTTCAAACGAACCAGATATATGGAGATTAATGGGAATGTGGTCAATTTGGATGTTCAGTAAGTTCGATTTTGGGAGATTATATAGTAGATTTGATTGAACTAAAAGGGTAAAGTAAATGCAGGCTGATATCTAGCTCTTTTGCAGCTGTCCCTTCTCTTCGTGCTAGAGATTGTTCGAAAAATGAGAAAGAAGCTCTGAATTATCTCTTTCTCCTCATCCCATTGATGAATGTTATAATTCCTTTCTTCTGGAAGTCCTTTGCAGCCGTATGGTCTGCAGATACAGTTGCATTTCTTGGCATGTATGCTTGGAAGGTAAATCTCTTCTTCTTCTTTTCTTTTATGAACAACAACAACCTGCATTTTCACTTGTTTTCCTGATTTAAACTTCCTGATGCAGATGGGTTGGCTACAGAGAAAAGAATAGAGATTGAGTTATGAACAATTGATCAATTTATGTGGAAGGAAGGTAATATAGAAACTCATCTTCTTCCTGAATACTAAGCTTGATACTAAGCTTGTTTACATCTCCTCTCCTGTAAGTAAAGTAAATCAGAAACCTTTGATAGATATTCATTAGATTCTGCTGGAAGAGATAAATACTATTATCATAACTAGTAGAGACCCGCACCATATGCCTCACTAGGGGGTCAACGATCACTAGGGGGTCAACGAGTCGAGTACTATACTCGGACTCGATTTGCATTATATATACTTGAATTAGAACTCGATCGAGTACCAAAATTTATACTCGAGTACCAAAATTTATACTCGAACTCGGCTCGTTAACAACTCAATTTACTCGAGATCGAACTCGAAAAATTCAAAAATTAAATTTTATTAACTAAAATTACGTATTTTTTACTCATCTTCTAGAATGTGGAAGATTAAGCATGGTTAAATCGATTTTGCTCATTTGCCTGGAATGTGGAAGATAAGCATGTGTAAATCGATTTGCTTTTTTATTGTAAGAGAGTAAGAAGTAGATGATAAGTTTCAAATTACTCGAAATATAAAACTTAAACTCGAGCTCGATCTTGTAATCGAATTCGAGTAAAACTTTGACCGAGTTACTCACTATCAATTTGACTAGTGCTTTGACAATTAAAATGAGTATAAAATAGTCTAATCTCCTCCCTTGAAATTTCAATTTACATATACCACCAGCAGGGAATATAATTCTCTTTAAGATTTGAATCCTGGTTTTTACTTTGGAATGTGAAAACTTAAGGATGGTGTTAATTCCTCCCTCTAGGGTTGAGAAACCTTGGATATTTTTTTAGGTTGAAATTTGAATATATTGTAGAACATGAAGTCCTAATTTGGTATTATGGGGGAGATTTTCTATATATCCTCCTCCCCTAAGTAAGGCCTAAGGCCGAATTTTGTTCTCTTCCTCAAGAAAAACCAATGAATAATCTATCATTCTCTCTCTTGGGAGTGGATGATTTGTCCAACTGAATCCCCTAAAGCTTCTCTTGACCAGCGTCCAATGGCTGCTGGTGCTGCTTTCCATTAATCTTTCTTTCTCATCCATTTTTGTCTCTCTCTCTTAATATTTGACTCCCCTCCATTCTTTTTTAACTCAATATTTCAAATGCCTAGGCAGGATGGCCTACCGGAGGAGCTGCTCCTCTTCCTTACATCTCTCTGGCCGCCACCTGTCTCTCTCTCCACTCGTCTTCCTCCTATTCCTACTCCACCTCTCCGCCGCCGCCACCACCCACACCGGAGGAGGAACAAATCTCAACACCAATGTTCGAATCAGACCCCGGCGACCGCAAGTCCCCTTCTTCCGGGAAGCTCCGGCATTCCGAAACGGAGACACCTGCGGGTCTCAAATTCACGTGGCAACAACCCTAGACGCAAACTACCTCCGAGGAACAATGGCGGCGGTGTTCTCGATCATCCAACATTCAACTTGCCCGGAAAACGTAGTGTTCCATTTCCTATGGTCTCGGGTAGACCCAAAAATATCGTCGAGTATCCGATCAACGTTCCCTTATCTGTCGTTCATGTTGTACCGATTCGACCCGAATCGTGTACGTGGGAAGATATCTAAGTCGATACGAAAGGCGTTGGACCAACCGTTAAACTACGCACGTATATACCTAGCGGATATACTCCCGGACCACGTGAACCGCGTGATTTACCTGGATTCGGATGTGGTTATGGTGGATGATATAAACAAGCTGTGGGCAGTGGATTTGGAAGATAGGGTACTGGCTGCACCGCAGTATTGTCATGCCAACTTCACAAAATACTTCACTGACGGATTTTGGTCGGATCGGTCGTTGGCGGAGGCGTTTAACGGGCGGAGGCCGTGTTATTTTAATACGGGAGTGATGGTGGTTGATGTTCGGAAGTGGAGGTTGGGAGGGTATACGCAGAAGGTGGAGGATTGGATGGCGGTGCAGAAGAGGAAGAGGATTTATCATTTGGGGTCTTTGCCACCTTTTTTGCTGGTTTTGGCTGGAAATATAAAGGCGGTTGATCATCGGTGGAATCAACATGGGTTAGGAGGGGATAATATTGAAGGGAGGTGCCGGAATTTACATCCGGGTCCGATTAGTTTACTTCATTGGAGTGGAAAGGGTAAGCCTTGGCTACGGTTGGATTCACGGAAACCATGCACCGTTGATCATCTTTGGGCTCCTTATGATCTCTACCTTTCCTCTAAGCACTCATTTGAGGAATGAATGAATGAATGAACTGGAGAGACTAAAAAAAATTGAAAATGAAAATTAACTACTGGAGGAGATTAAAAGAGAAAAGGATTAGGATTTAAAAGGAAAGGAAAGGAAACAGAACAACAACAAGAGTTACAGACATTTTTGGAAAGAGAAGGATTATATTTACTTGCATTTTATTTTTCTTTAAAATTATTTATTTAATAAGCTTTTTTTCTTTGGATTCTGTATACTAGGTTTTTAGATTTTAGAATTATGACCAACCCCAAGCTTAGTTCTCGAGCATATCATGTAACAGTAGCAATAGAGACCATCACCCTTTTTTTTATTTTTTTGTTGTAATTTTCTTTGCCATCAAATGAAGTTTACATGTTTCAGTTTTTTTTAAGTCATATATGAGCCTATTTAAAAACTAATTATTTTTCTATCAGGCTGAATATGAAAGGATGTATGTGACTAATGTTAGTGATAATTAACTGGACAAAAAATTGTTATTTTTTATGATTTATTTTAGGGCATTGAATACTGAAGTCTATCCTTTTATGACTCAAAGTGCTCCTAGAATGATAAATTAAACATCCACTATCATTTACTCAAAGTTAAAAGCATATTTACTAGCCATAGTTAATAATGAATGTAATTATATTTTGATTTGATTTTGAAAAATTATATTTTTTATATTTGAATAAATATCAAATGTATTTAAAATAAATAAATTAGTTAAATTTAGAGAGACATAATTTATAATTGTATTATATATATCTTTTTATTTATAAATACTATTTCATTATTTGTGTAAACATTAAGATAGTAACTTTGTTCACTTGCAGCACCACACGAGGAAGAAAGTTTAGTTTAGATTAAAGACAATAAATATGATCCAAATGTTTGGAAAAAAATTGAAATTAAAAGGGTTAAAAGTGAAAGAAAATTTTATACTTAATCTTACTCTTACAATTTTATAACTCATTTTAGGTAAAAGTTGTTCCCAAACATTATAATATACAATTTTTTAACCAAACATGAACACTTAAATTTACTATAGATATTATATAGAGTACTATATCTCCAACAAACAAACTGAGAATGAATGAAGTGTGTTGTTGACTGTTGTTTACTATAAAGTTTATTGAAATATTCGCATATATATTGTACAAACTTTCTATAAGATATATATTATAATATGTTTGAAAGAAAATACACATAAAAGAGGAATTGATCGAGATCCATAATCAATCTCCCATAGAAATTAAAAATAGACTCATGATAATTATGCAAAGAGCTGCTTAATTAATAATAAATTAATTAAGGTGCAAGTATGATTGTTTATTATTATTAAAAATAGATAAATTAATTAGTTTCGGGTTGAAGGAGCCTGGTTGATCTTGAGCTTGGTTCGATTGATATAATTGGTAAACCTGAAATTCAAACTATCCGCCCTTTTAGTTTTACTACTACTACTACTACCCATCATTATGCCTTGTTCTTTTTTCTTGTCTCCTATTTTGAATGTGGACGAACCTCTGATCTTCGCCTTTGCACGATCAATATACCCTGAAAATCCCTCATCATCACCATCGCCATCGCCATCATCCTTCTTTTTTATTCCACCTCCGCCGCCGCCTCCGCCGCCAACCTCCGCCGGCGGTTTACTCTTTCCGGTACTTTTGACGGTGCCGTTTCCCTGAGGAGGATACGCCGACGACGGTGGTGGCCCTGGTGGGTTGATAACTGAACTGATCGGAATCTCGACTGAATGGGCGGCGGTGGTGGGGGTTGGAGAGAGAGAAACACGGTGCGTTTTTCTGAAAAGAGAGCTGGAAAAACAACAATTGTCACATACGCCGTCGTTTGAGGTCCTATGGGTTTTTCCCATTTTCTTGATTTATAGAGAGAGAAGTATGTGACAATTGTTTGTTTGTTTGTTTATGGGGAGGGAGGGAGGCTTCACAATTATATATATATATATATATATAGTCCCTCTAACGTATATAATTTTTATTATTTTATCAGATAAAGTATAGTTTTAATATTTAGTTAAGGTCCAACTTTCTCTTTTTCTTTTTTTCATTAATTGTTCTCACTTTCTTTTCTTTGAGATTATTTGTAAGCTTAAATCTTTTATATATATATATATATGTTTGGCAAAATTATTTATCAAAATTTTGTTGCAGCTTCTTCCACAACTTTGTAAAAGTATTATTTTTTTAATTCAGATTTTATTAAATATATTTCATTTTATTTAATCACATTTTCCGTATTAAATATAAATAAAATTAGTTAATTTTTTTAGCTTAATCATTTTTAAAAATAATTTTAATTATAAAACTAGTTTTAGATAAGTGAAATTAGACTAATTTCAATTTCATGATGTCTTTTATTTAGGAAAGTTACATAATTATAATTAATGATAATTTCATTATGAAAAAAAAAAGAATATGATAATTTTTTTAATATATATTATATATTTTATTTAAATATTTCAGTTGAGCCAATTATGATATCTTAAGTTTCAAGATATTTTTTTAAGTTTTTATTTTCTTTAAAAACAAAATATATTTCAACATTTTAACTTAATAAATTAAAAAAAATTATCGGTTCTACATTTTAACCACATAAATTTAAAAATAAAATATCGGTTCAATATTTTTTAACTTTTTAAATTAAAAAATATATATTTTTTAAATATTACTAAAATAGAAAAGACATCCTAAATTTTAAAAAGAATATTATTTATTGAAAATTTTAATAGTCTTTAAATGATAAAATTACTTTATTTTAAAAAAACATAAATAAAATTTAGTTCTTTAACTTAATAAATTAAAAAAATTATCAGTTCTACATTTTAACCTCCTAAAATTAAAAATAAAATATCGGTTCAACATTTTAACTTTTTAAATTAAAAAATATATATTAAATATTATTAAAATAGAAAAGAACATCCTAAATTTAAAAAAAAATATTATTTATTGAAAATTTTAATAGTGTTTAAATAATAAAATTACTTTATTTTAAAAAAAAAATATAAATAAAATTTAGAACTACAATTCTGAACTAAAAATAGTGGAATTAATTATATTTGAATTCTAATTCTTAATATTAAATAATTTACTAAATTTAAAAATTAAAATTAAATCTTATAATTTTAATGTCAATTACAGTTGAATTCAACACTCTAAAATATAAATATTAGAGTATATATCAATTTTAAAATATAGATTTTTTTTTTAATTTAGAAATCTTAACTTCTTAACTACAATTTCAATTTATAATGTTTTTATTACAAAAATATTATTACATATCATTTTCAAATATTGGTTGAATCTCTATTAAATTTTGTACCCACGGAAATGTAAACTTTGACATCTTATTAAAGTTTTTGAGATATATCATTTTTTTCTAGTAAACAAAAGCAAACAAATGCAAAATAATATTGTTAGCAATTTAGTTGTTTAAACTAGAGTAACAAAATTTATTATTATTTTTCTTTTGAAAATGTAAACATGACATCTTTTATTACAGTTTTGTAATTTTTGCAAGGTTATTTCATTTCACAAATAATAATAATAAAGTTATTCAAATATTATAATGTAAAATAATTTAACATTTACTATTGTAATAATGTTACAATATGCATGTACAATAAAAAATTATTTCTATTTTTAAAATTTTTGAATTAAGAAGAACTAACCTGACACCTACGATCAAAATCTCCATTCAACACAAAGCGTTTTCAGATAAAATCGAGCCGTAATATTTTGGTCTCTTAAACAAATAATACTAACATATTTTTATCTGTGATAAAAGTGTTTTTAATATGAATTAAAATTAAATTTTTTGATTTATTAGTTAAGAATATATGGCAATTCTATCTGTACTCTAAATAGCATCTTTAAATACTTTAATATAAAGCTAGTTTATTCTGCCATGTTTTTCAATAGGTGCATTTTGATTTTTTGAATGAGTTATAATTAGTATAGACTAGACCATCCTTTATTTAATTAAATAATTGCTTCCATCAATCTAATCAGCATCTAAGGTTAGAAATGTCAAAAGAAATGAGGCCTTTAAGCTGTTCAAATTCACATACAACCAACTAGGAATTTGGAAAAACACATTTAAAGTAGAAAATTTGAGAATTTTTAAATAAATAGGTATCCGATTCTATCTGTTAGATTTCCAATTTCCCAATCACCACCAAATTTTGTATAAATTATTTCCATTTATTTTGGTGTAAGAATATTTGGTAGTCTTTGTTGGTATAAGAATCACAAATGACCCGACTTGAGGCCTAGAAGAAAGAAAACAAAAACAAAAGAATGCACATACATGTCATCTTTTTTTTGAAGAACAACTGGAAGAATCAAAACAGCTGTGCATTACATTTTTACAGACATTCTATCTTAGTGCTCTATTTTACCATTTCATATTAAATTTCACAAACTATTTTAGTTATTTTAAGATTTGAAAGCTAAAGCGTTAAAAGAAGTTCCATTTAATTAGTAAAATCTTAGAATTTTAAATGAGGCTAATTATTATGGTTTTATGTAAATTTACAATTTACGATTTATGATTTTACAATTTATAAATTATTTCGATTTTATAAATTTCTATAATTTTACAAAAATAAAGTGAATTTATATATTTTTTAAAATTATTGCTTATTAAATAAATAAACTTATGTAATTAGTTTTGTAATTAATTTTTTATTAATGTTTGAAAGTTGTAGCTTTTTTTAGTGAGTATTTAATTTTTTTCTAAACTAATTAGTCAGTCTTATAAACTGGTTGATTATAAATTTGAGAAATAATTAACTAGTGTAAAATTTCAAAATGGAATATAAGCTCATGAAAATAGTCAGGTTAAAATGACTTTTTTTTATTTGGGTTATTAAAATAATCATAATAAAAAAAACATATTTCATTCGTCTCTTTTATATCACACCATTCAAAATATTAAAATATTTTTTTATTTTAAATTACATTTTTTTTATTTTATCATTATATATTAATATCATTTAAGTCTTTTTATCCAAAATATTTTTGCTTCTTCAAAATCAACACAAATCATTATTTTTTTAAATAATTCAGGTTTCATAAAAACCTTTATCTTATTTTTAATAATAAAATTTCAATCTTATTTACAAATTTTCATTAGTCATTATTCAACTTCAATTAATACAGATAAATATGGTTAATCACTTAGACAGGTAATATTTTTGTAAAAAAAAATGTTTTAAACAGAAAAATAAATAAATAAATAATATAAACCATATAAAAGGGAGTTTGAATGATAAATTGGATAAAAATATAATTACTCAAATATAACAACAACAACAACCGAGAATCATGAAAAAAAAAAGTGTTGTTCAAAAAAATGAATTTAGAATGGCAGCAAAAATCTCAAATCACTAACCAATTGAGAGTGATAACAAGTAACAGATTAATAGTTAATTTCCCAAGCCCAAATTGAGCTAACACATTTTTTTTGTGGTTGTAATGAATAAATATTAGAAATGAATCAAAACCAAGGTTTTGACCAAGCAAAATTGACAGAAAAATGCAGTCTTTTGAGGTTGGTTGTTGTTGTTTTGATCATATAATAATTATTATTATTATTGGAGTTTGAATTTGAATTGATCAAGCTTGATGCATGTCATGAGAACGGTCAGGAGTAGTACCTTGAGAAGAACCACCATGCTGACTACTATCCTTTACTGAACTCCTCTTAGTTGGAACAAGTGGACTGTTCTCTACCAATTCATCCATATATGCTTCTTCTTCTTCTTCCTTTGCTATCTCTTCTCCTTTGAATACCGGATGCACGTATGCATCCTGAAGATACGCTTTCAAATTCAGCCGAGGTTCTGTTGCCAACTCTAACGTATCCTTAACCATCGCATCCTGAATTGGGAATTTCGTGAATGCAGACTCGAACCGACCCTTGCAGAATCTATGGAACCATATTGTCAAAACAGGTAGAGCAATCAAGAATGGTGTTGAATGTGACGCTTCTTTCGCGCTCAACAATCCAAACAACAGCACTTGAGATATTAACATGCATATTATTATATGCCTGTGCACGTCTGGCCAGAATCGAGCCCCACTCTCGTACTTTTGATCATACACATTAATGATCTGACCCAACCAAAGAGCAGACACAACCATCATGTCATAACAAGTTTTGAATAAAAGAATATATGATAAAATCTAATTTACCTGATGGCGGTAGACAATGTAGGAAAAGGCAAAGAACACGATGATGAAAGGAAGAAGTATAGGCGTGACTGCTGCATATACCAATCCCAATAGGAAATAGAGCTGTATCCTTGGCTCTGAAGATGCAAAATCCAAGCTGCCAGCATCCATTGCCTTTTCTCTGTCTCTATCAGTCTTAACAAAGAATGCATTCTGTATGTGGAACATAACTAAAGGACTCAGCCTAACAATCTCTGCAGCAACTCCAGACCATCCATCAACCATTGTGTATGTTATGAAGAAATTTGCTCTTCTCGGGATTGCTACACCTAGAGTTTTTGGTATCCTACAAATCAAACAAACAAATCACTCTTATTTATACCATCATCATCTTTTAAATAAATAAATTCATACTTACTTGGATGGAGACTGGTTCAGGAAAGCTTGGAGCTGATCAAGTGCTGATCCAGTTATCACACTTCCAAGGAAAACATTAACAAGTATGAAAAAGTAATATTTCCCTGCAGACCTCCTCTCCAAGTTTGATAGTGACGTAAGTCCTTCTATTTTCGACATTGTCATCAAAATAGAAGGGAGTATAATCAGGAATATCTTCAATGCAATGCCTGGAAGAAAACCTTGAATAAACGATTTTATAATGCTCCTGCAAGCAATTATATAACAACTCGTCATTCACCATTCACTAATTACTACCTTAATGTTATATACACACACATACATCTCCATCAATGGTCTGATGAAAGGGAAGACCTTGACAATCCCATCAATGTTGGCTAAAGACTGAACAAATGTGATGGGAATCATGAAGAAGAAGATGAGGAAAAATAAAGCAACTGCCATCAGCAGCCTTCTGATCGACAGAGAAACATATGGTATCGCCAGATTACTCCAATAAATGTCACGTGGCTCAGGAGCCCATTCTGTTAGCCAGATTGTTGGGTTACTTGTTTGCTGAGTTTGAGCACATATGGCTGCTCCCCATCGAGTTCTGAATGAAACAAATGCAGCTGGTATTACTGCATTTGGATCACTTAGTACCTTCTCTCGTTCTACATCTTCCTGCAAATTGTAACCATTTCTTCATTATCACTTTCTAAACTTCCAAATTTATAACCTAATAGTTTATATTTGTGCTAGGTAGACTTACTTCTTCACTCAAACATTTGAGTTCAGACTCATAACGGTCAATTGCATCAACAGGCGTTCCGCAGAGCCCCCAGACACCTGTCTATACATTGGCTTGATGTGAGACATCTCTAACACACTGGTTTTCTTATTAATGGAAAATAAAATAAAAAAACAGAAAGGCTTAGTGCAGTCAGACTTTCTGAGGAGAAAAAGTACCTTTATGGTTGGTCTAGTAGAAGGGTTCCTCTCAAACTTGTTTTGGTAATAAGTTAGCCAGTTTAGTAATTTCTTCTTCTTTTCCACTATCGATGCAAGGAGATTTGCATTATAAACAATCTACAAGACCAGAAACATAAGCTTTGGTACATGAGTGCAATTTCTAAAAACACAAATAAAAGTTTTGGTCATTTCCCATGAGATAAATTTGCATTTGTAGTAATGTTTCCAAACATGCAGGTAAGATTTTCCGCATTCAATTTACTTTTAGTTTTGAGTTGAGATATTGTTATCTTCATTAGCCTAAACCCGAGTGACTCATCTTCCCACAATTCATTTCATGAAAAGTATTAATTTCTATTGCCATCTAATCTAAAAAACAATGAAGAAGCATTCAAGCTTTGTTATCATAACAAAAGAAATGAACCTGATGTGTAAGGTACTGATCACGATGATTTACACAAAAGAAATGTTCAACGTGCTCGCTAACAGATTCATCAGGGTCAGGAGGAACATTTCTCACAAGAACCTGCAAAAGTAATCGAAAATACTCATCAACCTAGCTGGTCAAAAGATAAATTAAACACATTATAATGGTGTTAATTAGTTTGAGACAAGATATTAATTTGCAAATTGTACTAACTTCAGAATAAACCAATGCAACATATACACCAAGATTAGATTCAACGTAATTCTCCAATTTGTTAAGCCAACTTACTGTGAAATGATCTGGACGACGACCCTCAGATGCAAGAAAATGTAGTCTCTTATTAGCTATGATTTTATACTCATTATATAACACATAATAAGTCCAACCTGTGAAAACATATGCCATTAAGATATGGGCCCAAAACCTGAAGAAGAAAAAAAAAATGTATTTCTTAGTTGCAAACAAGGATCACCAAGTAACAAAATATACATCTACAAGCAACTAAACAAATTGTGTTCTCTAATATTGAGAAATTGTTCTACTGTGTTCTACATAGATGTTCACCATTGTGTCCTATTGACTTCTTATATGTATTTTCTGGTGCAGATAACGAATTAACAACCTTCTAAGAAAAAACTTCCACATTTAAGGATTAGTTCATACATTTTTAAACAGATGAATAATAGAACATATTGAAATGGTAAGTGTACAGATGTGAAATATGAACCTCACCTGTTGGAACCAGAAGGCACATTCGATATAGAAAGCTTGTCAACTTTATCGAATGTAATATGATTAATATCCTTGATATTTCCTAATGTTTTCCCGGTCCAATTTATAGGAATCAAGACTCCAAAAGCAAGTGCAGTTATTGGAATGAATATTTTTAATCTGTAAATGATTTCAAAATATGTTATTATACAAGAATAAAGCATGTAATAATGTGTTATTAACCAGTTGAGCTCTTTTTTCTGCTTTAGAAGTTGAATGTAAACTCAATTGCCAGAAATTAGACCATATTAAAAAAGGAAGTCAATGATGAAGCTCACCCTAGAAGGTAAATCCGAACATACATAGCAGAGTCCAGCCCTGCATGATCTATAAGCTCTGGTTCAGGCATTCTTAAAGCCGCATGCATCCAAGTCCAAAATTTTATGTATGTTCTGAAGTCCAAGTTAACGAATTTTGATGCAAAAGCTCGGTTGTGTGTTGGACTGCTTCTAATACCCTTCAAATACCATTTTGGGAAATAAACTCTATCATTGAGTGGCTGAAGTCGTAACATTGAGAAAGCCAGAAGGAAACCAATGGCCGAAAGAATATTAATAGCAGCAGAAAGGCCAATATCCTGGAGGTTTGCCATTTTCTTCCTTCAAAACCGTAGGATCCCTGAGTAATAAAGAAATTTCATAGCTAAATACTGTTAATTAATCGAGTAAAATGGATTCATTAAGAGTGACAAATCTCCAAATAATCCAGTTATATCTCATCATCGGCTCATGATATCAAATTTTATTCCACACTTCAAAGACTATGCACATTTTATACACATAATCTGATTGAATTCCATAAACTCTAATTTCCAACAACTATGCACATCATAAATGAAAAAAACTAACAGAGAAAAGGTAGCCTCAAGCTGAGATAAGATTGTGATTTACTACTTAATCCATACATATATATACCTAAAATGTTGTAATTCACATATTCTTTGAAGCTTATACGCTCATGATTATCTCTACAAGAGAATCTAAAGTCAGAAAAAATAGGTTTAATCATCTGATTCGATCGAATCCACTGATACATCAATCTATTGTCCTCTTATCTACATCTATGTTATGAATCAATTTCAAAAGAATAATCGAAAGGTAAAAGAGCCTCACAGTTACGGAATCCTTTAGAAATCCGGAGTATAGAGTATTGAATCTATGAGATACTCAATAGATCTACTACTTGGATAATCGGTTCCTTCTTTTCAGCTTCCATTTTGCAGCAGTTCGTGAGAGTGACGAGTGAAGAAGTGATCAACATTATGCTTGTGCTTGTGTGAGCGTGTATGCGTCTGTCTGTCTCTGTATGTGTGTGTGTGACTGTGTGTGAGAGAAAGAGAATGAAAAAAGGCGGGGAGGAGAAGGGAGGCAAGTGGCGGTTAGAGAGAAAACATCTCTCTACGCTACAAATCCGTTTTCCAAGATGTAACAGACTTAACCGTCTACAACTTTTTCGAATCATTAAAATTTTAAATACGTTTTCATGCAACATTCTTATTTTTATTATTATTATTATTATTATTTATTTAGTATAATAACTATATATTTATATAGGAAGATTCATATATTGAACAAAAGTTTCATGTCATTTATTCATAAAAAGTCATTCAAGTAACTAATGAAGAAGAAAATTACATTCTTTCAAACCATAAAAATTCAAAATATTGAAATTTTAATTTCAATTTCATAAGAATTGACATTAATTACAATTTATAAGTTTTGAAAAACTATATAATTGTAATTCAATCTTAATTCATTTGTTTTGTAAAAAAAATATGATAAAATAATTTTAAAATATATTATTTATTTTATTAAAATATTAGTTTGACACAACTAATTAGAATAACTTAAGGGTTAAGAGATTTTTTAAGTTTTGATTTTCATTAAAAAAAATATCAATGCAACATGTTAACTTCATATATTATAAACCACATGTTGGTTCGACATTTTAATTTCCTAAATTCAAAAATGAGGAAAGGCTTATGGTGGATACCTAGGCACCCAGAGACGAGGAAGGGCGTAGTAAGCGACAAAATACTTCGGGGAGTTGAAAATAAGCATAGATCCGAAGATTCTCAAATAGGTCAACATTCTGCTCATGAATTCATGGGCAGAGAAGAGACAACCTGGCGAACTGAAACATCTTAGTAGCCAGAGGAAAAGAAAGCAAAAGTAATTCTCATAGTAGTGCCGAGTGAAATGAGAGCAGCATAAACCGTGAAAACGGAGTTATGAGAGAGCAATACAAGCGTCTAATTCTATAAATTCTATTAATGCATGAAAATTAGAATGTGAGTAATAAAATTAAATCAAATTCATATAAAATTCAAACATGAATTAGAAGGTGAAATTTGATTCAAATGTATAATTTGAATTAATTAATTTAAATTAATTGATTTAAAATGATTGATGACCAATTAATAAAATGTTGTTAATTTTTAGTGTAACTTAAATGAGTTTATTATTATCAATTATTTTGATAATTTAATATTATTATTAACAATTGAAAAACCATGTAACCTTAGTATTGCAAAACAAATGTTTTAATTAATTTTGCCAAGCAATTACCCTTAATTAAGAATAAATATTGAGACAAATGAAGAAGCAAACAGTGTCAACTATTGCATTAATTGATGATTTAATTAACAATTTATTATTTCAACAATATAAATAAGCATTCTATTCCACACCATCTTATGTACAATATTATATCATCTTATCATTTCTTATTCTAGAATTCTAAGAGTTATTTCCTCTAGAATTTCGAAAACTCACTCCTTATTTTGTGAGTGTTTTTCGAGTTATTGACTCGTTATATTTCCGTTGAAACTCGATGATCGATTCAGATACTTTGTCAAGTTCGATGCGTAGTGATTCCAGTGACAGTGTTGAATCACTACTAAATTTGTTGTATTCTGGGAAACAACCATTTACGATAAACTTTAGCACAAGAGAATACGGTAAAAATGTTTTAAGGAAAATGTGCTAAGCACGTGCCTCAAATCAACTTCTCAATTTGCTGATTTTGCTCTTTGTATATTCTAGTTTGTTTAGTTTATGTGTAACATCATTTTTCTATATATATTTTTTTAATTTGAAGACAATAATAACAATTTTACTATGTCATGATTTTTTTACTTCTTAAATTAATATATATTCAAAATGTTAATTTACTAAATAAATAAATAAAAAGACATTGGTTCGATATTTTAACATCCTAAATTTTAAAAAATTAATTATCGATTAAAAACTTTAACTGTGTTTTAAATAATAAAATAATAAGTTATTTTGTTTGAAAAATCATAAAAAAAAATTGAAATTACAATTCTAGATCTAAAAATAGTGGAATTGAGAACCATACAATCACTGTATTGTAATTCATTTTCTTAATATTAAAGGACCTACCTTTGGGTTTGAAAAGATACTATAGCAAAGAATATGAAAGGGATCATGTAGGTGAGTTACATTGCTTTTATAAATTTTTCTTCATTTCATAATATAAATATTTTCCATGGATAATTCAAATAAAACTAATTGCATAAAAAACATTCTATTAATAATTATAATTATTACTTGCACCTTTTAGAAGTAACAATTGTCAATTATCTAGTTATTAAAACATTTAAAGAAGCTCAAGTAATGCATGAGTAACATTACTAAACCTAATCAAATTAAACCAAACCCCACATAATCTTGGTGTGTTAGATTACTTCAAAACAAAGATCCTTCCAAACACAACAATAACATATCATAATCTTGTCATGTTACCATGTTTATATATTTGTAAATTGGATCACATTAATTTACACAAAAGATAATAAATTTAAAAAATCACCATACACATACAACATCATGATCAAATCAATTTTCTTTTTCACTTTTCTTACCATAATTCTCACTACCAAAACCACGACTCAACGGCTACCCGGCCTACGTCCATTACCAATTCCTCCAATCACTCCTCGTCCACTATGCAAATCCCAAATTAATTTAGCCAACCATGCATGTGGATTGCTCCCGTATACTCCACTTCTCCCTGCGTCTTCCTATCCTCCACCACCTCCCCCAAACGACCCGCCTCGTGATGAATACGAAGATAATGATAGGCGTCGTCGTCATCATCATCATCATGATCGGCATAGGCATAGACATAGGCACCACCACCATGAAACCCCTACGGAACAGGAATGTTGTAGATGGCTCAAGGAATTGGATAGTGAATGCGTGTGTAGTCTTTTAGTTCATTTGGCTCCCTTTATGATTAGACCATTACACGAGTATACTATTACAGTCGAGAATGTTTGCAATGTTACTTATTATTGCCCAAGCGTATTCTTGTCGTGATTATTCATCACTAGTCCATCTATCTATTTCTGTTGTTAGAAATATGAACCTCTATCTATTTTGGTTCTATATAAATATTACCAAATAATGAATAAAAGTTTTGCTTACAAACTCTAGCTATTTATGTATTGTTTTAAGTTGTTTGATATATGTAATTTTCTGTTATATATTATAAAATAAAAAATAAAAATAACTTTACTAGATTCAATTAACAAAAGTCTCTAATATACATTCATTAATACCATATATTTAATCAAACAAAATAAACTACAAAACACTTAGGGTGTGTTTGATAGCCCTGGAATTGGCATTGGAATTGGAATTGGAGGGTCCAATTCCAATTCTTATGTTTGTTAGACACTTTAATATTAAGAATTGGAATTGGAATTAGAATTCCAATGGAATTCAATATAGTGTAATTTGATAGTTCTCAATTCCTATCTTTTTAGGTCGGAATTGTAATTCCAAATTAACACGTTTTTCATGTTTTTGATATGTTTAACACGTTTTTTCACACATTAAACACGTTTTACACGTTTTTAACACGTTTTTTTACACGTTTAACCTATTTTCATATTTTGGCACGTTTAACACATTTTTGGCACGTTTAATACGTTTTTGGCACGTTTAACACGTTTTGGCACATTTAACACGTTTTGACACATTTAACACGTTTTTCACGTTCTTGACACGTTTAACACGTTTTTGACATGTTTAACATGATTTTTACGTTTTTAACACGTTTAACACGTTTTTGGAACGTTTAACACGTTTTTGTCACGTTTTGACACATTTAACACATATTTCACGTCCTTGACATGTTTAACACGTTTTTGACACATTTAACACGTTTTTCACGTCTTTGACACGTTTAACACGTTTTTGACACGTTTAACATAATTTCACGTTTTTAACACGTTTAACACGTTTTTGACACGTTTGACACGTTTTTTATGTTTTGGCACATTTTGCACGTTTTGGCACGTTTAACAAGTTTTTCACATATTTAACACGTTTTCACGTTTTTGACACATGTAACACGTTTTTTTTTACGTTTTTGACATGTTTAACGCGTTTTCACGTTTTTGACATATTTAACACGTTTTTTTTTTACGTTTTTGACACGTTTACCACATTTTTGACACGTTTTGGCACGTTTAACAAGTTTTTCACATATTTAACATGTTTTTGACACGTTTAACATGTTTTCACGTTTTTGACACATTTAACACATTTTTTTACGTTTTTGATATGTTTACCACATTTTTGACACGTTTAACACGTTTTGGCACGTTTAACAAGTTTTTCACATGTTTAACACTTTTTGACACGTTTAACACGTTTTCACGTTTTTGACACATTTAACACATTTTTTACGTTTTTGACACGTTTAACATGTTTTTACGTTTTTAACACATTTAACACTTTTTTTACGTTTTTGACACGTTTACCACATTTTTGACACGTTTAACACGTTTTTCACGATTTGGCATGTTTAACACATTTTTCACATGTTTGGAACGTTTAACACGTTTTTGACACGTTTTCATGTTTTTTAACACGTTTAAAACGTTTTTAACACGTTGACACGTTTCACATGTTTTTACATTTTTGACACGTTTGACACATTTTTAACACATTTAACACGTTTAACACGTTTTAACACGTGAAAAACGTGTTAAAACGTGTGAAAAACGTGAAAAACATGTGAAAATGTGTGAAAAACGTGAAAACATGTGAAAAACATGTGAAAAACGTGTTAAAACGTGTAAAAAACGTGAAAACGTGTGAAAAACATGTGAAAAACGTGTTAAAACGTGTAAAAAACGTGAAAACGTTTGAAAACGTGAAAAACGTGTGAAAAACGTGAAAAACGTGAAAACGTGAAAAACATGTGAATAATGTGTGAAAAACGTGAAAAACGTGTTGTAATGTGTGAAAAACGTGAAAACGTATTAAAACGTGTAAAAACATGAAAACGTGTGAAAACGTGAAAAACGTGTGAAAAACGTGAAAAACATGTGAAAACATGAAAAACGTTTAAAAAACGTGAAAACATGAAAAACGTGAAAACGTGAAAAACGCGTGAAAAATGTGTGAAAACGTGAAAAACGTGTGACAAACGTGTGAAAAACGTGTAAAAAACGTGAAAACGTTTGAAAACGTGAAAAACGTGTTAAAACGTGTGAAAAACGTGAAAAACTTGTTAAAACGTGTGAAGAACGTGAAAACGTGAAAACGTGTGAATAATGTGTGAAAAACGTGAAAAACGTGTTGTAATGTGTGAAAAACGTGAAAACGTATTAAAACGTGTAAAAAAACGTGAAAACGTGTGAAAACGTGAAAAACGTGAAAAACATGTGAAAAACGTGAAAAACGTTTGAAAAACGTGAAAAACGTGTGAAAAATGTGAAAAACGTGTTAAAACGTGTGAAAAACGTGAAAAATGTGTGAAAATATGAAAAACGTGTTAAAACGTGTGAAAAACGTGAAAAACGTGTGAAAATGTCAAAAACGTATTAAACGTGCCAAAACGTGAAAATATATTTTAAAAGTTAACATTTTGAACCGATATTTTATTTTACAAACATTGGAATTAGAATTGAATTACAATTCTATCATTTTCCCAAACATAGGAATTGGAATTGAATTAAAATTTTATCATTTTTCCAAACATAGGAATTGAATTGTAATTCAATGCCAATTCTCATGGAATTGGAATTAGAATTCCAATGCCAATTCCAATTCCAATTTCCCATCATCAAACACACCCTTATCTAACAACATTTTCAAACAAAAAAAAATTAAGTTGTATATTTGGAAAAAATTATACATCATATTTTAATAAATATATTAATGAGTGTTTTCGATTATTTGAATAGACTCTATCTAAACATAATATATTATATCAAAATTCTATATCCAACAAATTATATGTTTTTTTGGTTCAGTTGACGGTTTAGATCAATTCCAATATTCACCCTAAATTTATTTTTTAATATATATATATATATATATGAAAAATAATAACAAATCATTAAATGAGTTAATTGATCTGCAATAATAAAAAAAAAAAACTAGTTCGACAACTCCTTAATAATAAATAATATTGAACCAAATTAGATTATATTAAACTATTTATTAAGGTAGCATAAGTGAGAATTAGAACGCTCATTAATATTGATTTTTTTAAATGAATATATATATTATTGGGCCACTTTATCTGGTGGTACAGATCCGAACTCTGTTTGGGCTAATCAGAAAGCCCACTATTAAAGTAGAGGGTTTTTCTAAGATGAAGACGACGTCGTTTGCTGAATCCATTCAGCTGCAGCCTTGTAGTCTACACTGCGCTTTCCTTTTAAAAGCCCAGTTGAGATTTCTCCTTCCCCGGCTGCCGGCGTTGGCTTAGAAAGGTCTAGGGCGTCGATCTTCTTCCTTCCGCCGTCGACAATGAAGCTCGTCAGGTCCATTTCTGTCTCATTTCAACGTTATTTCGCTGTTTCTATCTCTTCCTATAGTCGTGCGCTGATGTTTTTGATTTTGTTGCACGAGCAGGTTTTTGATGAAATTGAACAATGAAACTGTATCCATCGAGCTCAAGAATGGAACCATTGTTCATGGAACCATTACAGGTCCTCTCTCTATCCCTCTCTTCGTCTCCATGATGATGATTTTGGTGTTAATTGTGGATGTTAGACCAATTCGAGTTGTACTAGTTACGTTACTTTTCTTTGCAATATCAATATGATGACTTTTGTTACTGATTTAGTATTACCACTAGTTCAAAATGCTCGCTTTACAGTTTACTCAGTAATTTATCTTTAGTTTCTCCTCTAGTGTATTAGTTAGGGTTATCCATGGAGCCAATTCTGTCTAAAATTTTAACAAAGTTAGTCATTTGTGCCTGAGCTATTTCTTTCTATCTGAATTGTAGAATCCCTATACTTATTATGTATGATCCCTGAGTTCGAATGAGTATGAACATCAACTGTGTATATCAATACTGACTATGTAGTATCCCTAAGGTTGAAATCAGGGTTCCTTCAGAAGAACACCCTTTTGTGTAATTGTAATTGTTTTGTTTTCCCTGATCCAAATCTCTTGCGAAAAAACAAGCCAACTAATCTCTTGTCCTCCCCATTTTGATTTATATCGTAATAAAAGAATTACTATTATTCGCAAGAACATTTTATTCGCTGTTGTTAAAGACAGTGTTGCCTCAGGAAACACCCTACACTGGATTCTCACTTCGTATTAATGTAATTTATATAGGGTTTAGTTTCCCTCCATTGAAATATGTTGCTATTTGAAGAAAACATACAGAATGTGAACAAGCTCCTTGTTGCTGTTTTAATCATTCTGCTTTGATTTGGAGAACTCCCTATGCTGGTTCCTTTGCTTTAATAATATACTTTTTAATGAAACAAAAATGTGTTATTTTCAAATAATCCTACAAGAAACAAGCTCTTTAAACTGTAAATTCGTCTGGTTGGTTTGTTTGTTAATGTAGGTGTGGATGTAAGCATGAATACTCATCTAAAGATGGTGAAGCTTACATTGAAAAACAAAAACCCTGTGACTTTGGATCACCTGAGTGTGAGGGGTAACAACATTCGTTATTACATCCTTCCCGACAGTTTGAATATCGAGACATTGCTGGTTGAAGATACTCCTAAGATCAAGCCAAAGAAGCCGATTGCTGGTATTAACTGTTTATTTCTTTCTTTCCCACATTCCGATTTGCTGGTATTTTTCTTTTTATTATAAGGGTTGCTCTTTATTATGTTAGGAAAACCGATGGGCCGAGGGAGAGGAAGAGGTCGTGGGCGGGGTCGTGGCAGAGGGCGCTAGTTGCAATTTTTGGAAACATGTTTTCATGTGCTCGGATTTTCGATCTTGTATTGGTTATGTCTTAGTTTCTGTGGTTTCTTTGTGATATCACTTCTTGAAGAAAGATTGTTGTTAATTACTATTAAGACTTGTATTTATGAGTTTTTTCTTTAACTCAAACATTACTAATACTCTACATAAGAAAAAAAACAACCCAACTGGGAAGCTATGTGTTCAAATACGTCTCCTAATAGATGGCTTCTGAAAATATAATTTCGTTTTAGTATAATTTTAATAATAATAATGAGATTTAAATTTTGAGAATTTTACCGTGTGAAAATAGTAGAGTTAAAAAGTATAATAACTATTTTACTTATTTAATAAAAAAATATTGAAATTATTATTATAAATTATTTCGAACTTAATTTTGTTTGATTAATTGGTTTAAAATTGCTAAAACTCTTAACTTTGTAGCAGTAAAAAGATATAAATTTGTTTTTGTTTTTTTCTTAATAAAGAGACAATAAAACTAACATTCTATTTGAAAGCACTCCTATTTGGCATAATATATTTTATGTGTTACTGTTACTTATTAAACCATAGGAGTGTCACCTATCTTAGAGCAACGTAAAATATAAAAATATGTTTTTCCCAATGTTTGAACTCTTAACATATAGTAATTAAGACTATAAAAAGAATAACTAAGTAAGCTAAATTAGTTTTCTTAATTTTTACATTCAATTATTATACATATTTATATATTCTAAAAATTATTAAAAAAATAAAAGAAATAAAAGTTGCATTAAGGCTCATCAATATTCAACATTCGCCGCCTAAGGATGCAAATGAGTCGAGTCGAGCTCAAACCAGTTTGAACTCAAGTTACTCAACCTCGACTTGTTTACTTGTTTAAGTATTTATTAGTTCGACTCGAAAAATTTGAATTAAAAATAAATTTGAGTTTGAACTCGAAATAAAATTTATTTTCAAAACAAAATATTAAATTTTCATATATATTCAACGAAAAAGTTGTTGAATAATTTGAGTTTACTAATATTCGAATGAAAAAACATAAAAATAATAAATAAAAAAATGAAGCAACATAAGATAGTGTTTGTGAAAAAGTGATTGGAAATTGTGAATATGAAAAAATGCTTTTAAATAAGTGGGAAAATAATAATAATGGAGAATGCTGGTAATTAAGGGAGATCAATTGCGAAAAAGAAATAATACTAAAAATATATATATGATATTATTGTTAGAATATATTAATGTTATATTTGCAGAATTAGGGTTTCTTCTTTTAAAATTTGAGAACAATATGATAGAATAATGTAATCTCACTTATGAACTTTGAAAACAAAGTATGAAAAAATATTTGTTTTAAGTTTTAATATTAAAATAAATAAAATATGTATTATATACTATCATACAATCGAACAAATATTATATTAGCTCGAGTGGATCAAAGTCGAGTTTTTATCGATTGACTCACAAATAACTGGACTCATTTGGAGCCCAAGTCCTAGTCCTAGCTTTGCCTGGTCTGAGTACTATTAAGGAATATTTAGAACTTAAACCAGTTTCTATTTGAAATTACCTTAAAAAATATATTCAAAATTATTGGACTGAAATTTAAATTTTGGATAATTATTCTCATTTAGACAAAATCTCAAATTTGGAATTGGGTGGTTGATGAAGACAATAGTAGATTTAAAAACTAAAATTGTCAGGTATATAATAACAAAAATTGACAATGATACATCTATCTTCCTCCATTATTAAATAATGTCTCTATAATAATAAGATAAAAATTGACAGCTGGAGATTGAAGTTTTGCACCACATCCATCACCGACAAGTGGCATTCATGTTTCTCTCTGTGAGAGAGATTTAACTCCAGCAAGAGAGAGAGCCTAATACTGGGAGAGGGAAGAAAGATGAAGATGATTTATATCACGAGAAGGAAAAAAGTAAATAAATCGAAGTAATTGGGAAACGAGTAGACGATGTGGGACACCCTGGTAGCTAAAGAGATAAAGTGATTCTCCATTTGACAACCCTAATTGGAGAGAGAGAGAGAGACGGAAACCATTTTTTTATCCAATAAATTCATATATGCAAGAGGGTGAGTGTGAAACCAATATGAAGATGAACCCTACTTTACTTTCTTCAAGATTCACATGAATCAGATCGACTGATGCCGTTTCCCTAATTTCCGTAAGTTCATTCCCTTTTCTAATCCATTTTTTATCTTTAGCATTGTGTGAGATTCACTCAAATAAGCTGGAGAATATTATTGGGTATTAGAATTCAGAACTAAGGCTTCTTGTTGTTAACTTTATAATTGCTTGGATCTGAATTAACAAGATTCCTCTTTTTTCAGATCTAATATTATTTAAGATCTTTAATAGATAAAACGTTTGATGTAGATTTTGATCTTCATTTTCAAAATCTGCCCATGTTTTACTGCAGAACCAATATGGGAACTTTGGCTCTTGAACAGGAAGAAGTGAGTTCAGACACTTACCATGTTTTAGAGCTTAAGCAGTTAGAAAATGGGAGTAAAGGAATCCCTCGAGTTATATCACTTTTAGCTTTACTCCTTGAAAGACTAGTTCAAGAAAATGAAAAATTTCTGGAGAATTCCCAAATCAAAGATGTGATTACAGTGTTTCATGGTTTAAGACCACCTTCTCTGAGCATTCAACAATATATTGAACGTATATTCAAGTATTCATACTGCAGTCCTTCTTGCTTTGTGGTTTCCTTGATATATTTGGATAGGTTTATGCAACGTGGGAATGTTCATCTTACTTCCCTTAATGTTCATCGGCTTCTAATCACTAGTGTCATGACTGCTGCGAAATTCGTTGATGATGCGTAAGTATTTTTAGCTTAATTCTTTCTTGCCCTTTGAATTTTGATAGAATTTGCAATCATTAGCTGATAAATTTGAAGTGTTTTATTGTTATTGTTTTCAGTTTGAAGTAAAAGTCACTTTTATCTATCTAGTTTAGTTGTTATTAATTGCATTTGACATTCACAAAGTAACATCATATGCTCGAATCAACAAATGTGAGATTAGTTAACAAAAAGGTAAGTGGGTAATTTACTAAAAAAGTTTTTCTTAGACAAGAAGATGAATTTCAATGTAAGTTACTGTTGAAGTAACCTCCAAAACAGGTATCTTTCGAGGATGTTTGATAACGGGTTATCTTGTTTTTGTGAAGTATTGATTGATGTATCACGTATGCTGTTTGTTGAAATGACTAAAATGCCCTTCTATTTTTTTTCGAGTTTTAAAAGAATGGTATTTTGATTGATATAAGGATGTTTGATATTGGATTATCTTGTTTTGTTGTATTATTTTGATAGATGATTTGATAATACATGAGGTGTTCATGTCTATTGCAGCATTTTTAATAAAATTTTGGGGCAAAAAGCTGTAGTTCTGATGTTATATATATACATTACTTTTGATGGGTTGGTTTTCAGATTCTTTAACAACGCATATTATGCGAAAGTGGGAGGGATAAGCACGAAAGAGATGAACAGATTGGAGCTGAAGTTGTTGTTTGGGATTGATTTTCATCTTAATGTAAGTCTTACAACATTTGGGGAGTACTGTTCGAGGTTGGAAATGGAAACGACAGGTGCGATCCAGATAGAACGCCTTGTGCTGGCATGCGGAATCAATGATAGCTGGTCAAGCAAAGAAGAAAGCGCAAAATGCACTTCCACGGTTGCTAGATAAACTCTGTTTTTCTGTAGAATTTTGTAGTGTTTTTTAATGTATCATCATTATTGGAAGCATTCTGATTAGAGTTGTTGCATATAGGAATTACATGTTTAGGATATTGTCTGGATAATGATCCACATCAACATCATCTTGTCTTGTTCTCAACCTCTTCTTCATCATGATTTGGGTAGCCAATTTGGTCTTGAATTTAATATATATTTTGCTTATTTGATTTTGGTTATATATATTTAATCATTGTATATTTTATTTTATTTCTTTTGGTTCTTAAAATACTTTATTTTTTCTAATTATTGCCCTCCAGAAAACAACTATGATAAAATAAATGTAATTTGATGTTGTGAAAACAACATGGTTTTATAATCCAAGGTAACTTAAGTGAATTTACAACTTAACTTTACAATTCATAAAAAATGTTAAATGCTGTATGTGTTTGGTTTTAAATTTTGTTTTTATTTGTGAAATGTAATTAATTAGCCATAGTTTTTATTTATTTATAAAAAATAATTATTTTTTGAAAAGATAAGAAAAACCAAATCCAAATGAGAATGGTTCAAACAAAACCTATACAATTTGTTGGTTTAATTTTTTATTTTTATGTTGAACTTCACTTAAAATGATTTTAAATTGTGAAAATCAAACCTCCTATTTGTCGTTTTAATTATGACCAACAATTGTCATTAATAATATACCTAATTTAACTAAAAGAAATTGAGTAAAATGAAAAAAAAAAATGTATAATGAACCAATTTATAATGTATATTATAGTATTTAATATGATTTTTGATGAATGAATCGATCAAATTAATTATTTAACCAATTGATAAATGAATGGACTATTTGAACACTTTACAATTCTATCTCAATCATTTTATGAATATTTTAAGAATAATGATAAAGAGCAATTGCTGGAGACAGCCACTCTCAAGTTGTTGAGAATTTTGAAATGAATATATTACTTTTATACTGTAATCTAGCAATGTGAGATGGATAAATGCACAAGTTATCCAAGTCTAAAACAGAAGATCAAGCACATAACAAAACAATATCAGATTTACGTGGAAAACCCTCTCAACCTGGAGGGTAGAAAACCACGGGGCCAACCAGCAAAATTTCACTATAAGCAAGAAACAGATACAAATGTTTTCTCAACTTTAAACCCAAAGTTGAGGTATACAAAGAGAAAACCAATTTCATTCAGACTTAAACTAGTCTAGATATAAGACAACAAGGGATTGGAACCTAAAAGTGAAAAATGTAAGAGATCTACTTCTCTTTCTCTTCTTCTTCCTCTGTTTCTTCTCTTCTTTGCAGAATGACTTCTCTATCTAGAAGTAATAGAATGAGCAACATTGTTAGGTTTTGTTCATTTAATTAACCGCCTAATTGGGCTGGACCCAAAAGGCCCAACACAAGTGACCTCTACCTCCCTACCTGATAACTACATGAAAAATAAGGCAAGTGAAAAAAAATATATTTATCATGTAAAAGATTAAAGATAAAGTTATAAATATAAAAAGTTTGAGAGAAAAAGTTATAAAAAATATAACAATGTTCGAAAACATTCTATCCCGAATATGGTCATGTTTGAGTGTGCCGAAATAACTTTCCTTATAACTTTCTTTTTCAAACTTTTAACATGATAAAAATTTGTTATTGAGACTTTTTTTTTTTTTCACGTGTCAAGTGTGGTTCGCCAGGGAGTCGCTACCTAGTGTTGCTCTCCCTAAATTACTCGTATTTTAATAAACAATTCAATATATTATAATGTGTATTCCAATGCACCCGAATGTGTATTTCAATGTTCAAATCAAATGAACTTTACGCTATTAATACCAACTGTGTAATTGAAGTGGTAGATAATATATTCAGTTCTTGTGATATAATTAGCCGTACAAAATTATATTAAAAATTTATGTTTTAACTTAGGAAAATATAATTAAATTTATAAACTTTTTTTATCAAAATATTTCTTACAATTATAGATATGAGTTTATTTTCAATTACATACAAAAATTAATTAAATATTAATTTATTATAATTAATTTATTTTAATAAAAATATTTAAAAAATATTAATATATAATACTAAAATATTTTTTATACTTTGGTTAACAAATAAAATAAAATAATGTTTAATTATAAAGAAATTAAAATAATATTAATATTAATAAATAACATTGGGGACTGAAATTTGAAATGGTGAAGTTGGAGGGCTTAATTGTAAATCTGATAAACTCTGGCGCGAAAATCCTGACTGTTGTTTCTTCATCTTCTTCTTCATCATCATCTTCCTTCTTATCCTCTGAAGAGCTAAGAAGAACCGAAGACCACACTGTTATATCTATATAACTAAAATAGCTTCATTCCTATCTTCAATGGCGTTACCTTTCTCATCTCCATCTACTCTACGGACCGTATGCAGCACCAAGCCAACTCCGCCCTCATCTCTGCTTTCTATTCGAGGTCTTGTTCTTTCTCTCTTCACAATACTCAATCTCTTCCACTTTTCTTTCTTTCTTACTCTCTGTTCTCTCTTCTTACAGATGCTTGTTGCAGAATCTCCAACGGAGCCAAAGCCGGTTTAGTTTCGATCAATGTTAGGTCATGGAAATCATCTGGAAACTATGTTGCTGTTCAGGTTGGCGTTCGGAGTATTACGAGTAATGTGTCAAGCGTTGAACAATTGCGTGGAATGAGGTAAGTGGAAGTATAACTTCAGTTTGTTGAATCATGTATTATCCTTTCATTGACATTGTTTGATTTAAATTCTAGAAGAGCAACACTGAGATGTGCTACTATAGAAGAGATTGAGGCACAAAAATCTAAAGTTGAGAAGGATGTTGTAAGTTTGTGACCTAATTATATATGATTGTACATTCCCTGAGATAGCACTTCAACATGTATTCATTTTTGTGTTTTTTTCTTCTCTAGAAAGATAGAATGCAGAAGGCAATTGAAAGTCTACTGTCGAATTTCAATTCTATTAGGACTGGAAGGGCAAATCCATCCATGTTAGATCGTATTGAGGTATGGTTCAGTAAATGTATGCTTCGCTGAGGATGACATGTTCAATATCTCAGTATCGATTTTGCCTTTTTTTCTAGGTTGAGTACTATGGAACTCCAGTTAGCTTGAAGAGCATAGCACAAATCAGTACCCCTGATTCAAATTCTTTTCTGGTGCAGCCTTATGACAAATCCAGGTATGTTCAATTCTGTAGACATATTTGTGCATTCCTTTGTGTTAATCTGTGATTGGTATGAATCGCAAAATCCAGTGTTTTTACTTTTGATAGAGTTACGAGCTTTATTTGTATCCATTTGCTTATCAAAATCCTTGTATCTAGTTATGCCTTGTTTCATGAAAGGTTATTTGGATTCTCCTTATCCCATCATCAATCAAAATAACCCAAATAATCAAGTTTTATTTTATTTTTCAATTAGCCCTACATCAAACAAGTTCTTATCGATTTGTATGAATGATTGTGTAGCTTAAAGCTTATAGAGAAGGCTATAGTCAGCTCTGATGTTGGCTTGAGTCCAAATAATGATGGAGAAGTTATCAGAATGTCCTTGCCCCAACTGACATCTGATAGAAGAAAGGTGAATCATCTATTGATCCATTGTCCGTCTAGTAATTTCTGCACCTATTTTATGAAATTGAGTGTGACTACTTTAGGCTAGAATCTAAGTGGTTTTGCTTCCAATATGATTTGTATTCCGGAAATACAATTTAAAGATAAATATATTTTTGTAATGTATGTGACACAAGCTCCTTGTGGAATACATGCATTACTTAGAAAAGGTTCTTTAATTAAGTTTTATTTTTTCATTATTGCCAGGAATTATCTAAAGTTGTGGCTAAACAGGCTGAAGAAGGCAAGGTATCATGCTATTCTTCTCACAGCTTTGTTGATTCCATGTCTTTATAGTCTTTCCGCTTTCTGGAGAAAATTACAATATTTGGACCATTTATGGCACAGGGGACATGCTAATTTTCTTTGCAATTTTATCGGATGTTTCTTAAGGGACAAAAGATGTCTATAGTATTGTGAATGTTGTTTGTACTGTTCCCACACCTTCTAATCCCACAGAGAGAGCTTGAAGTTGTAGACTAGGCTGTTAAGTATTCTGTGAACTACAAGAACTATTATTTATTTACTTTGGAAAAAAATGTAATAATTTTATTGACAAAGATAAAAGAATTTGAAATTGAGAGCACAGCCAGGTTTCTCTTAAAAAAGCAATAGAATTTTGGTGGTTTAGAGTTTTTCCTTTAAGACGCTCAATTTTCAGTCCCTTTTTTTCGTTTTTGGGTGAATTTGTTGGTTCCACTACTTGATTAAGGTTCTAACCTCTGTTTTGTAGGTGGCATTGAGGAATATAAGAAGAGACGGCTTAAAAGCATATGAGAAACTTGAGAAGGTCTGATGATACCATCAAGTTACAATTAGTTTCTTCTTTCTATGTTTATTATATTATCTTACACAATAAGGATAATGGTTTACAGGAGAAAAAGCTCTCAGAAGACAATGTGAAAGATTTCTCAAGTGATTTACAAGTAAGAGATTGATTCCCCATTATTGCATTTGTTCTTTTGTTCCTAATGTTGATGATTTACATTTGAGTGTCCATGTTTAATGCAGAAAGTAACAGATGAATACATGAAGAAAGTAGAATCTCTGTGCAAACAGAAAGAGAAGGTATGTCAAGCCTACAATTGATTGTATTGTTCATTTCGTCGATAGAAGAAACGAACAAGCCCTCTAACGAATAATTGGTCTATTTTCAGGAGTTGCTGACTGTTTAGAATATCAACAATCCCTTTGTACTGTAAATGAATGGATAAACTACTGAGGTCCCCCATTTCATTCAGAATTACATTTTGTTCTTTCCTAATCCTGATGGATGGTGTATTTCTTCCTTTCCTTATCATTTTTGTTATTTTATTGGATATTCTGAAATATCGTGGTCAGAATATTTGTTGTTGCTTTTGTTTTCGAAGTGTAATTTCGTTCTCCACTTCCAGATATTCCAACAAGTATTAAGAATTTCCGTCTTCTTAATGTCTCGCAGACTGGATGTAAAAATTATATCATTATAACGTTTCCCAGCTTGGGCTTGAGTTCGAATACTTTTCTCTTATGCGACAGTTGACATTCCGTGCTGTTATAGAATTTTAACAATTATGTCATTATTAGACATGTTTGATGTAGAAAAATTGATCTTGAATTATTTTTTATATATCTGTATGTACAAATATGGTCATTTTAAAGTTACAAGTAGGGATGGCAATTGGGCGGTTCGGGACGGGAATGCATTTACCATTTTCGTCCTGTTTTAATTTCGGGGATTTTTTTGATACTATCCTCGTCTTGTTTTGTTTGATTTTTTTCGGTTTCAAAAAATTCTATGCGGCACTGATAATAATAATAATTTTTCAAAATAAATAAAAATTATATAATAAAATTATATAAACGAATTTTTTAATATAATATATATCGTAATATATTAAAATTTTATATTATTATAAAAAAAATAACCTTACTATTCTTATAAAATATAGTGAATAAATAAATATATAAATAATTTAATATATTTAATTATGTTTATGGTATTCGGGACAGAATCGGGATGAAATTGGGACGGGGGACACAAATACCATCCCCGCCCTATCCCCGTTCGGTTTTGTGGAAAAACCGTACCAAACAGAATAATTCAGTTCGATTTTCCGGTTTCAAATTGTCATCCCACTCAGTTTTGAATAAAATAAACTATTAATTTACAAATAATTGATTTGATCTAATTTGAATATTGATATATTTTTATACATAATTAATTATTATAATATCATAGAAATAATATAATTAAGGAAAGTTAATATTACTATTAAAAATTATTTAATAACAATTGTTAATACAAATAATATCATAGAAATATTCAAAAATCTTAAAAAAGAAATACTACTAATTATTCTATATTAAGGTGCCAAATAAATAACTAGTATAAATTGCGGTGCCAAATAAATAAAGAAGGAAAAAAATAGTGTCAATTATGGATTAAAACTAAAATAAAATTATAAAGTGGTCAATATGCAAACCAAGTAAAGTTTAGAGGATCAATTAAGTTAAATGAACTAATAACCAAAACAAGCTATATAAAAGCTAGGGTTTTATTAGGTTTTGCAATCTCTCTCATCTCATCGCCGCCGTCTTCAGCTGTAGCAGCGAGGAAGGGATTCCGACGAGTCGATCTAAAACCTAATTAATCATGGTGAGCAAAACTCAATTCATCATTCTTCCGTTCAGTTATATTTGTGCATATGTCTTAATCTTCATCTTCTCAACAGTCGCTCGTTTCAAATGAAGAATTTCAGCATATTCTCCGTGTGCAAAATACTAATGTCGACGGTAAACAAAAGATTATGTTTGCGCTGACCTCGATTAAAGGTATCGGTCGTCGATTTTCGAACATCGTCTGCAAGAAGGCTGATGTCGACACGAACAAAAGGTTTTTCATATTTCTCTGTTTTCTGATTTCAATTGATTTGTTCATGTTTCAATCTCATAGATTTCAATCATTGTTTGTTTTGGATCTGATATGATGTTCTGTTAATAGAGAATTTTGTTATTAGGATTTGACATGATCATCATCTGTTAATAGAGAATTTTGTTATTATGATCTGACACGATCTTCTGAGAATTGATTATTGAATTTGATCTGCTAACAATATAACTTATGAACACTTATTCCTATTTATTTGTCTTTTGTGATTACTACATGTTGATGTTATTGTTTTTCATCATAATTTTGTTGTATAATCAAGTAGAGGAAACCAACCTAATCAGCCTATTTGGAAACTCCACTCTTGTTGATGAATAACATTAAGATTCTTTGTTGTTCTATTAATCCAAATTTCATGATCATAAAAATGTTTATTTTGTTCTCAATCATTGCAGAGCTGGTGAGCTTTCAAATGCAGAGATTGATAATCTGATGACAATTGTAGCAAATCCTCGCCAGTTCAAGATCCCAGATTGGTTTCTGAACAGGAAGAAGGATTACAAGGATGGAAAGTTCTCTCAAGTGACCTCCAATGGACTTGACATGAAGCTGAGGGATGACTTGGAGAGGCTGAAGAAGATCAGGTTTGATCGACTTTTGACTTTGTTTGGTTACAAACTGTTAGTGCAATTAATCAATTGATTGTTGTATTTTTACAGGAACCATCGAGGTCTTCGTCATTACTGGGGCCTAAGAGTTCGCGGGCAGCATACCAAAACCACTGGCCGAAGGGGTAAGACTGTTGGTGTCTCGAAAAAGAGATAAACTTGTTATTTCAATCAAAATTTTGATCATTATATTTTTGGATTGGCTTGTTCTTCTTCCATTGTTTATTTGAACCAATTTTCATTAACATGAAACTAGATAAGCATTTTTCAAATTATTATTAGTGAGTTTTTTAGACCTTGGTTATTGTACAACATATGGTAATGTTACATATGCTAGATTTCCATGTATTTGATTTCATTTGTAGTTTTTATCTATCATTTTTTGGTTAATTTGTGTAAAGTCTCATAATTATTTGTTTTTAGGTTTTAAACTGCTCTTAATTTTAGTTGTAAATTAATAATTAAAAAATGAAAATTTGTTGATAAAATTTTAAATGGTTGAATTATAATAATTTTAATTTTATATTTCACCATTCAAAATTTAGTTTCAATTTGATAAAAACAATTAAAGTTTATCATCAAATAATAATGGTTTTAAAAAATAAAAATTTTAAATATATGTTTTGTCTAGCCCTATAAAAATATATTGAAAGTTTTGTCTTTATTGTAAAAACCAAACAGTTCATTTGACCAAAATATAAATTGTATAATTTTTAAATCCAAATAAATAATATTCATTCAGAAGTTGATGAGCAATTCTGACAAGACTTATTTAATAATATTAAATGGAACACGCTATTTTCTAATAATTATCATATTTATTATTTTTGAAAGTGATTAATTTTTATTTTATTAATATTAAATTTTTAATTGAAATGAATAAAACTCTTTTTAAATGAAAAAAAAAGTATAAAAGTAATAATTTTGTTGTCAAATACATTTTTCATACTATATCAATAAAATAAAATATGATTTGTTTTTGCAATATATATGTTTTTTTAAATATTTATTATCACTTTCATAGAATTTACTAAAAAAAACTCATTATTGTCTAAATATAAAAAACTTAAAAATATTTTATTTATTTACATTGGGAGGATTAATTTAGAGTTTGTTGGTTGGGGTGTTCAACCGGCCGGTTAAACGGTTCCGGTTATTACCGGTTTTAGCTTTTATTTTACAAACCGGTTAACCGACCGTTAATGGTATCGGTTTTACCGGTTCTGGTTCTACCGGTTTTGGTCGGTCTGGCCAGTTAACCGGGTTTAACCAGGAACCGATAATTCAATTTTTTTAAATTAAGTAATAAATTTATACAATAATTTTTTTTAAATTATTGTTTGCAATTTCCTATTATACTATTTTCCATCTTTTTTTTGTCTCTATTATAATATATTATATTATTATTATAATATAATATAAATATATTATATTATAATAATATATTTTATTTATATATTTAGGAATATGTTATAAATATAATTTTATTGTAACAATATAATATATTTTATAGTTATCTGTTAGGTTTTTATATGTTCTTTGAGAAAATTCAAATTTATTATGATGATTAGTCTTTGACCAACCAAATATAAGCGAATATGATAAGCGAATATGATAGAATCTCCTTCTCAACCGATAGAACGGGAAGTAAAATCGGTAAATTATAATTTATAACTTTGATTTTATGTGTTTTCGTATTGTACGTGTTGAAGAGAAAGTTAAACATAAAGTGAAAGTTTAATTTTGAAGACATCAAATTTTAATTTGCTTAACTATTTTGATTTTGTTAATTTATAATTCATAAAATCAATTTTACATATTTTAATGAAGTTATTTTAATTTGTTTTTAATTTATTTTTGTAAAATTTTATATAGATTATAATGTTTTTTAAAAATTATTCTATAAAAATTATTTATAAAATAACTAATACAAATTATAAAATATAAAAATATATAATTAAATTATTATCGGTTTACCGGTTAAATCGTTAGAAAAATAAGAAAACCGAAAACCGAAAACCGAACCGTTTAACCGATAAAAAACCGATTAATCGGAACCGCTAGAACCGGTTAACCAATAAACCGTTAAAATGAAACCGGTTAGCTATCGGTTCGGTTGGGTTACCGGTTTTCTGGTTTTTTTGCAGCCCTACTTGTTGAGTTATTTAGAATTTAAAAGAAAAACAAATTTAACAAAAAAAATATATTATATAAAATTTTAATTAATTAAATTATTATAACCCACTTAGGTAGTTTAAGAAAAGCATTATATATTAAAAAAATATATTAATTAATTGAATTTTTGTAACTTATTATATTTAAATTTTATAAAAATATTTTAATTATTAAATTGAATAATTAGACTGTTAAAATAATTAAATATACTATGATATATATATTAGATAAAAATTTGAGCATCACACTTTTAAATTTGTATGAATATTAAAAAAGTATATAGTTATCGGAATAATCTATAATTGTTTTAATTTTTAAATGATTAATTAAAATGTTTAATTAATAAGTTTTATTAATTTATATATATATATTTGTCTTCTTTAATGAAATTTGGAAGGAAACATGACATGCAAATGAGAATCCCAATAAACTGTAAAGTCAAAATCTGGACCTTACATTGCTGCACCTTTTTAGATGAATCCAAAACATTATTAAATACGTGGGCTCACTTTCAATTATTCTATCAATTTATTTGTCACAAATATATTCAAAATTTTATTTTTGAGAACGACAACCCATAATAGTACAATCAATCATTCATGAATAAATTATGCAAATGAGAAAAGAGACAAAATCTAACCTTCACCATCTCCTTCAAAAACATCCCAAATAATCATAATTCATCATATATATTTTTATATGTAAATCTTTTTACATATAATAAAATAAAACTTACCTATAAAATTAATAATTTTTGTGACTCAATTATATTATAACCATTTACCATTCTAGCATAAACTTCTAAACTCTTGTCTTTTTATTATTAATTAAAAAAATAAATAAAATAAACCAAGTTGGAATCTAACTAAATATACACTATTAGATCAAACTAAAGTAAAATTGTAAACATTTTTATCAAACAAACTAGAATTAATTTTTTTACTACATTAAATAAAAGGGTTAATCAAAACCCTAATTTGAATCATATATAGACACTTATTTTACAAGATAGAAAATGAATCCTACTTTGTTTTCAATGTGATGGGAAGAATCATCATTCAATCATGAGAACAAACAAATTGCATGTATGATAATAATAATAATAATAATAATATCCATGAAAAAATTAAACACAATGATGATAATCTCTTTTTTCTGTTTTCCTCATGATTTGAAACAAAAATGAACAAAAATACTAGGAAATTAATTAAAACAAATACCTTTTATTTGTAAATTCAGTGAAGACGTTTCCGATCACTGCTCATCGCCGGATAATCCATGAGAGTGACAAGTAGATCGGAGAAAGCGCCGACTATAAGCTTATGAGTACTTTTAGGGTTTAAAGCCAGATAACAGAGTAGCAATTCGTGCAAGCATTCCCAGTTAGAACTAACATCGTACAAGCATCTTGCTTCCACCATCTCTTCCATGGATCGTCGGAAATCCAGATAAGGATCCGGTGAATCCGTCGGAATGGCCACTCCTCCTCCGCTGTCAACGAAGGCGGCGTCTGGGTCCGATATAGACGAAGAAGAGAAGGAATCGATTATTGAGTTGGATCGACCAGGGGAGGAGAAGAAGAATCGCCGGGAAGCGAGGACGGCGGAGAGGTCGGGAGTGGCGGCGGTGGGGGAATCGGAAGATGTAAAAAGATCGATGGGGACGGCGGCGGCGGGGGGATCCGGATCTGAAATGAGGTCGTAGAGAGAGTTGAAGTTTTTGACGATGGATGATGAATCGGCGGCGGCGGTGGCGATGGCGTTTGAGAGTGAACGTGGATGATCTTGGCGTTTAGGGTTAATAATGGGAATAGAGCGATTTCTGAAATTAGTGAAGAAGCAGAGATTCATGAAAGAGTTTCTTCCCATTAAAGTTGGCATTCTTCTTCCCAAGAAGAAGAGAGAGAGAAAGAGAAACTAGTTAAGATTATAAAACAACTGCATATGTAGTAACTACATGACTGACTTGACAAGTGTAGTTTTAAATAAACCCTTCATACTATTCACTGTTTTCAAACAAGTATTTTAAGTTTATATGGAAACACAGTTTTTTCAAATCAACAAGTTATCCCATCACAATGTACTATTCGTTTTTGTTAATTTAACGGGTCGTGTTATTAAATTGTAGGTTATTTCGTTTAAAATTTTTGAAACAATTAATTAAATTAAAAATGATATAGCTAATTCTTAGCAAAGTCGGCCCTAAATTTTGGACTACACTAACTGGGTAGAAAAAATATTGATAATTTTTTTGTTACACTAAGTCTAGTTTAAAAAATTGATAAAAAAATAGATTTTGGTGAGATTTGAATCAATGACTAAATAAAAATTTTGAATTTTTTTTATCTTAAACCACTCTATTTATAACATTTTAGGTTTAAAATTACAATAAATTTAACTAAATATCTTAATATTTTTAATAAATATGCTACTCTAGATAGTGGGCTGTCTTGGCACAAGAATTTGTCGGATTTACCCATAAAAATATAAGTACAACATTTTATATTTTAAAATCAACATAAAGTTTGATAACATTTTATACATTTAAAAAAAATTATATTAATTTTTATATAAAAAAATTAAGACCTAATTGTATTTTTATTAATTAGATAACACATTATTTTTACATTTATAAACTATTTTTTTTTATCTTAATTGGAGTGTAAATAATTTGGATAACATGTTGGTTAAATACTAATTAACCATTTGGTTAATATATATATTTGGGTCAATATACAGTTTAATAATCAGAAGTGATATGATAATAAAAATGTTCACCTATCATATTTGAGATTAGGTTCAAATTCTGGTTAATTCAAATTTGAGAGTAAATATTATAAATACTAAAATGATAATGATTTTGGTATATGGGTTCGTAAATTTGTGGAAATGATGATTGAATTAAACAAAAATCGTCTTCTCTTTTGTTTTTGTTGAGACATAATCTAATATTTTATATTTTTTCACTTTATATCTCGATCTTATTTTCTTTACTCTTTAAACATATTTTATGCTATGTAAATCGTGACCTTAGGGTTTAAGGTTCTATAAGGTTATCATTTATAGTACATCTAGGACAAGAGCCCATATAAGAATTTTTGTTGCAACGTTAACCAGTACATGTGAGATTTGTTTTAGAATTCTATAATTTAGTAATAAAAATTATTTTTATCATATACATATAATAGACAGGGACTTAGAGTAACTCCAACTGAACTCCAAATCTATACCTAAAACTTCTTTTCCACTCCAACCAATACTAATACCTAAACCCAAAATGAGTTTTCCCTCATTTTCTCTCTCTGCAAATGCATATAAGGTTTGTACTATTCATGAAACTCAAAACGTTTTTTTTAATTTAACCCCTACACTTAATTTAGGTCCATTTTATACATTAAACTTATTTATATAATTTATTATTTTAATTTATTTAAATAATTTAATTTATTTATATAATATTTTTTATATAATATAAATTTATAATAATATTAAAAAATATATATATAATAATGTTAAAAAAATTATAATAATATTCAAAAGTTATAATAATGTTCAAAAATATTATAATAATGAACATTAATTTTTTATTTAGTTTATATTTAGTGATTTTTAAATTTTTAATAATTTATTTAAAATCAAATTTAAAATAATAGAGTGATATTAAAATATTATGGTGTAATATATAATATTGTAAAATATATGGGGTGATATTAAAAAGTTATAAAAGTTGATGTAAGAAAGAATATTATAAGAATATTTTTTTGGTTTGAAAATGAATTTTTCTGTTATAGAAAATTTACTATTTAATATGATATTTACGTCAAAATGAGTTTTTCGGTTGAATATATCTTAAAATGCTGCATATATGGATAAATGTGTGATTTGTTTTAGTTATTCCTTTGAAAAATATTGATCATGATCATATAAATATTATTATTATTTTAAATGTTAAGATCTTTAAAAAAAAATAAAAAAATAATATTAGTTTTGCATTAGTTTTTTAATAGGAAACATTGACTTATAATTTTTTTTAATTAGTAACTTTTTTTAACTCTCTTAGATAATTATGTATACACTGTTAGTGTTAAAATATATTTTTAATATAAATAAGTTGACTTTGATTATTATTTGTATAAATTTATTTATTATAGTTATGTTACCCCAAAAAAACAAAAAAAAAATTATTCATCTTATTTTCTCCTTCTATCTTTTCCACTATTTTACTTAAATTTAACATAAACATATTTACTTCATCTATAAAAGTGACTCTTATATCCTAGAAGAAAATAGTTTATTTTTGTATTTAATATTTTTAAAAACAAATTTAAAAAAAATATATATATCTAAATTAGTAATAGTGATATTAATTTAAAATAATCAAAATATTATTTTTAAAAAGTAAATATATAAGCATTCTTTATAATTTATAATTAAATATAATTATATAATACTAACTATAAGTTAATTCGTCAAAAGTGTTATGTAATAAACATTCTTTTTTAATTTATAATTAAATACAATGACATAATACTAAAATTGGTCAAAATGGTATCTAATAGATTAAAGTTGCATATCAGATTTGTTGACAATGTTATATTTCATCGGAAATAACCTTCTAGATTTTGTCTAAAAAAATCAGAGTTTGTCCGGTTATAAGCTTATTTAAATAATTTTTTATTAATTAAATATTGAGCTCGTATGAGTGGGTCTTTATGGATTTTATCGGGTTTTTTTTCTAAACTTTTTTCAGATATTTATTTTTTAAAATATAATTTTTTTAGATTAAAATATGAAAAAACAAATAGACTTAATTTAGTTTGAATTATTTTCTAAATAAATTAAACATTATTTCACTCCTCTTTTATTATTTATATTATTCAATTAATTAATTAAAATACTAAACTATTATTTATTTGAAATTATTATTTTTTATTTTATTATATATATAAGATCAAATATATAATACACTTTAAGTTTTTTTATAAAAAAAAAAAATCATTAATTACTAAAAAAAAATCATCTTAAACAATTTCTAACGAAAAACTAGTTTTCAAATTCATTTTAGTGTAAATGTCCCATTAAACCCAAAAAAATATTTTTCCTTACATAAACTTTAATAACTTTTTAATATCACCTTATATATTTTACAATGTTATAAATTACACCACAATATTTTAATATCACCTATTATTTTAAATTTATTTGTAAATTAATTAAAAATTATTAATAATTCAAAAATTACAATATACAAACTAATTTTTTTTAATATTATTATAATTTTATTTTGAATATTATTATAATTTTTTTAACATTATTATCGATTTTGAACATTATTATAAATTTATGTTATATAAAAAATATTATATAAATTAATTAAAATAATAAATTATATAAATAAGTTTAATGTATAAAATATACTTAAATTAATTTTAGGGGTTGAATTAGAATAAAAAAATTTTGAGTTGCAATAGAAGGAAAATGGTGAAAAACTTATTTTGGGTTTGAATTTGTGTGTCGTCAAAGGAAAAAGTGATTTGGGTTTGAGTTTGGGTATTGATTGAAATGTTTTTAGTTTTTTAAAACTTCATACGGAATAAAATAAGTCCATAATTTTTTTTCTCTCTTCTATTTTGGGTATTAACTAAGGTTTTGAAAACCGTTTTGGTCATTAACCCGGGTTCTTTTGGTGTACTTCGGTCCAACCGGTTTATCCGGTTAAACCATTAGTTGAAATTTTTTTTTATTCCTTTTTTTAAATAAATTTAAATTAATTAATACATAAATTGTATATATAAATTAGTTAGGCATATAAAAAATTTTCAAGATTGGAGAAACAGAAAGATGTTATTAATAGTAAAATTTTCAAGTTTGAGAAACAGAATTTGCATCTGGACAACCACACACTCTTCTCTTGCGGGCAATGCCATTTTTTAGTCTTCTAACTTAAAACATGATGTATCATCTAGATTACTAAATTGAAGCAATCAGTAGTGAGCAAATCAGTAAACAATAAACAAATTAACAAACCCACACATTTTATTGAATAACTCTAATTATACAGTACATAAATTAAAAAACAAAAACTTAATTCTTAGCACTTATTCTCTTCTAAACCCAAACACATCAGTCTTATATTGATTTGCCTACTGCTCATAAATGATAAACCAACACATTATCGGAAATACTACGAAAATTGATAAACTTACCGATGAGTTCCAGCTGAAGAACAATCGTAAATTTGACGAACAACCGTAGATCTGAAGAATAACCGAAGATCTAAAGAATAGTCGTGATATAAAGAAAGCCGTCTTTCTTCTTTCGTCTTTAAGCTTCTCTTTCGTGAGTTTCGTCTTCATGCTTCTCTTTCATCTTCGGTTTCTTTTTGTAAAATGAAATAAAGAGAATGAATGTTTACTGTAAAAGCAAAAGTAATGAAAGAAATAATTAAATAATATTATAATAATAGTTTATATAATTACCTTTTCAATCGGAAAAAAACTTTCGATTAAACCGGACGGTCGGACCGGATTTTGACCGATTCGAAAGGTTACCGTTTTGAAGACAAAATTTGAACCCTCAAAAAATCGGTTCGCGATCGGATCGGTTGGACCACCAATCGGACCGTGTATTTTAAAATCTTGGTATTAACAAAGAAGAAGGAAAACATTGATATTTAATAAAAAAAATTATGAAGTGAGAAGTTTTAGATAAATATCTTAAAATAATTTAAAAAACAGAGTATTATTATATATAATTAAATAAATTATTATTATTTTTTAAATAAATATTATTTTATATTTTGGTTAATTAAATATTGAAGTACGGAATTAATTAGTGTAGGCATGATTTTATATTTGATCAGGATTGAATTTCAAAGATATAATTTTTACTTAATTAAACATAATTCTGATTAACATCTATTTTATTATTTATTTTATTAATCTAAATATTAAATATAATTTATTAAAAAAAATAAAATTATTTTATTACTATATATTAATATCTATTAAATATTTTAATAATAAAAAATTATATCTTTAAACTCACTCTACAATCATGACATTTTAAATAATTCATAAATTATTTTAATAACATGATACTTCCAACTTCATGATATTTTAAATAATTGTCTTGTTTGTCTAGATTAGACTTTTTATTATTATTATTATTATTATTATTATTATTATTATTATATCATTTATTAAAATATTAAAAATATACTTGGTTTACAAAAACTAAAATTATTTTATCACAAAAATCTTACTTAATCCAAAATTATCACAAGTTATAACTTTGTAAATAATTAAGAGATTATTTAAATAACCCATCACCTAATCAGACACGTTAGAGCACATATCTGATTTTTACTTGGATCCGTAGTAATTTATTATAATAAAAAACTATCTGATTTTTTTATTTGGATCCGCAGTAATTTATTACAATAAAAAACTAAATCACTTCACTAAAATATAGTTTAATCAAAGTGGCCGATAACTTTTGTCTGTATGCGATTTGAACATTGGACAAAAAAACATTTACTTTTAATATTTATTTTACCATATTATATCACTCTGAATATCTAGCTAAATCTAATTACATTTTATATACAAATAATCAACTAAACTCAATAGAAGAAGTTTATTTTATTATTTTAAGTTTAGGTCTGATTCACATTATCATACTAATTTTCTAAATTAAATAAAAATTCATTTATCCATCTAGTATTTAAATATAATTTATTTATCTGAGAGAATGGATTCCAAACTTTAAGTTTGTAACTGTATCCTATTTTTTTTTTTTTTTTTTTTTTGTAATAAGTAGGTTTTTGATAAATTATTAGATCTTAGTATAATTTCATAATTAATAATGATAAATGTGTTAAAATTGGACAAAATAAAAGAAGAATTATAATTTCATTATTTTTCTTATTTTTATTTTGTAAAAAGATACTAATATTATCACCCGACTAACCAAACTTATATATCTTAATTGATCGATCCAATCGGATTTAGTTTTAGTTATAAATATTAAATTTAATATAATTGAATTATTATTTTGAATGTGTATAGTTGAAGATATAGAACCACTAATAATCTCATTACATGACTTCAAATGCCATAATTGAATTTCTCTCATTAACCATTTTTACAAGAATTTATTTTTTTTATTTATAATAATAATTTAAATTTAACCTCATATCTATTTAAATTTTATATTTCAATGGACTTGGGTTTAAAACTAATTTAATTATTGTGATATATAAATAGAGATGTTAATACTTAATAACACTTTCCTAAAAAATATGTTATCTTAGTTAATCGAACTATTTTAAATATTCTTTACACACTTTTTTTCATTGTTCCATTTTTCATTAATAGTTTTGATCCATTCTTATGTCTCTGTTATATTTGTTTGTAGTTAATATTAAGTTGAAATATGTAAAATAATTAATTGCTATTTTCATTATCTATCTTTGATTAACTCCCTCTAAAATTTAAAAATAATTGCTATTTTCTAGGGGAGCCACCCAACCAAGAGAACATAGGAGCCATTTCTATTAATTCCACACAATAAAAAACAAAAACAAATTTCCCTTAATTCAATCTATGCCATTAGAATAAGAAGCTCTATTTCCCCTACATATATACCATGTTCCATCTTCAACTTAATTCAACAGAAATAAACATCCAAAATTTAAAGAAATCAATCTAAAATGGCTGGAAACAAGTTCATTGCAGTTCTCGTTGTGTGCATTATCGTTGTGTCGACGATGAACGTCCAGGAGGTGGCGGCAGATTCTTCCGTCTACAAAACTTGCTTCGAGAAGTGTATCAAAAACTGCCTATCTGCCGCCAAAGAAAACGTCGTCTGCGATATGAAGTGCGATACCGAATGCGACGCAGCAGAATTAGCTGGTAACCATCTTTTTTTCTTGTATAGCTTTTTGAAACAATAAAACATTTTCCTTATTCAATATTCGACACACAAGAATGTTATGGGAAAACATCTAAATATAAATAATTTATATAATCAAATAATGACATGGTGAAATACAACTAAACTTTTTAATAAATATTATTTTGAAAATTGCCATCATATAAATTGAAAATAAAGTTGCATGTGATTAAATTAAACAAACATTTCTAACATAAAAACTAAATAAATGAGTTATTTAAATAAAATTTTAAATTATGTTTGGGAAAATTTTGTTCATGAAATGGACAAAAAGGTTAAACAACATTTTTACTAACAAATTGTATTGTCTCATACCAAATTTATTAATTGCCTTGTATTTTACTTTTTCTGCAGATAAAATATCGAAGTTGTCAAAAAAATAAAGTTAAAAAAGAAGTGGAAAGTCGAGGCAATGCTTTCGTCGACTAATTATGTAGAAAGAAAAAAAAAATGTTGTTAAAAGTTGTGTTTACAATCTTTTCCAAATATTATTAATATATGTAAAAGTTTATAATTAATTCATTCGAATCCTAGCCGAAAGAAATGTTATGTTTTTCTTTCGCTAACAATATTACTTATAATAAGCTATATTAAATTTGAATCATTCTTTTTGTCTATATTGAATTGAATTTCGGTTTACACCCGATAGAATTAAATAAAGACTATACCATGCATTAGTTAATCTTTATTCAACCAGAAAATATAAGAAATATATTAATAACAGTGAAAGAAATATATTCCGATTAATCACATGGATTTGAATTGGGGTAAATGCATTTTCCTGGAACATCCTAGCATGTTTATGAAGTGCATTAATAAAATGGATTATGGATTATAAAAATAATAAAATAAAGTTGTGTAAAATAAACTATAGGCCTTGTTTCGGATATTTAAATAATTTGAGATAATTTTGTGGCGATATTTTTTTATAAAAAGACAAAAATAATAATTTAAAATACATGGTATTTTAGTATTATTTGTTAACGAATTAAGTGATGTGATGAGAGAGAATAAGAGTGATATGATATATTTTGGTTATGGTTATTCAAATAATTATAACCGAACAATAAGTACAACGACCGAGACCCAACAATTCTGTATATTATTTTGAAAACAATTATTAAACCCCAAAATAATGAATGGATTCTAAATAATAACATTGTAATATAAATTATTTAGGCGTAGGCGTAGACGTAGACGTAAACGTAGTAAAAATTCATTTAAACCTACCTATTATTAAAAAATGACTCATTTAATTTTTATTAATAAACAAAGTTAATTATTATTTTTTTATTTAATATTTATTAATTAAATATTATTTTTTTTCTTCCCTCTTTTTTTATTAATTAATTAATTTATTAATTATTTTTTTTTATCTATTCTTATTTTATAATATTATTTTAATTTTATTTCTTTTTACTATTTTAATTTCTTCCATATCTAGATTATTTAAAAAATTGTTTAATTTTGTAGGAACTAATATTTGAATATTATAATTTATAAAATACTTCAATGTTTACTCTACTATTTACTTATATTAAAAATTATAAATTCTAAATCAAATATTAAATAGAAGGACTATTATTTCATTTTTATTTATATTAAAAAAAATAAAAAAGAAACATTTCATAATAGAATAAAATTTACAAACAAATTGTTAACTTTTTTACAAAATTAAAAGACCTAATAGAACAAACTCTCCACAAAACATTAGTAAAACAAATAGAGCAAAGAATATGAAAAGAAGGATGAGAAATATAATGAATAAAAGAAGAAGAAAGAGATAAAATAAGTATTTAATTAATAAAAAAAAGAGAAAAAATAAATATTTAATTAATAAATATTAATTATTTAAAAAAAATAATTTTTGTTTACTAACATAGGTTAGATAAATCAATTTTTAATATTATATATGCTTAAATGAATTTTTATTAGTTCAAGCGTTTAACCGAGTTAATGGTACAAGTATATACGTTTAAATGAGTTTTTTCCCTAAATTATATATACACTTTCTTATTCTCTATTCTAGCCTAGTGACAATAAGAGGTGGATACTCACCCTAAGGTCTTAAGTTTGAGTCAGATGACAAATTTTGCGCCTAATTAAATAATTAAGTGTGTTTGCAGACTACCTACTTGATTCGTTATCTCTTTTTTATATATATACTTTCTTGGATTCAATTTTTTCAAATAACTTATATATATAATTTTTAAAAATCTAACATTAGATTCAAGTCCACTGTGAAATAAAATTACATAATAAAATAAGAACGAAGATTACTTGATTTTGCCATATTAATTATAATTATTTTAATTTTAGTTATGTTTCAACAAATTTTGGGATTATTAAATTATTTATAGGCCAACATAAGTAATATTTTATATAACTAAATATCAGTTAATGCATTTTTTTGTGGTGGGTCTACATTTTATGTATTTCCTAATGAAGAAAATAAATTGAAGTTTTCATAAGATTGGTATATGATTAATTGAAAATTAATAATCACAAATAAGTATTAGTTAATGAAGTTATCAATTATGGTATGTGCAATACTTTATATAACTAAATATTAGTTAATGCAAATATTGTGATGGTTCTATATTTATGTATTTTCCTAATAAAGAAAACAAATTAATTAAAGTTACCTGATTTGGTATCTGATTAATCACAAATAAATATCAATCAATGCAGTGTTTAACAAAGTAGTGTGTATACATACATGGCTAAAGTTCAAAGTACTAGTCAACTATATTATGATTGTAAAGAGAGACATAGTAAAGTATTGGTCAAGGCGACAACGTGTAGGTCCTTATTGCGACCTCGAGTCTGGCCGACTGAGGTAACACATACGAATATTGAGGATCATACTGAGGTAAATATCCTAAAATAATACTGTGGGCATGAAATGTTGAGTTATGGAGCCTACACTTATAATAAATTCTACATTATTAATTAGAGTTTATTGGATTTTCTTTTTGGTTTTTGGGCTTGGGCCTGATCAAAGTTATTTAGGTTTATTACTTAAATGTTTACCCTATAAATATGTGATTATTAAGGGTTTACATGAGGGGAGACATAATCTAGAGAGATGAAGTGTGAGGCAAAAACTCTGTATTCCTTCTTCTTCATAGTAAATCTGGTGGTGGCTGAAGTGAATGTAGCTCAATTTGAGTAAACCACTATAAATCTGTGTGTTCTTCTTTCTTGTGTTTTTACAGATTGTTTTCAAGCTGGTAGGATTTGGGAGATACAAATCCTAACATTAAAGGTATCGATATGGAAGCAATAATTGAAGACCTAAGTCAAAATTGTTAGTATTTTTGTATCTCCCAAATCTGGCCAGCTTGAAACAATATGTAAAAATACAAGAAAAAGAACACAAGAAGACACAGATTTATAGTGGTTCACTCAAATTGAGCTAAGTCCACTTCAGCCACCACCATATTTCACTACGAAGAAGAAGGAATACAGAGTTTTTGTCTCACACTTTATATCTATAAAATTATGTCTCTCTCTTGTAAACTCTTAATAATCACATATTTATAAGGTAAACATTCAGGTAATAAATCTAAATAACTCTTGGTCAGGCCTAAACTTAAAACCAAATACAAACTCAATAAACTCTAATTAACAATGTAGAGTTTATTATAAGTGTAAGCTCTATAACTCAACAAAAAATTGTTAACCATGGTGTCACAAGGCCAACTATATATATATGTGATGAAGGTTTAAAGGTAGAGACAAAATTTCAAATGGCAGCGATCTCATAGTCGGAAGGTTTTGAAGAAAATGTAAAAGTAAAAAAAAAATACTGCATCATATATTGAGCGGAGAATACATAGAAAATGAGAAAGATGTTGAACGTCATAAATTGATAACACAAATAAAATAGGTTGTAAAGCTTGTTCTGGTTAAATTAGTCCTGATATTAGATCCAAACCCTCAAAATATATATTGATAACCAAGTTAATCGCAATGGAAATATTAATGAAAAAAAGTGAACAACTCCATACAAATTAATGTCAACTATCTACTATTTCGGTTCACCAATTTTCTGAGTCCCTAGTGTGGCGAGTAATGATATATGTGGTCGATAGCTTTTTTTTTTACAATCACACACATGTTAGTCATCCAATTTTCTGAGTCCCTACTATTTCGGTTCACCAACTATATATATTACTCACAATATATAAAAACAAATTGAACATATTTTAGGTTACGATTTTTGTCATTTAATTGATTAATGAATTTATCTTTTCATACAAAGATGGTGATTTTTAATTATAACATGATTACACAAAATAACAATTTTTAAAAAGATGAAATACATTGTAACACTTAATTAGGTGGAAAAAATTACGGTAGAAAGTTACATGAGTTATAATTTTTTAATTTTTTCAATTTAATTTATATTTGTTTCTCTAATTTTTTTAAAAAAAAAATAAAACCTACCATTTGTCCATTATTATTATTTATTTATTTTTAAACTCAACTTATTTTTTTCCGCAAAAAAAAGCTCTAATTTCTGAATTCGTTTTTGATAGTATGATGCACATATTTGCATTCTTGCATCCAAGAATATTTAAAATTTGAATCAAACAAGGACCTAATTACTTGTAAAACAAAGAAAAAACACAATAGTATTGTGTTTATAACCGGTAAGACTGACTTATCATTATAGGGGTCACGACCTTTATATTTTTTAAAACTGTCAGGGTCCTTTTCAATGAAACGAAGAACGTGTGACAATAAAGAAGAAGAAGAAGTAGTAAAATAATAAATAGATCCTTAACTCTTACATCATGACATAAAGACACATCAAACTTCCTAAAATCGACCAATTATGCCTAAAAAAATCCAATTGGTAAGTTAGAGGGCATGTTTGAAAACTTTGATTATGTGACAATATATAGGGGTGGCAGAAAGTTGGATGACGTCAAAGAACGTACTAATGACGTCACTCGCAAGCACGCCTTGTAAAAGCATGGGCGGTCGGGGTTTGATGTTGCCAATTCTACAACACATTATGGAGGGAGACAAGAGCATTCTCCAGTTGCTATCACCCGAGCTAATCTAAGGCTTTGTTTGATTCATTCTTTAAAATTATATTAAGTTGGTATCAAACAAAACCTTTATAACCCTTTTGTTACAATATTGAATATTCTTTTGTTTTCTTCTCATTAGAAGTTTGTGTGTTTCCTGCAGCAATGACCATTTATTTGTGATTATGGGAATATGACAGTACACTTTTTTATTATTACTGTGCTTGTGTTTATATATGTCGGCTTCTATTTCTTTTTCTTTTATCAACAAATATATTTCAAGATTTTGGGAACAATAATACAATGCCTAAGTTCATATGAAAGTTAATTGGTTTTGTTGTCCATCCTTGTATTAAATTTGATTTTTATTGAAAATCCTATATAGTGTTAATATTGTTCATACATTACACCCTGGTTAGAAAGAAGAAAGGTATGCACATTGAATTTGGTGATCTAGTTTAAATTAGGGAAGAATGCCAATTTTACACACCAAATTATAAGAAAGTGTCAAATTTACTTATTAAGTATCAAAATTCTATTTATATGTATGAACTTGTTAAAAAGTGTCAAATATATTTAAAATAACATAAATATTAAATGGTGTTAAAATTTTTGCCACATGTAATATCCACATATTTTTTATTTTTTTAAATTGACATTACTTTAATTATTTTTTATTCAAACAAAACATTAAAATCTTTTCTTATTTATTTTATCTTTCTTTACCCTCACAACTTACCATTTTCTTTAAATGTTTATCTCTTCATTTCTTCATCTATGAGTAATTTTATTATTAATTGTATTACCTTGATTCGACATTGTCCGCTAATGGCGACAATGATTTAGGGTTCGACTAATGAAAATTTTGGCCACAACGTCTATGATTTAGGAATCGGCCAACAAAAACTTCCACCAACGATGATGACTATTTAAAATTCAGTTAGGGAGCATTTGGAGGTTAAAAGAAGGTAAAAATCCAAAAGAACTTGAGTTAATCAAAGAGAGAAAAATTAAAAAAAAATGGAGAGTTGTTTAGGGATGAGAGAGAAAGTAAAAATAAGTTTTGTTTAAATTGAAAAATAATTAAAATAATGTCAATTTAAAAAAATAAAAAATAGGTGGATATTACATGTGGGAAAAATTTTAACACCGTTTAACATTTCTGTTATTTTAAATATATTTGACACTTTTTGACAAGTTTATACATATAAATAAAATTTTGATACTTAATAAGTAAATTTGATACTTTCTTACAACTTGTTATGTAAAATTGGTATTCTTCCCGTTTAAATTATGGGTATAATCTAAATTAGTTTATTTCTAAACACTTATTAATAAAAATTATATATTATCTTAAATAACCAAAGAAATCATTGCCAAAAAAGTAATACTATATTTTACTTTGGAATTATTTATAATTATAATTAATTAAAAAGATGAGGAATAAATTGGGAGGAGAGATGATGGAAAAGGGGGAAACAGCTTTAGGTCAAAGAGTCAAAGATAGAATCCCTAGCACTAGGAGTTGACTAATCTTGACCAATCTTTGTCCCCTTCCTTTCCCTATACTTCTTTTCTTTATTTGCTTAATTAATTTTACTTATATAATTTACTTTCTAAAATATTTCCTTTTTTTATTTGTCATATATGAATAACAAGGCAATGAAATGAAAAACATTTACATATAATCGAATATCAATTCATCCATTTTTAAGCCATGAATTATTAGTTTTTGGAGGAATGATACATCTCATTTCTTTGATATTTATTATTTTTCATTTAAGGTAAAATAACTCAACAATTTACAACAAATTCTCACATTAAATATTTTAATAATATGTTTAAATAAACTCTAAACTCTAAACCCTAAATCCAAACTCTAAATTCTAAACCTTAAATTTTAAACTCTAAACCCTAAACTCTAAACAGTTTAAGATTTAAGGTTTAGGGTTTAGAATTTAGGGTTTAGAATTTAGTGTTTAAATAAATTAATTAGCTAGAGATGAGAGATAAATTAATTAATCAGTGAGAGAGAAAGAGATATAAATTTTTTGTTTTTATTAATTTCACCCTGTCATGGGGCATTCGCTGTCCCAAGTCTCACTATATATCATTTTTCTTAGTTTTGATGTAAACTTTAAAACATAAAAAGAAAAAATATAAATAAAACAAATTAATGACTATGAATTTTGCAAAAAATAAATAAATAATTAAAGAGGTAAATAGCAAATTAATGAATACTATCACATTTTTATTTACAAAATATATATAAGAAAATTTTCTAGATAGACTATAGCCCACCCAAATCTTTACACACCTTACACCCTCATATCCACAACATCATTCAATTTATTATTCAAAATTTATTTATATAAATATTTCCCTAACAATAAAGTAAATTTATAAATTTGGATTATATATATATATATATATATATATTAAAAGGTGCATGTATATTGAAAAAAAAAATATAAAATAAAAGAAAAAAATATTAAATAAGTTATAAAGCTAGTAAATTTTTTGAAAAAAATGATTAACCTCTTAAATATTTCAATGTCTTTCCTTGAACGTGTAATAATAACATTAGAAATAATATGACATATTTTATTAGAATTAGATAATTAAGTAACAAAAGTTTATACTAAAACAAATGATTAAGATTTAATTTGTTTTCTAAACAAAAAAAAAAATAAAATAAAAATAAAAGTAGTATTGTTTGATTACTATATTGCCCTCTCTTTTGGCAATAAAAACAATGAATCTATAAATGGCAAAGCAAAGCTATCGACTTTCTCATCATAATAAAGTCACACCATTCCACAATCAATCGTCACTAAACCCTTTACTATTCCTCTCTCTCTCTCTCTCCCAAGAAACACCAATAATGAATCGCAGCAGGCTACCGGAAAAGGCACGTTCATCCGCCGCCGCCGGAGATATCGTACATCTACCGGAAAGTCCAAGAGGTCCAATGGAATTCTTATCCCGTTCATGGAGTGCTTCCGCGTTACTACTCTCCAAAGCTCTCTCCACAACCTCCTCCTCCTCCGCCGCAGCAGCCATTTCATCTAAGTCTCCTGTTTCTTCACTTCCCATTCCTCCCGGAGACCCTGCCGCCGCCCTTCATCAAATGAAGCCTATTTCTGAAGATTCCGCGGCAATCGCAAACGCTAATGCGTTCTCTTTCTCTTTCGCATCCTCTGCCACTTCTCAACTCGTCCTCGAACGTATCATGTCTCAATCGGTGAGTTTTTTTTTAAATAAATTATTCCATTTATAAGAAAATTATTTGATTTATAATTTGTCGCCGGAAAATGCAGGAAATATCGCCGTTGACGTCGGGAAGGTTATCTCATAGTAGCGAACCCTTGAACGGTTCATCTCTTACCGACGGGACTGATAGCCCTCCGATTTCTCCCTCCGACGAGTTTGACGACGTCGTTAAGGTAATCAAATGTTTTGTTTTTTCATGTTTTTTAAATTATTAATTTATTTCTTTTACTTTTTATACGATCAAATGAACAACATTAATGAAATGAGAAGTGTAAACATATCATTTTTTGTGTGCCGTATTATCATTTATGGAACAAGGCCTTGTTTGATCTTGTGTTTTTTTTTTAAAATAAAAGTAAAATAATGATATTTTGATCTTTGTTTTCATAGATTGAGTGATTTAATTATTATAATGACAAAAATATAATAAAGAGATTTTATTTTAAAAAAAAAAAACTAAGATCAAACTACCTCTAAGGTCATTTATTTGTTAATTTAAGTTGAATAATAATTGAGTATTTAGAATTCTTATTATTTATTTCAATTAATTAAAAAAATAAATGTTTACACCCGTCTCATCAAACAGTATTTTCAGTATTTAAAAATAACTTGTATCCTTGTTTATTAATAGTTTATATTTATATATATTTTCATTACATTAAATTATTTTTACATACATAAAAAAATTTATTTTAATTATTTAAATAACAAAATTTGGAATGAGACATTAAATTTAAGAATTAAAAATAAATAAATAAACTCAATAAATAAAAGTATGTTTACAAATAATTGAAATAACGAACCTAGAAAGAAGAGCTAAAGTTACTTCTATTATTTATCACAATAGAAAAAAAAGTTACAAATAATTATAATTGCTTTATGAGATTCCTCCACTCATCTGCTAATCACATTATTAATGATTGGATTAACAAAATTAAGTTCAAAATTATTTATCTATTCCTTTATTAATATTTTTTTCTTTATTAAATAAGTCTTTTTCATAATTTAAAAGAAAACATGATTTTGAAATAACTTTAATCCAAACAAGGCCTAAGAAATTTTATTCAAATTCCAAACAGTCCCTCTCTTATCCCCAGGTATTGTACTCGTTTCTTTTGGTTGTCTCTATGAAGAGGAACAAATAGCTGCAGGGCTAGTGGCTACTTAATTTATTTCTTTTTTTTTTTTAAATAATTAATAAATTAAAATTATAATTATATGTATTAAATTTTAATATATTATGGCAGTATTTACGGTCCAACAATTCGCTTCAGCCACTATTCACCGGCGCACCACCGCGCAACGGAGCCGGCGCCGCCGTCAACGGCAGTGGAGTGAACACGCCCGGCGGAAAGACTGTGGGTAGATGGTTAAAGGAAAGAAGAGAGAAAAAGAAAGAAGAAAACAGAGCCCACAATGCTCAAATCCATGCAGCAGTATCTGTTGCCAGCGTTGCAGCATCGGTTGCCGCAATCGCGGCGGCCACCGCTGCCGCTTCTGCAACTGGTAAAGACGAGCAGACGGCGAAGACGGATATGGCCGTCGCTTCGGCAGCGACATTGGTGGCTGCTCAATGCGTTGAGGCGGCAGAGAATATGGGCGCCGCTAGAGAACTTCTAATCGCTGCTATTAGCTCCGCCGTTAATGTGAGATCTCATGGTGATATTTCTACTCTCACCGCCGCCGCCGCCACAGGTTCATTATTTCTCTCTTTATTGTTTTAAATTTGATAAGAAACTCAAAATTTTTGACAAATTTGTTTTGTAGCTCTAAGAGGAGTGGCAACATTGAAGGCTAGAGCAGTAAAAGAAGTTTGGAATGCGGCGGCTGAGAAAGGATCTGGAATAAGAATTAGTGGTAGTTTCAACCCTGACCACAACCACCACCCAACCGTCGCCACTAACTGCCTTCACGGCGGGGAAGGTATAGACTCCGAAGAGAATTTCCTAGATGCTTGTAATCAACAGCTCCTCGCCCGTGGTACCGAGCTACTCAAACGCACCCGTAAAGGTAGGTTCAATCAAACAAGGGCGGAGCTAGGATTTGAAATCTACCGGGTTAAAAAAACATGTCTTTTTTCGGACATATTCTTAATTTGTTCATCATATTTTCAGGTGATCTGCATTTGAAGATTGTATCTGTATACATTCATCGCACAGGCCAGGTAAAACAAAGAAGTTTTAGTTTATTTTGTTACATGTAGTAAAAATAATGCTTGATTTTCAAAATTCATGGATGGTGTGCAGGTGATGTTGAAGATGAAAAGCAAACATGTTGCAGGGACAATCACCAAGAAGAAGAAGAGTTAAGACCTACCCATTACTAACAAAACTTTAAAAAAAAAAAAAGAACTAAAATTGATTCTAATTTTGTCTTGATAAACTTTCAGATGTTGTATTCGAAGTTTGCAAGAACTTACCATCCTGGCCAGGAAGACACCTATTGGAAGATGGAGAACAGAGAAGATATTTCGGGTTAAGAACTGAAAACAGGGGGCTTGTGGAATTCGAATGTAAGAATCAAAGAGAATACGACATATGGACACACGGAGTCTCTAGGTTACTAGAAATCATAGCCGAACGCAATGGAATCATGAAATGAATCAACCAACTATTAATTATTGTAATCTTTTATCTGTTTTCATGATGTAGACAATCAATTATTACAAACAATTTCCAATATTATTACACTTATATTTTGCAGTATGTATAAAGTCTATAGAGAGATCAAATTCAAATAATTCCTACCCATCCGCAGCCCTGAAAAGGGTTAGTAATGCCATGAAGAGATTGATGATATCCAAATACAGAGTCACAGCAGCCCATATGTATTCATCATAGGAAAATCTCTTTATCAGATTGTCTGTATCGTATACAATAAACCCCGAAAACACAATCGCAGCCAGACCACCGTAGATCATTACTGAAAGTTTACCCAAGGGGAAGAAAATCTACAACAACCCAGAATTTTTTTGTGCTTAACATATACATATCTTCTTAATAGAAATCATATTGAAACTGTACCTGGATAAAAGAGAAGACCATAAGAACAAGGAGGGATGCAAATAAGAATGGTCCAAGAAAACTGAAATCATGGCCTCTTTTAGCAGCCCAGAAAGTGTATAATGTTAAACTTCCAACAACCACCCCTGTTAAGATTGCTGCTTCCAGGATAATCTTTCCTATAAACATAATGAAATTCAATAAACAAAATTGCAGGTTTTGAATAAGAAGATTAAAAATGTTACCTTTAGTGAAAGCACATGACAATCCAATAAGAAAGGCCATGCTAGTTGTGAATATACCCAGAAGAATAAAGTTCACCGGATGCTTCTGATGATAATATTGCAAAGGGCACAAGGCTGAAAAGTGAAAACAATCATTCAAACTCAGAATCGATCATCAAAATGGAATAACAAAACAATGGAAATTCAATCAATCAATCAATCATACTGATGAAGGGTATAAACAGAATGACGATGTACAGGATGAAACCAGTGTTTGTGGTAACAAAGAAAACAGAAATCGGCCTGTAAAAGACCACGACGGCGGCGACGGCAGCGGTGAGGAGGAGTTGGAATGAGATGATTGCATATATCTTACGAATAAACGCCCATCGGAGCTCAGGGCTCTCGAGCATCATCGGGTAAAGCTGATTGCTTCCCGATTCAATATCGTTCTTGCCATAATCATGTTGATGCCCCATCTTTTCAAATGAATCAATGATTCAATCGATGAACCCAAAAAGCTTAAGGATTGTTTTCTTCACGCAATTAAAGATCCATATTTAACCTCTATAACCGCCCAATCCGCTCAGTTTTTCTCGGTTAACCCTAGATTTACTCACTAATTATCTGAATGTAAAATGATTCTAAAAACTATAAATAACCCAACATCAAACAAAATAAGGTGGAATTTACATAAAATTTATTGCAGAATTCACAATGGTATACATAAGAAGAATATTATTATAGATTAGAAGCTAATCCTTTAGCTTCTGATCCTTTCATAACTCGAATTCTATTACAAGAATTAATAAACATCTCCCATGGAACATCCCCAGCAAGCATCCAATCTCCATCTTTGTCTTGATAAGTTGTCGCGTTTTCAGATTCATCATAGCAACCAATAGTGCATTTGAACATAGTTTCCAATGCCTTAACAAGTTCTGAATAACCCTTATAAAATTTCAAATCAATCTTCCTTAAATAAGGAGCTCCATCCATGCTCACTTTCACTAAACTTCCATCGCCGAGACTTTTCCTCTCCATGCAGTTTTTCCGGTAAGATCTCACCGGCGGCCATCCCACTACTTGCGATCTGTATTCATGAACAAACACCCATCAGATTAAATATATCATCTTTACTAATTACAATATGTGAAAATGAAATTCATGAGTGCTTACTTTGATGATGGAGGAGTTGAATCATGATGGGAGGAAGAATCTGTTTTGGGTTCTAATGAGGAATTAGAACAGGTGGTGATTGTCATCTCCGGCGACGGTCTCTTGACGCCCCTTGCGGCGGCGACGGCGACGGCGGTGGGGCCCAATCTTAGCTCTGTTTCCTCCAAATGAAGATCATTTATATTTTCATAATTAGTTGTCATAATTATGAATTATATATCCAAATGTAATAATGTTTTTTCTAGAGAGAGGAGAGAGAGATGGATGAAAGATTTCAAATGGGGGTGGTGAGTTTTATAAGTAGAACAAGTTTGGGGTGGGTGAGTGTTATTTATTATTTATTATAATAATTGTTTTACATTATTAAGTTTTGAAAATAATTATAAATTTTATTTTAATAAGATAATGTATTTAAATATGTTTTTAATTTTGGTGGTCATTTTCTGTTCGTGCGTTACATGCTTGGTGAACCCCACGCGCTTAACTATCAACCAAGTGGTTGGTGACACGTGTACGAGAACCGTGAGATATGTCAATCAACGGTGCAGATGAATGGAGAACATTAAACAAGGAGCATGTGTTGTGGGCCCGACATGTTGTTATGTTGTGAATGAAGAAGGCCCACTTAAAAATTTAATATGGGCTATTATAATTTAATGTGGGCCATAGGCATGTGAGAAATGTCTCCTTTCGTATGGACATGAATATGAACAGCCCATAATGGGGTTATCCTTTAATAATTACTAATTAGGATGAAAATACATAATTGCCCCCCTCTTCTCAAGTACTTGTTGTTATGGCCACACATTTGAACAGCCGGATCACAATAATAATAATTATTATTATTATTGTTTGTAAATATATAAATAAAATGGAGAGAAAAAATTATCATGGATAAGGAAGAATTAATGCACAAAAAGATAAGCATTGAACAAATGCATGTTACAACACAATAATAATAATAATATTAATAATAATATAATATGAAAGTCTGTCGATTACCTTGAAAGGCCACCACCACTACTCATTTTGCTTAAATAAACTATATCCCAATAAATATCTCATTTTACGTCTTGAGAAATAATAAAGAGCTGAAAAGTATTTACAGATGGTAAAAGAAATAATTTTTTTTTGAGTAAATTGAAAATCTAAAAGTTTTATCTTCTATTAGATTTTCAATTCACTTAAGGGGATGACACGTCATTTTCTTACATTTTTTTTCAAATATTTTTCCGCTCTTTATCATTTCTCATAATAATATTGTTAAATTAAGTTAAAGTAAGAAAAATGGGGAAATTGTTAAACTAGGTTAAAAGGAGAAATCATTAAATTAAGATAAATTATGAAAACGTCTTAATTGATTAAAATAAATTTAGGATAATTAAAATGAACACACATCGTTTTAATGATGATTTTGATGAAAAAATAAAACTAAGTTCAGTAATGTGTTAATGCACTGGTAAAACCAACTAAAGATTCGCTGGCAGCAAGGTTGATCAATCAGCTGAAAATGCGTTAACAGCTGAGTTGCCATCAACAAACTCTACACCAGCTGAAGATGCGCTAACAACTTAGTTGCCATCAGTACTCCACATCAGCTGAAGATGTGCTAACAGCTGAATTTCCATCAGCATAGCGCGATATCAGTTGAGTTCCACATCAGCTGAATGCTTATCAGCTAAGTCAAGTAGCTGAGAACGCGTGAATTACAATACAACAAAAATATACAACCACTTCTCTACTCGGACATGCAAAATGATAAACGAATATTCTATTCTCATGCGCACTAAAACCCCGTACGTCAGGCATACGACAAACATACCAGTACCACGTATCAACAAAATAGATTCTACCGTTGCCATGCAGAAAATATAAAAAGGCATTAGAGAACAACGGAAAAAACTATAGTTCGCACAAGACGATATACGTTGAATGATAATCTCTTGTATCATTTTGATAATTATTTTTACACGTGTAAGTTGAACAAATAGTCATTTGTTCAACAAGATAGTGTGAGAGCTAAGAGTTCAGACGGGCAAGTATTAAGACTTGTGATCTAAATGGGTTTGTGTGCAGAGGCGGAGCCAAGATTTGAAACCTACCCGGGCTAATGCATTTTAGCGACGGAAAATAACCAATAACGACGGTAATTTACCGTCGTTATTGATAAAATACATACAGGTTATTTAAGGCTACCCGGACTACAGCCCGGGCCGGCTTGTACTTAGCTCCGCCCCTGTTTGTGTGGAGGCTATACAAATCAAAGTTTTCTAGTGAAATCCTTCTGGAAACAGAAGAATGGGTGACGTATTTGTTTTATCTTCGAATATCTATAAAATATTGTGTTATCTTTTCATTGCTTCATTCATTTTTATATATGGCGTTTCAAATCCCGCAAGCATTTTCCGTATTTGAAATCGTTCAAAAGCTTGCTACGATTTTTCCAAAATATAAACATATTTTCAATCTCAAAAAAACTAAAATCGCATTTAAGTGAAAAATACAACAACAATATTCAATTAATTCCTTCTAGTGTTGTCTTCGATTCTAACAAAAAAAAAAAAAAAAAAATTATATATATATATATATATATATATATATATATATATATATATATATATATATAAATTTTAAATTAGATGAGTTTTCACTTATAAAATACATTACACATTTATTACCTCTAATTCTACCAGCTCATTTATTTGTATTTTTGATTTATTTTTAATAAAAAAAAGTTTATAATATTATATTATTTTAAAAATTATTTATTTTATTAATTAAAATATTCTTATTTTATTTTTATTAAATTTAAATAAAAAATATATTTTAATTATTTTCTGTCAAACAATCTTTCATTTTTTTAAAAATTAAGATCAAATAAGTTTTAAGCACATAATTTTTTTTTATAAAAAATTAATTCTTATTAAATTAAAATATAAATTATATATAAAAAATTAATTAATAAATAATACAAGATAACGTAAAAAAACAAAATCAATAATGGATGATCTAGATATTAAATTACATAATCAATTTACAAAAATAAAACTCTCATTAGAAATGATTAAACAATTATGCGATTTATTGAGAATTCCTCCAAATTCTTAAATGATGACGGTTGTAATAGAGTAAACCGAATGAACCAATGAAACGATGTCGAAAAAATCTCTATCAAAAATTATGAGCGGCAATTAATATTATCCAGCCGAGGGTTTATAAGTAACGCCGAAAAAGGTACTACAAAATGAAAATGGATCATCTACATATATGAACGAAATAGTGAGAAATTCATACAAATTATGGGACAATACATATAAGAGTTCCTCAATATGAAAGATATAAAAAAATGAGTAACTTCTTATTGAAAAAATAAAAAATAACTTCAAATTCGATTATTTTGTCTCTTTTGTTGTTAATAAAGGTACGAAAACGGACTCGAGAAAAGATTATCAAAACAATCGGAGGGTATAAACAACAAACCACCCTCTAACAATGGATAGTATTATTCGGATTATAAAAATTCGAGACAGAAAATCGATCAAAATTAATAAAATGTTAAGAAAAAAAAATCAGCGTCATATAGTTCGGCTTATCTTTTGAGACTACGGATCTATTATGCATGTTAATTCCTAGGTCAACCCTCCTAGGTCAACCACCGACAGAATTAATAAAAAAATTAATGTATTCAATTTTTCTCAATAGTTTTAAGTTTTATTTAAACAAGTTATTCATAATTTTCAACAAAAAAAAAATCTCTGTTTATCCATAATTTTTTTGATTAATTATTCATTTGAATCAAATTGGGTCTTTTGACTATACAAGTGGATAACACTACTAAATAATTTTTACTCTTTAAATATACAAGAAATTATAAGTTTTTTTTTTTTATTAAAATGACTTTATTTATATTTTTGAATAAATAACTTATATTTAGTTGAGCAAAGAGATAATAAATCTTATAATTTAACAATATTGGCACCTAATTATTAAGAGTGGGTAAAATGAGTGTTACATTAAATAAAAAATATCCAGGTTTGATCATCTTAACTTAATTTTCACATATTTATTCATTTTAACTTTTGTATAAAATATTTATTTATTTATTTATTTTTAAATCATTCACTATATTTGTCAATACTATGTTAATAGGCTAATAGCCCAAGTTATGAAAAATAAATGGAAATAATTATAATATATTGATTTAAACTAATGATATTTTTTTATAATTTGAATATTTACCCAGAATTATTTTCCAATTTAATTATATTTGTCAAATGAGTCCAAACTGTCAGGTTAGGTTTGTAACTCATCCTTCAAAATAAAAACTATGCACACGAGGTTACATTATATTAAATGATGAATCCAACCCCACACGTGTGAAATGTATTATCCATAAATTTTCTTTTAAATTATTATTATTATTATTATTTTGAAAGAAGATATTAGCCATGATTTTTTTAATTTTTTTTTATGTTAAAACCATTTTCACACTTAATCTATTTTTAACTTATTTTTTTACATTGTTATTTCTAAATAGTTTTATCTCATTTAGTTACATGTTACATGTTACATGAGTATTATAATAGTGTAATTAAGAAACTAAGATATTTGAAATTTAATTTTTTTTTTGTCAATAATGTGGCTATAATCTAGTTAACTTTTTTAACTATAAAATTTTATATAGCTCAACTTAAATAAATTAAAGCTTGTCCAGATAATATTTTATTTAATACTTAAGTGAAAAAATATTGTCCTTGAATTCTACACTCCACATATTAAAAAATAAATTAAAATGTTGTTATTTGTTATTTGGATTTGAACTGTTTTTGCATTTTTGGACTCTAAAAATTTATGTGTGAGTTTATTTTTTGATTTAAGCCAGTTAAGATTTAAAATTTATTTAAAATGGTAAAAAATTATTAGTTATATATTATTATTTATATATATAAATAAATAAAAAATTAATAATAAATAAATTACACTAAATAAATCATAGTTATAAAATCAGTTACATGTTTTATTTATTTGAAGAAGTAATTTGTATTTTTGAATTTATAAATATAAATTTATTTTATTTTGTTGAGTGGTGTGACATTACCTCATTACTTGAAAAACGTGTTACGAGAAAAAAATAGAATAAAGAAAAATTATTTTATTTTTTCAATCAATTGCGCCAAATCATTCAATTTCTTCCTTCATTCACCCAATCATTTTTCTTTCATTAATAACCTTATATAAGTTGGGGTACTGTTAAGTGTAAACCCATAGGGAATAAATCCTGATAATTCATGTCTTTGGAGTCATGGTGAGTTTTAGCACTCAACCATTTACAAAAATAAAGAAAAATGTTACATGTCGTGGAAAAATCTATAAGTTTTGACATCATCTATGATGAATTTGACAGCACCAATGCAACCTAACACTGCAACAATGGAGAACCAAGCTGCAATTCCCATATTAAGGAACTTGACCGATTGTTGAAGCTTTAGGTTTCGAGGCTTTCTTCCTGCTTTTAGATAAGCCAGGACTGGGAAAACAAAGTCCAGCGGAGTAAAACCAATGGCTCCACATATGGAAACAAAATCTCCGAAAAAAGGCGTAGCTGCTGCAATGAGTGTTATGATAGCCATGTAAATCGAGGTGAAAATAAAGCGGATTAGACGATCTTGGTGTGGAAAATGGGTAGTTGTTTTTGAGGATTGAATCATTTCCTCAATATAGGCATAGGTTGGCCTGCAATATATCTGGATAAACAAGTTCAAGTTTATGTGGTTAGAAGGTTAAAATCATAGGCCACTAATGAAATTAATACACACAAATAAGAGCTCAAAACCGATGCCTAGTTAAAGAATATAGGATTGAATTTTTATTTATTTATTAATGAAGTTGCATCAAATGCTTGTTTTGGGCTCGTATTGCTTCATTAGAATATTAAAATACCAAATTTGAAATAAGCTAATAAAATTTGAAGAATGACCCAAGAAAATGACAATAATTACCTGGTAGCATCCTGCAATTTGGATGACTGCAAAAAGATTAGCCATAACAATAGTCCACATGGGAGTGGTAAGAGACGCAACGATATAAGTCTGAACCTGTGAACCAAACGCCCAGTAGCCTAGAAACGCAAGTTGCCAGTATGTGCAAACAATGATACTATAAGCAGCCGACACTCCTTTGTATGTGTTCCTTCTAGTAGGTTCCTTCACGGTACTCTGTTAACAACATATCATCAAAAGGAATGATGGATCGATCACCTTTATACAAACAAACAAAAGGAAACTTCACCTGTATTTCTGGAAGCATTGCATCTCCAAAAGAAAAGGCAATTGCCCCAAGAGCATTGAAGGCTTTAAACATTTTAAATGAGGAACTTCCTTCCAAACTATAACTTATTGAATTTCTGTTCATAATCTTTCCTGTAGAAGATAATATAAAGTCAAAACTATACAAAAATAATAATAATACTTTATATGATCAGCTTAATTAGTTACCAATACCATTATATATTGTAACCCCTATAGTAGTACCAGCAAATCCTATGGTGCTGAAAGTGCATAAAGCATTTACCCATCTCAATGAATGAATATCTGGAAGCTGGGAGAGACACAATTCAAAGACTCCAAACAGAACGATGAAATGCTGTAATGTTAAGCCTCCCTCATTGTTATAGTGTTTGTACACAGCCTGCGTAAAATCATATTGACACCTGAATTTTCATTTTCAAATAAGTTTATTATAATTTGAAAAACTATACTAACCTTAAGGCTACTTCCAGCAGCAATTTGAATGGCGATATTGTTACCCAGTGAAGCTATCTGCTGGAAAAACGCAATTGCCCAGTAACCTTTACGACCTTGAAGGAGCCAAGAAGAAGGCAATACAAAAGGTACTTGTTTAATGAAATGATATACAATTACATGATAGAACAGTCAAACCTCATACCTTGTTTAACAACAATTCAGATTGAATAGAAGCAAAAGAATCAAAATACTAGTAAGATTATCAACAAATGTCTTGAAAAATCCAACACCCTAGTTGGGGGAATACTCACCATAGATGCTGCCTGCAAGGTCTCGATATGTCGTCTGCTTCTTTCCATTCCATCTCCATAGTGATGCGATTAAAAGACTAGAGTACCATGTAGCTAATGTGGCACAAATCAAGCTGCTTACCCCTGAACAAACAAAAACATGGTAAGAATACAAATTTTTAGTACAAACAAAGTTGATAAACACAACAGGATCATAAATTGTAAGTGTAGTAGAACATCCTGAAGTTCACATTCGATCAATTTCTAACATGTCAACGATAAATCTATACCAATTACAAAGGTAAATGACCTAGATTCTGAGCTGTTATTGAAGAATCGATCCAAAAACAAAAGTAATTACCAAGGGGCCAACCGAGAGAAGCGACGGCGAACGGGAGGGGAGCGTAAGCTGCTGGAGTTGCGATGGTGGTGGCAACATGGAAGGCGGCGTGCTTCCATGTGCCTTTGCTTGCTTCTCCGCCATTAGAATCTTCTACTTCTCCAACTGAAGCAGAGGAATGGTTTGAAGCCGCCATCGCCACAGTTGATTCATGAACTCTGGAAACGGAATAATCAACGGCATGACGCCAAGACGATTATCAACATAGTCCATATTCACGGTTCTCGGCAGCTGTTGACTAATCACTACGCTGAATTCTGCACTCTTTTTGAGGAATTTCAAAGAGATGGTCATGTAAGTCAACCAATATTACAAGATCGAATCTTTTATCAAAAAAAAAAAAAACCTTAATTTTTCAAAATAAACATTAATCATATATATTTTTTTCAAAATCCGAGGTAATGAATTAACAAAATCAGTACATTTATAAAACCATTGTTTTAATAATAACCAAATTTAAATAACTAAATTATAGGAATCTTAATTAAATATATCAATTGGTCCATATTCGATTCCATTAAAGTTTAGTGTCTATGTTACTATATGGGTTACTACATGAGTCGTGAACCTTAACAAATATGGATTTATGAAGTGAAATTTATATGATTCATTCAAAACCACATATTAAAATTGCATTATGCTAAGTAGTATTAAAAAATAAATGTAAATTGAATTTGTCGTATTATAAGATTTGTTGCATTCAAAGTTCAGAAAGAAAACTAGTTAACTAATTAATCATGAGATATATGGTTAGTTTAATGAATTCTATTTACGTAGTTTTAAATTTGATCATGCAAACAGTATTCAAAGAAAAGTTTAATAGAATTTGTGGCATTAAGAAAAAGAGTGTTAATAAGATTTGTCATATTTAAAATTGAAGAAAAAAAAACTAGTTGACTAATGAATGCTATATATGAATAGTTTGGTAATTTTTGTTGGCATAGTATTAAATTTGATCATGCCAAACAGTATTCAAATAAAAGTTTTAATAGAATTTGATGTATTCAATAGAAATTGTTAATAGGACTTGTGTCATTTAAAATTAAGAAAATTAGTTGACTAATGAATCATTAGATATAGAGATAGTTTAATGGTTTATACAAATATAGTTTTAAATTTGATTCATGCAAAACAGTATTCAAAGAAAAGTTTTAATAGAATTTGTCGAAATCAAATAAGAAGTGTTAATAGGATTTGTCGCATTAATTCAGAAGAGTAACTAACTAATAAATCAGGAGATATATTATGTTAGTTTAATGATTTCTACTAACATCTAGTTTCATCTAATGGAGACATATCGAATATTCTGGACAAATTCAATACTTAAATCTAGTCTAAAATGAATTAGCCCATTTGTTTATACAATCTTAGAAAAGGACAATTATATATGTTTGACAAATATTAGTCTTATTTCAAAATAAAATATTACAAATTTTGGACTGTTGTTTATGCAATTTCAGTTATAAAATATTACCCAATATTAAAAATCTTGAATGGCCTTCACATTCATCTTACATGAACCATCAATTTGTTAAAGAAAAGTTATTCATGATAATATTTTAATTGTTCAACAGGTAATGCATAATTTTAAAACATGACTAACTAGGATTATGTTACATGATCTTTCACCGAAATCGTCAATCTTTATGCTGATTTTTCAAAAATAATTCAGTGCCAGATCTAATCAAACTATGGTACCATGTTTTCTTTCTTTCGATCAAATCAGATATAGTTTCGAATTTAACTATTTTAAAACAAAACAATATAAACAAAAACATGTGTAGAAATGCCACTCATGGCTAAACCAAATTTGTTCAGATTCAATATTTACTTCAAGATTATAAAGTCAATCATCAAGTCATATTTTGTATTGCTACAATCTAATTTATCGGTATTTAAAAAGGAAATGGTAAGTCATCTAAGTTATTTTCAAAATAATACAAAACGAACAATTGATTGAAACTAGATGGATACTAGATCTTTACCCAGTTTTGTATTTGCTCACTTTAACTGATTTATTAAATGGTTTAAAAAATGTATTTCATACAAATAAATTGTCTCCCATTTCATTTACTATGTCTACACAATTTTTCTTAAATAAAAACATGACATTCATGAATCACTCTTTGACATTTGAACTATTTAGTAGTTATAGTTTTATATTTAATTTTAAAGAAATAAATGTGACTAGAAATAAATGTCTAGTCTTGATGTGAGTCACATTTTTTTTCTTGATGTTATCAAATAACTTTTTCTAAGTAATATTTTGTATATAATTATTTATAAAATAATTAAAAGTGAAAATAATTAGGTTTATATTTAATATAAAAAACTTTAATGTAAATAAAAAAAAGGTAAAAAGTGAATAAATATATATATATATAATTCTGTCAAAGTTATAGATAGTGCAAGCTTTATTAAAAGAGTCATTTAATTTATTTTTATATATAAAAAAAAAAAACACTTGTAAAAAATAATAAAAAAACCCTAATGAGATTAGATATATGTGATGTTGTGAGCCGCCCAAACCAAAAACCAGTCTTGAAACGGCAATTGTTGGTATCACATGGAACACGAGTTCTTATTTATCTCTTTCTTCACACAATAAGTCCAAGTTTTCATTTTTTCTCTCTCTATCATCTCCATATTCATAGCAATTTGTTACCCAATTCCAGTTAACCTCTCTAGAGTAAGAATTGATTGCTAATTTGTCTGAAAATGAGTGATAAGTTTGGTTTGAACGAGGATGACAAGAGATTGGCAAGAACTGTTCTTGGGATGGAGGGTTTCGAGTATTTAGCTGCTTCAGCTTCATCTAATCTTTTGTTAGAGTTTGCATCCCCTGCCGCCGGAGATTTAGGTGTTCAGCCTAGGCTTGGTAAGATTGTTGAAGGATCTCCTTGGACTTACGCCATTTTCTGGCAAGTTTCAAGGTCGAAATCTGGCAATTCCGCGTTGATTTGGGGAGATGGGATTTGTAGAGATTCTTCGTCGTCCAACGGAGGAGGTGAAATTGGAGATCTGAATCATCGAAGGAGACAGGTTCTTCAGAAGTTACAGATTTGCTTTGGAGGTGGAGGGGGAGGAAGACAAGATAATAATAATAATAATAGATCTGTACTGGGTTTTGATTCTGTTTCGGATTTGCAGATGTTCTATTTGATTTCCATGTATTATTGTTTTCCATTCGACAAACCATCGATTCCTTCTCAATCGTTTAATACTGGTCGACCCATTTGGGTTTCTGATCTTAAGGGTTGTTTAGAACATTATCAAACCAGATCATTCTTAGCCAAGATGGCCCAGTTTCAGACCGTGGCTTTCGTTCCTGTCAAATCGGGTGTCGTTGAATTGGGTTGTTCGATGAGATCATTTCCAGAAGATCAGAGTATCATTCAATTGGTTAAATCTCAATTCAAAGCTTATCACGCCGCACAAGGAAAAGCTTCACCGAGGATATTCGGACAAGATCTCACCCTTGGGAAATCAATACTTCCGACCACGATCAGCTTTTCGCCTAAGGTAGAAGACGACTCTGTTTTCTCGCCGGAGATCGGTACCGGGGTAGTAGATCACGGGCAGGACGAGTTATCGTCGTCTTTACTCCATCCAGACGATAGGAAGCCAAGGAAAAGAGGAAGGAAACCTGCAAACGGAAGAGATGAACCGCTGAATCACGTTGAAGCAGAGAGACAGAGGAGAGAAAAGCTTAATCAGAGATTCTATGCTTTGAGAGCTGTTGTTCCGAATATTTCGAAAATGGATAAAGCTTCTTTGTTGGGTGATGCAATTACCCATATAACAGATCTGCAGAAGAAGATAATGAATCTGGAAACAGGTAAACAGAGCAACAATGGTGGTGTTGGTGTTGGTCCTGAAATTGATTTTCAAGCTAGGGAAGAAGATGCAGTTGTGAGAGTGAATTGTGCTTTGGATTCTCATCCTGCTTCAAGGGTGATTAGGGTTTTTAGAGAACATCAAGTGGCGGCGAATGATTCTGATGTTTCTGTGACGGAGAATGGTGAGGTTGTTCATACGTTTACTATACGTGCTCCTTCTGGTTTAGCTGAAAGCTTGAAGGAGAAGATCACTGATGCTCTTTCTTGATCATTTTTCATTTTAATCCTCCTCTGTTTTTGGAACTTCATCTTCATATATGATCATGATTGTTTTTTATAATATTTAGGTTTTGGTACATACATGATTTGGGAATGGATTCTCTTTTTTAGAAATTTCTTTTTATGATCAATTAAACAGGGTTCACCTAAAGATTATTTTTATTAGCAAATTAGCAATATTTTAAAATATGCAGGCCAATCGGTGATTCAATCTGGAAGACTTCAGTGAACGGTCTGAATTTTAATTTAATTCGGTAACCTTTTGAATCGGTCAAAATTCGGTCCGAGGTCCGACCGAACAGTTCAATCGAGAAAATGAACCAAAAATTTCCAGTTCGGTCCTTGGTAATTATGTAATATTATTAATTTTTTTTTTCAAGTCTACTGAATGTGAATATTTTGGCAGTTTTCATTGAAAATGAATATAAAACCATATCTGCAATAGTATTTTTCAAACCATGGTATAAAGGTTGTCCAATTTATTCAAACCATGAAAATTGATAACATGGGAATTAGTGTTTTTTTTTTTAATTGGATTAAATAAAAAAAATTAGATAAAATATATGATTTTTTTTGGATAAATTCTTGGTTTAAATTATATAAAACTTTTGATAAAAATTTCTTTGTTATTCACACAAATACAAATATAAACAAAATAAGTTTAATAAAATTTATAATAATATATATTTAATGTTTAATTTTTTTAAATTAATCATGAATAATAATATATATTAAAATAAAAAATAAAAACACTTTTATTTCACATTTTATTTACTTCCGATAAAATATCTCATCTTCTCACATATCTTATCATATATTTTTTTTCCAATGAATTTCTAATCTCGTAACCTTACACTTTCACTTTAGTCTATCAAATATTTGATTCACATTTTTTAACAGTTAGCATCATGAACTCACACTTTGGTCAATCAAACATTTGATTTATATTTTTTTAACCACTTTCAAATGTTACTTACCTATTATCTCTTGACAAATCATATCCCAATCATATTTGGTTAAGTGTTGTACTTGTTTTGTTAGTTTGTAAGTTCATAACATACCTAACTGTTTTAAATTTATGGGTGGATCAACCAACCCACAATCCGACTCAAGTATTTCATTTACTCTCACATATATATTCAAATTAACCACAGCTCTCGACCCGGCAATCCAGACATTTTAAAAATTAAGCATCATTATATTTATATATATATATATATATTAAATTTTAAATTATATATATATATATATATATATATATTATTTTTAATGATGGGTTTAGGGTTTAGTTGAATTATTATAAATTTTTTTAAATTAAAAATTGTAGACATTTTAATTAATAGAAAGAATAATAAATTGAAAATCTAAAAACTCCATCATGAGAACTAGATGATTAATCACATAAATGATTATATCATATTTAATAGTGTAATGATTAAACTCATGATAATGAAACAATAATGTTTACAAATAGTTTCAAAATGATTTTTTTTTGTCTATAAAATTTAAATTTTATAAAAAATAATGTAACCTTAATTATATAACACTGGAATTGGGAGTTCAAAATTAAAGATAAATATGTCTCAAAAACTTGTATAAGAAACCTTCTTAGTTTAGTTAAGTTGTTTCTTTGTATACGATTTATAGTATACGCAAACATTAACCAATTTAACGAGAGGTGTTAAATTTCGACCCAAAATCTTACTAATTTTATATACAACAGTGAGTTAACATTCTTTTTGTCAACAAGATTAAATGTAAATGTATTTAAATATATATATATATATATATTTATAATTCAATTATTAAATCAATTAGGTACCAATGGTCATAATTCAAAAAAAAAATAATTATTATAATATGTCTCAGTTTGAATAAAATTATTATGATCAATTATTTGTTTCATGAAATTATTATTATTATTAAGAAAACAGGGGAGATTGAAAGCTCAATATCCAATGAGGCCTGCTAAAAAAAGACGACAGATTTGCAGAGAATCCCATGGCGATAAACATGATGGATGGTCCACGGAGAATGACTGCAAAATCTAATCTTTCTCCCTCACTCATACGCACGCATAATCCAAAATCGCAACATTCTTCGAAGCTTCCTCGCGTTTTGCCGCTATTTGCTGTTTTTGATTGCCAAATCATTATCGATTTGCTTATTTCCATCACACTTCCGTTTCGAAACGCTCAATTGCGATGGGGCAGCACCAGTCTAAGGACGAGTTGCTCTATCGGAAATCCGTTGAAGGAAACGTTCAGGCCGTCAAAGCTCTTCGGACAGAAGGCGCCGGCCTTGAGGTATTCTTCATCTTCTTCTTCTTCTTCTTAGCAGAATCAAATGGAAGGAAGGACATTTGTTCCTTAATTCGATTGATATATAGCAAACCCATGTTTCTCTTTTCAGTTCTAAGTTAAAATTTAAACTTTGCAATCTCTTAATTATGGTGACACAGTGGGTCGATAGAGATGGAAAGACCCCCTTAATTACAGTCTCTTTGTACCCACAAGGATTTATCATGGCAGAAACTTTGATCAATCTTGGCGCAAATGTGGACGCCTACAGATCAGGGCGTCATGCTGGAACGCCTTTACATCATGCTGCAAAACGTGGTTTGGAACAAACAGTTAGATTGCTTCTTTCTCGTGGAGGTTGGTCTGTCTGTCTGTCTGTCTGTCTTCTTTAGTCATGAAACCAATCTTCCATACTACTTCATTGAGAATTTCTTTTCACCTTTTGACAGCCAACCCATTACTGAGGAATGATGAGGGTCAAACCCCAATTGATATTGCAAGATTAAGAGGATTTAGCAATGTGGTTCATGCTATTGAGGTAATGCTTATAATTTGGTCTAGATATGTAGAAATATTAAAGTTTACCATGTGAAATTTTGAGAAGAAAAAGAATGTATATGTGATTATTGATTTGGTTTTGGTTACATTGCTTTGCTTTATATATCAAATTGTAGATTCTTTCATTCTTTTACAAGTTGAGAGACTTATAATGATTATATTTTGACAATCATCAGTTTTTGTTTCCTCCAGAACCAAATATGCTTCTTCTCTGGCTGGCTGAGGGAGTTCAATGGTCCAGGCTTTCTAAAAGTGTTGGCTCCTCAATTGATGTCAAGAAAGATGTTAGATACACAATTTTTTATCAACTTCTATTTCCAGCTCTTCATATTTGTCATTACTGTTCCAATAGTATGATTTCGATTGAAATGCAGCTGGGGAGTTGTTGTGCCTTTTGGTTCTCATAATGCTGCGAAACCGGTCAAATTGGAGTTTGTTATCTATACAAGCTTGCAGGTTTTTTAGTATTTTAAGTTTTGTTTTCTTCTAATATTTGTGTCGATTTCTTGATTGGGAGCTCATTTCGTATCGCAGGATGCTCAGCCACATATGGTGATTGATTTACGAAAGGCCAGCATAGAGGAACCAAAATTCAACAAAGAAGAGGTCATGCTTATAATCCATGACATCACCACAAGTAAATATTTTTGGCTTCCTTTTGAACTATTCTGGAGGCAGCAACTTTATTGTCGCATTAATGATTTGTCAACTCGATTCTAAGTATGAATAAGTTACATTCCTTACCTTCCAGATGCTCGATACAAGTTTGCATCACCCATTGTTGGCGACGGAAGACAAATTCAATTCTTATACAATGCTTGTAGAGGAATTCCCCAGGTAGAACATCAAAATTTTCTCTAGGTTTCCATGTTTAATGTGTTTTATTTTTCTAAGGTAAGAACCTTTTAAACATTAGTCCAATGTTGGCAAAAGCGAAAGCCATAAGAGGCTTTAAGTCTTAGGTTCGATCCCTATAGTAAGTACCTTAAATGCTGTGCTAGCCTTAGCTTATTACCTCATCTATCTTTTCAATTATAAGTCACTTAATTCATCGATTAAAATATTAAAATACCCCAAATAGAAAAAGGTATTTTAGTATCTAACCCAAATAATTTCAAAAAACCCCATTTTTTCATCAAACAGGCTCTAGAAAAAGAAAACTGTCTCAAAAAGAAATATTGTGGCTCCATGATCTTTAGCAATGGAAACAATTTTCTGCTTTCTTGATGCAATTTCCTTTACTTTCAGAAATCAATCGTCCCAACAATGCATGACATTATTCCCGCCTCTGCAAATCAAGCTGAAGAATTGTCAATTGGGTTAAATTCTTCAATCCAGTCCCTTGTGGATGATAAAGAATCCATTTCCTTTGGTTCAACCGTCAATGGCTGGATGAATGAGCCAGCTAAAGAAGAGTACAACAGTTGGGGTATGCCTGAAGGCACCAGGCCATGCATCCGCAAAGTTATTAAAGAAACAAACAACACTGAACAAGGAGAATGGATTGGAAAGCCTGATGAAAATGGGAGTCACGGTTTGAATAATGGGTGGGTCATGCCAGCCGAAGACAATAAGACTACAGATGGAGATACAGGTTTGAATTTGCATGAATTAGCCCAAAAGGGGCCTAGACCTTCAGCACCAGCTTCCTCAAGTTGTTCAATATGTTGGGAAGCAGCAGTTGAGGGGGCTTGTGTCCCTTGTGGGCATATGGCTGGTTGTATGGGATGTCTAAATGAGATCAAAACTAAGAAAGGAGAATGCCCGGTTTGTCGATGTCGAATAGATCAGGTTATCAAAATTTACACTGTTTAAGGAGCACTAAACAAACATGCAAAAGAAAAAACACATGATTGAGAGCATAACAGAGTATAGATTTATATACAACTTTATAATTTTTGTAACTAATTATGAGATCTTGTCATGAATAAACCTCTCTGATTCAAAACTTAACACTTTTTTTTGGAGGTGTTGGTTATGATTCATCGTCTATTATAGATCTTGTGAATTACAATTGATTATCCCAATTGATGGGAAAAGTTTGTCGTACTTATTATTGAATAATCCCAATAAGGGTGTCTCCTAGACTTTTGAACTGGTTTGGATTTTCCCTATTTCAAGCAATTTTACCATTGGAATCTTGTTTCTAGATTTAGGGTTTGGATTTGCCCTATTACAATTGATTCTGCAAATCTGTTTCTTATTTGGACACATTCTATCTTTGAAATAGGCTAAAACAATTTATGTATAAATAAATTGAAATCCTGAGATAAAAATAAATAAACTGAGAAAGTCATTAATGCTTGAATTATTGTGAACTAATTTTAAAATAATTAATCAAACAAAATTAATTCAAAGATAATAGCTTTAATTAATAAACGTTATATTTTTTGGTACAAAAGAAGAAAAGACAAGAAAAGGGGCGGAGGCTAATATCTCACTGGTAAAATAAATGAACTAAAAAGAATGTAATCTCACAAGTAAGACAGCATCCGATGACACAAATGTTGGTTTTCAAATAAAATCAAATGAATTAAGAAATGTTTCAAAAACAGGATCTGGATTGAGTCATGCTAACTCAATTTGTAATGGTCAAGAAACCATTATAGCTGCTGCAGGGTTCATTATTTCCTTTCAAAAACAACTCATGCATTCGTTCTCAAACCTTCATTGATGGCGGGAATATGGGAAAAAACCCAATTCTTCCGTCCTTTTGAAATTTCTCTTAGTTCTATGTTGACGATGAATCAATCTCTTTGGAGACGGGTTAATCGTAATCCAAATACTTCTTTAGCCCACTTGCATACTGCACTTACTTTCACCTCCAAAGCATCAACAAGAATGTTGAGCTCCTTTATGGAGTGGCGAAATAAAAACATTCTCGCACTCCAAGGGCACGAACAGAGTTGCTTTGCATGTCTTAAGCAAGCATATTTACTGTTGTTATCATCAGGTGAAGGAGAACACGACGAACAAACAACTGCAGAAAAGTGTAAATCGTAAGAACAGATCGAGCACTGGCTTTTCTGGGTGGTGCCAGCTTCAAAGTAGTCCTTCATATTTAGGGACTTCGATTTGTTGCAGAGATGATCCCGCATTGCAATTTCCAGCCGAACACGAGACTGCACCGACCACGAAGAAGGGACTTAGAGATAATTCGTAACCCATGGAAGCAAGGACAAATGCCCATTCATTTATGGAGCAAATTCTAACAACCAGCCAATTACCATGAAATTTGGACAGTTTGTAAAAGCTCTTCAATACAAATTCTTTTAGTCCAATCCTAAAGAACTATTCCATCACCGATTTGGGAAACACTTTCCAATACACGAACAGAAATACATTTTTGAATGTCTATAACTAAATTTAATTTCCAAAGTGTTTCTTAGTTACAGAAACAATTAGTGTTTCCAAACGAAGTATTAAGCCTTGTTTGATGTGAGTTATTTGAGATTAATTTTAAATAACCTAATATCCAATCAATAACCTACTCATCAATCACATCATTCAAATTATCGACCAAAATACTAAACTACCCTCTAGGGTTTGCTCAAGGATGGATTCTTATTTCACTATTCTCATGTCATTTTGATTTCTTTTTATGTATGTGGTTATGGTAATCTTGTTTTTCTATATGATTGAAATTTTCGACAGGATGTGTTAGAACTTATAAGGTATAGCGATTTCATTAATAGTTTCCCAACCAGATCCAGATACAAAAGTGTGTTTCTTTGTCAATTTCAAATTAGAACTATCAATAATCGCAAATAGGTATATTGATAAACAGGGGAAAATGGAACTTACTTTAAGTGCTTTTGTCAAGATCCCATCTTTTTTGCAAAAGGACATCCACCTCCTATTTTCTTCAGAATTCTTTCCCATTAATAAGCTCGACCAAGTTGCTCTAACAGCTTCGGAAGCCACACTCATTAGAAGCTTATCAAAGGATATCATTGTCTTCCTCCTTTGGTCATGATAAACTTCTGCAGCATTCAGTCCATGAAGTATCCAGTCAATGGGGGCAAAATAAGCTTTCTCTGAGCAATTGAAACCACAATCAAAGCTCGCATGGTAAGAGCCTGGAAGGATAAACACAAATTCCCCAGGATTCTGCACGCATCGATATACAGGAATACCCTCCGACTTCAACATTGAGGGAGGAATTTGAATTGCCTGCACCAAATTGTCAATATACAAAGCTCATTCAGCAGAAAAGCGGATAGACAAATATGCAAGCTCTCATGGTAGAGCATAATTATATTTGTCAATGAAAGGATTTGATTGATGATAAACATTAAGTCTATTTCAATTGATACTTACCAACACAATCACAATCACATTGGAAGATCGTAAAAGTGTGAATGTTTTACACAAAAGTTCGTTTGGTATAAATAATTTTGGCTACTTTTTAATCCACTTTTTATACTTGGATTCTTACCTTTATATATATATATTGCGAAAAGAAAATCCTTGAATTAATAATGAAAAGAAGATTTACTGCTTCTAATGAGATGCTTAACATGTTCAGTTCTTATTTTCAAGCAAAAGTATACATTGTATATTTTATCAATTGGATACAAAAGTATCAAATCTAACCTATATATTGATTATTGGGTTGGATGATAAGGAGTAAAACAAAGGTCTTTATAACATTTCACAATATAAATTTATTTCCCTTTTTTACTTAGGTTGGATGATAAGGAGTAAAACAAAGGTCTTTATAACATTTCACAAAATAAATTTATTTCCTTTTTTTACTTGGGAACATTGGGAACACCCGGATAATGACCCCCCAAAAAAACGTGTGATCAAATAGATGCTCAGGTTTATCTTAAAACTTGCCTCCTCTTACTTTCAGCCGTGAAAAAACTACAAGATAGATTTGAAAACTCACCTGTTTGTGGAATGACTCTAAATTCTCTAGTTGCAAATTGAATGAATTCTTCTTCAAAGCAGATTCAAACTTAAGGGAATGTATTCCTGAGCAGCCATACCATATTCTGGGAGAACCTAGATGCATGTAAGACATGGCATATAGGTGGTGTTCTGCAACATTCTTTTTTTTTTTTCAAGAACTACATTATCAGTTAGGGATAAAAAAATTGGATGAACTAAAATTGCATTGTTAAAGAGAAATAATTCATAGCTCACCCAACAAACTGATGAAAAGCACATTCCCATGCAGAGTTTAGGGGTTAAGATACTTGAATTTTCAATGCTTCCAAAAGCAAGAATAGAACCAGGTAACTTGGGAACATTATTCAAATTCCAATCTGATTCTATATATTCAGGATACCCGGGGTTAGGAAATCCACTTCCGAAAACCCTAGTATCGATATCAGCACCATACAGCACCTACATGTAAAATCATAATGATATAAGCCTGCAAATTTGGTACATCTCAAGCATCGTGGTTCTTTTCAAACTTACCTCTATTTCTTCACTTGGATTCTCAATGATTCGGTTATACTCTCTCTCGATGCTCTCTAAAGTGGGTTCCAAGTGTTCTTTGACAGAAACCAAACCATCTTTATCGTATGTTTTTCGTAAGCTGGAAAAGTATCGATTCTTGAATTCGTCTGCATACCTCTTGAAAGTTTCCAAAGTAAACTCACATTCAGAGTTTGTGTTAGAATCTTCAACATGTTCAGCTGCAATAATCATTCCCAGACCTTTCCTACGTTTCTCATCATTCTTTTCAGGTGTGGGACTCATTTTTCTCTTTGCATGTGGATGACTCCATAGCTCATGAATACGTTGAGCATGTGTCTTAAATGTAGAACTTTCCCATTTATTTTTGTCTTTGAGAAGGCAAGGCGGTTGCCAAGACGATGGAGGAACAACGCGACAGATTCCGTATTTCTTTGCTTGAGGATATACACTAGAAATGTACTTGATCATATCTTTGAATTCCTGAGAGAAAAATTCACATTTAATCCAAAATAATTATATATTGCAAGTATACTTACACGACACCTCTTCAGTCGGACGAAATACAGGCACTTCTTCAAGCTCAGTAATGTGCACATCTCCTGGATGCCAACTTGTTGTTACCTGTGCAATGATTTGTAGAGTAGTCAAGAAGAATCAAGAGTATATATGAATACAAAGAATGCATCCTAAAAGACAAGAAATGAAGTTAGAAGAATGCAAATTCAGTAATGTTCTTATCAATCTATGTAGTTGATTCAAAAAATCTAGACTTGATTTGAAATGAGATCATACAAATCATTGCTCACAGCTGAATCAAGTAGGCATGCAACTAGATCTATGATGAGTAAACAAATCAATTACCCTAATAGTAACTTTCTTATTAAAAACTAAAAGGGGGGAGGAATTACCATATCAAGCTGCTTAATGTTGAGCTCCCCAGGGTTTTGTGTGGACCGGTCAGACAATAACCATGGTCTGCGATTGAGAAACATATTAAATTCTGGTTCATCCATGCCAAGAGATGAATAGACTTGCAAGGGCTCTGTTGCAGATCCATTTCCATTGAAATGTGAGAAGTTACAGGTCTCTTGCTTGCTCTCTACCCTTCTTTTTCTTAAAGTGAATGCTGTTAAAGATGCAAAGCCTGGTGGAACAGAGAGTTGGTTGTTCCCTTTGCTAACTGAAGCCGGAATTAGTATGTTTTCTGAGATCATTTGCTCAGATTTTGATTTGAATTTCAGTTTATAAACTCCCGTCGGCGGCGAAATGGTTCGCCGGTGAATGCGGAAAGAAGAGTAAATAAAGTAGTCACGCCCACAGATAAATAAAGAAAGAAGAGGTGGTGGGTCTCTTATTTAATTTAGGGATTTTGAATTTTTTATTTTTTAAATCCACGATGATGTCATGACACTTATGAGACGACCTAAATATAAAAAGAGAAGTGACACGGGAAGCGATTATGAATGACAATTGGTATCCGTATTTTTGATACTAATGGAATTCAATAGTTGAGTATGTTTCGATAGTTGAGTTCGGATATTTTATATCGGGTTTGAGATTGGGGTAGAGCACAAGAAAGATAAAATGTACTCGATTGGGGTTGGAGAGTGTGTGAAACCTAAATCCAATCCCAACTATATTAATATTAATTTTTATTATATTATTAAAGTTTAATGAGTGACTTTTCAAATACTTCATCATAAATATATCATTTAATTTGGTTATCCACCCTCCACTCTAAATATCGTCATAAATACCCTACACTTTAACTTTAAATTTTTTATATTCCCCAAAAAAAGTATTTTTATATAAATTTTAATCTCCAACTTTCATTTTAATAACAAAATATTTTTTCTCTCATAATTCTTCATATGAGAATGAAAATGAAAGAGGGATGTGACGACTAATTTCATATAAGAATTGAGATGAAAGAAGGAGGTGGCTAGAGATTGTGTTAATTTCATATGAGAATGGAGACGAAAGAGAGAGATGACGGCTAGAGATTAAGTTAATTTCATATGAGAATGGAGATGAAAGAGGGAAGTGATGCCTAGAGATTAAGTTAATTTCATATGAGAATGGAGATGAGATAAAAAAGGAGGGTGACAATTAAAGATTATGTTAATATAAAATTTTATATGAGAATGGAGATGGAAGAGAGAGGTGACGGCTAGAGATTAGGTTAATTTCATATTAGAATGGAGATGAAAGAGGGAGGTGACGGCTAGATATTAGGTTAATTTCATATTAGAATGGAGATGAAAGAGGGAGGTGACGGCTAGAGATTAGGTTAAAGAATAGAGACTAAAGAGATTATTTGATTAGGTTAGTGAATAAAAAAAATAGGTTTAAAATATATATATATTATATATATGAGGTGGGCAAAAATTAGGTTTAGAGAATACAGATAAGGTTGGCGGCTTAAAAATTAGGGTTACAGAATAAAGATGATTTATTATATAATAAAATAAATAAATCATTATATATTATATATAATAAATGATATAATATATAATAAAATAAATAACTTATTTTATATTATATATAATAAATAATTATATATAATAAATTGTATATTATATATTATATATAATAAATTATAAAATAAATAATAAAAAATGAATTCAGTTTTCGAGTTGAAACTCCAACTAAAAAATCGTATTTGAATTTGAATTGGTTTGAAATTCGATTCAAAAACCGAAAATGAAATTCGAATTCGGTTTATTTGAATTTGGTGAATTCGAATTCGGTCGGATATTCGGTTCAATTCAAATATTGAACACCCCTAAATAGGTACCCACCGGGGATCGAGTATCCGATGAATTGGGAATGAGGGTAGAAGTAGAGATATTCGTTGGGTTCATGGTCGGATAGTAAAATGAAAATCGAGTTTGGGTACTTCACTAATCGGCGGGTATGGTACTCGTTGCCATCCCTAGGAGCAACTCCCCATGTGGCATATCACAATGGAAATTTCTTTATTTAAAAAAATCAAATTTTAACGTGCACCTATTCTTTTTCATCTTCCTTTTCCCATTCCCTTTCTCCACTTGTGATTTTCGTTCTTCGTTCGACTTGTGTGTGGCTCTTTAAAACATATTATAAGTATAAACATTCAAACCCTAGCACCCTTCTCGTTGCCTCCGATTTCTAACCTTCAATCTCCGTTCGGCGTTTTACGTTTTGTTCGACGTTTTACGTTCTTCAACCTCTAAATGGTAAGAAATGTTGTTCATTCTCAACTACTTGAGACATTCGTGTATTGAGTATGTGTGTAATGTGTGACTTTATGTGATGTTTAGGAATCAAATAAACAAATGGTGATCTTTGATGCATCGAAGAATAACGAACCGAAGAAGAATAAGAACAAAGTGAATAAGAGGAAGTTGTCTAACCATATTGAAAGGTAACAAATGAAATGTTTTGAATACTGCAAATGTTAGAAAAGTTTTGAATACTATAAATGTTAGAAATGTTAGACGGTGAAGAGAAATGTTAAATAGTGAAGAGAATGGTTTAGAAATGTTTTGCAACAAAGTTTCTTAAACTATATTACATTACAATATAATTATGAAAACATTAAGACATTATATTTCAATTTTAATAACATTAGATTTCAATTCAATTTTATAATATTATTTAAACTGAAATTTAATAATTTTTAAATTGAAATGTAAAATTTTATAAATTGAATTATAATATTTTATAAACTATAATGTAATGTTATTAAAACTGAAATATAATATTTTTTAAAAACTAAAATATAACGTGTTTAAAACTGAAATGTAATATTTTTAAATTGAATTTAATGTTTTATAAACTGAAATGTAATATTTTTTAAATTTAATTGTAATGTTATTAAAACTGAAATGTGTTATAAACTCTTATGTGATGTCTTATAAATTAAAATGTAATGTTATTAAAATTGAAATGTAATGTCTTATAAACTAAAATGTAACGTGATTTAAATTGAACTGTAACGTTTTTTTAAAACTGAATTATAATGTGTTTTAAACTAAATTGTAATATTTTTTAAACTTAAATGTAAAGTTTTATAAACTAAACTATAATGTCTTATAAACTGAAATGTAATGTTTTTTAAATTAAAATATAAAGTCTTATAAACTGAAATGTAATATTTTATAAACTGAAATGTAGTATTTATAACAGTTTACAAATATTAAAATATATTACAACATACAACATGTTCATACAACTACTATATTCGTTGAATGTTGTTACTACATTTATTATCTTTGGAAATAATTTACCGGTTACATGAGAAAGTTGGGAAGGAAAAGGTAATGTGAATGAAAGTTAAGTCGAGACTAGATCATTCCATTATTGTTGTAAAGTGAAATATAATGTTATTAAAACTGAAATGTAATGTTATTTAAACTGAACTGTAACATTTTTTAAAACTAAAATGTAATGTTTTTAAACTAAATGTAAAGTTTTATAAATAGAATTGTAATGATTTATAAACTGAAATATAATGTTATTAAAACTGAAATGTAACGTTATTTAAATTGAAATATAATGTTTTATAAACTAAAATTTAATGTTATTAAAACTGAAATGTAATGTTATTTGAATTGAACGGTAATGTTTTATAAACTAAAATGTAATGTTATTTAAATTGAACGGTAACGTTTTATAAAACTTAACTTTAATGTATTTTAAATTAAAATGTAATGTTTTTTAAACTGAAATACAAAGTTGTATAAACTGAACTATAATGTCTTATAAATTGATTATAAATTGAAATATAATGTTATTAAAACTGAAATACAATGTCTTATAAATTGAAATTTATTGTCTTATAAATTTAAATGTAATGTTATTAAAACTGAAATGTAATGTCTCATAAATTGAAATGTAATGTCTCATAAATTGAAATGTAATATTATTTAAATTGAACTGTAACGTTTTTTTAAAACTGAACTTAAATGTATTTTAAATTGAAATGTATTATTTTTTAAACTGAAATTAAAAATTTTATAAACTGAACTATACTGTCTTATAAACTGAAATGTAATGTTTTATAAATTGAAATGTAGTATTTATAATAGTTTACAAATATCCAAATATATTACATCATAATACAACTACTATCTTCATTGAATGTTATCTCTTCTGGAAATAATTTATCGGCTACATGAGAAAGTTGAGAAGATAAAAGTGATGTAAAGGAAAATTTAGTAGAGACTGGATCATTCCATTATTGTTGTAAATTAAAATTTAATGTCTTATAAATTGAAATGTAATGTTATTAAAACTGAAATATAATGTTATTTAAACTAAATAATAATATTTTTTAAAACTAAACTGTAATGTTGTAAGCATGGAAATTTTACATACTCCAATTTAAAATTTTAAAATAATATTTAAAATTTTTATATTCAAAATAACCCAAAAAGGGTTTAAGATTAATTATTGTAGTAATTAAACTTTAATTAAGAAAAATAAATAAAAATTCAAAATAATTTGAGGTTAAAATATTATATTTATTTTACCCAAATTATACCCAAGAAGGGGTTGAAATGATTTAATTAGGATTTTAAACATTAATTATGTATAATTTATGTCTTAAAACAATTAAATAAATATCCCACAATACCCAAAAATAAAAATAATGAACATAATTTTTATTAAGTTTCTAAAAATAATTTTTTTTGAAATTTTTGGTGAAGAAAAATATAAGAAATGGATTCAAATTCGATTTTAAACAAAACTTTTATTAAAAATGAAAACTGATAATCGGGTGTAGTCAAAATTATGTTTAATTGTTATAGCCAGGGTATCAGTCATCGGATCAACGCTGAATTTTCATCCAGCGCTCAGGAATCAGTCACGCACCCCTTTGTAGTAGAAGCATGCGCGCGCTTGGACCACAGTAGAGCGGAAGACATCCGTTAGCCAATATGCTAACGGAACGCCCGAGCGCCAATGAAAGGCGAACAAAACACAATGACGCGTTTTGCTAAGGCAAAACGACGTGTTTTGTTCGTCTTCTTCGCGAATTGCAGTAGGCCACGACAAACTCCGGCGATCTTCCAGAAGGGATAACTCCATCATTTATCCACTTTATCCCTTCATTTTTCATCCCACGTACTCGCCTTATCCTCGCCATCATTAACCCTTTACATATGATCACCACCTTTCCCTAAATCTAGGCTTGCACGATCAAGGATAGAATTAGGGATAAGAACTTCGATCATTAAATTGAAGTCGAATTACTCCTTCATAACCGACCTAGCTAGGGTATAAATACTCTCCAACTATCCTTTTACCAAATCATCAAAAAACAATACATCTTACAGCCTAAATCAAAGATTTAAGAATCCGGCCAAGAAAGTTTTTTTTTGAAAATCTTCTTCAGTGATCACAACTTTGATCCAGGCTTTGGAAAAGCTTCTAATAAATCATAGGAGTGTTCTCCAGTTGTTGGTACGCTTTCAGATCTGTTGAATTTCAATTTGTAATTGAAAATTAAATTTTTCCAAGTTTGATCGATTTGATCTATTATAGGGTTTAATTATGGGATTTCTTTGTTTAGAATCATTCCTTATATGTTGTATGAATTTTCTATTGAAATAGTTTTGATCAAATCAATCTTAAACTAAAAACAAAAATTTGAATTGAAAATCTGGATTTTGTAAAACTCATGTTCTTAAGCTATAATCTTGAATTTTTTTATTCAAATACTTGTTAAACATGTTAGGATGATTTCCAGATCATTATAACATCATCCCGATCATGTTTGATCAAACTGAAATTTTTTTAAAAAAAAAATTGGATTTCAATTTCAAAAGTTGTTACAGAACTTGAATGATGTTCTTGTTTTGGTTGTGTTCAACTATATTCATCATTTCAAAGTTAATGGAACAAGAATTAGGCTTTGAAATGGCCTAATTCAAAAGATCCCAAATTTTAACCTAAAAATAGTTTTTAAAAATTGATCTTTGTAGAGATTGATTGATCGTGATTAGAGTTATGACTTTTATTCTCCATATTCATATGAGTTAACTGCAACTTACAGATCATAATTCCATGATATGTATTAAAAGTTAGAGCACCTGCAATTCTTGACCAATTCAAGAACAATCGGTCCCTAACGACCAAGTCTTGTAGGATCGGGACCAATGAATATGACCGAGAATCAAAATTGACCTAGGCTGAGGAGCCCAAACCAAATTTTCTGACCTAGGACCGATGTTCTTGAGTAAGGACTGAGAATTAGGACTAGTGTTCTTGAGCTAGGACCGAGAAACCTGACCGAGTTCTCTAGCCTAGGACTTAGCATTTCGTTTAGCCTAGGACCAATTTTTATAACATAGGACCGAGTCTCCTCTTAACCTAGGACCAAGAACCTCTTAACCCTAGGACCGGAGTATCAGACCGACAAACTTGACCTGGGACTAAGCCTCTTAGGCCTAGGATTGAGCTATCCGAGTTTAGGATTGAGCCTCCCGAACCCAGGACCGAGCCCTCTAGATCCAAGGACCCAAGCTCTCGAACCCTAATCTATACCACCCCAGTCTAGACCGAGCTTGTCCGAGCCCAAATCGACCAAACCATACCCAAACCCTAGAACCTGTCCTAAGGCTTGTTTAGTTCTACTTTTCAAAATCCAAAATTATTTTTGTAATTTTGGAACCCAAATCCATTTTCAAATAATCCCAAAAGGTCAAAATGATATTTAAATATTTTCGGGATATTTCCTAAACCAATATTTTGGCTAAGGCCCTGTTTGAATTTATTTTTAAATTCTAACACTTTTCAAATATTTTTCAGGATTTTTACTCAGTTTTATATCAACGCAATCGCATGTACGCCCTTTTAAATAATTTTGTATAATTATTCACGCAATCTAAACCTACCATTGTTTAGGACCTCCGGACTACTAATTGAATAATAAATGTTATAAACAAATTTTGTAATAGCCAGACTTTTTAAAAAAAAAATAAAATCGTTCTTAGGCAGACGCGGAGGACATAATGCGAAAGTCTTTTCCTAAGCGTAACTAAAAACCGAATCCCAAATAGAAACTCTGGTTTAAAGTACGTTTGTACACGTACCCTTTTATCGATTTTTCTAAAATCACTTGGCGACTATGTTTTCAAATGAATAATCTTTTAAATTAGTTTTGTTTAATTAATTTAAACTGGATTTTAATCAAATTATTATTTGATTCCTAGATTATTAAAATTTAATTAAGAATTAATTATTTTTACATAATTAATTTCTAAAAGCTCCCAGATTTTTATCAAAATCTTTTTAAAAACTAAATGTTTCATTTTAAAAGATGTTTGACACGCAAAACAAGGTTGAAACGCATCAAATTTTGAGTCACCTCAGGCGTCCCCGTATTGCCATGTGTCGTCCAAACACGTGTTAAGCTGCGGAGGGGGGAACAACTTCCTGGGGGTTATAAATGTGTTTTAAACTGAAATGTCCAGTTTTATAAATTGAACTGTACTATAATGTCTTATAAATGAAATATAATGTTATTAAAACTGAAATGTAATGTTTTATAAACTAAAATTTAATGTTATTAAAACTGAAATGTAATGTCTTATAAAATAAAATTTATGTTATTTAAATTGAAGTATAACGTTTTATAAAACTGAACTGTAATATGTTTTAAACTGAAATGTAATGTGTTTTAAATTGAAATATAAAGTTGTATAAACTGGATTGTAATGTTTTATCAACTGAAATACAATGTTATTAAAACTGAAATATAGTGTCTTATAAACTAAAATGTAATGTTATTTAAACTGATGTAATGTCTTATAAACTTAAATGTAATGTTATTAAAACCGAAATGTAATGTCTTATAAACTAAGATGTAATGTTATTTAAACTGAACGGTAACGTTTTTTAAAACTGAAATGTAACGTTTTTTTTTTAAATTGAACTGTAATGTATTTTAAACTAAAATATAATGTATTTTAATTAAATTGAAATGTAATGTTTTATAAACTGAATTGTAATGTCTTATAAATTAAGATGTAATGTTATTAAAACTGAAATTTAATATCTTATAAATTAAAATGTAATATTATTTAATTTTAATATTTGGTGGGAAGGGGAATGATAGAAGGTAGAAGGTAGAAGGTAGAAGGTAGAAGGTAGAAGGTAGAAGGTAGAAGGTAGAAGGTAGAAGGAGGTAGGTAGGGTTTGGTGGGAAGGGAATGCGCGCTATTTTTGTTAAAATATGATTTTTTTTAAATAAAGAAATTTCATAGTCTCTATATTATTTCACATATAAAAAATTGTCACATAATTTATTTTGTTTTATTTTTAAGAGATGTCAGTTGTTGTAGTATGTAGTGATTATAACCAATATCAAAAATGATATTGAACGACTCCTTTTACTAAAAAAATAGCACTACAATTATCCTATTAGCTTTCATAATGAAGAATAAGGGCTAAAGCTCTCAGCCCATAACCAAACTTAAACTAGTTAAGATCACCTCCAACTTTATCACTACCAATATTCATGACTAAAGAAATCATATTAGATACTGTTTGATTATGACGGGATAATTAAGGTATAAAGAGTAATATTTTATATTCCATACTCCTATAAACAAAAAAAATAAAAATGTAACCAACCAAATTAATTTACAAATTAAATAACATTTTTTAAGTACAATTTAAAATACATTCAAACACAATTAAAAAGTAGATAAACAGTATTAACCCAATCAACAAGCCCACAATAACAAACAAATTACAAATGTCAATTTTTTTTTCATCACTCAGTCTTGTTTCTACTCTCAATGTTTTCGAAGTGCAACAGCAGATAAAATAACGAGAAATATGAGAACAACGACAGCAATAAAGGAGCCCACCACAGCACCACTGACCTTCTGGCAAAAATCGTCGAATTGATCGCATATCGCCAGCCAGTTGGCACTCGGGTTACCCTCGTGTGCCAAGTACACTATGGCGGCTGCTGAGCTTGCAGCTGATGTGGCCAGGGCAACAATAACCTACATATACATGTAATAACATATATAGGTCAAAATGTTTATTGGACAAATTAAAATAATTTGATTAATTATTTATATTTACTTACAGTGTCTAGTATGATTAAGAGTAGCCTGGGAGCTGCAGAATGTGGCCTAACAATGCATACTATAGAGAATGGCATGGAAAGCACCAAATAACCACACACTATTCCCATTGCCACCACAAAAAACCTGAAATTAATTAAAATCATGAAATATATTCATAAAATTTAAAATGTTACCATTAATTCTTACTATATATGTATTTATGTTATGTAATAATCTTATAAAAAAAACATACTGGAAAGTTGGAAGATCGTCGTAGCTGGCCTGAAACTGAAAAAATTGGGTGAAAAATGGAAGAGTTTGATCGGTTGTGCCCATAGTTGCGGTAGAGGCAATGGCAGCTACGAGTGCGCATATTCTAAGAACAAAGTCGAAAATGGCGACTCCTTTCTTATATCCCTTATTTACACTACCATCATGTCCGGCTGCCCCAGCAAGAACAGATTTTCCTTTTGCATCTCCTTGTTCCATTCGACTCGACATTTTCGTTTTGAAGAGAATATTACAATGAATGTGTAGTTGTTGCCTGTTGATGTTATGAATTGTGATAGATAACGGGAGATTGATGAGAATGAATATATACTCAATGGACTTTATTTTTTAATTCATTTTGATGGTAATGGAGCAATTAGAAATAGAATGGAGTTGGTTATAAATTTATAATTTAATTGACTTGGGCCACATTAATTAGTTACATATAACTTAAAGTACTATAGCTAATCCATTTCTTTCTCTACCTAATCCAACTTATAGCTAGCTAATTAATTTTATTAATAATCTCATTTTATTAATAATTTATGTTGGATTACTTTAAAATAATAGACCACATGATCAAATAAACCTTGTTATAAAGCTCATCTATTTTAATTTAGCAAACACAATTAATTTCCTGTATTTATGAATACATGAAGTAATTATATTTTACGATTTTATTCTTTACATAGTTGAAGTGTAAAGAGTACTTAAGATCTTATGTTCAATTTCAACTAATAACGACATAAGTAAAAATAAGATCATAAATGTAGATATCGTGCTAGTTTTTTTAATATTTTTTTAAATTTCTTTTTTATTGTATTCATGACTACACATGTTTGTACTTTTTTTTATTTATCTTCAAATTTCTTATTGGCTGTATTACTTGTGTAGTATGAATGAATTTCATTAAGAAAAAAACAAATAATAATTAAAGTTCATAAATTTGCATAAATAAAGTTTTTTGGCCAGGTTCTGTATTTGTTTTTTTTATATATAATTTATGGATTATTTAAAAAATTGTGAATTATGGTAATTCTTTAGAAATATGTTTTTTTATATATATAATAAAAAATATTTTAGTCAATAAATTGAACGGTGACATTCAATCATATTTAATTATATTTAATTTTTTATAAAAATTCAAACATAAAAGCTCAAGATAAATGCATTTCCTAATTTAAAAGGACCAATTTTGACAAATCATGTAAGATAAGTACATGTATATTTTTTTTTAAATAACATAATAGTCTGCACATTATACATAATGTTCCCTATTTTCCAGCCTGGTTTGGTCCAAAAGAGCTGTCCAAGAGAAACAACTACTTCAAAGTGGGTTAAGTATGTTTGTAATGGTACAAAGTTCTTTCTTTCTTTTGAAAAGTAATAATAATAACCTAAAATAAATAATATAGCAATCATTGATGTCACATGGAAAAATTTGATGTTGCTAACATCTTCGTTCATTCCTCTGTTAAACGACATTGTAAAGTTGTTTGTTATTTTGAGTCTGGTTTATTATTGAATCTTTTGCAATGTTGCATCTGATTCAAGAGTATGTGGCATAAATTGAACATTGTGTGAATTCGTTCACTTGTCTTTTAATCGTGCAAAGGTCGAGGGCTTCTTTCTACGTCAACTGGTTCTTTTAGGGAATAGAGTATCCTACCCGGTTGACTTTCAAGTACACTTATTCTTCGGTATCTCTATTTATATCATTATTCCTTATTTGTGAGTACTCAATCTTTACTGTGTATCACATTACTTGATTAAATATATATAAAATTGTAAATATGAATGACAATGAATATTTGTGTACTCGATACACGTGAGTATCTCTATTTATATCATTATTCTTGATTTGTGAGGACCAATCTTGACATTATCACATTACTCGATTAAATACATATAAATTTGTAAATGTGAATGACAATGAATACTTGTGTACTCGATACACATAGGTATTTAATGGTCAAGTTTAGATATTTTAAATCGAAGTTAAGGTCAGTGTTTAGACGTTTAAGAGAAAGAGAATAATTGTATACTTCTTTATTTAATATAGTAAAAGTATTAATACTTGAGTTACATTAATAATATAAGGAAACTATAATATAATATAATAATATATCAATATAATATAATAATATATCAATATAATATATTATTATATTATATACACTAACACCCTCCCTCAAGCTCAAGGTGGAAGAGCATTGAAGACGAGATGATGAAATGTTAATGTTGTATTTTTCAAGCTTCAGAAACTCGTGAGCTCCATCCAGTTACAGGATGGAAGTGTGTTGACGGATAAACCAACGAAGATGTAGAATCCCATGGACATGAATGCTGGGGTGAAACAACAACCAAATGAACTTCGAAGTTACTCGTGAGTCTCAAAATCTATCCAACGACGGGATGACAGTGTGTTGCATTAAGAAAACCAGCGAAAAAGTTAGAAATCCCATGGGCATGAATGCTGGGGTGAAACAACACCTGTAAAACCTATTCTGACAAGAGAATGACAATGTGTTGACTAAATAACCAATAACGAAGAACACATATGATTGGATTAAAACCAACAAAAAATATGGCATTTAACTACTGGGATAACTCAGATAAGACAACAACTGAAAACAAACTCAAAGAATATAATTGCCGAAGAATATCAACAGAATTATTTGAAAAAAAAAACAAATATTATTAAAAATTATAATAATAATAATAAGGATTAGAGCCCTCCATCAAAGGCTAAAGTAACCATTGATGGAGGCAACGAAAGACTATTTTTATAACTTAAGAACAAAAGTTTGACTCGATACCATGTTAGACGTTTAAGACGAGAATAATTGTGTACTTCTTTATTCAATATAATAAAGGTATTTATACTTGAGCTACATTAACAATATAAGAAAACTATAATATAATATAATAATATAATATAATAATATATTATTATATTATATACACTAACAGTTGTTAGGAATAGAAAAATTAGAAGGTATTCAGTCGAGTTCAGAGTTAAAAATAAAATATTTTTTTATTATGGCTTAATTTAAGCTTTCACATTCATAGTTAAAAATAAAATATTTTTTATTATGGCTTAATTTAAGCTTTCACATGTCACATGACAACATCAAAACAAATAATTATTTCTTTATTTTTTTAATATTTTCATAAGATTATTTCTCTCTAATGGATGAGTCATTAAAATCATCTTTGAACTTTTTTTTTTTTATTTCTCTCTTCACTCCCATTTTTAATATTTATTCTTTGTTATCAAGTATCAGATTCAAGGATGAATATTTAACTACCCGGCGTGTAGAGTAGGATACCATTGACATTAAAGATGCAAACGGTACTTTACTCATCGAATAGTGAAATACATATTCATAACTCGATTTTCATATTACCATCCGATATCAACCCTCACGAGTATCTCTTTTTCTATTCACATCCACAATTTGTCAGGTATCTAATCTTGACGGATACCTCATTACCCGATTTAAAACATATAAGAGTGTAGAGTTTGAAAAAGAAGAAACGTAATTTTAATAAATATTTTTAAAATTAGTAGTATCGAAATGTTACAAAAATAAATAAAAATATTATTTACATACATACTTATATTGTAGATATCGAAGAAAATAACAATTTTGTTGCTACTAAAGTGAAAATAAAGTTAAGAATGAAAGTTGAAAAAAAATTAAAAATTAAATATGAGGAGTGATAAGAAAAAAATAATATTTTGTTATTTATATATATAATAATGCTTAATTTTCAAAATGTTCAGATTGTCGGGTCGAGAGTTATGGTTAATTTTGATATATATATATATATATGAGAGTAATGGATATTTGAGTCGAATTGTGGGCTGAATCGCCATAAACTTATAACAGTTAAAAATAAAATTAAAAATGTTATAAGTATGTTTCGAACTTTAACCTAACAAAATAAATACAACCCTTTAACCAACTAGACTAATAAGACTTTAAATTTTAAAATTAACACCAAATTTGATGAACGCGAAAAGTTTTAACAATATAGCTTCAACTTTTTAACTAACTAATATATATATATATATATATATATTATAATAATAATGATTAATTTTCAAAGTGTTCGGATTGCCGGGTCGAAAGCTTTAGTTAATTTTGATATATATATATATATATATATATATATATATATATATATATATATATATATATATATATATATATATATATATATATATATATATATATATATATATATATATATATATATATGAGAGTAAATGTATATTTGAGGCGGATTTGTGGGCTGACTCGCCCATAAACTTAAAACGGTTAAAAATAAAATTAAAAATGCTATAGATATGTTTCAACTTGCAATCTAACCAAACAAGTACAACTTTTAACAAACTAGGCTAATAAGACTTTATATTTTAAATTCAACATTAAATTTGATGAACGCGGGACGTTTTAACAATATAAGTTCAACTTTTTAAATATATATATATAATGATGCTTAATTTTCAAAGTGTCCGGATTGCCGGGTCGAGAGCTGTGGTTAATTTGGATATATATGTGAGAGTAATTGATATTTGAGTCGGATTGTGGGTTGTGGGTTGACCCACCTATAAACTTAAAACGGTTAAAAATAAAAATAAAAATGATATAGGTATGTTTCGAACTTGCAACCTAATAAAACAAGTATAATCATTTAATCAACTAGGCTAATAAGACTTTATATTTTAAATTTAATACTAAATTTGATAAACGCAGAACGTTTTAATAATATAAGTTTAACTTTTAACTAACTCTATATATAATTTGATGAACGCGGGGAGTTTTAACAATATAAGTTCAACTTATTAACTAACTAATCTATATATATATAATGATGTTTAATTTTCAAAGTGTCCGGATTGCCGGGTCGAGAGTTTTGGTTAATTTGAATATATATATATATATATATATATATATATATATATATATATAAATGGATATTTGGGTCGGATTGTGGGCTAACCCGCCCATAAACTTAAAATAGTTAGAAATAAAATTAAAAATGTTATAGGTATATTTCAAACTTGCAACCTAACAAAAACAAATACAACATTTTAAACAACTAAGCTAATAAAATTTTATATACTTCAAATTCAACACCAAATTTGATGAACGCGCGACGTTTTAACAATATAAGTTCAACTTTTTAACTAAGTAATCTATATATATATATATATATATATAGATTACTTAGTATTTTTTGGTATTTTATTTTGGAAATAAGTGTAGTATTTGTTCTAGTGAGCTAATATATATTTTACCTAATAATAGACTCTAAAGTATGTTCACATTGTTGCCAATATCCTAAATAATTTATTTTTGTATCATGAATACTTACAAACATAAATTTGTGTGTTCATTGTGTTTTTTATTTTTATTTTGTATTTACCAAATTCATGACAAGTTTGACATTTTATAGTCAACATAATATAGATATTTTGAAAACTATTTAATACTTCATCCTTAATTTGTTAATGATTATTGTTTTAAAAGGGTAATCATTATTTTTATAAAAAATTATTTGAAAAAAAAAACTTAACTCTTCGTATATTATAAAGATGAGCAAAACTTCGTAAACGATTTTAGTTGAAGAGTTGTGGTCGGATTATCAGGTTGAGAGTTGTGGTTAATTTGGATATATATGTGAGAGTAAATAGATATTTGAGTCGGATTATGGGTTGACTCGCATAGAAATTTAAAACGGTTAAAAATAAAATTAAAAATATTATAGGTATGTTTTGAACTTGCAACCTAACAAAACAAGTACAACTCTTTAACCAACTAGGCTAATAAGACTTTATATTTTAAATTTAATACCAAAATTGATAAATGCTGGACATTTTAACAATATAAGTTCAGCTTTTTAACTAACTAATCTCTCTATATATATAATGATATTTAATTTTCAAAGTGTCTGGATTGCCGGGTCGAGAATTTTGGTTAATTTGAATATATATGTGAGAGTAAATTGATATTTGAGTCGGATTGTGGGTTGATCCGCCCATAAACTTAAAAAGATTAAAAATAAAATTAAAAATTTTATAGGTATGTTTCGAACTTGCAACCTAGCAAAAATAAGTACAATCTTTTAACCAACTAAGTCAATAAAACTTTTTATTTTAAATTCAACACCAAATTTGATGAACGTGAGACGTTTTAACAATATAAGTCAACTTTTTAACTAAATAATATATATATAATGATGTTTAATTTTTAAAGTGTCTGGATTGCCGGGTTGAGAGTTGTGGTTAATTTGAATATATATATGAGAGTAAATGAATATTTGAGTTGACCCGCCCATAAAATTAAAACGGTTAAAAATAAAAATAAAAATGTTATATGTATATTTCGAACTTGCAATCTAATAAAACAAGTACAACTTTTTAATCAACTAGGTTAATAATACTTTTTATTTTAAATTTTACACCAAATTTGATGAACGCGAGACATTTTAATAATATAAGTTCAACTTTTTAATTAACTAATATATATATATATATATATAATGATGCTTAATTTTTAAAATGTCCGGATTGTCGGGTCGTTAATTTGGATATATATGTGAGAGTAAATTAAAAATGTTATCACATTTTAACCGTAATTTTTTTTCTCAGTTTCTATATCATTACTTGTAAAAATAAATGCACGTGGGAATATAAAAAAAATAAAGTTTTTGAGTCTAGATAAGAGCAAAATAAATGTTCTATTTATGATGATATATATAATGATGATGTATTTGAAAACTCACATTAAATATTAATAAAAAAAATATTTTATTTAATATAGTTAGATATTAAGTTTGGGTTCCGCAAACTCTCCATCCTCAGTCATGTACCCCATCAGGTACTTTCTCCTTTCCCTCATACCTGATTTAAAATACCTGATCCCGATGTAAAATACTGATCCCGATTTAAAATACTGAATCTGACATACAGGTCCATAATTGTAAGAATTTAAGAAAAAGAAGAAACATAAGTTTGAAGATGTTATAGATATTGAAAAAGATAATATACTTAATTATTTAAGTACTTAGTAGATAATGAAGAAGATAATAATTTTATTGTTAAACAAAAATGATAATGAAGGCCAAAGAAAAGTTAAAGAGTAAAGATAATGTAAAGATAAGAAAAGTTAAAAGAGTAAAAAATAACATTTTGCTATTAAAAAAATAAAAATAAAAAATGAGAAGTAACAACTAATGAGAGAAAATAATTTTATTAAGATTATTAAAAAAAATAAAGTTGTGGATAACATTAAAAATAAATGATATTTGTAATTATTATACAAGTAAGAAGTCACATTAAGCCTTAATAATAATATAATATTTTATTTTTAATATTAATATAGTTAGATATCTAGTTTCAAGTTTGAGTTTTGCATAATTTTTATCTCCGACCCCGATCCCGAACCCGATTGTGTACATTATCTCATCCTCATATGTTCAACTCCGAATCCAATTTAAAATACTTAAATTCGACCATTGAGTATCAAACGTACATAAAAATAGTAATGTTCAATAGATTAAAATTTTTAAATATTATTAATGTTAATATGTCTCCGGTTGAATTTGAACCACAGTGAGTGAAAGTCAATTAAATAACCTAATTAATCATATTTACATTAAAAATATATTAATTAAAGTTATAATATACTTATTTTTAGGATACACCAACTTGATTTTTTCGTATTTGTTTATTAATGTTACTGTTTATAATTATGATTATTATTTGATTAATATAAAAGTTGATTAAAATTAGTTACTAATCTCTCAAACATTAATCACACTATATAATTAGTTATCAAAAAATTATCAAACTCAACAAATATCGGTTACATTCAATTTGTCAAATCTTGATAGAATATAATCAACTTAAAATACACAAATTATAAATTATAAAAATCAATCCAATTCAAACAAAACTAACCATGTGTAGTAATTAATTTTTTTTTGATAACTTTATCTATTTTTAAGTTCGCTTATTGCCTGTTTGTTTTTAATTGCTTTTTGTATAAACATAATTTGAGAGCTCCGAATGAACATATTAGTTTTTTTAAGTAATCTTGTATTAATGATACATTACATATTTTTTTTTTTCTTAAAATAACACTATGTTATATACTTATATCCAGAAATCGCTAAATATTTATAAAACCTAAAATGTAAAACCTAAAATGAGCTAGTGATAATAATTATGATAATCTCATTTAAGAAATAATAGTGACTTCTTTCGAAAGTGATACTCAAATTGGTCGTCTCAATTCTGATCTCTCTCGCTCTTGATTCTAGACTGTAATCGAATTCCCCAAAGAATCGACACTTCGGTTCTTGCATATACAAATTCAAGGTTACACAGAGACGTGTATATACTTCTCAAAGCGATTATTGCAGATATGGTGATGTCAATCGAAGGTACAATTACTGTCTTCTACCTCTTCTATTCGATTTCCAGTCCGTATAAGCTTCATCATATCTGATACTTTGCTCGATTGGATCTGATCTGATCTGACTAAGTTGAAACAAGTTTTTGAGATCACGAGGAGAAGATTTCCTGAATTCTTCTTCTTCTTCTTGTAGTGTTAAACTTTAGTGTCCTGTAACGAGATTATGACAGGCGAAATGACTATACTTGATTATAAAATTGAGTGTTATTGTTGTTTTAGGGTTTATAGATTGCTATGAGTTTACATCCTTTCCAATAATATTTTTGTCTGTTATGCATACATTGTAATTGATTAGTTGTAAGTTGTTTTCATAAGATTGTCCTTTGATGAGGTCCAGTTTGTAGTTAAGGAGCTTCTTTGGGAAGAATTTTAGCTGAAAAGTCCAGAGATAAGATTAACTATGAAACATCATTTCCATGTGAACATGAGACAATTATTGTCTGAAACTGTTGAGGGATATTATTTTTAACTTCCATGTGAAGCTTATTATCATGACTTCCATAATTTGTGAAGCTTCCTCACTGTCATTTATGTTTGCTTATTTTGTTATCACAGAAGATTAAGAAATGTAGTAAGCTTTCCAGTTGTCTCCTTCTCTTTTTGTTTTGAAGAGAAGAAATGGGATAATAGATTATGTCTTAACTGATGCTAACATGAAACCTACATGATCTTACTGGTATATCATGGTAAAGTCACTTGTTTAAACACTTGCTTGGCTTTTAGCATTTTGATGATGTTTTTATTCAACATATCTGACTAGACTTCTGCTGGAATGTCAGCTTTACATGTTACATTCGACAAATTTGTAACTTTTCACTTCAAGCATTGCTTTAAAACTGGTGATGTTATTTTGGGGGTCATTGTATGTAAGCGTAATTCTGTACACAAGATCTTCCTTTGACGTTCATTTTTTTTCAGAATCCTTTCTTCTCGACCTTAATGAATATCTTTGCTTGCATACCATTCAGTTTGAGATATCCTAGGTCTAACCTTGAGCTAAGAGAAATACCCTATAACTTCTACACGTTTCATGAGCCCAAGTGGGTTGAATGGAAACTATTATTTTGTCAAAATTACAATCTTTGAATTTTCCCATGATAAGCTACCCCTACCCCCTGTGGGGGAGCTTCCATACACCATCTAGTGAAGTCCGGAACAAAGCGGTTGAACCATGGAAGGAATCGAAGAAAACAATCCCATCCAAACATCGAACAAGCCAAAAATGCTTATGTCCTATGCAACCGTGATGTCTATGTGAAATTCAGCACCAACTAAGAATCTAAATAACCTGAAAAGCCAACTGACAGTGTGAAAGAAAAGATGAAGCCTTCACATGGAACCTGCTCATGGCCAGCTCCCACAAGCGGGTTAACTTCCATGAGCCATTCTGTGAACCGAAACGAAACAATATACAAATTATTTTCTACATCAAGATTCAAATTATAGTGTAATTTCTTACTTCATTTGGTATTAAGATTTATTTTATATATCATGGTCATATTATTTTTGAATCATTGTGATTTTTGTCAAACATCATTTTACACATGACACGCCGATTCTTTCTCTTGTGGTACTTTTGGTATCTTACAAATTAAGTAAGTAGATATCAATTCTTTTGGTACTAATCTTTTTCTCTGTTGTTTTCTGTCGGAAATCAATGCTGTGTCATTCATATCTGCAGTGTAAGTTCACTTAATTTCATATATTTCTTATATATTTATGGTTCATAGTTTGAAGCCCTGTTGTAAAATCCAAATTATTTTCAGGCTTGGGGGGTTGGCTTTTATGTTCTCATCGAGTATTCTACTACAAATACTGGTATGCATCACTATTCTTAATGATATAGTTGTCTATAGAAGGGTTGCTCTATAAACATATTTGTGGTTCTTGTTCCCCTAAGGGGGTGAGGATAAACGGATTCTACTATCAATGGATGCACATGTTCTTTACACACTACAAGATAAACAAATTCCGATTTTATCCTGCTCAATTTCTTCATTTATTTCTTTCATAGTGCTTACTACTTTAAAGTAATAGATTGCTTATTTTTATCACAGGCTTGCGTTTTGTACAATAACTGGTGGCCTATGTTATCAGGTGTGAAAATGAATCATAATAATTTTTAGCATGAGTCTCTAAATCTGAATTTATTATTCAAGGTTGACATTATGACATGTAATTTATTCTTGCAGCTCTCATGTATGTTTTGGTCCCGATGCCTTGTATGTTTTTTGGAGGTGGCTCTACTCAATTCCTTATTAGCCGTGATGGTGGTGGGTGAGTTATTCCTTTTCTCTTTTACCCCTTTAGATCCTTTGTATTTACTCTATTTTATATATCTGCATGGTAATATCCGATATTCAAGATCATTTTGTTAGTTCTATAGTGTTTTAAACGGAGAGAGTTAGATCTTGTTTGATGTAAAAAGTGGACTAGTTAGGTTATTTGGGTAAAATGACCAAAAGGTCCTTAGTATATAATATTTAAAATGTTATGATTGATCAATAAGGGTTATTCGAATTAAATCCTTACAACCTTAGTTAAACAAGTCCTAAGAGCTTGTTTATTCTTGTTTGATCTAACTTAAAAAAAACAGTTTATTTGGGTTCTTTTACTAAAATATCCTTAACTTTGATGATGGATAATAATTGAACTTTAAAAAAGAGAAAAGTAAATGGAAGAAGGATATTTTGACATTTTAATCTGTGATAGAGATGATAGTTGAATAAACTGGTAGATCCAAATAAATCCACATCAAACAAAAACACTAACTTTCCTTGCATGGCAGGTGGATAGACGCTGCAAAGTTCTTAACAGGAGCATCATCAGTTGGTAGCATAGCCATACCGATCATCCTAAAGCACGCCGATCTGATCCAGACAGGTGCTATGTTCATCGAGTTCTTCTCATTCTTGATATTTGTTTTCACCGTCTTTTGCTTCCACCGAGCTAGCCTTGAAGATGAATGGTGATAATATTGCAAAAGCTTCATAGAACTCTTAGTCATGTGCTTGCTTATAGCATACCTACACCTCAAATGTAAATATGGAGTTCGTTTCACTTAGGCAACCAACTTCTTAGTACTTTTGTTTGTATAAAATTTCCAAACTCTTAGAACTCAATTTAGAAGGAGCCTATATAATTGGAAAAAAAAACAAATTGTTTATTTGTTTCCTTATCTTGACACAAATTAAGATGTTGCTTACTATATTTAAATGTGTATGAATGAATGATTTAATGGATTGAGTTTGTGCCCTTTATTTAGAGCAGTTTGTGGTTAAAAGGTATTTTTTGTGAAAAGCAATAACTACATAAAAAATTGAGAAATTAAATATAGTTAGTTGATTTCTTATGTAATGTATCATTAAAAAAATCTATACAATATTTAATGATTTACTGTTATAAATAATTGTTTGTATGTAATTATGGGTCGTTTTCTTTCTCTCAAATGAAATGATTATTATGCTTTTTTACAACCTTCAATTTTTTTAAATATTTTTTTTGTGTATAGTTCATAGTATACTCTTCAATTATGTAAATAATCTTTGTTCCTATTCTTAGTATGAAAGTTATTAAATTTTAAGTTATTTTTTTATTTGTATAATCAAAAGTTATCATAATTAATCTTTAATTTTGAAGTTTATCTCTTTAATTTTAAATTGCATATTCACCTAAAAGTATTTAATAATTTCTCAATAAAATTATTTAATAATTTATTTTTATTATTTTTATTATAAAATTATTATAAATATTCACTTTTCAGAAATAGAATTATTATAAAATAAACTATTAATTATGTACTAATTGAATTGAATTTTTAATATATCATATAAGAAAATGAAATAAAAAAAAAAGACTTTTAAAGAGAATTTTTTTTAAAAAAAATATATATTTAATTTTTATTTTATATATAAATTTGATAATATATATATATATATATATATATATATATATTTTAAAAAAATATACATTTATGAAGAAAAGAGAGAAATTATTACTTAAAAAGAAAGATAAATAAATATTTTTAATTAAACTATCCTAATCAAACTCTCACGTTCATTAGTTACACTTTTATTTTACTCCTCTATTATTATTATTATTATTATTATTATTATTATTATTATTATGCAAGAATGGGCTGTCCTAGACCTTAATAAAAAAAATACTCAATGATTCATATTATTAAATGATAGAAATATAATGAAAAATTGAGAAAAATAGGAAGAAGAAAAAAAAGTATAAAAAATTTGGGATTCTTTCTAAACAATTTGATTATACTATTGCTTTGTTATAAATTCATGATTTATGGTTATATTTAAAAATTGTATTAGTTTGGATTAACATTACAAATATTAAACCTTTTGGTTTGTTTGAATTTGAATTTTTAAAATTTATTATATTATTTCATATTTAACTTTTATTTAATTATTTAATTATTTTGATTTTGTTGATATTATTTATAAATTAATTATTTAATTGAATTAATGATAATTATTTATTTATAAAAAAATTAAAAAAAACACTATATAAATATAGAGAGTTGGAGTGAGAAATTGAAGTTAAAATATTTTTTATTTATTTTTCCTTACTACTAAAACAAAAATGCTAAGTTAAAGTTTGACTGATTCGACGTGGCTGCCAGGTCATCTTTTATTTATTTTACTTTAAAAAAAGAGGAATGATAGAGAGCGCGACTCTGAGACAGCGACTGGGACCGCGATGCCTACGTGGTGTGCTACGTGGGTTGACAGGTAGAATATTCTCTTTTTATTAATTATTTTATCTCTCTTCTTATTAATTAATTTCTCTCTCCTTTTATTAAATAATTTTTCTCTCTATCTCTACAAATTAATTTATCTCATTTATCCATATTCTCACTATTATTATTTTACTCATTTACTATTATTATTTTACTCATTTATTTGATATTTACTATCTCTTGTTTAACGGTTAAAATAAATCAATAATTTACAACAAATTCTCACATTAAATATTTTAATAATATGTTTAAATAAACCTTAAACCCTAAACTCCAAATCCTAAACTCTAAAACCTAAATACTAAATTCTAAACCTTAAACCCTAATTAATATCAATGATTAGTTGAATTATGAATTTATCTATTTTATTTTTATTTTATTTTTATGACTTTTCAATTCCTTTATTTATCAAATATTTTTTATGGCCTCTTTTTTTTTATTATTTTTTTTATATTGACTTATTAATATTTTTTTAATTTTATTACTTATAAATAAATGTTTATCTAATATTTCTATTTTTACATTAATTATTTTCTCTCAGTAACTAATTATTAATAATAGGAGAGAGAATATTCTACCTGTCAACCCACGTAGGCACACCACGTAGGCATCGCTCTCCCAGTCGCTGTCTCAAGTCGCGCTCTCTATTATTTTTCTTTAAAAAATTAGTTAGATCCGCCGTATAACATTATTTTTTTTTAAGTAAATAAACAGATATAAATATTTATGAATAAGTCAAATATAAATTTTATATTAATTGAATTCCAAAAAAATCATAATTCAGCTTCTTCTTCTTCATCTTCATTACTTGATCATTCATTCTGTACTAATAATTCTTCATCATTCATTCAAGAACTCTGCTTTTGATTGCTTCCAACAACATCATGATTCAGCAGGTGTTAAATCGAATCTCTCACCATCTACATCGTCTCCATATGTTGTCTCTCATTGTATTGTATTATGTATACACTTACTGACTTACTTATATGCTTCGTTCTGCAGAGACTTAATATCCCATCTGCGCAACCTTTTCTTTCAGTTTCTGTCTCCGATCCTGCTAAGATGGGATACGGCGTCCAAGCTTATACCTCATACAAGCTCATCACTAAGGTAAACTCTTTCATTCCTCTCTGATGTGAATGATTTTTTGTAATCTCAAACGTACGTCTTAATCTTGCAGACAAATTTCTCTGATTATCAAAGGCCAGAGAAGATTGTTATCCGGCGGTATAGTGATTTTGTTTGGTTACGCGATAAGCTGATTGAGAAGTACAAGGGTATTTTTATTCCTTCTCTTCCAGAGAAGAACACAGTAGGTAATCAATTATTTTTATCTTCTTCTTCTTATATGAAATATCAAATATCAAATGTCACCAAATAGAAACTGGGGAGATATGAATACTTTTATAGAAATGCTAAGCTAGTAATCTTGTTGTTGAAGAGGAATTACTATCACCTACATTTAATCTCATGTTGATATATATGTTGCACTGAGATTTGTATTTCTTCTGAAACAGTTCCAGAGCTGACTCTATCTATGTTGTTCTTTTTTCTTTTTGGCAGAAAAATTCAGGTTTACTGCTGAATTTGTTGAGATGAGACGCCAAGCGTTGGAAAAGTTTGTCAACCGTATAGCTTCACATAATGTGCTTCAAAAAAGTGAAGATTTAAGAGTACTTTTACAGGCTGATGAACTAGTAAGTGTCTTCTTCAGTGGATTATTTACTATGACTTTGTTTGTAATGATTACCAATAAGTAAATGTTAAGCATACTTTTTCATTTAAGATTCTTAGTGAAAATCTATGTATACTTAATGATTTAGTTATTCTTCGGATTTCTATTGAATTTCCAATTAAATCCATCCAACTTTTTCTGAGAAGTGCATCTTCAGTTGACTACTGGCAGGATCTATGTGGATAACTTCAGTGGAAGACTATAGATGTATTTTCCATCAGGATCTATGTGAATATAGTTTGAAGTTCTAGTATATTTCAAAAGCTATATACCATATGTATGCCTCTCCAATAGTCTTTTATGTTATATAATTGCAAGGAAGACTGTGATTGATTTGTTATTGAGCTGTAAGTGCATGCATATGCTATCAACATCTGATGTGGTTTTGTTTCATGTTTGCAGTCAATGGAGATGGCTAGATCTCAAAAGACTGGTATTTTAATGAAAAAGCCAGCTGATTTAATGCAGATATTCAAGGTTCTATTATGGTTCCCTGTCTTGAATTTGTACATCTTTTTAAATTTGATACTTGGAAATGTATGACATATCTAAGGACTTGTTTGATCTAGGATTGTACGAATAATCAAGTTGTTATTTCAAAATAACCTTGTCTGATGTAGGTTATTGAAAATAGAGCTATTTTGGTAAAAAGACATTAGGGATATGAATATATAATGAAAAAGTACATGTAAATGATTTTTAAGTGGACAGTGTTTTTGATATTTTGGTTAATGATTTGAATGATGTGATTGATGAGTTGATGGTTGATTAGATAGTTAGTTATTTGAAATTAATCTCAAATAACCCACATCAAACAAGGCCTGAGATAAAAAAAAAAAATTATAAAGAAAATGTGTGAGCACAAAAAGGCTACTATCATGCCTTGAAAAGTAGAGCAGCAAATGGTTACTACTCTCATGCCCTGAACACTATTCTTGTGCATTTTTTTATTTTTTGAAAAGGAAGTGGAAAAACTGTTCTTTGATTCTATCCTTCTTGAGATATTTTATGTATCTGATTCATTACTTATATATTAATTATTTACTAGAATATGAATGATTTAAATTGTCAGGAGTCTTCTATAGAAAATTAGAGATTAAGTTATGTTTGCTTGTTCTTCTTTGGCTTTATAATCTTCTATTTTTTTTGTAGGAAGTGCAATCTAAAGTTAGTGGTGTTCTTGGAAAAGAAAATCTGGTTGAAGAATTAAATCCTGAATATGAGAAAATGAAACATTACATCTTTGAGCTTGAAGAGCGCTTAGCTGAAGCTCAGCTACATGCATATCGTCTGGTAAAGAGGCACAGAGGTATTATTTAGATTAGTATATTCAATCTATTGCATTCCACTTTCTCATTCTCTCCGTTTCTCTTCTGTTTTTACATGCTACTTTGTTTTTGGCAGAATTGGGTCAGTCCATTTCAGACTTTGGAAAAGCTTTCAAGCTTCTTGGTGATGTTGAACATGATAATGATCTTAGCAATGTATTTTCTGAGCTTGGGGTAAAGTCAGAGATGATATCTGTTAAGCTGCAAAAAGAGGTAATGAGATTTGTTTGTTGCTTATATGTGATAGATAAACTTCCTGAAAATTATGAATTCAACATACTAGCCTATTTAGAAACTTGTATTTTGTCAATATCTTTGTCACAACACAATCCCATTTGAAAAAAAATGACGATTTCTGAATTGGATAGAGATACAACAAAAATGATTGGATAAATGAGCTTAATAAACCTTTGTTCCATGTTCTTGTTTAGGCTCATCACCTACTAATGAATTTTGAAGAGCCCTTAAAGGACTATGTTAGGGCAGTTCAATCCATCAAGGTACTTATTAAGTTTTATAATTTTCTCGTCATTACAAGTAACCTTTCCTTTGTCCATTCCATTTTTTTTTCTCCCCATTTTCTGATTTTTCTTGTCTCTTGACAGGAAACTATTGTTGAGAGGGCTAATGCATTCAAGCATCTGTGTGAACTAACTGAATCAACTAAACTGAAAGAAATAGATTTGTATGATTCTGTCACTTGATTCTGGAATTAAAATGGCTTTTATAAAGCATGAAAATCATTTTTATACTTGTTATCATTTGCTTGCAGAAACAAATACAGATTAACCAGATCAATAAAAGTGACAGAAGCCGAGCACGAATACGCGATGGTTAGTTTATTTTTATTTTTATAAAAGCATCAAATCTAGCATAATCAGCAACATTGCAAATTACCTACATTTGTAATGTGTATTGACTAACATCATTTTTTTCTTCTTCACTTGTCGTTTAATTTTATTGAATTCATATTTACAGTTGCAAGCAGAGAGCGAAGAAGCAACAAGAAAATTTGAGACAATTGTTCGGTTAATGAACGATGATATGATTCGGTTCCAAGAAGAGAAAACACTTGACATGGGCCTTGCTTTACATGAATTTTCAAAGGGACAAACTTGTTTGGCAAAAGGGATTGCTGATGCCTGGAGGAGCTTGCTCCCTCAACTTGAAGCTTTCAAATAAATATATTATCTTAAAGTTCAATTTCCACATAGAACACATTGATTGATTGAAGTACGGTTAATGTGATAACCTCTTTCACATCTAAAAAAAGATAACTTGTACATATTTATTGACAAAATACTAAAGTAATTCTACATTTTATGTTTTGTTTTCTAAATTATTTTTAGTTTTTTAGTGTTCTTATTTTATTTTATTTTATTTGAGAGATGTGACTAGTAATAAATTTTTTTGTGTGGTTAAAATATATTTTTCTCTTTATTAGTAAAATCTTCATATTATTCTTGAAAATAAATAATTGTGTTCAATAAAAATTATAATTAAGAGTAAAGTAATAACAAACATATATTCATGTTACTTGTTAGGCTCTTAATATTTTTACTTTGAATTATAAATTGGAACTGAATTATTTTAAAATATTATGTTGAAAAACATAATTTAGGTTATATATATGCTCACAGAATTTTATTTCCTACTTTTTTTTATCACCATTAATATAAATAATATAATTATAATTAAAAAATGATATTCTTTTTCAATTTTAAAAACTAATTTTTTTAGTTGATTTAACTTCAATTTAAACCGTTCTTAATAGATAATACTTTCAATCAAAATTTTCAAGATAAATTAATTATATTTTTTAATAATATATAATCTCATATTAAAGAAGAGAGTACAATACATAATTATTTTATAAATAAAATAATTTGTGATAAACATTTCAAATTACAAATATTCAAGCCAAACTATGAGTTTGAAATGACTTTATTTATCCTTTATTATTACTAAGTTATATTTATGATTTCTTGTGGATTTAATAGTTATCTTAATTTAGTATAAATATTTTTAAATAAAAAATAAACTTGTCTCAATAATTATAAAATTTTATATGAGAAATAAATTTAGAGTTTCAATTATACATTCATTGAAACATAAAGGATTTTATTGCAATTCCGTGTTTATAAGAGTAAACCCTAGATATAAATTTCAGCGTTCTGCTTCAGACTTGAAGATTTTTGTTTGAAGCAGCAGACATCGTCATCTTCGTCATTCCACATTGAATCGCAACCATGGTAATCTCTCTCTTTCTCTCTCTATATCCGTCTTTAGATTCGTGCATTCGTAATGAATTAACGCAATTCTAGGAAAACATGTGTTATTTGTTGTTTCATACGTTTGCGATTGTACACTGGAATTGAAATGTCAATCCTCTGATCTTCTATTTGTGACCAAGTTTGATTCTTTCGACCAAATCTTTGAAAAAATTAGTTTCTATTAAGATTAGGTTAGATTCTTGTTTTAATGTTTTGATATGGATGTGGTTATTACAGTCGAAGAGAAAGAATAGAGAGCCCAAGGAAGAAACTGTAACTCTCGGACCTGCAATTCGTGAGGGGGAGCTTGTTTTTGGAGTTGCTCACATTTTTGCTTCTTTCAACGACACATTTATTGTGAGAATACAATTCGATAATTTCTTTTCAGTTTGCTGTTTATGTTTGTGTCCATGATATCTCAACGAATTTATTAATTGCAGCATGTCACTGATTTGTCTGGGCGTGAAACCCTTGTTCGTATCACTGGTGAGATATAATTTATTCACTGGAATTCAATATTGAAGGGGATTAATCTATTTGTTTGGTAATTGATGTATGTTTGAATAATGCAGGTGGAATGAAAGTGAAGGCTGACAGGGATGAATCTTCACCTTATGCAGCTATGCTTGCAGCTCAAGATGTTTCTGTTCGATGCAAGGTGGATATTCATTCAGTCTCCTTGAAAGAGTTTTTATTTAAGAACATCTTGATTGAAATCAAAAGAAAATCAAATTATGGGTTATTGTGTATAAATATATAATGATTTAAAGAATAGTGTGTGTTTTAGTTGATGATTTGGTTATTTGAAATTGACATTATTGGGGGTAATCTTATAGGAGCTTGGAATTACTGCTCTACATATTAAACTGCGAGCCACTGGAGGGAATAAGACCAAAACCCCGGGTCCAGGTGCTCAATCTGCTCTTAGAGCTCTTGCCCGATCAGGCATGAAAATTGGTCGCATAGGTAAATCTTCTTTATTCCTTCATTGCCTTTGGATGAACAGATTGTTTTAGTTGGTATTATTGAGTTTGGTTGCTAACATATTTCTGTTTCTTCAGAGGATGTGACTCCTATTCCCACCGACAGTACTCGCCGAAAGGGAGGAAGAAGAGGAAGGAGGCTCTGAAAAGTTGGATATCGGTTGCGAGTTTGCGAACTATCGTCACTCAGCTTTTGCCCAAAATTTCTCAAATGTTTCTTCTTTGAGCAAGCTTCTTTGCAGTTTCTTTTGGTACTTTGGAGAGTTTGGATTATTCCATTTTGACAATTTTGAATATTTAATTGAACTCAGACCCTTTCATATTCCCTTGTGCACCCTAAATGTCAAGTTCTAATGGTTTCTTATCAATGACACTTTGGAAGACATTTTCTCCATTTAAAATTTCAATATATTTAAGATCTATATATCATTATAGAAAAAGGTTTTACTTAAAACATCAAATTATATTTAAGACAATTTCTCCATTTAAAATTTCAATATATTTAAGATCTATATATCATTATAGAAAAAGGTTTTACTTAAAACATCAAATTATATTCCTTCTATTTAACCTAATATATTTTTTCAAGTAAATTAGCTTTTCTGAAGTTGATATTTAATTGTAATTTGAGGTATATTCACAAACAGAATGTTATTTTATCTACATTCTTGATTTATATTTTGTAATATTTTGCTTTAAAGATATAAGTCATTCAAAATATTTTGATACATTATGTTTATTTTTATTTTTTATCATTCTTATGGCAAACATAAGAAATATATTTTTATTAATCAATTATTCATAATATAAAATTTGTAAATTATATACCCAAAATAAGGTAAGTTATCTCTCTTTATATAGACTTTCATTATTAATTTATATAAATATATTTTCTCCAACTCAAGAAACTGAAAATTCGTAAAAGATTTAAAATAAAATAAATAAATATTATTAAGGTCTTGTTTGGGTCGTTTGGGAGGGAAATTTGACGAAATGACCTTAAAGACTGGGTTATTTGACCTGGTGGTAATTTGATAATTTAATTGCGCTCGTGGTTCTATATTTTTTTTTATACGATTTTGCCCTTGTCGCGAAACGCTAAGTGACTTAGCGTTTCGCGAAGTGGATTAGGGTTAGTATAAATACTCAAATATTTTCATTTTCTCAGTTTTCTTTCTCTCTCTTCTCCCGTTCTCTCCTTCACGGCGGCCAGCGGCGACGACGGGCGGCGACGGACGGCGGCGGTTATCTATACAGATCTATACAGATTTACAAAGATCTTCTAACATAATCCATTTATGTTTTTATCTATACAGATTTACAAAATTTATAACCCTAAATCTATTTTGCATGCAGATTTCCGATTCTAGGGTTTAGGGTATGCAGATCTCCGATTCTAAGGATTTGAAGGTCGTCGAGTTAGATATTCATTTCAGATCTGATAAACAGTTATGTTCATGTTTACATTTTCTTCATTTCAAAACCTGTTCATATTTCGTTCATATTTGGTTCATATTTGGTTCATATTTGTTCATATTTGGTTCATATTTGTTCATATTTGTGGGTTCATATTTGTTATTTGGTTCATATTTGACCATTTCGTTAAGTGTGGTTCATTAATGGGTTTTGCATATAATCTTGGATCATATGAGTTCCGTTTCAGGGAAGATTCGCTAAGGACTTACCGTTTCGCTAAGTGCTTAGCGTTTCGCTAAGTGCTTAGCATTTCGCTAAGTGCTAAGCACTTAGCGAAACGGATCTTGTCTGTTTTCATCACCGGTGAGATCACCGGTGAGACTGAGCTCAGGATTCCTAAAGGCTCCAGTTAGAGCCATGAATCCCAGTAGCCATGAATCCTTTGATGGTTGCAAAAGCCTTAGGTGGAAAGCTTACATGGTATGTATCATGTATGTATGTATGTAATGTAAGAAAATAAGAGTATAATTGAAATTTGTTTGTTTGATTGATTGTAGTTTCGAGAGGGATTGGCTACGGAAAGATCTGAACTTGATTGGGTTTGGGTTGATCGGATAGTTAGCACCTTCCAGTATTCCGGCGATCAACGGACTCTTTCCAGCATTGGGACTGAGCAATTAAAATATATTTCTGTTTCTTTCTAATATTAATATACATAAACAAGTAAACAAACAGGTTAGGCTGGTTACTTGACACTTGAGATTGTTCTTGGCATTGACTTTTGGACAAATTGGATTCAAGGGCAGGACTGAAGATTACTTCAGTAAATAAATAAATTAATTCTAATTAAGAAAATAATAATATGTAAAAAGTGAACTACTTTCTTTGGTATTTGTTAATGAATATTTAAGCTGCTTTTGGTATTTGTTAATGAATGTTTAAGCTGATTTTGTTTCATTTCTTTCTCATTTCATTTATGCATCAAACTAAAACATAATCATTTCTCTACAAATGAACATTTGATTTATGCAAAAGTAAAAAAACAAACAAACATTTTCTATACCATTTCATTTATGCATCAAATTAAAACATAACCATAACAAACATTTTCTATATCATTTCATTACAAATGAACATTTGATTTATGCAAAAGTAAAAAAACAAACAAACATTTTCTATACCATTTCATTTATGCATCAAATTAAAACATAACCATAACAAACATTTTCTATACCATTTCATTTATGTATCAAATTAAAAATAATCATTTCTCTACAAATGAGCATTTGATTTATGCAAAAGTAAAAAAAAAAACAAACTATAAAAACACCATCTGTGGGAATTGAACCCACAATCACATGGTTAAAAGCCACGCACTTTGCCAGCTGAGCTAAGACAACTCATGTTAAAATATTTAGCGAAACGATAAGTCCTTAGCGAAACGGGAAGTCCTTAGCGAAACGGGAAGTCCTTAGCGAAACGGTAAGTCCTTAGCGAAACGGGAAGTAAACCCTAAACAACAGTGATTCGAAGATGCATAAACCAAACATCAATAAACTTGAAATATCATAAGATAAACGTACCAAGTGGAACAGTGCTCGTGCTCGTCGTGAAACTCATTGTCGTTTCGCCGCCGTCGCCGCCGATCGCCGCCGCCCAGTTTAGAGAGAAGGAGGAGAAGAACGGGAAGAGAGAGAAGGAGAAGAAAAGAAATGAAAAAAAATGAGGGAAGTTATATTAAATAGTAAGGGTAATTTGGACATTTCACACATTTTCACTTCGCGAAACGCTAAGTGACTTAGCGTTTCGCGACAAGGGCAAAATCGTCCAAAAAAAATAAAATCACCACGAGCGCAATTAAATTATCAAATTACCACCAGGTCAAATAACCCAGTCTTTAAGGTCATTTCGTCAAATTCCCCGTTTGGGATGGGTAAGTATTTTTTAAAAGTTATCCAAAAATTTATTCACTATGATGTTGATTTTTTTTTTTTAATTTATATAAATTGAATAATAATATTTATCCAAGTATTTTATTTTCTTAAATTTCAAAGCTCATTGAATTTTTTTAATTATAACCTATTTTATTTTATTTTTCCGTCATCCAATTATTTAATTTATTAATGAAAAAATATTATAGTAATTTAACTAATTAAAAATATAAATTAATTTACTTTTACATTAACAATATTTTTCTTAATTCTTTTTTTATAAAATTCTCAAATATCCTTACATCATAAAGAAGTTCTTAATTGTTTTTAGAGAATAAATAATGAACAATAATAACTGAACTAAATTTGGGCCTTGAGAAATCATTTTGGGCCCAATTATGAAACCCTAGGTTTAAATGTATAAGTTCCTAGATTTGATCGTCTTCACGCTTTCGCCTGAGTTGCAGAGAAGAAAGTAAAGATGCAGATATTCGTGAAAACCCTAACGGGAAAGACAATCACTCTCGAGGTAGAGAGCAGTGACACCATTGACAATGTCAAGGCCAAGATTCAGGACAAGGAAGGTACTCATTCTATCTACGCATTTAGGTTTTATCATTCGTTCATCATCGGCGATTGAAACCGATAATATCTCTACTATTGAACAGGCATCCCTCCGGACCAGCAGAGACTGATCTTCGCCGGTAAGCAGCTTGAAGATGGCCGTACTCTTGCCGATTACAACATCCAGAAAGGTAACCATCATTCTTTCTTTCACGCTGCTTCTCCGATCGGATCTTACGATTCTAATAATGTATCTGTATATTAATATTGTGTAAAATGTTCAGAGTCTACATTGCATCTAGTACTGAGGCTTAGAGGAGGTATTATAGAGCCTTCCTTGATGGCATTAGCTCGTAAATACAATCAAGAGAAGATGATCTGCCGAAAGTAAGCTTCATTTTCCTTTAAATTCTGCCATTAATTTGATGATTCTGGAAATGTTTTACTTATCCAATCCCCTCATCTTCATTTGCTTAGGTGCTATGCTCGGCTTCATCCTAGGGCTGTAAATTGCAGAAAGAAGAAGTGTGGCCACAGCAACCAGGTACTGATTAATGATGACTGTAATTCTCTGCATCAATCAATTGATATATTTATATATATATATATATATTTTGTGAATTTGATTTTGATGTTCTTGTTGTATTTCACAGTTGAGGCCTAAGAAGAAGATCAAGTAGATCATTGTAGTTGATTTCTTGAAGAAGAAGGAGAAGAAGACCCAATTGCATTTCTCTTACTTTTTGGAAACTCTGTTTTGTTTTTTTTGATTGATTTTGTTTTGGACAAATACTTGCTAGTCTGATTGATGTATGGATTCTGGGTTCAGTTTGTTGCAGACAATTATTATATACAATTTCATCTTTCTATTAACAACATTTTAAGCTATATTTTGTAATCCAATAGGATAAGTAAAATGAATAGGTATTGCTTTAATGTTTTCATTCTCACTAAGAATGCCTTTATTTCATTAAAAATATATTTTTGTCAAAAATTTATTAGGTTTTTTCTCCACAAATTAGATTAGAATGAATTGGAATTAGTTATATAATTTCACATCAAGGTTTTAAACCTCTTTTGTAGAGAGACAATCTCATCTTTTATGATGAGTTCACGGGAAACAATTTTCATTTTGTTGTTGTGACGGAGGAGGATTATATGATAGGAGGAATTATTGTCTCCAGAAACACACTGCAATTTATTACTATCAATTTGATAATAAAATACAAAAATTCAAATCACACTAACAATGTTTAGATATTGGGGATCGGTTCAAAGAACCAATTTAAAGAATTCAAGGAAAAATCACACTAGTGAAGTGTTGATGAAAGGACTGAAAGCAAGGAAGGGTGTGAGAATAAAAAGAAACAAATCGAAAATTTAAAGAATTCAAGGCAAGTTCTGAATAATGGTGGTCAAACTGTGGAAGCTAATTCTGATGAGTTGATTCTACAAAGGGTAACCGAAATAAGGATGAGCCGGTTAGATCTGAAGCTGAGAATGGATCGAGTGAAGAAGAATTTGATTTGATAAGAAGTTATTGTGTGAGGAAGAAGTTGAGGATCAGGGTTTGGGTGAAGGCAAATCTAAGGAGCAGGGTAAAGAAAAGGAAAAACAAATGGATTGTTACGGTGGGTGAAACTTTTGGATAAATGATTATAGGTTTACTCAAATATTAGAACAGGTCTGGGCTAGCCGGATTGAAGGAACTGCAATGTTTCAAGTTGCTAAAAAACTTAGACCTCTAAGAGTACAATTGCAGAAGTTCAACCGGGTTAGGTTCAACAACATCTCCATCAAAGTTACTGAAACTTGAGAAAATCTTGAAAAAGTGCCAAGGCAAATCTTTTGCAACAATTTACCTAGCATTCTTGCTAATCTAGAGAAGAATGCGCTGAGAGAATTCAGAAAATTAAGTGTTTATGAGAGTTTTGTTAGATAGAACTCAAGGCAGAATTGGTTGTCTTTGAGAATAGAAATACATCGTTCTTTTATAAAAAATGTTCAACTTGAAACATTAGAAATCGGGTGGTCATATTAGAAAAAGATGATGGAGTGTTGCAATTGGACATAAACAGTTTCACGAGAAAGCAATTATGTGCTACAAGGAATTGATTGACACTAATAGAGTAAATTTCAGCAAAATTAACTACCTTAGCAGAATTAAACTGAAGCAAATCGGGTATAATGATGGCAACAAGTCGATGGAGAGGGTAACGGAGTAGGATGTTAGACAAACAATGTTCCATATGAATGGGGATAAGAGCCCTGGGCTAGATGGATTCAATGCAAAAAATTTCAAAAGTAAATGGAGCATTATTGGTAAGGATATGGCAATTGATGTGTTGTAATTTTTTCAGAATAGAAAGAGGTTGAATCAATTAATGTTACCATTTTAAATTTTATTCCTAAAAATTTTACACCTAAAAAAATTTAAGATTTTCGCCCTATCTTTTGCTGTAATGTTATTTATAAAATCATTTCGAAAATCATTTCCAACATGTTTAAAATCGTAAATTTTCTTGCATTGTTAGTCCTGGGTAGTCAACATTAATTCCTGGCCGTTCTATATCCTTTAATATACTTCTTATGCAAGACATTCTTAAGGGTTATGATAGGAAAAAAATACTCCTAGGATTGCTATTAAAGTTGATATTAGGAAAATATTTGATTTCATTAGATGGGATGTTATTCAAGATTTTTTTTAATTATTTTTGCTTTTCTAATGTGTTTGTGGAGTGAATTATGTAGTGTGATGTCCACCCATTTCATTATAAGTATGAATGGTGCCCACAAAGGATTCTTCAAATGTAAAAATGGTGTTAGGCAAAAAAATCTCTTATCATACATATTTGTTATAATCATGAAAATCTTCATGTATCTTTGTCTATTATCCTTTTGGAGGAATAAATTACCCATATTTGTTTTATATATGACATATTTATTGTAGCGCATGCGAATGAGGACTTCATTAAAATTTAAAATAATATATATTTTTTCTTTTTTCTCTCTTTTCAAAACTCATATAATAGGCTCAATCTATATTATTATATTTTTTTCTTGAGTCAAGATGTTGATGGTTTGTTAAAAAAGTGTTATTTACTTGTATTTTTTTTGTGGGGTAGTTTGTATGTTGTATTTTTTTTTAAGTGTTAAAATTCTTAATTCCTAAATTTGATTGCTTTTAAAATTAAGACAAAGAGTTGTTTTTATTATAATTTTAAAATTTTTATATCTTTCTTTCATTTCAACTAAAAAAAAAAAAATAATACATTAAAATGTCTAAAATATTTACATTAAAATGTCTAAAATATTTTTATTACTTAACAATACAGTAAAACTGTATTGAAACAATTTTTTTTTATTAAATCCAAATATTATATATAATTAATTGAAGTACATTTTAAAATATTATTTTATTTAAATTAATATTTGAACGGATATAATAATAATAAAAAGGTTTTAAAATAAATTTAGAATTATATTTTGACTTAAATCCAAGACGTTAACATATTTTTAAATTTTATAAAATTTAAAATAAGATTAATTCAATATTTATTTAATGATTTAAATAATTAAGTAATTGTCAATTTAACAAAAGATTATTGAATTAAATGTATAGAAAAATTTATTAATATACATTTTAAAATACAATTTTAACTGATTTAATGAGATATTTGAAAAAATAAAATTTTAAATAAATTTTGTTTCAAATACAGATTTAGACATCAACATATTTTCATTTTTTATAAAATATAAAATTACATTAATGTATTAATTAAGAGTTTCAATAATAAAGTACTTTATAAAACAAAAGATTATTTGAATTAAATGTGAATAAGCATTCATTATCCATAGTTATTTTTTTACAAGTAAATAAAATCATTAACTCCAATTAATTCATTTTTTTGACCAAATTTCATTTAAAGTACTTGAAGCTTAAAAAGCTATGATATAAACATCATAGAACTAACAAAATACATTGAGACTATATTGAAGACTTAAAGATCACAATTGATGCTTTCTATTAGGCATCATGATGAATTAAGACAGTAAATAATACTAGTAGTCTGAATGTTAACAAAGAAGTCTTAATGTTAACAAACTACATGACATCAAAATCCATCATTTGATCATGCTCCTCTGTTTACAGGCTCAAGTGCCTCCACAGTAACCACACTGTTTCCTCTGATTACCTGAAAATTAAAGAAACAAAGTAAGTCACTTGGTGAACTAACAAGAAAGTTTATATATATAATGATATGATGATGATCATCAGAGATTTAACACTTACCACCATCCCTATGTCATTCTTCTCATTGCCATTCAACTCCACTGTGTTATCAATAACCAGATTCATAAACTGGTCAAATCCACGCAGTGTACCAACCACAGTTCGATTCGCATTCAGCTTGACTTCATTGTTGTTCAATACAAATTCCAAAAGAATAGTGACAATGTTTAGATATTTGGAGACCATTGTCAAATTTTAAGACAAAGAAGATTACAAAACCTAATGGATGCTTTTCAAGAACATGTTATCGAAATGGTGCAAAAGAACAAGTTTTTCAAGCAAAGAATATTACTTTCAATCTATTTAACATGAATAATCAACAATACAAATTCCACAAGAACAGTGACATTGTTTAGATATTGAGATATAATTGTCATATTTCAAGGCAAAGAAGATTACAAAACCTAATGAATGCATTTCAATATCATGTTTCTTTCTCTCTTAGTACTCTTTACTAGCAAAGAATACTACTCTAAATCTAATTCAAGCAAATGAAAACATGAATAATCAACCATACAAATTCCATAAGAACAGTGACAATGTTTAGATATTGGGAGACCATTGTCAAATTTCAAAAGATTACAAAACCTAATCAATGGATTTCAATATCATGCTTTTTATCTCTCTTAGTACCCTTTTACTAGCAAAGAATACTACTTTCAACCTATTTCAAGCAAACGAAAACATGAATAATCAATCATACAAATTCCACAAGAATAGTACTTTAGATGAACTTACTTTGTAGCTGCTTGTCCATATACCTGCCGCAAGCAAAGATCGAAGAAAACAGATAAAATTAAGATAAAGAACGATAAAAGAGAATAGAAAGAACTCGTTGGAAATGATAGTAACTTACTTCTTAAGATCCGGAGGCTGTCCTGATCTGCTCATGGCGAAAGTGATGAAGGGAGATCGAAAAATGCAGAGAAGAAACCCTAATCGTTCCTTTTCTAAGAGAGTATCTATAATCGGAAAAGAACAGCGAAACTTCAATTGGGCCCTTAATAGCAAATATAAACTATTGGGCTTGGGCTGGTCGGTCTATTAAATTAATTCAATTGGGCCCGGTCCGGTCAATAAAAAGGATTAATACAAAAATTAAGGGGTGTTGCGAGAATCGAACTCACGACCTCTCGCACCCGAAGCGAGAATCATACCACTAGACCAAACACCCATTTATTTTACTTAAATTATTTATAAATAAAAAATCTAAAACTAATGTGCTTTAATTATTTTTATAATATACTGATATGAGCTGGACAAAACGGATTACACGCAGTGGATAGCAATCAGTACATGTAACTTCCCGCTGAGAGTGATAACGAGCTTCTCTTCTATCGCCATGGAAGCCACCTTCCAATTCTCAACTGCTGTTTCTCGTAATTTCTCTGCAATTCCGGCTCATTCGATCACTCCGTATGCTGTTCTATCCAATCCGAGAAGATCATCCGCCATTTCTTCTTCCTGCATCGGCTCGGCTCACTTCATCGCCTTCTCGTCAAGAAATTCATTCACTGTAAGACACAGCTAAACATATTTTCGTATTTTGTGCCGAAATTCTAGATGTTTGACTTGCTTTGCAGAGAGAGATATGGAGCATAGTAAATTCTAAAAGCGTCACTATGAGACGAGAGATCCGCGGAGTTGTTAGAGCTGAAATGTTTGGTCAGCTGACGAGCGGCCTAGAATCTGCTTGGAATAAGCTCAAAGGAGTAGGTAAATTATCATCTAATTCACGTATTTAACATGTTCATTCCTAGAATTATCCTATGGATTACTTTACTCTTTAATTTAGAATTGGCATAGAAATATCACGAGTTCAGTCCCTATTTAGCGTAGCATGATGATAATTTACATATCGTGAAATCCTTCGTATTATATTATAGCAAAAGCTGTAACTGAACTATGTATACAACTAAATCAGCATGGACATGAAAGTTGTGTTTTATATAAATGACATTTGGTGGAGTATCCTGAATGACTTTAATCGTGTTTTTATGCTGTTCTCTGTGGAATTTATTTGTGCCTTATAGATGTCTTGACAAAGGAAAATATTGCGGAACCAATGCGAGACATTAGAAGGGCACTTTTAGAAGCTGATGTAAGTGATAGTTATGTACACTCATAAACTGAAAAGCTCATTTAAGAGGGCTATCATTATTTGCATTGCAGGTAAGTCTTCCAGTTGTTAGAAGATTTGTCCAATCTGTCAGTGATCAGGCTGTTGGTGCTGGTGTGGTTCGAGGAGTGAAACCAGATCAGCAATTGGTCAAGGCATGTAAATCCAGTCTACAAATGTCTGTTTAATAAGATCATCTAAAATAATTTTGCACCCTATTTTATTTTGTTACCTCTTTAGAGTATAAAGTAATTTCTTAAAATGTGTTTTCCTCTTTTAAGAAAGTTGAGTTTCTGGAAACATTCCATGAAGTTTCCTTCTACAATGTTTTGTTACAGAATCAAAGATCTAATTTAATTTAGTTCCACATGCAGACAGTACACGATGAACTGGTGAAATTGATGGGAGGAGATGTATCTGAATTGGTTTTTGCGAAATCAAGCCCTACTGTAATTCTCTTGGCTGGTCTCCAAGGTGTTGGGAAGACGACTGTTTGTGCGAAGCTGGCATTGTATCTTAAGAAGCAGGTGCACCAGTAGCATCTCTTCACTTCGTCTCCATCTCATGCAATTGCAAACAAGATGGATGCATTGATGAATCCTTTATTTATTTTTGCTTAAAATCAGCTTAAGTGTTTTTTTGTTGGGTCTATATTGTCCATAACTCACAGGGTAAAAGTTGCATGATGATTGCTGGAGATGTGTATAGACCGGCTGCAATTGACCAACTTTCCATTTTAGGCAAACAGGTATATATAATAATATAAATTATCACTATCTCCTTAAACAAGAAGTTTAAATATACATGTAAAATGTTCTTATTTGATTGCTTATTTGCACCTTCAATAAAGTTCAGGGGGCTTTGTGACCTTTATCAAAAAAATAAGCAGTAACTAATAAAGATATTGAAACATCGGAAACCCAGCTACAATTGAACAGAAGCTAGCTGAATAGACTAGGTGGTTATGTGAGCTAACTGTCTAATGATAGGGGTTCTACATTATTGATATTTTCATGTTAGGTTAAGATTTTGACCATTGTACAGTGGACTTGGTTTGAAATTTTTGCTACTAAAATTTAATGCCCATTTCTATTTTTTATATTAAAATGTAAACTTTTAAATCACAACAACTAAAGGAAAGAGATAAAAGAGAACTGCATATTTTTCTCTAAAAAATAGCAGAAAATTAGATCCTATCTTCTTAAAGAATCCCATCATGTGCAACTTCATGCAAAGTATTACTATCAGAATTTTCTCTAAATGAGTAAAAATTGACTTTGACTTTCCATTCCGATGATATTTTACTAGAAAGCATATCCTTTCATGACAGAGCTTTTTGTTGTTTTTGTTATTATCCCTTATTATAGCTTAAGAGATTGGTGTCCTTTCTCTTATGAATAAGCTAGCTCCTTAATTTGTTGAATGTTGTCATCATTTAAATAACCTAGTACATGTATCGGAACATTTCTTAAATATTCATGCATCACTTGGGATTTATAAGAACCTTTCTGATAAACTTTAAAGCAGTACTTATATTCTTTGTGTTTATATCATATCACATTCCATTTAAGAGTGTGTTGAAATATCACTCATATTCTGACATGCTTCTGACAGGTGGATGTCCTTGTTTATACAGAAGATATTGGTGTTAAGCCAGCAGAGATAGCTAGGAGAGGTCTAGAGGAGGCGAAGAAGAAGAAAGTAGATGTAGTCATCATGGATACGGCTGGAAGACTTCAGGTATATTTACAGCCAATAGTTGTTATAGCATATTCTAGAAAATTCTGCTTAAATTTGATGACTATTCTGTTTAATTTTGGGGATGCATTGTTGACCATTGTGTTATTGCAGATTGACAAGACAATGATGGACGAATTGAAAGAAGTAAAAAAGGTACTGAATCCTACAGAAGTTTTGCTAGTTGTGGATGCAATGACTGGTCAAGAAGCTGCAGGTAACAGTCACTAACTTGACTATTTAATGTTACATGTGTCGCCTATTACAATTCATCATTATCTTTGAGTATGTGACTAGTATGTTAATGCATTCAAATTTAATCTTGAATTAATATTTTTTTTGAAAAAGTTAAAAAAACGCAAGATGCGTTTAAAGAATTACATATGGAAAGTAGAAGAGAAACAAAAACAAAAGAACAAAAGGAGAAAAAGAAGTCTTACTCCTCATTTCTCTCAATTATGGACTTCTTGAACCTTGCTTATGTGTATGAGATAATTAGTTATGTCTCCAATCTGAAAGATAATGATACCAAACATATACTAGTTGTTTTGTTGGAAAAAATAATATATACTAGTCATTTTGTGGATTTAAGTGCTAGTAGATGAGGCAAAGTAGTAATTGACATATAGAGCTTCAAGGGGATATGAGATGCCAGATAATTGATGGTATCTATTACTTACTATTTATTAGTGGTATGTTGGTGGATATTGAAGTAGATGATCATTATCCTAAACCCAAAGCAGAAGGTTAAAATAAGAAAATGGAGTAGGCCTCATTATCTGCTCCACCACATCGGTTTTCATGTCCTGATACCCTCTTCATATTGTCTTTCTTCTCTTTTCAGCTTTGGTCACAACATTCAATCTTGAAATTGGAATTACGGGTGCCATTTTGTCAAAACTAGATGGTGATTCTAGAGGTGGGGCAGCATTGAGTGTAAAAGAGGTTTGTTTGTTCTTTCTTGGGGAATATGATATCTAGGAAATATTGATATCTTAAGTTCTAATTTACCGAATCTTTTGCACCATTTCTTGGCAACTAATTGGTTACATTTTTCTTTATTGCCATCAAAGGCAATAAGTAATCAAATCTCTGGATCAGAACCATGTATGTCTTCATTTGCATGTTAAAGTTAACAAGGAATTCGTCTCAAAATTGAATACTCTTAATGTGCTAAATGTCACTGAAAGATAGGGAAGCATATTTGGTATATGAAAACTTTGTGCTGCAATGGAATATTCCAATGACAGTTCCAAAATTCTTCCAAAGATGTTCGATATAGATAATCAATACACATCAGAACCTGTTTCTTCTCCATTGGGAATTAAATGTTCTTTGATTAGCGAGTAGGAAGCCTCTTCTTGTGTTCATTTTTATTCTAATGAAAAAGTTGACATCTTTCAAAAAATGAAAAAAAAATAGCGAGTAGGAAGGAGATGATGGAATCAGGTTCTTCTATTACAACCCTATTTATGCAACTTTGGAATCAAGTTGGATTCTTATCTGTTTTGTTCTTTTTATTATTATTGTAGAAGAATGGTATTAACTATCAACTTTGTAAGTGTGTTACTCATACAAAGAAAATATAAATACCATAATAAGTGGTCCATTGCAGGTTTCAGGAAAACCAATCAAGCTTGTGGGACGAGGGGAACGAATGGAGGACCTAGAACCCTTTTACCCAACTCGTATGGCTGGACGTGTTCTTGGAATGGGAGATGTCCTTTCATTTGTTGAGAAGGCAGAAGAAGTTGTAAGTGCCCATCAATTTTCTTTCACTCTTTCCTTTATACAGTTCTTGCTTGACGCCACTGACATTTTTTTTTGTTTAGATGCGACAAGCAGATGCTGAGGATCTACAGAAGAAGATCATGAGTGCAAAATTCGACTTTAATGATTTTCTCAAGCAAACACGTGCTGTTGCACAAATGGGTTCCATGAGCCGTGTTATTGGAATGATTCCTGGAATGTCTAAGGTATTCGTTATTTTTTCTAGGTCAGAAAGGGGTGAAGATTTGGTGATTGTTTGTAGCAAACATTGAATCCATAAAGTTTTTTGTGTTTGCGTGTGTGTGCAGGTAACTCCTGCTCAAGTTCGTGAAGCTGAGAAGAGTTTACAGATGGTGGAATCTATGATTGAGGCCATGACCCCAGGTAATATTTCATTGTTAAATTAATGATTTTGGAAACAACCTTTACTTTTTAATTGGACATGTAGTTTAACATTTATTGCGAGTATATGATGTAATATTAAATTTGCATCGTCCAAATGATAGGAGTGTGTGCGTAGATCATCTTGTTGCAGCTTCCTTCATTATCATCCAACTTTTCTGTCAATAATTCATCACTTCTTAAAGCTATTTATTGTGAATCAAAATTGAACAGAACAAGTCTATTGCTGCAGGTGTTGATCTTGCATGATCATAATCACAATTTCCTTCAACACACAAAAAAAAAATCTTCTTAGTTTGTGGACAACTGCACATTGCTTATTTTAGATGAAAATACTGCCTTGATAGAATCACATTATTTATGAAGAAGTCCAAAACATCTCTTAGTGAATATGAGAAGGTTGAGACGATATTTTCAATCTTCTAATCATCATTTCCTTATCGAAATATCTTATGTTCCGCTTGTTCCATGCAATCTACCACCATATGATAATAGGATGGTAAACCAACTTACCAATCAACCCAGAGCTCCCAAAATCCAGCGATCAAGATTGACATAACCCCATAGAATGGATATATAAGAGATGCCATTTTTTTTTGTCAAAACCCATTTCCAACTGCACCTTACCACATATTTAGGAATCTAAATGTAGACGCTAGATATAATATTATATATCAATTTGAAAGATGTGGCTTTCCTTTATTAATCCAGTTAAACTTGTGTCTCTTATAACCCTCTACTTGACTGTTCCTTCATAGAGGAAAGAGAGCAACCGGAACTTCTTGCTGAATCACCTGATAGGAGGAAGCGTGTTGCACAAGATTCTGGAAAGACTGAGCAGCAGGTGTACTTAAATTGCTGGTTATTTCTCAATATGAATCTTAGGCCTTAGCTCATATATACTTTTGCCACTGTCTAGGTGGGCCAACTTGTTGCACAACTGTTCCAAATGCGTGCCCGAATGAAGAATCTGATGGATGTAATGGAAGGTGGGTCTCTTCCTGCTCTAAACAACCTCGAGGAGTCCCTGCAAAAGAAGGTACTTTCCTCTGCATACAGTTTTATTCCACACTTATTAAAGTGGTTTAGGGGGTTTTGGTGCCATATTGCATTGAGTTGAAGCCCGTAACCTAAAATTTTGATGAGGGGAAAGGGAGTGCGTATATGCACAATGGTGAGATTTCAGAAAGAACTAATTGAACCTATCTGAAAACTTTTAATTTGTCATAGTCACTATCTTATTACAAAATCATATAAGTCAAAATTGATTGGATCATGATCCAGGTTATAGTGAGGCTCTATTTGGAAACATTTTTTTGCTTATGAACATGGATCTAGATTTAAATGCATAAACGTTTGATCAGATAATTTTGTACAATTGGGGCTTATTTTGTACAAAGATAATTTTTGGATCATTATCCAGATTAGCAGATTAGTATGATCATGTTTGTGTTGAAATTTCTACATGTTGGAATATATTAGTCATTTGATATTTTTTGTGGTCAGGCTCCACCCGGTACTGCAAGGAGGAAGAGAAGATCAGTAAGAAGAGTTCCCGTAGCTTCAACTTGATAACCTCTTCGCCTCAAAACTTAAGACACAAACGCGTTCCACGTCTATTGGCTTTGGAAGGAGATCACACGAAAAAGCATTAAACTTTGGTGGGTCTAATATTTTCTTTATCGGGGTTGAGAATCATCAAGGTTAGCATTGATTTACACTTGCTATCTCAAATCATCTACAAATTTGTCTCAAATATGCTTGAGTTGTTTGTTTAATCATTATTGATGAGTTTGTAAGTTGTAATGGTTTGTAGTTACAGGCTGATGTTAGTTGACATATTCTAGAGTTTGTAAAGGTTTTTAGACTATGTTGAGGTGAGGTGGATGCATATTTGATAAGTTATTAGGATGATATTTTAGTTATGTTAATACTAAATAGGCTTAATTGTGAGTGTTACTGTTAATCTAAGAATTTATTTGAAAACTTATATTGCTGAGTGCAATTTGTTTTAAATTGAAAAAAAATAAAAATAAAACTGAAAGGGCAGTTGAGTCATAATGTTAAAAAATTATTTTTGTGGTAAAGACGATTCAGTTATTAACAGCCTCTAAACTCAAACTGCCAACACTTGAAGGATCTTATTATCTATCATCCACTTTTTCCTTAACCTCCTTTGGAAGCGCAATTTACGACATAAAAACAGAATAGAGAGAGAAGAGAGGGAGGAAATTCTTATTGTTGAAAGAGAAGAAGAATGGCAAACTTGTCCGATGAACCGTTTCCGGCCGTGGATGTGAACGACGTGCTTGCTCCAGGTAGCAAGAAGACTCTTGTGGTTGATCCAGTTTCGGCGACTATTGAGAACGAGGTAAAACTAAAATAATAATAATATATTTGCTTTGACGTCCTTAATTTTGTGATTGACGTCAATTATAATATTAATAGGAACGAATTAAAGCGGTTAAACAACAAGAGGAGAAGGAAACAAACGATGCATTACGACAACTAAAATCCACCATCATTGTCTCTGCCATTGCTGTTGCAGTTGTCGGAGCAATATACGCCATAACTAGGAAACTCAGAGAGAAATGAACCTTGTTCTAATGCAGCCAGAATATTAATTACCCTTTTCTTTTTCTTTTCTTTTTTTCATTTTATACTGCTGCTCAGATTGTTAGTTATAATTAGGTTAACAATGAGTCAGTTTCAAAATAACGGTTTTTAGTAACTTTTTTGTATATGTGATGATAATTGCAATCTGAGATTTTTCTTTATTAATTAATACTCACACACATATTATAATCTGAAATTGAAGGTCCTTTGTTCTAGAATTTAACTTTAATGCATTTCTACATCTTGAAAGCAATAGAAGTGGAGTTGGGAGGTGGTAAGAGAACGGCTCTACATAGCAAACCCTAGGGTTTGATTAGACCTAGAAAGAAATGATGATGAAGAAACCAAAATGAATTGAAGATGAGAGAATAAAAAAATATATCATTCAATTGCATTATAACACTGGAATACTAAATAATACATATCTAGTTATAGTAGTAAAAGCAATATTAACAAAAGTTAATTCACTCTAAGCTCCTTAAAAAAAATGGGTTGCTTTCAAAAACATATGTTTTTGCATCTAAATCAAAATTAGAGTGAATTCAATTTTGAAATGTTATGTGATGTATGTTTAACTTGTAACATAGATGTGGTATTTCATAGAATAACTTAGATGAAAAAAGAAAGCAACCATGGATTGAATAGAAGAAGATCAACTTTCTAAAATTTTTACAAAGCAAAAACCAATAGTGTCTGCCTAAATCTCCAAAACTACATTAAAATCATTCAAACATAAGGATCATCCTTGCTTTTGGAGTCCAATCTAATTGAAGAAGAAGAACTTGCTACTGCCATTTCATCTTGGGAATTAGAAGATTTAGGTTGTTCAATCACATCACCAATATCCAAGCTGTCTGGAAGATATTCACAACAATCATCTATGTCCATCTGTTCAAAACACCCATTAATATTTTATCTATTGTAGAAGATACACATAATGAGTTATTATTATTATTACCTCAAGCTGCCTTAACATTTCAACAGTTGCTTCCAAGTCTCCCTTATTAGCCAAAAACACCTCTGCCAATGATTCTTCTGATATACCTGGAAATATCATCTCAAGGTATGTCAAACCCATATCAAACTCTTCTTCCATATTTGTCTCTTTATCATCATCTATTGCGCTTCTTCTTCTTCTTCTGTTGCTGCTTTCGGATGTTGAACCATCGAATAAAGCTGCTGTTTGCTGGTACTGGTGGTGGTTCAAGTTTACATCTTTAAGATCATCATTTCCCATCAAATTGTAATCAATCTCTTTCAATGCTTCATTTCTTCTTGAAAGGGGAATGTATGGTTCAGCATATGGGTTCAGCGAAGAAGATTTTCCAGACTTCATTGCACTGTTGCATTTTTATTAATAAGCCACATACATATTGATCATGAACCCTAATTGTTCCTCTCATCAATCAAAGAAAACAAATATGTTTTTGTTAAGAAAAACTTAATGCATTCCGATGAGTTGATACCAACAGATCAAGTTATTTAATATATCAAGAAATCAAAACTCACATGATGACCTAATAATATGAATCAAATGAAGAACAATCTTGACAGTGGAATACATAACATGATTAATTAAGAAGATTATAGAAATCAAAACTCACATGATGTTTTGTTGAATTATAAATAATCAGAATTCTTCAAGTCTCAACAACACTTGGCGATCGCCTTCATCAAGAAGATAACTTTCCTTCTCTCAAGAAATCTCGCCAAACTTCATCCCCTTTAATTCATCTTATAAACCAAACAGTTTTGTAAGAAAAATAAAATAAAAATAAATAAACCGTCCAATTCTGTAATCAATGGGCAAAAACACTTAGATTCAAATAAAATAAAATAAATAAATTGAGTATTTTGTAGATGTAACACAAATTATCCATAAAAATAAAACTGACCCGTTTTCTAACTTTTATTTTAAAAGATTATAATCGCAATTACTAATCATTTTGCAACTCTGAATAATTTATTTATTTTTATTGACATAAAATCTTCAAACAATAATAACAATATAGTTAGTTAGTTAGCTAACAGCTTTAAGGTTTATGGGAGAGTGGCAGTTGAAACCACCCTTTCAAAATCAACTTTCTCATCTCTTAATAAATTCTTTATTCTTTCTGATCTATTCATTTCCATTATTCTTGAGATTTGTTCTTGAAGAATCAAAGATGGCTTCCATGATCCAAATACAAACGTCAATCAGCATAATGGTTTTCCTCCTGTGCACGGGTGTCTTCGTTACCTCAATAATACTAAGCCAGCAAACCTCCACACATTGCGAACATTACGCGGAATTACCTTTAATAATCATGTCGTCTATCCTCTTAGCATTATCTTTTCTCGGTATATTCTTAGCCTACAAGGGTGTGGAATGGATACCCTGGTTGTGCGGATGTGTCCCCGCGTATGTGCTCATCATCCTCATGTTTTCTTTATCCATTTACGCGTTAGAAGTCACTTTAAAGACCCCCATCAAGGGCTATACACATGGAAATGACAAGAGTTGGATTAACAACAGGGTAAACAATAATTGGAACAAGATTAGTACATGCCTTGAACAAAACAAGATTTGTGATAATACTGATGAAACGAATCAAACCGTTCTCTCTATACAGGTAATATTATTATTATTGATTTGAATCATATATATATTTATGATTATAAGTTTAAGGATTAATTAATTTTGTAGACCGGATGTTGCAAGCCGCCGGATGATTGTAACTTTAATACAAGCTCAAATTCATTATCTACTAATCCCGATTGCACTAAGTGGAATAGCGACCCGAAAGTGTTGTGTTATGCTTGTGATTCTTGTAAGATTGGATGGACGAATAACATCGGATGGAATTGGAAGAGAGTGGCCATCATCGATATGATAGTTCTCGGCCTCATCGCTCTCACCGTTACAATTAGTACTTGTCTATATTATATGTATCATAAAAAATATAGTTAGTTTCTGGTTTTTTAGGAACATACACTATACTACTACTTCTACAGTTCTACGTACTTCTTTTGGGTGTGTTTTTCTTTAATTTTTCTGTTTGACAGTTAAATAGTAAATAGTACTCTTTCCGATTATCAAGTTCTTAATTTCACAATTACACTAGTAATATCATATTCATTTTCCTAATTTTGAGTAGTATTTCACTAAATAATATAAATCTTATTAATGTTGCATAGAATGAGAGAAATATTGGTTGTATTTAACTATTTATACACAATATAATAATGTTATAAAGTAATAATTAGTTCATTATTAGGGAATGTTTTCCATAAGTTTATTTGGTAAATTATTTAATAAATATGTTTTGGGAAATAAATTGTAATCGAGCCTAATTTTAATATAATGCAATATTTTTTTAATTAATATATCATTAAAAAATCATCCAAGTTAAAATGAAATTGATTTTTTATATTAATTTCCATTTTCTATTTTTCTTATATAATATGTTGTTTTATTTTAATACATCTTTCTTTGTAGATACAACATATTTTGAAGAATCATTTCCTTTTGAGCTAGTTCTTTGTATCCATCACACAATATAGTTCATAGAGGAGATGTATAGAGCATTTAAAAGTTATTATTAAATAAATTGAACTTAAATTACACCAAAAGATCATGTGTTTGATTCTATTGGGAAATGACATGAATAAAAGAACTTTTTCTTTTGAACACATTAATTATGTGTTCGAGTCATAATTAATTCTCTTTTAATTCTCAAAAAGAATTTAATACAAATGACATGAATAAAAGGATTATAAGATTAAATGGTTTCAACCAATATTGGAAATTAAATTTTGGCTCCCAATGATAAAATAAAATCGCTAATATGTTTATAAATTAAAATATTTAATCTAATTAAAAATTTTAAGAATAAATTAATTATTTTAAAATATTTTATTCTAAATTATGATTGATTATGTAATTAAGTATTTATTTATTAAATATTTTAATAATTATTTTATATAAAATGTAGTATATTATATTTAAATTAAAAAAAATTAATCTTATTTTTTTAAAATATAATCATTATTTAAAAATATTTTATTCGAAATTATCATTGATTTTAATAATTTTAAATATAAACTAAATTTATGAATTTCATTAAAAAAATAAAAATCATACTATTAACTTTTTTTAAATTATCTATACAAATGCAAAATAATATAATTGAGAGTTTTTTAAGTTTAACCACAAAATATTACAAATAAAATGAAAGAAAACAAACATCAAACAATTGTTCACCAATTATCAAAAAAAGAAACAATTTAACAAATATGTTTTCTTTAAGGAAAACCTAATGCATTTCGATGAGTTGATTCCAACCAATCAAGTTATTTAATATATCAAGAAATCAAAACTCACATGATAACCTAATAATATGAATTAAATGAAGGATTAAGAAGATGACAGAAATCAAAACTCACATGATATTTTGTTGAATTATAAATAATATCTGATCGGAATTCTTCAAGTCTCAACAACACTTGGCGATCGATCGCCTTCATCAAGAAGATAACTTTCCTCTCCTCTCAAGAAATCAACCAAACAGTTTTGTAAGAAAAATAAAATAAAAATAAATTAAACGTCCAATTCTGTAATCAATGGGCACAAACACTTAAATTCATATAAATAAATAAATTGAGTATTTTTGTAGGAGATGTAACACAAATTACCCATACAAAATTAAGGTATGTATAAAATAAATAAAATTTACCCATTTTTTAACTTTTATTTTAAATCATTTTGCAACTGAATAATTTATTTATTTTTATTGACATAAAATCTTCAAACAATAATAACAATATTATAGTTAGTTAGCTAACAACTTTAAGGTTTATGGGAGAGTGGCAGTTGAAACCAGCCTTTCAAAATCAACTTTCTCATCTCTTAATAAATTCTTTATTCTTTGTGTTCTATTCATTTCCATTATTCTTGAGATTTGTTCTTGAAGAATCAAAGATGGCTCAAGCCAACAATCCCACAATCCAAATGCACGCGGTAATCAGCATATTTGCTTTCTTCCTGTGTGCGGGTGTCTTGGTTACCTCAATAATGCTAAGCCAACAAGCCTCCACACATTGCGAACATTACATCGAACTACCTTTAATAATCATGTCATCTATCCTCTTAGCATTATCTATTCTCGGTATATTCGCAGCCTACAAGGGCGTGGAATGGAACACCTGGTTGTGCGGATGTGTCCCCGCGTCTGTGCTCATCATCCTCATGTTTGTTTTAACCGCTTACGTGTTTAAGGCCACTTCAACGACCCCCATCAAGGGCCATACATTTGGAAATGACAAGAGTTGGTTTAACAACAGGGTAAACAAGAATTGGAACAAGATTAGTACCTGCCTTGAACATAACAAGATTTGTGATAATACTGATGAAACGAATCACACCGTTCTCTCTATACAGGTATACTTATTATTATTATTATTGATTTGAATGATCATATATATATTTATGATTATAAGTTTAAGAACTAATTAATTTTGTAGACCGGATGTTGCAAGCCGGCGGATGATTGTAACTTTAACACAAGTTCAAATTCATCTTCTACTAATCCCGATTGCACTAAGTGGAATAGCGACCCGAAAGTGTTGTGTTATGCTTGTGATTCTTGTAAGATTGGATGGACAAATAACATCGGTTGGAATTGGAAGAGAGTGGCCATCATCGATATGATATTTCTCAGCCCCATCGCTATCACCGTTCTAGTTAGTACTTGTCTATATTATATGTATCATCACTGAAGAATGAACAAAAATATATCTAGAAAATATCATTAGTTTCTGTTTTTTAGGAACATACACTAGTACTATTTCTACCTCTTTTGTGTTTTTTTCTTTAATTTTTCTATTTGACAGTTAAATAGTACTCTTTCCTATTAATATCAAGTAATCTCATATTCATTTTCCTCATTTTGAGTAGTATTTCACTAAATAATATTAATCTTATTAATGTAATTGTGTAGAATGAGAGAAATATTGGTTGTATTTATACACAAGATAATAAATGTTATGAAGTAATTAGTTCATTATTAAGCAATGTTTTCCACAAGTTTATTTGGTGAATTATTTAATAAATATGTTTTGGGAAATAAATTGTAATTGAGCCTAATCTCTTTTATGAATGGAGTAAAAGAATTGCAATATTTTGTAATTAATATCTCTAAAAAATCAACCCAAGTTAAAATGATATCGATTTATATATATTAATTTGTATTTTTGTATTTTCCTTATATAATATGTGGTTTTATTTTAATTTATAAAATGACATTTTATTTTTATTACCATAAAATTTTCATTCTATAAATATAAACTAAATGCAATTAAAAATTACAAACAAATATTTGGTTTGTTGAAAACGCATCGAGATCAAAGTCTAAAGACAAAAAGCTAGCAAGGACATATGAATGCGAGTGGGGAGTGCGGTAGAAACGCATGCTAGGGACGTGTGCTAGGGAGTAGTATAGCGCGGTAAGAATTAGTACCTTGTTTATATAATTATGTGAGATTAAATTGGAAACTAATTATATTGTGAAGATAGATCTAATTATTGATGACATTTTATTTGTCTATTATATTAGTTTTCTGAAAGTTGATTACATATTCCATGAAGAAGAAAGTAACAATAATATATGACATTAAAAAGAAAAGAAAACAAATGCCATCAATAGAAAGTTAAAACTAGTTGAGTTAAGCAATCGACCATAAATTAACAAAAATAAAATATAATTTGAGATCGATGATCTTTATAACTATTTTCTTTATTCCTAGTACATTCAAATTTGGACTTGTAAAATTAAGAACCATAAATGACAACTTCTTTAAACCAATTTAATATACCTTACAATTATTTGTTATAAACATAATAGATAAAATTATAATAAATTTATACAAACAACAAAATAATGCCATTGTTGCATACACATTATATGTTTATAATTTTACAGTATAATAATAATCATCATGAAAATAAATAAATGAATTATTATCACATCTATGAGAAATTATAAAAATAAGACAAATGAAATATCAACCCATCTTTTTATTATGATGCAAATAATGTCAAATATATTTATACAGTATAAATTAACAATGGACGCATATTATATTTTATCATTTAGTCAAATAATAAATTCATAATATTTTTAAATAAAATAACAAAATAATTAAATATAAAATATGTGGTTATGAATTTTGTAAAAGCCCACCTCTTACCCCTAAGGCCCCTATTTATAATTAAACTTTAGACTCATTTCGAATAAAATCAAATAAGTTGAAAATGTTTAAATAATTTGTTTGTGTGTATGTTTTTCGAATTATGTTTGCGGCTGAAGGAGGTAGAGGAGGGAAACGTAAGAGAAGAAGATGAAAGAGACCGAAATTTTTTGTTTTGCTTCTCAATTTAGAGCTCGTGTAAGTTCTTAAACCGTTTTTTTTCATGTATTTGAAAATTTTCCGGAATTCTGATAGTGAATGAAAACGACATTCAATTCTTTGATTTTGTATTAAGACTAGCTCGTTTCTATATGTGATGATGAGTCTAATTACGAGGAAAAGAAGGTTTTTTTCATCCGCAATCATCGAAAAAGAAAAAAGACAGACTAATTTGGACGTTTGAGATGATCTGAAAAAGTAAGAATTGGTTTTGAAATTTTTAAAATTTGGTAGTGCAAGTCTTTTTTTTTTTCCATTAGGTATTTATGTTTGTTATCATATATACATGTCTAGATAGATTTAGGGGATATTATGTGTTTTAAAATAAGTTAAAGTTCTGTTTTAAAAAATAACTTAGTTACATTTTAGTTTGTTAGAACAATTTTTTCTCCTAATTTCTCGAGAAATAATTTATTGACAATTTAAGATGCACTCTAAGTAACGCCTACAATTCTAGTTTAAAAATAAGATTAGAAATATAAATGTATAAAGATTTACATGTTTGATATTTATAAACACAACATAAAATTGCCCATTTTCTTGATCTTTTATTTTAAGAGATTATCCCAATTGTTAATTCTTTGGTGACTTTGTACAATTTATTTGTTTTGATTGACATAAAATCTTCAAACCATAACAATATAGTTATTTACCTAACAACTTAATAACCATCCTTCCTGTGTATCAAATAAAATATATAATAGGGTTTATGGGAGAGCGGCAGTTGAAACCCCCTCCCCCTTAATTAATTCTCATTCTCATCTCTTAATAATTCTTTATTCTTTCTGTTTCTATTCATTTCCATTATTCTTGAGATTTGTTCTTGAAGAATCAAAGATGGGCCAAGCCTACAATCCCATACATTTGCTAATCAGCACATTGGCTTTCATCCTGTCCACTGGTGTCTTTATTACCGCAATATTGCTAAGTCGGCAAGCCACCACACAATGCGATTATTTCCTCGACCGACGGTTAATAATCATGTCATCTTTCCTCTTGGCATTCTCTATTCTCGGTATATTCGGAGCCTTCCACGGTATGCAATGGATCCACTGGTTGTGCGGATGTGTCGTCGTGTCTATTGTCACCATCCTCATGTTTGCTTTATCCCTTTACGCGTATGTGGTCGCTATCAAGAACCCCATCAAGGTCAAGGGTCATAAGCATGGAAATTACGAGAGTTGGCTTAACAACAGGGTAAACAAGAAATCAAACAAGAATATATAGTACTTTCCTTAAACAAAACAAGATTTGTGATAAGCATAATGGAATGAATACCACCTTTTTCTCTATACAAGTATTATTATTATTATTATTATTATTTGAATCATATTTATGATTATATCATGATTTGAAATTAATTAATTTTGTAGTCCGGATGCAGCAAGCTCTCGGATGATTGTAATCTTAACACAAATTCAAATTCATCTTCTACAAATCTTGATTGCACTAAGTGGAGTAGCGACCCGAAAGTATTGTAAGATTGGATGGAAGAATAATATCAGATGGAATTGGAAGGGGTGGCCATTATCAATTTTACATTTCTCTTCCTCAAAGATTTCAACATTATAGTTGGTACTCTTCTATATTATGAATATTAGTGAAGGATGAACAAAAATATATCTAGAAAATATCAATAATTTCTGTTTTTTTCAAGGAACATACACTACTACTAATACTTTTGTGTTTCATTTTTCTTTTAGTTTTGCTTAATGACAGTTAAATAGTACTTTTTTCGATTATCTAAGTTCCTAATTTCACCATTACACTAGTAATCTCATTCATTTTTCTCTCTATAATCCAATACTTATAAAAATAAAAAAATTAAATAAAATATGCTAATAAAACTTTATATTTTAAATTAAAAACTAAATTTAATGAACGTGAGTGAGGCATTTAACTGTATAAATTTAACTTTTTAACTAACTAATTTTTATATATATATATATATATATATAATAATTCTTAATTTTCAAAGTGTCAGAATTGTCGGGTCGAGAGTTGTGGTTAATTTGAATATATATGTGAGAGTGAATGGATACTTGGGTCGGATTGTGGGTTGACCCGTCCACAAACTTCAAAAGGTTAAAAATAAAATTTAAAATACTATATTATTGTTTTGAACTTGTAATCTAACAAAAACAAGTACAACCCTTTAACCAAGTGTGATTGACATGTGGTTAATTTGAATATATATGTGAGACTAAATTGATACTTTGGTCAAATTAACCACAACTCTCGATCCGGCAATCCGGAAACTTTGAAAATTAACATCATTATCTATATATAGATTAGTTAGTTAAAAAAATAAACTTATATTGTTAAAATGTTCCACGTTAATCAAATTTGGTGTTGAATTTAAATTATAAAGTTTTATTAGTTTAGTTAGTTAAAAAGTTCTACTTGTTTTTGTTATGTTGCAAATTCGAAATATACGTATAATATTTTAAATTTATTTTTAACCGTTTAAATTTTATGGGCGGGTCAACCCACAATCCAAACTAAGTATCCATTTATTTTTACATATATATCCAAATTAATCACAACTCTTAACCCGACAATCCGGATATTTTGAAAATTATATATATATATATATTAGTATTTCTATAAATAATATTAATCTTATTATTGTTGTGTAGAATGAGAGAAAGATTGGTTGTATTTATACCAAGATAATAAATGTTATGAACTAATTAGTTTATTATTAGGGAATGCTTTCCACAAATTTATTTGGTGAATTATTTAATAATTATGTTTTGGAAAATAAATTGTAATTGAGCTAATTTTTTGAATGGAGTAAACAAAATATAATGATAAAAAAGAATTACATTTTTTTTAATTAATATCTCATTAAAAAACCATCCCAAGTTAAAATGAAATCAATTTTGTATATTAATTTGTACTTTTCAACTTTCTTGATATAATATGTGGTTTTATTTTAATTTATAAAAATGACATTTTATTTATTTTTATTACCATACAACTTTCAATGTATAAATACAACTGAACATAATTAAAAATTACAAACAAATATTTTAAATATTATACTGTTAAGATATGGATTTATTTTTTGAAATATATATTATGTGAGTTTAAACTGGAAACAATTAAATTGTGCAGATATATCTAATTAATTATTGATAACATTTTACAGGAAAATTGGTTAAATACTCCATGAAGAAGAAAATAACAATAATATATATTTTTATTCATATTTTAAAACCTTGTTTTTTCTATAACTAATTCTTTTTTATTCATAGAACATTAAAATTTTGACTTGTATAGAACCTTAAAATGTCAACTTCTTTAACCAATTTAATTTACTGTTAACTTATTTGTTACAAACATAATAGATAAAATTATAATAAATTTAGACAAACAACAAAAAAAAATTATATATATATATATATATATATCATTGTTGCATACACATTATATGGTTTATAATATTTATAGTATAATAATAATAATGAAAATAAATAAATGAATTATTATCAAATTTATGAGTAATTATAAAAAGAGGAGGGAGAGATATATAAAATTTGAGAGAATAACTTGTGAATCAGATTCTATCACGTCATTTCCTTTCTCATTCTCTTTTTTCAAATTCCCTAATTTTATCCTTTCTCTTAAAATAAAGTTTAGGCACATCCAGTAATAAAATTAAAAAGAGAAAAATAAACTAAATTTTTGACTTTTTTCGCCTTATTCTTATAAACTCGCCATAAATTGATATAAATAAAAATACAAGTACTAATCAGAAAATCTATTTCATTATAATGATGTTATTTATATAGATTGCACAGGAAATCCCTTTTACAAAATTAAATTTTAAAAAATTGATAACCAGAAATACAAAGAGAATTGGTCATTTTGTCTTCCCTAAATCAAGCAACAAAATTATAGATATTCAGGTTTATAATTCATTTAGAAGAATGTAGATACATTAAAAAGTTCACTCATATATTTTTCTTAGTAGATATAACATATTTTGGAGAATCATTTTTATTTTGAGCTAGTTTTTTTGTATCCATCACATAATATATGTCATAGAAAAGATGTATAGAGTATTTAAAAGTTATAACAAGACCTACAGAAATCTTAATCATTTGTATGTATACTTTTATACTAATAATACATATATTAGCCATATTGGCATGAATAAAAGGATTATAAGATTGAATGGTTCAATCAATATTGGAAATCAAAATTTCGGCTCCTAATAATAAAAAAATCGTTTATATGTTTATAAATTAAAATTTTAATCTAATTAAAAATTTTCAGAATAAATTAATTATACTAAAACATATTTTTCTAAATTATCATTAATTATGTAATTAAGTATTTATTTATTAAATATTTTAATAATTATTCTATATAAATTAAGGTAGTATATATAGAATTATATATTTAAATTAATTTTTTTAATCTTATTAATTATTTTAAATACAATCAGTATTTAAAAATATTTTATTCGAAATTATTATTAATTTTAAATATAAATATAATTTATGAATTTTATTAAAATAAAATAAAAATCAAATCATACTATCAACATAAATTAAGGTGGTATATATTTAATCGTTTAAACTCAAAAACATAAGCATGGCAAAAAATTGAAAGAAAAACACACATCAAAAAATTGTTCATCAATGACAAAAAAATAAAATAAAAAAATTTAACGAGCACGGAGGTAATTGAGATCCGACCCCACAACCAGTTTACCCAATGAAACCTCCCTGAGCAAAATAGGGGTCCAACGACTTAGACCAATCGAGTTTACCGTCTTTATCCATACTTCCCAACATAGGTTCCAGCATAACCCACTAAATATTAGTTATATTTCATAATAACCTCAAAATCGTAGTTTACTTCATCACAGTGTAAGAGCAAGCAAGAACATACCAAGATTTAGAGTTGGGGTGAACTTGAATTTAATGTACTAAATTATATAAATATATATGTATCAAAAATATTATCATATTTAAATAAGTTGAGCTATGGGAGTTAGACGTATCTCATCTCGTACATTAACATTATATTCATATATGTGTTTTTTTTCTTCCGGATCTCATTCAATACAATTAGAAAATGAATGATATTCGTTATTAAAAGAGAAAAATTTGAAGACTTTCACTATATTGATTTTGAATTATAGAGACCGCAAATGGATAACTTTCACTAGTTTGACGATCCCTCTTTTAAAAAAATGAAGATATCAACGTCTTAATTCCTTCTATTTTTTTTGTTGCAGATTCATTTTCCATTTTTTATATATACATATACACAATTTTAAAAATTAAATATTTTATCAAACAATTATAATATAAGTTAAAAAACATTAAAAAAGTACAAGTAAATACTTAATAGAACAATTAAAGATTTAGAGTACAATGATGAAAAGTGGAAAGAAAAAAAATAATAGTAACATGATAAATTCACAAAATTCTACATTAAATCAAACATACGTAAAATCAATTATAAATATATTATATATCATTAAATTGACGATTATACCAATTACAAACATGAGAATTAGAAAAAATTTAAACAAAAAAGAATTTTACCTATTTGGGAATATGTTTGTTTGCAAACGAGTTGTGGAGGAAATTAAAAAGAAAATCAATCGTGAATTATGGAAAAATTATGATATATAAAAGATTTGAAATATATATACCTAGGCAGTATTAGCATGTATATATAGGATAATAGTTCAAACAATATATTTGATTAAGCGTTTGGTTGAAATTTTTATATACAGTGTTTAAATGTTATATAATTTATATATCTTGTACCTAGTCAAACCAGTTACAAAGCAGTATAAAAATTTATTTCTAAATTTACACTTAAATTAGAGTCTATTTTTTAGGGGAAATTTGACGAAATAACCCTGATAATAGGGTTATTTCCAAATTTAATATAGGTAGGATAATTTTTACAAATATAACCTTTTGTCATGGGCAAAAGACACTTTTACCTCTCAATTAAAAATATGAGTTTCGTTATTTCCCAACTCCTTTTCCCTCACTCTCCTCATTTCAGTTTCCCCTTTCTCCCCCCGACCCTTTCGTACCCCCTTTCTATCTTCTTCTCCCTCGACGATCCAAATGAACCAACGAAATGAAGGAAGTCGATCGATCATCCCCCGAGGCAACACCGGAACTCTTTCATCATTTTAGGTGAGTTTTTCCCGTTTTTCCGTCGTTTTCCTTGCATGCATGCTGAAATGGAAGAATGGTTTAGGGTTTTAGCATTTGGTTTAGGGTTTTAAGGGGTGTCTGAATGGTTTAGGGTTTAATATGCATATGTTGTAGGCGTCGCAGGCAAATATGCATCTGTCACAGGCAAATATGCATTTGTCGTAGGCGAATATGCATTATTTGCCTCTGACAGATGCAATTGTCACTTGCGACAGATGCAATTTTCGCCTGCGACAGATGCATATTCACCTACGACAAATGCATATTCTCCTAGGACATATGTCTTATTTGCTTCTTTAAAGAAGTGGTATTTGCTTTCATTAGTCTGACATAATGTTTCTTTACAGATGGAACCAACCAAAAGCAAAACAAAAACCAAATTCGTTATTGAGAACTTTCCTGGCCGTGTTTCATGGAAATCCACTTGCACCTACTTGTTAAAGATGAAGAACAAGTTAATAACCTTGGTCTTATGGATAGGGCTTTGCAGACTCAATTCCAACATATATTGAAAGCCTTCAGGAACAATAATCCATCAGATGCTGATGAGGAAAAGCATCTCCAATTCAAAGGGGATAAGTTTCATGGTCAATGGTCAGGAGCTCTACTAGGCATGAAGGAATATGCCTTGGTGACATGCCTCAACTTTGGAAGATTTCTTGTGATCGAAAACTGGCACGTTGAAGAATGTCCATCCCTAGTCCGCAAATATTTTGGGGGAAAAACGATTGTTAGAGTGAATGAGGTTCAAACAACTTTCCTTCGATGCTCTGATAAGGAGGATGCATGGAAGATGGGACTCATAAACCTGATTTACTAGTGTAATTGCTTGTCATTTGATTGTATTGTGAACCGGGCAAAAATGTACGACTCCATCTCTCCACTCCAATTTGTTCCAAATATTCAGCAATCCTAGGGTCTTTAATTTTAATCCTGTCAAAATGCAGATGAAATATGGACTCGGTGTATGCGCGAGAAGCCAAATCAAACTCAACGTGACAGTTATTAGTTTTAAATTTGACCATAATATTCATTTTGATTTGGTATGTGCATGCACCGTGATGTTTTTTTGGGAAAACTACGGACAAGGCATTGACAATACTTGGGTGTTTATCGGATATGAATACGAGATCCGTGACTGATTCAATTGTCAACCTTAGTTGTTGCATGAAATATGTTCAGGAGTTATTATTCTCCGAATCAACGATGCCAAAAGCAACGAGAAATAGTTGTTCATCCGCATCAAATGCTATCGCAACTAGTAATTGACCTTCAACCTTTTTCTTATGAAAGTTGGCATCAACGCATAATACAGGACGACAATAGCTTATGAAACCCCTAGGGACAAACATATACCTAAAGTGGCCTTGCTCATCCGTCTGGATGTCAGTTATGGTACCTGAGTTCTTCTTCTACAACATGAACATGTATGATGACAATTTACCATAGAAATCCTCCACAGTTCCTCGCACCGCCACTAAAGCCTTTTTCCTACACCTCCAAACCTTATTATATGTCAGATTTAACCCATAACTTGTATGCATGTCTTCCATTATTTTCTTAGGTATGTGGTAATGGTGATGGTCCATGTACTTAAGTTTGATGCACTCCCCAATTACCCATGATGGTGTTTGCCTCATATTCTCTTGCCTCGTCAAAATTGAGCATGTGTGTTCTTTTACAAATTTTCGAATCTCAAACATCTCCGAGAATTTTCCTTTCTTAGCACGCAATTTCCACTTGCAGTTCTCATCTAGACATTTTACAAACCAAAGATCTTTTGTTGAATTCTCCACTTTGAGAATAAAATGATTAGACATCGCATGTATATGCAACCTCAATTGTATTTCTTTTTTGTTATAAAAAAACGTACCCACTTCCAATCCGCTTTCAATGGTTAATTGAACAGGTGTTTCAATCTCGAGTGGTTCATATGAGAAGTTCTTGGTTCCCTCAGTATGGATGAATGTTTTCCTGGCATGGGAAGTGCTTGGTTTCAGGGTGAATGACCTACTCTTGTACTAGCACACTGTCTCAGACGTAAACATTGGACTTGTACTTCTTCTACATGGTTTTGACTTGGGAAGACATCTTGTTGCTCAAATACATCTTGCTGCTCAGATACATCTTGCTGTCTTGGAAAGACATCTTGATGCTCAGATACATCTCGCTGCTCAGATACATCTCACTGCCTTGGAAAGACATCTTGCAGCTCAAAAACATCTCGCTGCTCAGATACATCTTTCTGCCTTAGAAAGACATCTTGCTTCTCAAATAGACATCGCTGCTCTGATACATCTTGTTGCCTTGGGAAGACATCTTGCTGCTCAATTATGTCATTTTTTTGGTATTTTGCTTTCTTGAGTTGAAGGTATTGACTTCTCTACTAAAAAGATACACATTGGAGTACGATGATGGGGTAGTGAAGTCGAAAGTTCTTGTAAATAGAACGCCACATCGCTATCTCGAATGATTGTCGCAGGAGGATAATTCATCATAAACATATTATACTTCACTTTGAACACTAAATCATATCTTAATTTGTCCACACCAATAACATCATAGACAAAGGAAACTAATTCTTCATATATAGCATTTTGGGGTAGATTCACACCACGACATGAACTTGAGAAAAAAGAACTAACACCACCATCATCAGTTTCCAATCTCCATCAAAGAGGAGAAAAACACTCACATACATGTGATCTGCAATTGATAAAAATTCACAGAAGTGAGTGAGTGTTAGTTGTGCAAAATGTATCTATCGAAGGCGAAAAATGCATCTGTCGCAAGAGGAAAATGCATCTGTCGAAGGAAGATGCATCTGTCGCAAGAGAAGATGCATCTGTCGCAGACGAATAATGCATCTTCGCCTGCGACATATGCATATTTGTCTGCGACAAATGCATTTTCGCCTACGACAGATGTATCTTCGCCTTCGACAAATGCATATTCCACCATAAAACCATTCAGCCACCTCCTAACCTAAACATAAACTCTAAACGCTAAAACCCCAAATCATTCTTCCATTTCAGTATGAAAACGACGAAAAACGGAAAAACTCACCTGAAATGATGAAGGCGTTCCGGCGTTGCCTTGGCTTCCTTCGTTTTGTTGGTTCACCTAAAATGATGAAGGGTCAATGTGTTGGTTCGCTGCGATCATGAAAGGGAATACCAAATGGGAGAAAAGGGGAAACTGAAATGAGGAGAGGGAGGGAAAAGGGTTGGGAAATAACGAAACCCATATTTTTAATTGAGGGGTAAAAGTGTCTTTTTCCCATGGCAAAATGTTATATTTGCAAAAATTATCCTACCTATGTTAAATTTGGAAATAACCCTATTTCGTCAAATTTCCCTTTTCTAAAAAGTTCATCCACTCTTCGTCTCCGTCTCTCTAGTTATTCCTCATTTTTACTTTTCATATTATATTTAAATTTGTTTTTATATTTAAATCTATGTTATATTTAAATTTGTTTTATATTTTAGTTTCATACTTTATAATTTTATTTTGAATAGGCTGATCCTAATGCACATCGATTGACAAACAAGTATCTTCCATTTTACAAGGATTGATGTATTGTATTTAGAAAAGATGAAGCTAATGATATAGAGTATGAAAATGTTGGAAAAGAGCCTACATTGAGGTCAGTTAATGCAAGAACTAATGATGTAGAAGAATGAAGACCGGGTAAGATAAATAAATACTTTATATTTGACATGTTATCTTAAATACACTTTTTGTAATTATACTTTGCTAAATCTATATAATTTTTCTATCAAAGAAGATAATATATGGTGTCAATTTTATTAACTATGTGAGTAGTGTGAGTAACTTGGTTGTTAATCATTTTATTTTATAAACTAGATATATTTTTAAATGAGGTAAAAGAAAATTATTTATTATTGTAGTCAAGATTTAATATAGTGGTAAGAAATTTAATTCTTAAATGAGATCTAAAGAGTTTAAGATTTTCCCATGAACAAATAAGTAAAAAGAACTATGGGTGAAAAGCAAAGTTTCAATATTAAACATGAACAAATAACTATCTTTGTTAACATCATTTTATAACATAACAAAAAATGTGTTCACAAATTTATGGTAATATTATTTTATAACATAGCATTTTGCGTTCACAAATTTATGGTAACATTATTTTATAACATAACACAAAATGTGTTCACAAATTACAAGCATTATAAGTAATAATAAAAAAAATACATTTATAAAGAGAAATAAAAAAAATTAAGTAAATATTAATTTAACAATTAAATTAAATTTATATAAATATAAAGAACAAAAATGTCTTTTACATTTTATACAATATTTTATACTATCAACCAAACAAAAAATTATAAAATCTATACAATTTATAACCCTCTTATACTTTCAACCAAATACAAATAACATATATAACTTATACCTCTTAATACCCTTTACAACTTATAACCCATACAATTAATACATATACATATAACTAATACCATATAACAAACGCTACCTAACATACTCGGAAAGGATATGGATTTTTAAGTGAGACGCTGACTCCGCATCTTTATGACACATTCTATAACGACTCACCATAATGCACTAATTTTTCATACATCTATCATCCGTCAATATCTTTCCATGCACAACACTCCATCCAAAAAATTAGATCTTAAATGAGAATTTAGAGTCCCACAACTAATTCTCTCATATAAGATTATAAGGTCCATTTAACTAATTCTCTCGTATAAGATTATAAGGTCCATTGCAATTAAATATAAGCCATGACTAATCTTAAAATTATCAATATATTGTCAAAGCAAAATATCATATTAATAAGATTTAACTATCAAAATATTAAAAATGGGAAACCATTCTCTTTCTTTGCCAACACGATTGAGATCCTAAACTCAATCGTTCGTGAAGCCATCACGTTCGTGGTCATCGGAGGACGACCCGATTCGGGAAAATTTGTCGGGATCCTCATCAATATGTTCTGTGTTTCTTTGGTTCATGTGGAAAAAAAAATAATGTTCCTAGTTACATCTAAATTCCTTGCTGCGCCTCTTCCCTTAGTTTGATGTACTATATGAATTCCTTAAGAGACTAATAGAGTAAAGACGAATCTGAATTTATGAACTGATGTCATTCTAGATAATATGCCAATCCATTTCCGGCCAAGTTTCAATTTGGTTTAAAATAGAATTTAATTTTAATTCACATGAATAATCCTAATTTTCTTATAACACATGCTTACTAAAGTTATTGTATTTTTGTGATACAAAGTTAGTTTGAAAAGGAATATTTTGTTATAAAAATAATATAAATAAAAAAATATGTGGACATGACTACACAATACAGTTAGACAAAAGTTTAACTGTTCAATAAATTTAACATTTTTTTACAAATTTATATATATATATATAAAATTTTATAAGTTAATAAATAAATTTAATATATCTATCCAACTTTATAAATAAAATTAATATTTTTATTTACAAATTTTAATCTTCAATTCTTAGCTCCATTCAAACTTTTAGTGTTTCAAACAAACATAATTATGATTATGGATAACAAAATTTATATACATCAATAAAATATTTTTAAAATAATTTATAATTTAAAAAATGATATTAATTAAATTAATAAATTAAAATATTATAATATAATTGGTTTTAATTTATATTAGATAAATTTATTTATATTTTTAATTTTAAAAATTAAAATTAAATATTCTTATATTTATTTTTAAATATATATGTATTCTAATTATTTTTATTTAATTTATTTATTAGGTTATTTTGTAATATATAAACTATATAAATTTTTATAACTATTTATTTTTGATAAAAATAAAAATTCAAAATTTATTAAAATATCTAATTCTTTAATTTTGTTCAATTATTTTATTATAATTGTTATCTAATAAATATGTTTCATTTTTAATTATTTATATTATTAGTTATATATAAAATTAAAAACTTTTTTCAATTAATGGTTTTTTCTCATAATAAATAAAAACTAATATATTTATTATTAAAAAAAACAATTTTTTTATAAATTAATAATAATTGTGTTTACCTTTTTTATTTATTATCTGTTTGTAATATAATTAATAATATTAAAATTATTATATTTATAATTATAAAATGATTTAAAATTAGTTTATTAAATAAAATTTAAAAAACTTATTTTTTTCTAATATAAATTTTAATAAGCATTATAATATTTTAAATTTTTTATATAAATAAAAAATTATATTAATATAATAAAAAATAATTTTATTAATAAAATATAATTTTTAAATATTAATATTTAACTGACGTTTTTATAAATTATATTTAAAATATAATTAATAAATTATATTTATGTAAATTAATATATAATTATATATTTTATTAATTAATCTTATATATTATTATTTTTAGAAAGTAATATAATTTTATAATTTTTTATTTTAATAAATAGAAATTCTATTATAATTGTTTTTTAAAATAATTTAAAAAATTAAAAAACAATTATAAGTTAGCTAAATTATATAATTAATTTTAAATGTATATTAAAAATTAACTATATTAATCATAAAAATAATAAAATTTTATTATTATGAATAATATTTAATATTTAATATTTAAGAAATAAATTATTTTTTAATTATTAACTTTAATTCTAATTAAAATTTATTATTTTAAATGAATTCAAATTTAAAATAACGTTATTATTATTATTATTTTAACAACATTATTAATAAAAAAAATTATAATGTTTTATAAATAAACTAATAAATAATTTAAATAATTATTATTTAAAAAATAGAAAATATATAAAATTATAAAATAAATAATAAAAATAAACTTTTTATATGTTATTTATTATTATTAGATTCGTTGTTAGTCATCCCTTAATTAAAATAAATGTTAAATAATTTAAAAAATTAAAAAATAATTATAAATTAAGTAAATTATATATAATTATTTTTTAATATATATTAAAAAATAATTATATTAATCATAAAAATAATATAATATTTAATATATATATATATAATAACTAATTTTTTAATTTTTAACTCTAATTTTAATTATAATTTATTATTTTGAATGAATTGAAATTTAAATAATAATAGTTTATTATTATTATTATTATTTTAAAAACATTTATAATTTTAATAATTTTTATAAAAATAAACTAATAAATAAGTTATATAATTATTATTTAAAAACTATAAAATATATGAAATTATAAAATAAATAATAAAAATAAACTTTTATATGTTACTGTATTTATTATCCTTAATATTTATTTTTAGAAACTTTATTATCCTCTCTTAATTACCCATTTTTAACTAATTAAATTAAATTTTAAATATTTTAAAAAATCCAAAAATAATTATAAATTAGCTAAATATATATAATTAATTTTTAATATATATTAAAAATTAATTATATTAATCATAAAAATAATAAAATTTTATAAAATTTTATTATTACGAATAATATTTAATATTTATGAATTAAATTATTTTATAATTATTAACTCTATTTTAATTATAATTTATTATTTTAAATAAACTCAAATTTAAAATAATAATAATTTTATTATTATTATTATTTAAATAACATTTTTTTATAAATATTTATATTTTTTGAAAAATAAATTAATAAATAAGTTATATAATTATTATTTAAAAATAGAAAAGGTATGAAATTATAAAATAAATAATAAAATAAACTTTTTATATATTATTTATTATTGTTAAATTTGTTTGTAAAAACTCTAATTCTTTTTTAACTAATTGAATTAAACACGTTAAATAATTTTAAAAATAAAACAATTATAAATTAGGTAAAGTTTTATTATTATAAATAATATATAATATTTATGAAATAAATTATTTTTTAATTATTAACTCTATTTCTAATTATAATTTATTATTTTAAATGAATTCAAATTTAAAATAAACTAATAAATAAATTATATAATTATTATTTTAAAAAATAAAAAATATATGATATATGAAATTATAAAATAAATAATAAATATAAACTTCTTATATATTATTTATTATCCTATATATTCGGTTAAGTTTGTCTTTTAATAATATTTTCTTAATAAAAAGTTTAATATTTTTTTAATATTTGAGCATGTATTAATTAAAATATTATATAATAAATAAAAATAGTAATAAATGTTTTATTATATATTAATTTGATTTATAAAACATATAACTTATAGGATATATATTTTTTATTTAAAAATCTCAAATTTATCCAATTATTATTTATTTATTTTATAATATAAAAACAAATCAAGCTTACTTTTTTAATATAGAATATTAATTAATTTTATTTATGCCTAAATTAACTATTATATTTAAATTACTTTTTTCTGATTTATTTTTTAGTTTTAAAGTGTATTGGATAAATATGTTGAAAATAAATATTCAAATGAAAATAACTGAATTATAAATACTTAATATGTATATTATATTATACAAGTTATTTTTTTTTTATAAAATATGAGACTAAAAAGTATTTAAACATTATTTTATTCCACATCATTTAATTATTTTTAAATATTAAAAGTTATTTTATTGTAGTATGGAGACAAGTCATGTATAATTGATCAACTTAAATGTCTAATTTGAGTTAGTCAAATAAATTTATTTCAAATAAATAGTTAAGATTATCACCGACTAAAAAATAAATAAATAAAATGAAAAGACTATGATTCTTTGGTAAGTTCTTCTCTAGTGGTATGATTTAATTCTCAAAATCTGTAAAGAGATGGCTAACACAAACTTTAAAATTAAATGAATACATGAATTTCAAATTATACTTTGATTCTAATATGTTAAGTCGATGCTTAATTAGAGTGTAAAATGATACTTGGATAACTTTTAGTATTTTTGAAATCACTTTAATAATATAACCAGATTAAGAGAACTATCCTTATCCTTATTATTATTGTGACATTATTATATTGAATAATGATTTTTAGAGAATAAATTCTGCAATATAAAATAAATAAATGAGATAACTTAAGATTGCATATTGGTAGAAAGAATCAGATACATAACATGTTTATTTTTATTGTATGGCTCTCATATAATAATATAACCAGATTAAGAAGAGATATGATATGCTACATACAACATGGGACTACTAAATTTACATTATTATTAATAGTTGTCGCCTCAAAGACAATATATTTTTTTTATTCTCTCTAATCCGATTCACTGTATAGATCCACGTGTCGATCATTCAGTGGTTGCACTGGCCTACTGTTGCCCTTGCACTTGGAATCCAGTGGGGCCTTCAGAAGCGCCACCTGTTCCTTTGATATTGATCTCACCTGCAGCAAATTACATTTCTCATTTTATTTTTTATTATTTATAAAAGAATATAAAGATATTTTAATTGATAGTTAAATAATTAAATGGTTTGAAATGGCCCCAAGCCTCTTCTAATACTATTTTTGATTAAATGATTGTGGATGAAACAATGTGTTATTCATCCCCAAACATGGCCAATGATTTTGTTTTAATTAGTTTGATTCTAAGAACAGGTAAATTTACGGTTTTAACCTTTCCAAGGATGACATATTTGATATTTTCGGTGCATGGAGGAGTAGTAAGAGAGCCGACGTAGTGGTAATACTTGCGAGTGCCCCTCTCCAATTTTGGGGCGTTGAAACTTTTAACCGCAATTTGAGAGACTTCATTGGATCCACATTGTTCCTTTGCCAACTCTACCAATTGGTTTTGCATCTAAAAACGAAAATAAAATCAAACATCGAATTACCCATTATACCCTTGTCACACGATTATTCAACAATTACCTTAGCAAGGAGGGGATCAGCATTCCCTATTTTGTAAAGTACTGCAATAACTATTCGGCTGCCATCTGTAGCTACATGGAATAGTTGAGATTCTGCATCATATCTGCAATTTTTATATATAAGTTTAATATGGGGTTAGTATTTTGATTAATAATTTAAATGATTTGATATATGAAACGGTAATACTCACTGTTTGCCATCGATGGTGTGTTCGGATGGGGTGTGAAAGTTAATTTGTTTGAAGGTGTAATCCTTCTCTTGAAAGTTAAATCCTCCAGCATTGCCTAAATTCAACTATATGTAATAATAATGAAACTCTTATCAAGGTTTAATTATCATGTACATTTAATATAATAATAATAATGATAATAGATTTGTTGCATTTGATGGATAGAAAACGAACCTCAACATAGAATCTGCGATTGATTAATGAAGCATTGACAACTTTGTAATCCCTTCCCAATGACTTCAAGTCCTTGTTAGCTTCCATTTTGTCTTCGTCTGGAATGTCTATCGGTGACTGCGATTTCCCCGATTGACAAGTCTCATAACTCGGGCTTAAGCTTCCCCATTTGTCTGGACCATTATCGCCCGAATAAGAGAATCCTGGACTCATCTGAAGTTCTATTTTTGTGGACCACATAAAAAGAAGAAAAAAAAATAGTCATCTTAATTACGCATATTACACTATATACAAACAAGGGTATTTGCTTATCGAATTGACCCTAGCACAAGGGGTTGCACTCTATCAAAAGTTTATTACGTTTATATTCTTTTAATATTCAACTCTGTACATCAAATTAGACAAAATAATTATAAAACATAATATAATAATTATTAAACAAAAGTTGAAACAAGAAAACGACCTTAAATCCGTTCATATCAATTTTGATTATATAAAATATTTTTCGGATTGAATTGGGTAGGAAATTTGAGCATAAAAATATATATACCCTCTTCGGACTTGTCATGAGCATGGACAACAAGAAGCAGTGCAGAAGCTAGAAGGAATAAGTGAAAAGTACAATACACCATTATTGTTTTGTTGAAATCCCCCAATCCTGATCGAATCTCAAACTATGTTTCTTTCTTTAAGGTGATGAGATATATCCCTTCAAAATTATTTTCTATTTCTCAAGAAAATTATATATATAAGTATCTGTTTTATCTCTTCTCCACCAGCTAATTTTACATTACACACCAAATGAATGAATGACAGGGAATGATTAGCCAATAGTTTCTCCCTATAATTAGGGATCAATCACTCTGTCTATATTTATCATCCAACCTTTTTTTATTTCTTTTTACATAATTAATTAATAAGGGTGACAGATTAAAAAAAATTTGGGGAAGAAATGGGGATAAAAAAAAAAGTGTGAGGAGAGAGACAATTTTTTAAATTTTTTAACGAATTAGATTGTGTCAGTAATTAACTAACTAATATATATAACTAATATATAGGAGAATATTAACTAAAAGACGTGACTTATACCTGGTATATATTAAGTCATTATTCAATAATCTGTATTTAATTATGATATAGAGCAATAATAACATGGTGTAGAAAATATTGACGAAAAAACGTGACAGGAGACTTGACAAATGTTAAGTCATCAAAAAAAAAAAATTAATTTAAAAGGGTAAACTAATTTATCACTAATTAGTTTTAAAAATAATTTCATATTAAAATATTCCATTCACTATATCATATTTATATATAACACATGTTTTAAAAATAAATAGTTTTGATGAATTAGTCTAGTATTTTAAATTAATATTTTTTCTCTTATAACTAAATACAGATTTTTGAATAATGATTTGCAAATTAAGTCAGCTCATCAATATTCTGAGACACCTTATTACCGCTCTATCATTATTATTATTATATTAGTTAATTGAACTTAAATAAATAAATTTTAAATATTTAAACAACTTTTGTAACTAAATTTCATTTATAAATTAAATATGATTAAAATGTAGTATTAATTTAAAAATATAATAATAATTTCTTAATTTGTAAACATATATTACCATTAATTTATATATATATATATATATATATATATATATATATATAATATAATCATTAATTATGAAATATAATAATAAATTGCAATAAAAATAAAAATAAAAGTGTAGAGTAAAAATACCTAACCTCATCAAAAGCGTGTTGATATCATCAGTCACTACCATCCATCATCGAGATTCATCCCCTTCCCCTCATATCTGAAAGTGGGTTGGCCCTGAAACACATGAACTTTTTCCTTTTCCATCAAAAACTATCATGGCCAACATCTTCATAAAAAATAAAGCATAATATCTGCAAGAATCAGTCAAAAAAGTTCCAACAATTGGGTCTAGCTAAAACATGGACAAAAGCTTTTTTAAACTACCAACCAAGATTTGAACATTAGATCCACTTAAATAAAAATACATAGATTATCAGATATTCATCTTTGCTTTGTCTGAAAAAGACTCAAAACAAAGCATTGAGCACTTTTGGTATCCAAATCAATCTGCTCGGGCTATCAATTCAGTCGCTAAATAAAATAGTTTTTACCAAACAAAAAATGTATTCGTTTCTCAAACTAATCGAGTAACAGCTACAAATATACCACTATGAAAACATTTTACTTCGCAAAGAACTCAATCTTACTAATTTAGTGAACATTTGAGAGGCCAAGCACATACCTGGGTAAATGTTATAAATATGTAGTAAGCCCCTCTAAATGGTAGTCCACCACTACATAAAGGTTCCAGTGGAGCCAATTGTTCCAAATTGCACTTAGATGTAACAATGTGGGGTCCAAAGCGGCATTGAGGTCCTTTTGTAATATTGAGCTATGACAGGGGGCAGTTTCCACTTGGTTTCCTATATATACAACATAGTAAATATTTTCAGATAAGCTAAGAAAAAACATAATCATGGGAAATTGTTTGGTCACCCGAGAAAACATAATCAAGGTAGTGAAAACCGATGGCAAAGTACTTGAATACAAGGTACCCATCAAAGTTCATGAAGTCTTATCAGATTTTGCTGGTCATGCAATATCCGATAGACTTCCTGTCATCCAGCATCTTCAACCAGACGTTGTCATGGTTAGTGGTTGCCTTTACTACCTCTTACCACTTCCAATAGTACCGTCAGCACGAAGAGAGAAAAAAAAGGTAAGATTTGCTGATCCTGAGGCAGTAACATGCAATGGAGGTGGAGTTGTCAGGATTAAGCTAGTTATCACTAAGAAAGAACTGGAGGTCATGTTAATGGAAGGAGGAATTTCAGTAGAACATATGGTTCCCATGATCAAGAAGACAAAGCAGCAAACCACAAATGAGGTTGAGCATCTAAAAGGTGATGAAAATTTTGTATGTGGAGGAAGTAAGCCTGCAAATTAATAGAAAGCATACCTGAATGAACTTCATTTTTCTCCTGTATCATCGATGTAAATTATAGAAGAATACTGCAATTACGGTTATACAAAAGATTCCAAGAACATGGGTGATATCAGTTTGGTTATTTCAGCAAAATGAGGAATCTAACCATTTATAAAAATAAATCAATATTTATATCCGACCTTATATCCAAGCAAATCAGATCCATTAAATATTGGTAAGAGTTTTAAATTTTAATTGAAAATTATCAAACATTAAATACAAGTATCAACTGTAAGCTGGATGTAAACGCAATTTTTACTCCAACGAAAATAGAGAGCCAAATGTTCAGGAGACCGATGGACCTTATAATGACTAAGGTGACTTGATATGATAGTTGGTTCTGATCAGGGTGCGACTTTTGTGACGGTTGAAGGAGGGGCTTTAATTAGCTAAACACATTCATCTACCTGCAACTTTATAATTTGTTCTTCTGCCATCAGGGTTTATTCTTTGTAGGAAGCTAGCACAACAACCCACGACCATTTCCCCTATTTAAATTAGGGTGATTTTAAGACATTAGCCTCTTACCTAAAGACTTTTTCTACTTGAACTACCGCTTTTTGATTCAATATATTCTGTTTTGGTCTATTTATGTAATCTACCAAAAGAAAAAATGGCAATTGGGTATTAGTGGATATTCAAGACAGTCTCACAAACCAGGTGGGACAACTGAAAGATTGAAGGTATGTCTAGTTGCAATGGGCTTCTCCCAGTTCTATGAAATTGATTACCAAGAGAATTTTGTTCCCGTCGGTAAGCTCAACACAATCATGATTTTTTTTTTTCATTAGTCCAACAAATATTGGCCGTTACTCCAACAGGATGTCCAAAAATGTCTTCCTAAACAGAGACTTGGAAGAAGAAGTTTATATGGTTGTTCCTCCCAAACTTGGATCATAACCAAACAAAGTCTGCAAGCTAAGCAAATATTTGTACGGCTTCAAACAATCCCCCAAAGCATTGTTCGACAAGTTTGCCATTTTTATAATGAATCTCATACAGGAGATAGGGTTAGGGTATGAGGAAAGCTGAGCTGCAAAAAGGAGTTAACACATCTGGAAGTTATGAGGAAGGGCAGTTATGAAGAGTGGCGGTTAGAGTGGTAGAATATATTAATAGATGAGAATTTAATAAATTAAAAAAACAAAAGATGAGAATTTAATAAATTAAAAAAACAAAAGATGAGAAAAACAAAAGATGAGAATTTAGTATGCTGAAAATTTAGTTAGGGATTCTATTCTGTCTTCTAGGGTCTTCTTTCATCTCAATTTTGTATTCAACCATAACAGTTGTTCCTCGCGTCTGTAAGCAACAATCGCGAGGTTCATTCTGAAGTCAGAATTGGTTTGATTTCTTCCCAGGGTCCATGCAAAATTTTTGTAGATTGAAAAGTTTCTTTTCAAAAAGTCATTGTGAGAAAGATAATCAAAACAATACAAGTGGTCAGTAAATTAGTAAAAGAAAAATGGAATATGATGAAACGCCAGTAAATTAGTGTTCTTAGTCAACAAAATATTATACCCTTCTTTGGCTAATCAAAAAGGAAGACACGTTTTCTTTTCAATCACAAAATGTCCAATTTGCCATAACTACTGACAATTCGGCCTATTTTTGGCAGCATGCTACTGTGACCCCACTGCCATACCAAAGTGCTCCAGCTCACTCCTCAATACTAATTCCTTATCTATTGAATATAAAATACATGCTAGAAATGATTACTTCCATTTACAGAGCAAAGAGAGGTGCAGCATAAAATTAACTTGCTGCTTGTAACAGATTTGCAATGTAGTAAAACAAGGCCAGATTTGCAATGTAGCATTGGAGGTAGATAGATACCACTTAGAATATGAATTTACTAGCAATGTGTACAAGATTATTTATTTTTTAATACTAGATTCAGGTATACAACATTTCTAAATATACAAATTTTAGAAAAACAATATCAACTTATGAACATTATATATTGGATACTTGTACAGAAATATAATGGAAAACTCAGCATTCCTCTAGTGAATGTAATATCTCATAATGGGAATACTAATTTTTCCAGCTGACCTCTAGAGAAATCTCATTGCGACGTGTGAAGGGAAGTGTAAAAGGTGGATTGTACTGTAGCAAAAAAGGAATGTATAAATTCACCTGTTTGAATTGATAATTTCGATTGGGGTACTCAATTGATAAATTCACCTGTGCAATTTCCACTGTGGCACCATCCTTCACTTTGAACTCGGTGTCATTTTTCAGTGCATTTCGCAATGCTAACTCTCTACGGCTAACTTCTTCATCAGTAACAAATCCTGGCAAAAGAGAAGATGCAAGAAAATGAAGCCTCTGCAGAAACACAATTCATTTATATCTAACAGTAAAGTTCAATTATCCATATGAAACTAGGCTATATTTACATTTAGAAAAAGTTGAGGATGGACCTGAAAATGCAGAAACAGCAACAATCTTCCTTGGCACATCTATGATCCTCACAGCTGAATCCTTTGGCACTGGTAGATTGGAACCATATTTTGAGGGCATGACAAATGACATCTGCCACTTGTTTCCATCCTCCAGCTAAAAGGATTTTTCGAACAACTTAGTTGACATACTTTTAGTTCTATTTTTCCTCATTTTTGTTACTTTTTTATTGTAAGGATTGTGAATGATTCAGCAAAAGCTGTTAGACAAGTTCTTCTTCCTTGTAATGCATGCATCACAATTCACAACCTCAATACCCCAAAAAATAAAGATAGAAAAATATGAAAAGAGAATGGCTAACAAAGAATCCCATTTATATATGTGGATTTCCTAGTAAACTTTAGCGAAGCCGAATGGTAAACAATAGGTAGCCAAAAAGATATATCTGGCATCCTTCTCTTTCTCAACATTCTTTGTCTAATATTGTCTATTTCATAAGGACTTTTGTGTGCCAAAAACAATAAACTGGAAATTATGAGTCTCCACTAATCAAATAAAGCACTCATGCAGTATAATCAAAGGGGATTAATGCATATGAACAAAGTCACACAACTGTGAACCCATATTTTCAACTACATTACATTTTATTTGAATTTTCAATTTAACTACTCGTGTCACAATAAAAAAGCATTTATATGACATCATCATTTGTGACTGTGAGGGGTTTCACTTCGTTATTGCAAAATCCTGATTGAGGAGTTTGCTGATAAAATTGACATTTACATTATTGAAACTGGCTAGATGGTCACCTTCTTTGTTATCACAGGTGTTGTCATTTCCATCTTCTCCCCATCAGATTGACTCTTACGGGTAAAAACAGGGGTTGTCATCTCCATTCTTTCCTTTGTTGTATTCTAAAGACATGAAAAATAAATAAATTTGCAGAACCAAGCAGCTGATAATATATATATCCTCACAATTTGAACAAGTCCACTCAAAGTATCTCTAAAGAATTTATTGTTTACCTTACCAAACAAATATTCGGCTAAGACGTTGAAAGATTGTGATGCACCATTGAAATCGAAACCATATTTCCCAGGCATTGTTGTCTCGGCAATGGAATATGGCTGTATCAAATGTCATAAATTATTTAGGCTTGTGACGAAAGAAGCCATAGAGACTTTAAACAAATGAAACACCTGAGAAAATTTGATGCTCAAAAGGATGAGAAAGTAGAAGAAAGAATAATTGCAATAATGTAGGAAACTATTGTAACTTCTCGCTAGAGACAACTATGACTCATAATTAACTAGAAGTACACTGACACTATATAAAAGTAAAGCTAACTCTCATTTTACATCTTTCACTTGAGTACTGAACCAAGTATTCAATATTCAAACTGTAAGACAGCTATCAACATTTCATGACATTGGCCCTTGGAAGGAGACTATTCTTCACTAAATGATACTAGAAACAGCTAATGCAATTGGACCTTTCTTTACCAACAAGTTAATTTATTAGGTCATCACAATCCTCCAGGTAGTTGGAGATTTCATTATTCACACAAGTTACATTCAAAAAATGTACAAATGAGTTCAATAAGAAAACATGTATTTCTCACTGGAATATTCTACATGCACATGGCCAATGGGACTACATTTACAAAAAATTGGAAGACGAAAAGATTTTTTGGTTCGACGCATGGAATTAGCTAAGCATTTTATTCGAACAAATATAGAACCAGAATGGATGGTTTTGTATTTATTACCAGTTCTTCCTCTCGAATTGAGACCAATCATTCAGATAGATGGGGGTAAACTAATGAGTTCGGATATTAATGAACTCTATAGAAGAGTTTCTTAGAGGACTAATGCTGGTTTGAATAAATGTCAAAGAAACATGCTTCAATTTAAGAAATCATCGTACATTCAACCAAAACCTTCGTATTGATTGGCTTCACTATTTCATGCATATTAGTTGATGCAACATTGCTTTCATGTGCTCATCGCCTTATGCATATGAAACTCTTTCATTACCAATAAGGCAAAATTTAAGCATAAATAAGATGCATATAAAGGTGCATGATTATCGTCGGTAGTGCTTAAATTTGTGAACATTTTGCACCTGAATCTGTCAAGTTCATGAATCATAATAATGGAACAACTTATTAGCTTTACAAAATTCTTATTTTCTTTTTGTATGATATGGTTAAATATGTTAATCTTTGGTGTTACTAATTCATTGATTTATCTGTACCTCCACTACTCAATCTCCAAATTCTCCTTATCACAACATAAACAGTATCTACCTCTATTCACATGCAACAGAGACAACATGCAAAGAGAATAAACACCTCTACTTCTCTTATCTCGTACTGATTCCTCCGGCTCAAAACCTTAAACTTCACAGTCTCAAGATCAGGTACTGCAGAAGCAACAGAAGGGAAGAATAACTATAAGGAAATAAAATGATTACCACTCTACATTTCAGACAGTGCACAACACTTGAAAGAGGAAATGAAGGAGTGGATTCAACTGTTTAATAAAAATAGACCTGCCATTAAAGCTTCCTCCAAACTTTGACTATCGAACCTCCGAGGAAATACATACTTCACTGTTTCGTTCACTAGGTCTTCAAAAACTATCAAATATTCCATTCCGTAGCACAATCATTAAATCATATATAAAAGAAAAAGGCAAGGTTTAAATGCTACATGAGCAAACAAACATTTACATCTCTGAGATATAGACGCGGTTTGAGAAGTAAGAGCAAAGACGAGTGATACTCGAGCTTCCATGGCGGATATGCCTGTTCGCTTCTGTGAGGACGCCGCGACGATTCTGTTGTTGGACATACAAACCAAGGTTGGATTCGATGAGCGCCGATCGCGGTATCTTAGCGGTAAGTAATCGTATACGACTGGAGCTCTGACCAGAATCATCTTGCCAGTGTCGATCGTTGAACTTCACAGACTCAACGGGAGAGAGAAAGAGGTGGTTATTTCTCTGCCATGGGCTTAAGGATGTAAAATGTCATTTTGCACCCTTACTTTTATCGCAAGTTTGAATTTAAGGACACAACTTTAAACATTAACATTTTCTTCCATAAGATTTTTTTCTTCATTAATATGTAAAGAAGAGGAGAAGAAAACAAAAGATAAATAAACAAACCTCAACATCTCATAAACTACAATACAATAATTCCTTCCTAAGTTTGAAATCAAACAAGACCTTACATGCCAAAACAGAGGATGTAGATTCAATTCAAAAATGTGAAAATTCAAGAAAGATGAATCATTCTAAAAAAGAGAAATAAATAGGACTGAAAAACCAGCTGCCTTGGTTAAAAGGCCACTTTGTTTTGCTCAAGATGCCAAGCAACCACGTCTTTGTATTCCAAATTTCCGCCAAAGATATCCAAAGCACTACCAACTGTCACATCCACTCCTCCCAAACCAGCCACTCGGATTCTCTCCAAATCCTCCATCACAGTGACTCCACCCGCATATGTGACCGGGATCTGTCATGAACTCGGTTGGTTAAAAGATACAAACATAAATAAATCTTTTTGCATAATATTGACAAAAACATACAGGTGAAAGCCTCCCTAGTAATTCCACGAGCTCTTCGTCAATTCCCAATCTGTAACACCATACTGCGTGTCAATTATTTTCTGAATGTTGGAAAAGAAAAGAAACCATAATAATGCATCTTTTGTCGAACAGAAGAAAACTTAATCCCAATGGGAATTTATCATGTTCATCATGAAACAAGAAGTTTATGCCTTCTTTTGAAGCTATGAAGGCTAAAATCACCTTTCTTCTGTAATGCAGAAGACATTACTAAACCCCTTTTGCTCCAAACTCTAGATAAATAAATAAAAAGAACTAAACCAAACTACCCGCCTAAATCTTCTAAGACTTGTTGATACTTATGAAGGACTTCATCAATTTAGGGAAAACAAATGAGTATTTGCAGCAAGAGCGGGTTCATTTAGAAATACCATTTCATATCCAACTTCACATCCAGATGTGCATGCAAACCGGATCACATTTTGGAAACAGTGTATATTTAGAAACTCAGTTTCACTGTCAGATCCTGATCTGAATCCGGATTCAGAAACAAAAGATGTTTCCAAATAAGGGACAATATATACTTGAGGTGATCATGTATGTCAATCAGATTGCTAAAAATTTTCCCAGATAAAAGAACAAATTTATGATTATATGATCCTAGAAGTTCTCTGCCTTCATCTTTATTTCAAAAATTTGCAATTATCCCTACTTTCAAATAAACACATTGCTTTGATATGCTTTACTTCGTAGAGGGCTATGTATGTAAAGTTAGAGTCACAGGGATCTTTCACATTGTGATTATTTGTTTCTTTGATCCGTCAACATATGATAGTGTAATTAAAAGGAAAGTGATCAACTAGACTTACTTTTTGCCTTCAACATCAACGCCATGGACAAGAAACTCATCAGCATATGTTGCAAGAAAATCCAATATCTTCTGATCAAGATATACGTCTGTGAACTTCTGCCATCTATCGGTAACAATAACATATTTTCCTTCCTGCATGTTTGTTAGGGCAGAAAAACGAACAAGAATGATAAGTCATGAAACACGACAAAAAACAATTTAAAAAATAAATCCTATTCTGGTCTCTTTTTTCAACTTCTTTTTTTTCATTAGAGTACAAGAATAATTATCCATGAGCAACTTTGACATCATGTCTTCTGATTTAACTGACAAACTGTTCCTACCTTCTTTCGGCAACTAAGATCCAACACAAGCCTTTCTTTTCCAACAATGCGAATGAGCTCTTTTAGCCTCTCAAGGTCCATTTGGCCATTGTTGAAAACATACTGCATTCGATAAACAGGAGGCAATCATAAGAACGTCAAGCCCTTTCTTCCCCGACAGCTAAATAAGAACTTACAATTCAGTAATTTATTCTTAACAATAGGATCACTAATCATAATAGAATTTTCTAGAGGTGGCTTTTAAAACTATGACATGCGTTCTGGTACAGAAAAGCAGTGAGCCTATTTGATTGTAGTTTGATAGCTATGATGTGAAACTAAATCTAAATGTAAACTAGGTTTAAAAACCTATTTCCATATAGGCTAAACAGAATCAGGAATTGTTTTAGTAATACTAGAGAATATACACAGACAGGGCAAGAATTGACTGCAGAATATGTTTATGGAGTATGAACAAAAGGTTCAAATTCCTAATAATATGAGTAATCACTGTTATAGAGCAATATTATACTTTATAATCATTTGTAACAATTGTGTTCTTTTTTGGGGTGGATAATATAATATAGAACTAGAAACATACAGACGTGACAATGACATGACTTGCTCCTTTTTGTATGTAATCAAGAGCATTACTTGGATTGATCCCTCCTCCAAGTTGCAATCCACCTAGATTTTGATCCTCCAAGTAAGTTCAGCAAGAGGAAAAAATCTGTTAAGTTTAGACATAAAATCAACCACAACACAGCTGAAAGATCAGCAGAAATATCTCATGTTGAACTCATAGCTCCTTAACAATACAACATTCACACCAAATCCAGAACATAAGACGAAAAGGTTGAACACAGATTCATAGTACGCCGCAGACAATTCTATTTATTCATTTCAAGAAAGTAACATTTTTCTATCAACAACTGTTTACCAGGATAAGCATGCAATGCTTCAGTAGCTGCATTTATGCTGGAAGAATCAGCTCCAAGCATAATCACATGGCCACCAATAAGTCCATCTTCTCTATAGAGATTCGCATACTCAGCTGCTGATCTGTTCGATTCAAAATTGGTTATCAGACTTGAATCATCCTCCTTCAGATCCCGAAGAGTAGAACCCACAATTTGCTTTACTTTTCCCTGATGAACAAACAATCTATCTCACTAGTAACCAACAGAACCAACACTGAAATGAACTAAACACCAAAACTTTTCTACAGTTTTCAACCTTGTGAATATCAATACAAGGGCGGAATCGAACGCCGCAATTTATGCTGAGACCACGAGGTTCTGTGAAATTATAACTATTATTATTGAAGAAAAGAACTATTAAATCAATGTCTTTAACATTCAAGATATAGTATGAAGAAATAAATACTTGAAATGAAAGAGCACGGAGTACTGATAACTCTTCGACCGTGAATTGAAGAGCTCGAGGAGAAGGCCGGCGAAGATGCCGGAGCTGATAGACTGTAAGCTTCCATTCTTTTGGCCGGAAAAGCTCTGCGATCGGCGACGGAAAAAATCGACCAGGTAGAAATAAAATTTCGGCACAATCCTGAAATAGATGATGCTTGATTATTGTTTAAAATATTATATAAGGTAAAATAAATGTAATTTATAAAGTGAAAATTTGACGAAATGGTCCTAAAAACTAAAAAGCTTCTTAAATCTCATAAAATTAATTGCATTGATAATCATTTTAAAATATTTTGAGGAAATTATCTCATCGCGTCACGCAAATGGCAAAATCGTCTCGCGACAGAAAAACCTATAAAAAGTCCTGAATACCCGGGCAAAATTGTCTTGCGAAAGACAAAATCATAATATAATTATAGACTGACCAGAATATTTTTCGTTCACGAGACGATCTTACCATTTGTGTTACGCAATGGGATAATTTTGTCAAAATATTTTGAATGGGTCATTTGCACAATTAAATTTATACGCTGTCTTCAGAGCATTTAAAGGGCTTTTTAAAATCATTTCGTCAAAATTCCCCGTTAAACAAGAGAAATTTAACGAGATGACCCTAATAATGAAATCATTTTCGGAAATGACACAGCCCAGATAAAGTTTGCAAAAATTATTTTTGCGTAAAGCAAAGCACCTTGGAAACCGCCTTCGTCATGCGAAGTCATTTTTGCAAACAAACATTACGCGAAAACGCAAATGAGTATTTTCGTTTTTAGACATGCCGAAGAGACTATTTTTACAAAATTTATCATGTCTCGGTCATTTCCCAGAAGGGGTTATTATTAGGTCATTTCGTCAAATTTCCCTCAAACAAGGCCTTAATTAAAAAAAAAAAACTCATTCTTAACCCTGTGGACGAAGAAGATCTGCAAATTTCAACGACGAACAAGTGGTGGTTGATTCGGAATCTCCTTTCTCCGGCGAATACATAGGTAAAATGCTTTGAATCGGCGGTGAAAATCATGTCTTCTAGGTCGGTAATACGTCAGCTTTATCCATATTTCGTGGCTCGAATTCGAGACAACCGGAGGCTTCTAAGTTCAGCGCACTCCGTCCTTACCGAAACTCCTCCAGCTTCATCGGAGACGACGACGAGTCCTGATTCTCTTCATCTGACAGATAATTGCGTACAGGCATGTTTATTCTTTCATTCTTTCTTTATCATCTCTCCGTTAGCATCGAATTTCAATGATATGAAATTCGCGGTTGAATTTTGACCTTGCAGAGATTGAAAGAGTTGCAATCAGGTGAGGTTTCAGGGAAGGATAAACTACTAAGGTTAGGAATAGAAGCAGGTGGATGCTCTGGATTTCAGTATACATTTTCCCTGGATGATAAAATCAATTCAGATGACAGGTTTGAATACAGTTTTTGTTACAATTTGATAACCTAACCTAATAAACTTAAATCATTCTTCTGTAAATATAGGATTGTTGAAAGAGATGGAGCAAAGTTAGTGATAGACAATATTTCCTTCGATTTTGTGAAAGGAGCTTCTGTGGATTATGTTGAAGAGTTGATTCGCTCTGCATTCCAGGTTTGTTTTGTTTACAGTTTTCATATAGCTTGAATTTTCTTGATGATGAAGAAGGAGCTTATCTTGTTTAAATGGTACAGGTAACTAATAATCCAAGTGCGGTTGGTGGATGCAGCTGTAAGAGTTCCTTCATGGTGAAATGATAACTAAATTCGTGAAATCGAGAATTTTGATTCTTCACACTGATGATGGTAATCAGAGTTTGTTTTTTGAGATGAAATAATTGAGAGAATATAGGGAGAATGTAAACTAATATATGTTTTAGCAAATTCTTTGTATCGATTCTCTTACAACTCCTCCTATTCATTGCATCTTATTCGAATGATTATGAGATATACCTTCTGGATATGTATTCATATGTATTCAAGTTCAATGAGTTGCAGCTTTACTAGCTATATTTGGATCAATATTTTGAATGCAAAGGTGTGATGATTGTCTTCTATATTGGTTTATTTTTTAAGTTCATCCAAAATTTGGAAACATTAGTTAGTGCTTTATGTACCAAAAAAACATCATAAATTTGGTCAAAAAGAGAGAATGGTTTATATAAATGAGATTATGTTTCAAATGATTTTTTTTATGAATTATAATCAGATTGTTCTGTATCATTGAAATATTTGATAAGCATAACAAATGTATATATTTTCGGATCATGAAGAACATGACAAAGTTTGTTCGATAAAACTAATCTGCAAAAACACAACATATACACTTTTATTCTAGCTGTCTGGATTGATCTTTGTCACTTTGTTCCTCGCACATAAAAAAACTTTCCTACAGTACAAACCGATGGCTCAAACTCCTAAGGAGGTTTAAACGCAATTTAAACTCTTGGATAACGAGACTGCCCTTTCTTCCTCAAGAATTCCGGAATCTCTACTGTTCCACCGCCACTTTCACCGTATAGGGAAGGTCTCCCCCCGAATTCTTGACCTATCTGACTTGCCTGTTCTTCTTCAAGGTTTGCTCAACTCAGAATCATATTGACCAAATAACAACAGCACATACTAATAACAATAATAATAAGGAGAAGAAAGAAAGATACTTGGAACAAATTCAGTTGGTACTACCTGGCCAGACTTCCTTTCAGTTTCTTCTTGTCGTTTAAATCCAGTTGCAATCAGAGTTATGCTAACCTGCAACAACCACCCCAAATGATTGATAGTCAAAATCATCCCTTCTTGGGTTATTTTCAAATAATCATTTATTACATTAACATATTTTTTCAATCACTCAATTCATCAATTAAAATACCGAAAAATTCTTACATTTTTTATAAATTTAAACTTCAAATACAAAATGTATATTTTGAATTCATAACCGAAGATAAAACAAATTCCAAGTGTTTATGTGATCAAGGATGTTATATATAAGTCTTACTTGACCAGTTAATGTTGGATCTATAACTGCTCCAAATATCAAGTTAGCACTAGGATCCACAAGATCATATATAACCTCTGCTGCAGCATTTACCTGCAAATGTCCCCCAATAAACACAGATATTATAGCTTAACAAATCTTCTTTACATCACAAATTCAAATCAAACGTAACCATATAATTAGAAACTCGTCACACACACGATGTAATTGGAATACTGATAAAGTTGATCATGATCCAGATTATATGTGATTTTTGACAAACATAACAAATGTAAACTTTTTCATATTAGATGAAAAACTGCATACAGAAACAGCTCTAATTGTTTCAATGAAAGAATAAAATGTGGAGAGTGAAAGAGAGAGAAGGGGTACCTCAAACAAAGTCAAATCATTGCCACCAGTAATATTCCAGACAATTCCAGTAGCTCTCTCTATTCCTATATCCAATAAAGGCGACTGTATACAACTTAATGCGGCATCTCTAGCTCGGTTTTTCCCTGTAGAGAAGCCATTCAATGCCCAGATAAATAAAACAGATGAATGATAAATTACAGCAGATTGTATTTGCTTAATCTCTGCTTAACACCTATCGATTTTTCATTATTTATTTCAAAACTGAAAAACCTGTTTTCCCATTTCTAGGGAACTTTTTTGGAGTGGTAACAACTTCAGTTACTTTTAGAAAGAAATATTGGATAAACATACAATAAAAGAATCTATACAAATAAAATCATGTTCTATATTCCTAATGAAACAAAGACACAAAATTATTTGTCGAAAAAGAAAGAGGAAACACAGTATCATTTTGCTTTTAGTTGGTATAAGTCAGTTCAAGAATCATCCTTCCCAAGTCAATTGAATAAAGTAAAGTCATTTTCTTGCACCAACCTGTTGCAGATCCTATTCCCATCAACGATGACCCTGCATTTGCCATGATAGCTCGTACATCAGCAAAGTCCACATTCACCAATCCAGGGATCTGCAGTTTAAAAATGTAATGAGATAACAACAATACAATGACCTGAAAAGACATTAACTATTCGCTTGTTATTATTGTTGGACTCTCACGCTATAAAGGCTAAGCTTTGAGTAAATCAATAATAACTTATGTTTACTAATCTGGATGATGATCCAGAGAAAAAAACTATCAAATGAAGCTAGAAAACACATTATAATCTTAATCATGATTCATAAAACAATCTAGATCATGATTGTGACAAGATACAGTTTAAAAAGGCTAAATGTTGTATTATCTTGAATCAATTCCAATCATCACAAATGTTCATTTTCTACTGAATTTCTCTCATGCATGTGACGATAGCTAATCATGGGGAATCTTAGCTTAACATCATTGGTTGGCCCTGTTTCTAATAGCTTAGCTTTTAGGTGAGTTGGTAAATTAAAAGAAATTAACAAATTATCAATATTTCAAACAGTTTGCTTAATATTTGTGCCTACTTCAGATATATATATATGTGTGACCAAACAGTATATAATTAGAAGTTAGAACCAATCTTCACACAAGCTTAGTAAACTTCATACATACTGTAATTATGTCAGAGATTCCACGAACGCCTTGTCTGACAATATCATCTGCAAGGTTAAATGCTTCTGTAACTGGAGTTGAAGGGGAAACTGCAGTCAACAGCTTGTCATTTGGAATGACAATCAGTGTGTCCACATTTTCTCTCAAAGCTGCAATCCCTTCTTGGGCTTGGACAGCTCTCCTTCTTCCCTCAAAGGAGAATGGAGTTGTCACGATACCTACAGTCAGGATGCCCATAGATTTTGCAATTCCTGCAACCACTGGTGCCCCACCTGTGCCTGTTCCTCCTCCCATCCCAGCCTGCATTATTTCAATTCAAATCTCCATTACAGAGAAGCCAAATAACATATATAAACAGGAAGAGCAAAAATGGCTGGAATGCTGTTTTGGTATAGGTTTTTGTCAAGTTAACTCGAATACAACAAAATATACATTTGGCATACAATTCTAATTGGAAACTGATCCATAAAATGTTCTGAATCACAAAACAGTAATTTGCCTCAACTTCTAACCCAAGGTTCCAAGTGTTCAAAAAAAAAATTAAGTAATTTGTCCTAAATACCCTTAACTTAAAAACACAACAATAATCCATATATATAGAGTAAGGGCAACATTGGAAATATCAAGAAAAGAAAGTGGATCACAAAGTAGCCAAAATTGATCTTGAATTTTATAGCATGATATAAAATTGATGGATGATAATAATATGTTTATACAATATGCTTATAAGTGCATGAAAATGATAATCATGAAGCAGTTCATTTAAACCATAAATCATGGAGCAGATAATTATTTATAAAAATAGGAAAATCCTCAACATTTTGTTCAAGTTACCCATTCAAATGTTCCGAAGAGAATAAGGAGTAATGGCAATTGAGATAAAAACATAAAAGTATAATTATTGATTACCGTCACAAAGACCATGTCTGCATTGGCAACAGCTTTCTGTATTGATTCTTTGCTTTCATTAGCAGCATTCATACCAATATCCGGGTTCCCACCAGCACCAAGTCCTCTAGTCAACTCTTGGCCAATTTGTAGTCTATGTTCAGGGAACACAGGAGAAATTCGTATTGCTTGAGCATCTGTGTTCACAACCCAAAATTCCACACCCTTCATTGAACTTTCTATCATTCTGTTGACAGCATTTGACCCACCACCTCCAACACCAATCACTTTGATTTTGGCCTCATTGTTGTTATGAATATCCGATGAATCTATCATATCCTCAGTTATGCTTCCAATTAAATCGTCTTGATTAGGTTGACCTACTTTTCTTCCACCCTCACCTTTAAGCATAAAAACTTCAGGGTGTAAATTAGAAAAGGGATCTTTACTATAGTGTTGATTGATCCGTTGAGAGTTGGCTGAGCATTTAAACTGGCGTGAACATGGAATAAACTTCATGTTACCAACCTCCAGTCCATTTTTCATAACAAAGACATTCTGGATGTTAACTCTTCCAGGGTGATTGGCCATGGACGCCCTAACTCCATTGAGAGAGAGTAAGCACACAGGTGCACGAGTCTCCAGAGGTGTAATGTGAAGTAACGAGCAGATTGACATAATGTTTTAGCTCAATTCTGCAATTTCACTTCCAACAAGTTGTTCAGAGCACCTGTTAATCAGATATGAATAAACAAAGTTTCCATTGAAAGGTAACAAACTAGTCATACAAGGTTAAAATAATGTTGGACGAATGGCAGCAGGCCAATGAAACCCATGTTTGTGATGAAACAATCGTGGAAAATCAAAAGAATTACAGCGAAACGGAGAGAAATCGGACCCTAGAAGATAAAAAAATGCGACTTAACAGATTAACACAACATCAAAAGAATGAAAAGATACATTTATTGCCTGAGATATAGAGAGAGTACCTGTGTAAATGATCCCAGAGACCAGTAAGAATCACTCTTCAATCTCTGTCACTAACCTCCTTCCTTTCCTATGATACTATCTTAATCTATCTCTCTTTCTTTCTTATTTTCCCACCCTAGTTTCTTTCTTTTTTTCCCTTATTATTTATTTATTTATTTCATTTTTTTTTAATGAACTTTCTAATTTTAAAAACACACTTCATTAATAAAACTAAGAAATTATAAAAAAAAAAAAATCAAATATTATTTCATATTTAATCTAATAATTAAATCACTCAATTTATTAATTAAAATATTAAAAATATTTATTATTCTAAAATATATATATATACATGTATATATTATATTAATATTTTTTAAATTTTTTCATCCCACTAATAATATTCAACCACCCTAAGCTAAATAAGCTCTTAATCTACCCTCTAGATTAAAAAGCCAAACTTTATTATCAAATTTTATTTGTATTTGAAAAAATATACAGATATTTGCAAGCTCATACCTCTAGTACAGATTTTATTATTAGTCAATCAAAACTAAAACTAGTCCAAAATAAATGATTTAGAATATAATGAGCAAGTGTAGAAAAATGATGTGTCAATTCTAAATAAAAAAATTCTCCTATTAAATTTTCAATCCACACAAACACATTGTTTCACTCCACTTTTTTTTTCTTTTCTTTTTTTTTGCTCTCTATCATTTCTCTTTAATATTTTAGATATAATGACTAAGAACACTCATGAGATTTTGTGATGTAGTTGGTTATCAGTCTAACACACTGAAGGTATCCAGCTCGAGTCCGAACGAAGTCAATTTTCATTTGAAAACAATTATGAAGGTCTCCGGTTTGAGTCCGGACGAAGTCATTTTTCATTTGAAAACATTTATGGTTTCATATTTTAGATTTGAGGACTGAGATCTCATATCGGATTTTGTAGTGTAGTTGCTATTACGTCAATCAAATACACTAAATGTCTTCGGTTGGAGTTCGGGCAAAACCATTTTTATTTGAAACACTTGTTTTTTCATATTTCATATTTTAGATCTGAGCACTGTAATCACACATCAGGTTTTGTGGTGTAGTTAGTTATCATATTAGTCTAACACACTAAAGATCTTTAGTTCGAGTCTAGGCGAATCAATTTTTCATTTGAAAATAGTTGTTTTTTAATATTTTAGATCATACATCAGGTTTCGTGGTGTAGTTGGTTATCACGTCAGTCTAACACACTGAAGGTCTCCGGTTCGAGTCCGGGCGAAGCCATTTTTAATTTGAAACACTTATTTTTTCATTTTAGATTTGAGAACAAAGATTTAATTTGAAACACTTATTTTTTCTTATTTTAGATTTGAGAACAAAGATCATACATCAGGTTTTGTGGTGTAGTTGGTTATCACGTCAGTTTAACACACTGAAGGTCTTTGGTTCAAGTTTGGGTGAAGCCATTTTTAATTTGAAAAAAAATTAGGACTGAGATCACACATCAGGTTTTGTGGTGTAGTTGATTATTACGTCACACACTAAAGGTCTCTGGTTTGAGTTCGGGCAAAGCCATTTTTCATTTGAAACACTTATTTTTTCATATTTTAGATTTGAGAACTAATATCACCCATCATGTTTCGTGGTGTAGTTAGTTATCACACCAGTCTAATACACTAAAGGTCTCCGGTCCAATATCGGTTGGAGTCCGAGCAAAGCCATTTTTATTTGAAACACTTGTTTTATCATTTCATATTTTAGATCTTACATATGAGCACTCAAATCACACATCATGTTTCGTGGTGTAGTTGGTTATCGCGTTACTCAAACACACTGAAGGTCTCATGTTCGTGTTCGGACGAAGCCATTTTCATTTGAATCACTTGTTTTTTCATATTTTATATTAGGACTGAAATGACATATTATGTTTTGTGGTGTAGTTTGTTATCTAACACACTGAGGTCTCTAGTTTGAGTCCAAGAGAAATCATTTTTATTTGAAAATAATTGTTGTTTCATATTTTAAATTTGAGGACTGAGATCACACATCAAATTTCGTGGTTGGTTATCACATTAGTCTAATGGTCTACGATTTGAGTATGGTTTAAGGCATTTTTCATTAAAAAATAATTGTTTTTTCATATTTTAGATATAAGGACTGAAATCACACATCTGATTTTGTGGTGTAGTTGGTTATCACGTCAGTCTAACACACTAGAGGTCTCCGGTTTTTTTTTATATTTTAGATATAAAGACTGAGATCACACATCAGGTTTCGTGGTGTAGTTGGTTATCACGCTAGTCTAACACACTGAAGGTCTCTAATTTGAGTTTGGGCGAAATCATTTCTCATTTGAAAAAATTGTTTTTCATATTTTAGATTTGAGGACCAAGATATTAGATCAAGTTTCATGGTGTAGTTGGTTATCACATTAGTCTAACACATTGAATGTCTCCAGTTCAAATCCAGGCATAGCCATTTTTATTATCAAACACTTTTTTTCTTCATATTTTAGATCTAAGGACTGAAATTACACATTAGGTTTAGTGTAGTTTATTATCACGTTAGTCTAACACACTAAAGATCTTTAGTTCGAGTCTGGAAGAAGTCATTTTCATTTCAAAACAGTTGTTTTTCATATTTTAGATCTGAGGACTGAGATCACATATCAGGTTTCGTGGTGTAGTTGGTTATCACGTTAGTCTAACATACTGAAGGTCTCCGATTTGAGTCCGGGAAAAGTCATACCTAATTTAAAAATTATGTTTTTTTTTCATATTTTAGATTTGAGAACTGAGATCATAGTTCAGGTTTTGTGGTGTATTTGGTTATTATGTTAATTAGTTTAACACACTGAAGGTCTTTGTTTTGAATTCGTGCAAAGCCATTTTTCATTTGAAAACACTGAAGTTCACTTTTCCTTTTAAAACAATTGTTTTTTAATATTTTAGATCTTAGGATTAAGATCACACCTTAGGTTTATGGTGCAGTTTGTTATAACGTCAATCTTACACACTAAAGATCTTTAGTTCGAGTCTGGGTTAAGTTTTTTTTCATTTCAAACACTTATTTTTTCATATTTTAGATCTGAAGACTGAGATCACATATCAGATTTTGTGGTGTAGTGATGATTATCATGTGAGTCTAACATACTAGTCTAACATATTAAACATATTAAAGGTCTCCGATTGAAGTCCGGGCAAAGCCATTTTTTATTTTAAAATAGTTGTTTTTCATATTTTAGATATTAGCACTAAATGATCAGGTTTCGTGGTGTAGTTGTTTATCACGTAAGTCTAACACACTGAAAGTCTTTCGATTTGAGTCCGGACTATTTTTTATTTGAAACACTTGTTTTTTAATATTTTAGATCTGAGGACTAAGATCACATACTAAGTTTCGTAGTGTAGTTGGTTATCACGTTAGTTTAATACACTATAAGTGTCTTCAATTTGTGTCTAGAGAAAGTTTTTTTTTATTATTATTAAAAACACTTTTTTTTTTATATTTGAGGATTGAGATCATTCATCAGATTTCGTGGTGGAATTGGTTAACACATTGAAGGTCTTCGAGATTTTAGTCTAATAACTTAACTCATTTTTACTTGCTGCAACTAAAACTAAACCATATATAGGATTCTTATTATTTTTTAAATTAAGATTTCAATAAATGATATATAGTAAACACAAAACATTAAAAGATTTTCAATGATACATAATCCACCAATGACCTAAGTCCATGAGCCACTTAACCTAGGTTGAGAAAATGCACATCATTAAAAATCAGCTACAACTATTGACCTGAATTTTGAATAATAACATTAAAATTTCAACCCAAACTTTTTTATTTGAAAAAAAAAGGTAATTTAGATAAAACATTGTATATCATTCACAAGTAGCTGGGAAACTAATATGTTTGATTGATCTAATTCCAATTAGTAAGCCAAAATATAAATAATACATGCCCCTAAAGCTGAACGGTACTCAAGGTGTCACACGTAAAAAACGTCAAGCCCTCTTTAGAAAGCAATCTAGCTATAGGTTACATATTTACATTCCCATTTTCATACTAGGAGGAAACTAAAGATTATTTTCAATATGTTGTATTGTATTTACGCAATAACACTGTTTTCACGAGTTTCCTTAAAATAGCTTAATAATAAAAGTTTCCAACATTAATAGTAAGTGTTGCATGTCTACCAATTATGATCATTTCGCATATATTCTCTATTATATATATATTGATCTAAATCTACAAAGGCTCGTATATTTGACGATATCGATGATCCGGGGCATTTTCATCGCATATCATATTAACGCACTAACTCTTAATTAAGATTATCGAGAGGGAGACAAATGTCGAATACCTATTAAGATCATCCCAATTTCCAACAAAGAGACAATAGAAAAAATAAAGGAGGGAGTATACAAGTCAAAAGAAGCCAAAAAAGGGTTGCTTTGTTGTTAAATACTTAAAGTTGGTGAAAGCACACCTCTTAGGATTGCCAAATATGGAAGGCCACTGAATCTCTTTGTGCATGAAATGACCTTCGTGGCAATGCATGGTGGAGGGTTCCTTTATGCTCCCCCAATCATCTAATTTTTATACTACACATTTATTTGAAACCGTATATGTTTCTTTCCGTTTTCGTATTGTATATCTTTTGATTATAGAAACTTAAGCTTTATCTATGGACACTTGTCATAAACTCCTCGTAGTATGAATACATTTGTATTATATTAGATGATCATGATAATACCACTATAAGTAGTTTATTAAAGTTGAAAGTCATAATGGTGGGTTGTTGTGATAACATTCTTTCATTAATTAGTTTATATTCACAAAAAAAAAAGCTTACTCAAACATTATAGAGAAAAAGAATATATATATATATAAGATGATAATGAGAAAACCGAGGTCAAAAAAACAATCTTAAATGCCCAATTTCCTTAAATGCAAAATGAGGATTCCTCTTTAATTTGTCATGAGTATTGAAGTGACTTTGTTTGTGTCACTTTTTTGGCTAAAAAAGAAGAATAAAATGACTCAACTTTGCTTAGTTGGGAAAACATGGTAGTGACATATATATGTATTAGGGCCGATTCCATGATTAGATTCATAAATAATAGCATGCATGTTACCTAGCTAGCTAGCTAGACAACTTGTTATTTGTTTAATTAATACTCATGCATTGTAAGGATTACATCCAATCAAAGAACCATATTCCTATAATTAGAGGGACCCAATTCAAGGTTAAGAGATGGTCCATATAAAATAAATATTGCAATTTGCAAGTGCCTCCACATTTAATTACTAAGTTAAAAAGTAGAGTGAGTTCATTTAAAAGAATAAATGAGCATAGGCAATGGTTTCATCCAATACCTTTGACAACTAACCAACATCCTTCAAAATTGGGAAAAAACCGCAAATCATAAATCAGTTGCTAAAAGTTAATCCAAATGAAAAATAATTTACACCATAAAAAATCATCAACCAAATCATTATTCTAATTTGAATTCTTCGTGAATTTTCCATAAACTTGTTAGTATGCACCATTTGATTCTTTGCTGAATTGTTGGGTTATTATTTCAATTATCCATTGATAGATTATATTGCTGGAAATTAATCGTCGTTTTGTAATGATTGTAAAATATTCGATTCATTCTGAAAAGTTCTTGGAGTCGGTTTGAGACTCATTGCCCTTCTCGAAAACTTTCACAATCATATCCATGACCTATTATCTTTAATTTTTTTCCTTGGATTGTCTATCATGAAAATTTTAATTTGTTGTGACATATTTTGTTTGGTTATTGGTTAAATGACTCTAGCTAGTTTATTAAGATTTCATGAACCTTTTTTTAAGAAAAAAAACAACAACTAAGAATTGTGTGCCATGATATGACATATCCAATCAAAGCAAGTTGAGATAAGTTAATAAAAATGAAAAGAAAATCATACTATATTTTTTATTGAGAGGTAGGAGTAGCTTGTTTTGTTAATTATATATTGAAAAACAAACAAATCTTCTTCTTCACCCTCTCTATATATAATCTAAGTGCATGGGAGTTCAAACATATCTCCAAACAACAACAAACAAAACACAGCAGAGGGTATTGTACATTAGTACTAGTGTGGTCTCTTGTAATTAATTTAAGTAATGGCAAGATCAGAACCCTTGACAGTTGGAAGAGTGATTGGAGATGTTCTTGATCCATTCATCCCATCCGTTAAAATCACAGTAACCTACAACAACAACAAACAAATCTACAATGGCCATGAACTCTTCCCTTCTCAAGTTTCTTCCAAGCCCAGAGTCGAGATTAATGGCGGTGACTTGAGAACTTTCTATACTCTGGTTATAAATTCATCTCTCATGTCACATTCATTTATTTATTTACTTAAGACGATTTATCTCATTAATCAAACGTTTTATCTTTGAATCTAGGTTATGACTGATCCTGATGTTCCTGGTCCTAGTGATCCCTATCTTAAAGAACATCTTCACTGGTACTAATTTTAACAGCAACCGAATAAAGATTACAATGAATTGTTCTTTGAATTTGTTTTATATATATATATATATTTTCAGGATAGTGACAGATATTCCAGGGACAACAGACGCAACATTTGGAAAGGAGATGGTGAATTATGAGATGCCTCGGCCAAACATAGGAATCCATAGGTTTGTATTTGCGGTATTCAAGCAGAAAGGGCGCCAATCGGTGCAGCCACCCATGTCCAGGGACCACTTTGATACCAGAACCTTTGCAGTGCAAAATGGACTAGGACTTCCGGTTGCTGCCGTTTTCTTTAACGCCCAGAGAGAAACCGCCGCCCGCAGACGCTAACCAAAGTATTATTATTATATATTTAGTAGGATCTTCTAATAATTATGTCTTAATAATTAATTATTAGCAAGCCATATATAAAAATAATAAGAGGAATAACTGGAGTAGAGAGATATATATAATATGATTACTCTCATAATCATATCTTAATCCTCCAAATGTATGCAGTCGGTCGGTGTGTAATTTGTGTTTGTTTGTTTGTTTTGTATTATTATTAATTATCGTAATTGTTCCACCAGTTAACGGGATGAACTTTTCAATTTAAGGACTAATTACTTTGATTAATCTTATTCCGTTTTCTCAAGTTTAGTACAATAGTTTGTTTGTAAAATTAGAAAATAAATGTGTGTTTTCAGGGGTATGTTTGACTTTTAAGATTTTCAATATATAAAAGGATGATGTTGGTAGTTAGGTTGGGAAACTTTTTTATTCTTTTGGGGACTTTATTCTTTTCTCATAGGAACTTTAGGCCAATAAACTTGTATTTCTTTTACTTTTTTATAGTTTGGGTCTGATTTTTTTTATGATATGATATAAGGTTGTTTTCAAACGAATTCTATTAATTTTATATGATTTTTTAAAATAAATTAAAAATGCTTAGGCTACTCATTAACCTAATCAGGGTAAGTATGTGGTAATACTAGTTAGGCGGCCGTTTAGGATCTCTCCCTAAACCATTCAAAATCAGAAAAATAAAAAATATAGCACAACAAAGTTTGATCCTTAATTAAATCATATTTTTTTTACCAAACTAAACTATGATAATAGTATTATTATTTTTTAGAACAAGCATGACACTAGCTTAAATTTCAGATGAAATCGAACTCGTGATATTTTAGTCTTTTAAGCCGAATTTTACCACTAAGCTACCTTGGTTAATAGAAAAATATATATATAACTACTAAATTAACAAATAAAAATATTTTTTTATCCCAAATTCTCAGCTACTAAACCTAATCAAAGTACTTGTCCTACTCCTTAATTAATTATTTAAGGTTATAATTTTCAAATATAATCATCCAAATTATGAATCAAATTACTAATTTTATCAAGACAATTCAAATTCTTATATTTAAAATAGAATAAATTTTAAGAATATAATATGTTCAATTTACCAAAATAATTAATCAATTTTTTATTATTTTTATTTGTAAGGTTATTAAAATTATATATATATATATATATATATATATATATATATATATATATATATATATATATATATATATATATATATATTTATTTATAAACTCTACCTTAAGATATATTTGAAGTAAAAACTCGAATCTATCCCTTTTATCTTAAAAAATACTTAAAATATTTTTTTTGAAAGAAAACTAACTAAGGTGATAGACGAATAATCATTTATACTCTACCTTAATTAAGGTCCACAATAATTACAATTTATTCGTAATTATAAGGTGTAACATACTAACCCATATTGTACAAGTAAAAATTTATATATAAATAATAGAATTACTGTGATATGAGTGAGCGATTCTATATAGAAATCTAAAAAAGTTGATTTCAAACAACCTCGTAATTAATAGGTAATAGGTAGTCGACAGAAGCAAGCCGTTAATAGAATGAGTGACAACAAATATTTGTGTTTGTTTTTGGCCCCTACCATTCATTACCAATAAACTCAACAACAGCTTTCATGGTTGTACGGAATATTCTGATCTGAGATACTTTAGTCTACAGTACCAATTCCCATCATAAATAAAAACTTTCTTTATAAATAGCTAGCTAGCTAGAAGATCAAAAAGGCTTCATTCAACTACATTCATAATAAATAAATAAAATATGAATTATTGATTGGAATAAGATTTTTACATCATTTATGAATAAACTATGTGGTTAACTTTTAAAATTAGTGAGAGTAAATATAAGGTAAGACAAGTTCAAATATAGGGTCTTACAAAAAAAAAAATATCTACCTTTCCAATGCTTGAATCTAATATCAACTTTTATAACTAACTAAACATAGGCTACTTACTTTCAATATAATACAAAATTATTAATCTTTTCAGTATAACATAAAATATTATGGACTTATATCTTTTTCTAGTTTAGCGGTAATAAGAACGGAATATCACCAACTTCTATGAAGTCTTGAGTTCGAGTCCGTCAAACGGAAAGTACTGCGTAAATAGTTAAGTGTGTTTACAGGTTATATGTTATGCTTAACCCGCGGGGATTAATCGCACTCTAAAGGAGAAGCGAAAACTCATCGTTCTAAAAATAAAATATTGTGAGAAATATGAAATTGAGTCTATGTTTAAGGAAAAATATATTAACTATTATCCTTGTAAATTTTAAATATAGAAGACAGTAGAACTAATAGAAAATTTTAAATAACTTATTTTTTCAATTAATCAAACAATACTTCTTCTAAATAACCCAATAAAAATCTCAATTAACCCAACATCAAACAAACTCCTATAATTATAAACATTAACCATCTTAATAATGAAATCCAAGAATTTTTTTTAAACATAAACAAGATAGTTCAAAGAAAATTATAAATAAATAAACCAAATTTTTGAAAAAAAAAAGGTCATAGGCCTTGTTCGGTTGGGGTTATTTAAATAACTCAACCATTTCAAACATCTTTTCACTCCCTCTGATCAATCACATCACTCAATTCATTACCCAAAATACTAAAATATCATTTATTTTAAATTATTATTTATTATTTTATTATTATATATCAATACCATTTAAGTAATTTTACCAAAAATATTCTCATCTTCTCAAAATCATCATCAATCATTACTCATTTCCCCCTATATGTTATTACAATAACCCAATCCGAACAAGGCCATACTCTATAAATAAAATTGAGAAACAGCCAAATAAAAATGAAAATCAACACAAAAAAAAAAACAAACTATTTTATTAGGATGTCAATAAGTGAATAATTTCTTAAAAGAAGAGCTTGAGAAACTAGGTTTAATTTTGGCAGCTACCAAAAAGATATGTTAACACAAGCTAAATTGTATGGAACATGTCTCAATAACCCTGTGATTGTACTGAATTCAAATAAATCCCTAGAAAATCACATTATGTTTTTTATTTTTCCTGTATAAAGTCGCATCATTGAAACAACCAATTCACATATTTCAAAATTCCAACTAGTTTTAGGCATCATTTAATCGATATTAAAAAATTAATCATTAAAGATTTCAAATGATATTGACAAAAAAAAACAATATAATAGAATGTGAGATTATTAGTTATAATTAAATTATATATATATAATTTTTTTCGGCACATAAAAAACTTATGACGTGCTAATTAAAAGAAGCGTTAAAAATAATATGCTGTATAAAACGTTTGTTATGTGAGACAATGACTTAAACAACAACTTTTGTTATATGGCTACTTCATTTTCATAGAAGAATCAACAAGTAAAATAGTGAAATAAGTAAATTCACTTACTAATTGTGGAGACTCGTAAACTTAATGATGTAGCAAAAAAAAAACTTGTGTTTTTAAGGTTATGGATTAATATTTTCAAACCCTAACCTTTTAAGTAAAAAAAAAAATCAAGCTAATAATATGTTACAAATGTTGATTCATGGACATGCATTCCCTCCGAATAGGGATATGGCACCAATGGAAGCCCAATAAAAATGTTATGATTCTCTCGTGTTCTTAAGGTCATGAGTTAGTGTTTTCAAAATCTAACCATTGAAAATTTCATGTCAGAACTTAGCTTAGGTGATACAACATTCAAATCAGAAAGTAAACCATGTTTTCTCTCTAACACAAGAAAAAATTATCTACCATGTGGACAATCCATTTGTTTTCTCTTCTTTCAGTCCGTCATTAATTTTCGTGTATTTTGTATGTGTTTATTCAATTCAGTCATTTTTTCGTCTTTCATTTTTATTTCCTTCTCTTTACCATTTTTATATGGTTTTATGTGACTTTTGTAGAGATTTTTATTGAACATGTTTGGTTTTTAGAAATTGGTTCTCCTTTGGTCGGATCTATCTACTCACGAGACAAGAGTTCTTACATATTGCTCGTTTTCATTTTGTGGTCTAGTTTGACCTGAATGGTTGTAGATTTGGTGTTCAACAATTCTCTTATTGTTGGTTTAGTTTATCTTGTAATTCTCGTCAGTTTTTCGGCCACAACAATCTCTTTGATGTTTGACCTAACTCTTATATTATATTGTCAATACAATGTTTGTGACATGACAATCAATATTTCAAAGGCGTTTGATAATTAATCCTACATTTTTAGATGACAGTTATTTTTATGTTATTTTAGTCCTTTTGAATTTAGATGTTTGTCAACTTTATTTTGTTAGATAATGTTTTCCTAATCAATTTTGATTGTTTTTTTTACAAAGTTGATGTTGGTGAAACAAAACAATATATATAACATTTAAAAAGTAATACACATCTAACATTCTCCAATTTGCTAAGGGCACTTATACCACTCTATGATTTTTTTTTCTCTTCCTATCTTTTCAATTCAAAAAATCACATATGTCAGACATAAATAATAATGACACAAACCCATCTAAGTAACTAATTAATAAAAGAGAGTAAAAATAAAGTGGAGATCTTATTAATTAATATATATATAGAAAGACTATCTCCTCTTTTGAAAATGGATTGTGCATTCCATTTGTTCACTTTTCTCTTAAAATATTCAAGATTGGTTCAAAACTTGTCTCTTCTTAGTTTGGAGCCCAAAGGGTGGACAAGGTACCAACCCAAAAGCTTGCAAATGCAAGAGCACAAATGAACACCCAAGCCGTCTAACTATAACTTGAACACTTAACCTATACATCATTAATGAATACTATTTTCTCCATAAGATTTTTGTTTAATATAAATATTCAAGATTTTGTACACTACTTATTTCATTAATGTTTTATAAGAATACGATTTTCATTTTACTTCGCACTCTAAAACTTCTCATTTCTTTTTGTGTATAAATATAATTTTATAAAATTGATATAATATTATATTATTTATAATATTAATGAATATAACCTATCAATAATAGAAATCAACCCAAACAGGTCTGTTGAATGTGGATGACTTTATCTAAATTGTAGGGTTAAAATATGGAATACTTGTAGTATTAATGGAAATTATAACGGAATGAAAAAAAATGTATTAGACTAGTTGTTATTGTATGTGTCATTAAGATGTTGGATTGATAATTTACTTATTTTTATATTTTCGATGGTGACTAGTGTTTGATATTTTTGGTGAAATATTATTGGAATTTATTGGGTGATTCTCGAGTTTTGGGGGTAATTGTCGAGAAATTTGGATTGGTGCGGCTAATATGACATACCTACATATTTAGGTTACTATCCCAATTATTTTTTGGTGAACTATTTAATTAGAGAGAAATCGTCGAATTTTCAATTATCGTAGTCGTCCGATGTGTAACATTCATAATATTATTATATGACGTTATCTGATAAGTTTAGATTGATTAAACTGATATGTCATGTTTTGTCGTTGTGTTTAAACGATTTTTTTCATTTTTAATATAAATGGATCTTTGTAAATAAAAAATTGAGAACTTGTATGTATGGTAATATATATATATATATATATATATATATATATATATATATATAATAATGCTTAATTACAAAGTGTCTGAATTGTTGAGTTAAGAGTTGTAGTTAATTTGGATATATATATATATGTGAGAGGTAAATGAATATTTGAGTTGGATTATGGGTTGACTCGCTCATAAACTTAAAACGGTTAAAAATAAAATTATAAATTATATATGTATGTTTTGAACTTGCAACCTGACAAAAACAAGTACAACTATTACCCAACTAGGCTAATAAGATTTTATATTTTAAATTCAACACGAAATTCGATGAACGTGTACATTCCTAATAATACAAATTTAATTTTTTAACTAACTAATATATATATATATATATATATATATATTAATGCTTAATTTCAAAGTGTCCGGATTGTCGGTCGAGAGTTGTGGTTAATTTGGATATAAATGTGAGAGTAAATGGATACTTGGGTCGAATTGTGGGTTGACTCATCCATAAACTTAAACCGATTAAAAATAAAAATAAAAATGCTATATGCATGTTTCGAACTTGTAACCTAACAAAACAAGTACAATCATTTAACCAACTAGGTTAATAAAATTTTGTATTTTAAATTCAATACCAAATTTGATAAACGTGAGACATTTTTAATAATATAAGTTCAACTTTTTAACAAACTAATTTATATATATAATAATGCTTAATTTCAAAGTGTCTAGATTGTCGGGTTGAGAGCTGTGGTTAATTTGGATATATATGTGAGAGTAAATGGATACTTGGGTCGGATTGTGGGTTGACCCGTCCATAAACTAAAATGGGTAAAATTAAAACTAAAAATGCTATAGGTATGTTTCAAACTTACACCCTAACAAAACAAGTACCATCATTTAACCAACTAGGCTAATAAGACTTTATATTCTAAATTCAATTTCAAATTTGATGAACGTGAGACATTCTTAATAGTATAAGTTCAACTTTTTAACTAACTAATCTTTTTATATAATAATGCTTAATTTCAAACTATCTGAATTGTCGGGTTGAGAGTTGTGGTTAATTTGGATATATATTTGAGAGTAAATGAATTTTTGGATCGGATTATTAGTTGATCCACTCATAAATTTAAAACGGTTAAAAATAAAATAAAAAATGTTATATGTATGTTTCGAATTTGCAACATAATATATAATATATAATATATAATAAATATTAATAATAAAAAAAGAGTTTAGTTAATTACGAAAAAAAAAATTGATACATTTTTTTTATTTTTTATTTTAATAATAAATTTAAATAAACAAAATTAATAAATTAAATTTTATTTAAAATAATAATAAAAATAATATTAATATAATAATAGTTCGTTCATATATATATATATAATAACCTTTAGTGAAAAATTAATAAATTTTAAAAATAAATATTTAATTTAAATATATTAAAATAATAAATATTTATTAAATATTTTTAAAATATAAATATTATATATATATAAGTATTTTTTTAATTACGAATCATATAAATTATATATACATACATAAAATTATAAATATAAATAAATAATTTTAAGTGGTCTAGTGATTGAAGTGTTAATGCTACGATATAAAAGTAGATGGTTTATTGTTTGTTGTTTGTTGATTTTGACCGAAATGAAAGTGTAAGGTTACAAGAAAAATTAAAACGGTTAAAGTAAAATTAAAATTCCAATGAAACGGTTAAAACGAATTATGAGTTGATCCACTCATAAACTTAAAATGATTAAAAATAAAATTAAAATTCCAATGAAATTATGTTGTTTTATAATTCTCAATTTCATTATTTTTAACTCGAAATAATAATTTTAATATTTATTTTTTCTATGTTTATTCCAACAAAATACAAGAATTTGACCATAAAAAACAATTCTTAAAATTTGATCTATCCTAATAAGTTAGGTAAAATCAACATTTTTAAAATATAAATAATATATGTTAAAATTGTATTTATTAAATTTTTTTTAAACTTAAGTATTAGAATTGAATTACAATTATATAATTTTTTCAAACATAAAAATTAAATTATAATTTAATATAATTCGTAATTAAAATTTGAATTTCAATCTAATTCAAAATACACTAATTAAAATATACCCTTACATTTAAAATTTTAATATTAGAAAAATAAAGTAATATATTTTAATTGATGAAATAAATAATTGAAAAATAAAATAATATATTTTAATTGATAAAATAAGTAATTAATTATTAGAATAAAGAACTTTAAATGATTTTTATAAGTAACCCGAGTTAGATATGTTCTATCAAGCTCAAAAGTTATATATGAAAATAATTATATAAGGATCATTTTCATATTTTTAAAATCATACAAGTGCATTTATATTAGATAGTGACATATTAGATAGTGATTGAGGCGAGGTGTTCTATATTTGGTATGAATCGAATATAAGATTTTATTTTCGGTTTTCAAATCGAATTTTAAACCGATTTGAATTCAAATACGGTTTTCGGTTTGGTTTTCTAGATAAGACTCGAAACCAAACCCAAAACCGAATTATTTTTTATTATTTACTTTTATTATATATTATCTAATTTATTACATATAAATATATTAAATTATCATGATCCTCGTACTAGATCCATAAATTACTCTTCCATCTCTAATATTCTTATCCAGGCCATTAAAATCATAATCTCTCCTTTCATGTCCTCTTCATTTAGCCGTCCACCTTCTTGGTCCTTCTAGTCGTGCACCTCATCTCTAACTCTAAAATCTCTAAACTCCTATATAAGTTATCTCACCAATAATATTTTGGTAGTTACCAACATTGTTTTACTTCCGTCGTTCAACCTCCGAACATGAAAGATCAGAGATAAGTCCCTAACAATAGTTTGGGTGATTTTTACTTCTTCTTTTTTTTTATACTTTTAGACTTTGAGTAGATAAGATCTCTCTAACTTTATTTATTATTTCACTTTGAATTTGAATAATTCGAATTCAAAATTGATTTGACAATAAAATTATAAAAAAAAATTGAATTCGATTCGATTAAAATAAAATTTATTCAAATTTCGAATTGGCTAATAAAAATTAAAATTCGAAGAAACCGAATCAATGAACTCGAATAACCCGAAAACCAAACTGATGACCCCTAATAGTGACTACAAAATTTATGATCGAAAATAGACGAAAAACATGTTAGTAGCACCAGAGTCAAGATGCTAAGGTTGTCAAGATTTATCGTGAGATGGTTTGTAGCACTAGAGTCGAGATACCAGACTGAGTCATAAACAGGATAAGGTATATCCATCATAGAAGAGTGTGTCATTGAATTTTGGTTATGACGACGTCGACAAGTTTTAATCGGATGACCTATAAAGTTGCAAATCTAATAAAACAGACCTGATCGACAAACATATGTTGCGTGACCAAAACGATCACATAATTGATATTGTATTTTGTTTTTATTGGGCCCACGAGGCCTACAACTTAAAATAGAAGGACACCATAACCCGACTGTAGACGCCGATTAGAGTGTGAAAATTTAGATGAACTTAAAGGCCCATTTAATTGATATCCATTAAATTTTGGGAGCTCAATCTATTGACAATTTCATTTTGCACTATAATACATCGGAGAGGAGACCGAACGTCGCGATCATTGGATTTGGGATGGTTTTGAAATCCCTCTCGGTCCAAAAGCAAAATTAACGGTTGGAGAGTTAGAATAGAGTGATTCAAGGCGAATCTCATGTGTAAGAAGCATTCCCTGGAGGTCTTCAATGGCGATGGGGTTAGTGCGAGTGATTACCGCTATAGTGAGAGATTTGTATTCAGGACCGAGTCCTCCCAAAGCATAAATGATGAAATCTTGTTGAGATATGCTTTGCTAAGCACCAACGAGACTATCCTTGATTGATTTTATTTTCTTCAAATATTCGGCCATCGGGAGTGAACCATTCTTTACCGTCTGGAGCTGATGACGAAGCTGAATTAGACGAGCTTCAAATTGAGAGGCGAATGTGCGTTCTAAAGCAGACCAAAGGGCTTTAGATGTGGTGCATGATTCACCAACCAATTGTGCTATGTTGGATTCTAAAAGGGTAGAGAGAAGCCATGAAGGATCCTCCGATCTTGTTCCTCCCATATGTTAAAATCAGGATTTGGAGTGAGGACACCAGATTCGTCATCATCATCAATTTGGAGAAAGGCTTCAGAGGCAGAATTAGTTCTAGTAATATATGGATAAAGGTCGTAACCTTTTAGGGTATGTAAGATTTGAGATTTTCAAATAAGAAAGTTTTTATGATCGAATTTAATGGATGTGAGATTGTGGAAGATAAGTGGTTGAAGCGGAAGAAGAGGCCATGGATAAAGAGGTTTCTTAAAATCAAATAATGACTTTGAAACAAGATAAAGAAAATAAGTAGCAAGAAAACTTAAAGTGTATTAAGAATATATTTGAAGAGAAACTAAAGAGTTAGAACATGTAAAGATTTAAAATACAATATGAAAACTGCTCTTTAATTGTTAGAGTATTTAATATCATAAAACTGAATAAACAATTATAAAAGGAAATGAAGAATTAAGTCTGAAAATCCATTGAAATTGTTCTAGAGGTGATTTTTTATTTGTGAGATTCTAAAACTTAACTATTTGTAAAGAAAACTATATTGCATGATAATTGATATTAATTAATGTGGCATTCAAATGGACAAGAAAAGTCCATTAATCGACGCCCACTCAATTAATTCATGGTCAATTATGAAAGAAATAGAATCAAGTCTTATTTGCGTCATCTTTGTTCCTCCTGACCTAGGGAAAGCTTGTGTTCAAAACTGACTCATATTATATATATATGGCCCATCAGAATTGACCAGCTCAATTATGACCGAATATAATCAGCCCATTTCTACAATAGCCAAAATTTAATGCGCCACCTAATATTAGGATTTTTAAATTTAAATTTAAAATAGGCCTTGCTTGGAAACTTGATAACCCACACCCTGTTTTGCATAGGAAAAAGAAGTCATTATCATTATCATTATCATTATAAAACCTACATTTAAAATATTTAAAAATATATATTCTAGTTAATTGTGGTGAAGTTTTTATTTTATTTTTCTTTTTACAAAGGCACAAATATATATATATATATATATATATATATATATATATATATATATATATATTAATTGAATAAAAATTAGATAATTTTATATTTAAAATATAAACAAAAGAGTATATAATAATCATTAATTATAAATGAAAAATTATTTCACATTTATATATTTTAATATTTAAATATCTTCAAATTATTTATTCTAATTGTTTTTGAAATAATTATTTATTCTAATTTAGGTTGATGTTGACTTTAATTTAATTAGTAAGATTCTCGTGTAATACACCAACACAAAATTATAAACAAAGTAAATCTAATAAAAAAATATAATAATATGAATTCAATGTTTAAAATTCTTAATAAATCAAAAATAATATATTAAAATTAAAAATAAAACACTCTCATTTCATATTTTCTAAAACAACTAATCTTCTTACATATCTCATCACATATTTTTTCTCAATAAACCTCACATCTCGTGACTTATCACTTTCATTTTAGTTAATCAAATATTTGATTCATATTTTGTAACATTTAGCATCATTACCTCACAATTTGGTCTATCAAATATTTTTTAACCACTTTCAATAGTTATCGGTTTATTATCTTTCGTTAAACCACATTTCAATCACACTTAGTTAAAGAGTTTTACTTATTTTTGTTATCTTACAAATTCGAAAAATACATATAACATTTTAATTTTATTTTTAACCGTTTTAAGTTTATGAGTGGGTTCAACCCACAATCCGACCCAAGTGTTCATTACTCTTATATATATATATATTTGAATATATATATATATATATATATTCAAATTAATCACCGCTCTCGACCCCCGAACATTTTAAATATATATATATATATATATATATATTTATTTATTTTTTTTGAGTTTCATCAATTTTAATATAATATATTTTATTTAATTTTTTGATAATAAATATTTTTAAATTAATTTTATCTAACATATTTAATCAAAATTGTATTTCTAAGCAAAAAAAAAAATTATAAAAAGAATTATTTTCTCAATTTTAATGATAATAATTTTGACAAAAATGTGTATATGAGAAACTAGATATTATTTAATAGATTTATTAAAAAATATTTTTGTCAAGTTGCTCATGATAGTCATGTTCATTATTATTATTAAATCTACATTTAGAATATTTAAAATAAATATTATATATATATATATATATTCTAGATAATTGTGATGAAGTTTTTTGTTTTATTTTTTTGTTTGTACAAAGACAAAAATGCATATTTATATATCAATTGAATAAAAATTAGATAATTTTATATTTAAAATATAAAAAAGAGTATATAGTAATCATTAATTATATGAAAATTTATTTATGACATTTGCATATTTTGATATTTAAATATTTTCAAACTAAATATTTTAACTTTTTTTAAAAAACTATTTATACTAATTTATTTTGATGTTGATTTTAGTTTAATTAAAAGATTTTCGTACGATACACTGATCATAAAAATATAAACAAAATAAATCTAATAAAAAGAATTATAATAATATGTATTTAATATTTAATTTCTTAATAAATCAAAAATAATATATTAAAATAAATAAAATAAAAAACTTTTTTCCATGTTTTATTTAACAAAATTGTATTGGGTTGTACATGACAAAAGAGATATTATTTAATAGATTTATTAGAATATATTTTTGTCATCTTTGTTCACTATTATTATTATTATTATTATTATTATTATTATTATATATATATATTCTAGATAATTGTAATGAATTTTTTTTTTACAAAGACAAAAATACATATTTATGTATCAATTGAATAAAAATTAGATAATTTTATATTTAAAATATAAATAAAAGAGTATATGGTAATCATTAATTATAAATGAAAAATTATTTCGGCATTTACATATTTTGATATTAAATATCTTCGAACTAAATATTCTAACATTTTTTTGAAAAAATTATTTATTCTATAATTTGTTTTGACGTTGATTTTAATTTAACTAAAAGATCTCGTGCGATACACATGGATACTGAACAAAATAAATATAAGAAAAAAAATTATAATAACATGTGATTAAAGTTTAAATTCTCAATAAATAACAAATAATATATTAAAATAAAAAATAGAAAACTCTTTTTCCACATTTTATTCACTTACAACTCATCTTCTCACATATCTCATCATTTTTTTTCTCAATGAACTTCACGCCTCGTGACCTTACGTTTTCACTTTGGTTAATCAAATATTTGATTCATATTTTTTAACATTTAGCATTATGATTAGGGATGACAACGAGTACCCTACCCGCCGAGTAGTGAAGTACCCATCCCCGAACCTGATTTTTATTTTATTACTCATCCCCGACTCCGAACCCGACGAGTATATCTATTTGTATCCCATCCCCGATTCGTCGGGTACCCGATACCCGATGGGTACCCATTACCCGATTAAAATATGAATTTTTATTTATTATTTTCTAAATACACTAAATACTAAATATTAAAAATACATAATAAAACTATTACTTATTTGTATAGTTATATTATAGAAGTTGAACAATATATATACATGAACTTCAACAAGAATTAAAAAGAAGTTTAACAAAAATTAGAGAAAATATTGAAACAAAAGAGAGATAAAGATGTTAATCTTGAAAATAAGAAACGTATAAAGAGGAAAAAAATTTATTATTAAAGAAAGGAAGATTAAGAGTAATGGAGAATATAAATTAAATTAATTATGGAGTGGGGAGTGGGGAGTGAGGAGTGGGTGGTTGAGTGTTGGTATAACTAATTAATTAATATATTTAATGTAAATTTATAATGATAGTATTGATTTGAAATTTGAAAAGTCAATTTAATTTTTAATATATATATATATATATATTTAATATTAATATTTCGGATATCGGGTTTGGGTTTTGCACACTCCCCATCCCCGAACCCGAACTCGATCGGGTAATCATTTTCAGTCCCAATCCCCGACCCCGATTTAAAATACCTGAACTCGAACCCGACCATCGGGTACCCACGGGTATCGGGTATAGGAGTACCCATTGCTATCCCTAATTGTGATTTCACAATTTGGTCAATCAAATATTTTATAATCACTTTCAATTGTTACCAACTTATTATCCTTCGACAAACCACATTCAAATCACACATGGTTAAAAGTTGTACTTGTTTTGTTAGGTTGCAAGTTCGAAAAATACATATAACATTTTTTTATTTTTAACCGTTTTAAATTTATGGGCGAGTCAATCCACAAACCGACCCAAATATCGATTTTCTCTCACATATATATCCAAATTAACCACAACTCTCGACCCGACAATCCAAACACTATGAAATTAAGTATAATTATATATATACTATTTACTATTTTTTTTCGAGTTTCATCAATTTTAATATAATATATTTTATTTTATTTGTTGATAATAAATCTTTTTTAAATTAATTTTATCTAATATATTTAATCAAAACTGTATTTCTAAGTAAAAATAATTGTAAGAAATTATTTAGCTCAATTTTAATGATAATAATATTGATAAAATTGTGCAAACAAACGTAATGTTTGTATATGACAAAAGAGATATTATTTAATAGATTTATTTGAAGATATTATGTCAAGTTGCTCCCAATATAGTCATGTTCATTATTATTATTATTATTATTATTATTATTATTATTATTATTATTATTATTATTATTAAATCTACATCGAATATTTAAATATATATTCTAGACAATTGTTATGAATTTTTTATTTTTTATTTGCGCACAAATACATATTTATGTATTAATTGAATAAAAATTAGATAATTTTATATGTAAAATATATATAAAAGAGTAATTATAAATGAAAACTATTGATATTTTTAATATTTAAATATCTTTAAACTATTTATTCTATTTTATTTTAAAAAAAATTATTTATTCTATTTATGTTGATATTCACTTCAATTTTAATTTAACTAGGAATATTTTCTTGCGATTCACATTGATAAAATAAAAACATAATAAATTTAACAATTTTTTTTAATAATATATATTAAATGTTTAAAATTTTTAATAAATTATGAATAATATATTAAAACAAAAAATAGAATACTCTCCTTCCACATTTTATTCACTTCGGTAAACAACTCATTTTCTCTTATATCTCATCATGAACCTTACATCTCGTGACATTACACTTTCATTTTGATTAATCAAATATTTAATTCATATTTTTTAACATTTAGCATGGTGACCACACAATTTGGTCAATTAAATATTTTTTAATCACTTTCAATTTTTACCAACCTATTATCCTTCGCTAAACCACATTTCAATCACACTTGGTTAAAGGGTTGTACTTATTTTTGTTAGGTTGCAAGTTAGAAACATACATATAATATTTTTAATTTATTTTTAACCGTTTTAAATTTATGGGCAAGTCAACCAACAATTAGATCAACGTATTTATTTACTCTCACATATATATATATATTCAAATTAACCACAAATCTCGACGCGGCAATTCAGACACTTAGAAATTAAGCATTATTTATATATATATTTATTTACATTTTTTTCGAGTTTCATCAATTTTAATATAATATATTTTATTTCATTTATTGATAATAAATATTTTTAAAATTAATTTATCTAACAAAAAATAGTATTTCTAAGCAAAATAAATTGTAAAAAAATTGTTTATCTCAATTTTAATGATAATAATATTGTCAAAATTGTGCATACAAACATTATTTGTATATGATAAAAGAGATATTATTTAATAGATTTATTAGAAGATATTTTTGCAGTTGCTCCTGATAGTCATGTTCATTATTATTATTATTATTATTATTATTATTATTATTATTATTATTATTAAATCTTCATTTAGATATTTAATTATATATATTATAGATAATTGTGATGAATATTTGTTATTTGCAAAGGCACAAATACATATTTATGTATTAATTAAATAAAAATTAGACAATTTTATATTTAAAATATATATATATATAAAAGAGTATATAATAATCATTAATTATAAATAAAAAATTATTTCGATATTTAAATATATTGAAACTATTTATTCTATTTAAAAAAAAAAACTTTTTATTCGATTTTAATCACGTTGATTTTATTTTGATTAGGAATATTTTCGTACTATTCATATGGATAGAAATATAAACAAAATAAATTTAATAAAAAAATATAATAATAAGTATTAAATGTTTAAAATTCTTAATAAATATTTTTTAAATTAATTTTATCTAACCTATTTAATCAAAATATTTCTAATAAAAAATAATTGTAAAAAAATTGTTTATCTCAATTTTAATGATAATAATATTGACAAAATTATCAATTGAAACATAATGTTTGTATTTGATAAAAGATATATTATTTAATAGATTTAACGCTTTAAGTCTAAGTAGGAAACATGGATATTGAGTGTCATGCTAATTTTTATTTAATTTAAAAAAATATTATTTAATAGATTTATTAAAAGATATTTAACCGGTCAACTATCGGAATGGAACAGAACGAGATGTGATGTTATTTTTTCGGTTTTACCGGTAATTGACTCGTGAGGTATATCTCCGGTAGTTGATTGGAGATGGGACCGAGAATATATTTGTGTCCCTACCCTAATTATCCCGATTTCACATCGTCTGAAAACTGTAAATACAATTAAATATATAAAATTAATTTTTAATATTGTATAATATATATTAGGTTAAAAATTAGTTATATAATTTATTTATTTATTTTTTATTATTTTTTAGTGAATATGGTATAGTAGGGTCATTCTTAATAGAAATGTTTCAAATAATCGGTCAATTATTCATAAACAGCCAAATTGATGTTTGAATGATTAATAGTTACTGTTCAAATTCGACTAGTGATATATTATTCTCCACCAAGTGCCCTTACCTGTAAGCAAATGGTAAGATGACCACACAAATTCTTAGGAATAGTTTGATTGAACCTATAAAGTTTGTTTTTAGGTACGTTTAATTGTGTTTAGCTTTTTTTTTATTGCTAACGCTGAATAAGTCAGATTATTCTAAACGCCTCATTTATTTATTTTTTATATTTGAATAATATTTAATAATTAATATTATATATTTATATTAATCACTTTGTTAATTTATTATAAATTATCAATAATTAAAACTCACTATTTAATTGTATATTTATAAACTTAATATTTTTTATTTAAAATAATTTGAATATTTATTAATTTAATTTTAAATATTAATAAATTACTTAATTAAAAAATAATTTATTTTAAAATAAATTATATGAATATATTAATTTTTTATTATTTTTTGGTTGTATATTAATTTTTTATTGTTTAATTTGTTTATTGTTTAATTTATTTTTTTATAAAAAATTTGAATTTGTTAATCCTTTTTAACTATTATAAAGTTAAGAAAATATATAATATTATTAATTTTTTTATTTTTGGTGATAAGTGCAAATGTGAAATTACTACATTTATTCGTACACACAAACATATATATATATATATATATATATATATATATATATATATATATTTTGTTAATAGTTTATATATATCTAAAAAAATATTATTAGTTATTTTGAAAAATAATATAATATTATATTAATTTAAATAACAAATATAAATAAAGTGAATAGATGTATATGTTTAAAATTTTTATTTAAATAAATGATTTTGATTGTTAAAAAAATGTTTAAATTTAAATTTTATTATGGTAATAATGAAATAAAATTAACTAAAAAAATAAAAAATTAAAAAATTAAAAAAAACGATGAATAAAAAATATTAAAAAACGATTAAACTTAAAACGTTTAGATTGAGATTATTACTAGAACTAGCATTTATCCTGTGCATTTGCACGAGTAATAATATAAAAAATCGTGAAAAAAATATTACGGTAAAAATGTAATAACATTTTTAATTTTATTTTTCACCGTTTTAAGTTTATGGGCGGGTCAACCCACAATCCGACTCAAGTATCATTTACTCTCACATTGCAGAACGATTTCTAAAACAATTGATACAGTTTGATTCCTCAACTCATTTAGTTTCATCTCTAGAGTTCACTTCTTCCCTATACTACGAGTGAAAAGAAAAATGTAAAGACTATCATTAAAATAGCCTAGACGAGACTTACTATATCTATATGAATTATGTCCCCTATCTCATATGACGAAATTCTTCCATTATTACTTTCCATTATTACTCACTAATAATACTGAAATCTATAGCGCAGAGTTAAAAGAGAATTATAACCGATTAAAAACTATTGATGAACTACCGCTTTAATCAAATTTAGTGTTGAATTTAAAATATAAAGTGTTATTAGGCTAGTTGGTTAAGAGGTTGTACTAGTTTTGTTAGGTTTGAAGTTCGAACCATACTTGTAGAATTTTTAATTTTGTTTATAACCGTTTTAAGTTTATGGGCGGGTCAACCCATAATCCGACCTAAATATTAATTTACTCTCACATATATATCTAAATTAACCACAGCTCTCGACCCGAAAATCTAGACACTTTAAAAATTAAGCATCATTATATATATATATATATATATATATATATATATATATATATATATATATATATATATATATATATATATATATATATATATATATATATATATATATATATATATATATATATTAGTTAGTTAAAAAGTTGAACTTATATTGTTAAAATGTCCCGCATTCAAATTTGGTGTTGAATTTAAAATATAAAGTGTTATTAGTCTAGTTGGTTAAATGGATGTATTTGTTTTGTTAGGTTGCAAGTTCAAACCATACCTATAGCATATTTTTAACCGTTTTAAGTTTATGGGCGGGTCAACTCACAATCCGACCCAAGTATCCATTTACTCTCACATATATATCCAAATTAACCACAGCTCTCGACCCTGTAATCCGGACACTTTAAAAATTAAGCATCATTATATATATATAGATTAGTTAGTTAAAAAGTTGAATATATATTGTTAAAATATTACGCGTTCATCAAATTTGGTATTAAATTTAAAATATAAAGTGTTCTTAGTCTAGTTGGTTAAAAGGTTATACTTGTTCTGTTATGTTACAAGTTCAAAACACACCTATAGCATTTTAAAATTTATTTTTAACCGTTTTAAGTATATATGGGCGGGTTAACCCACAATCCGACCCGAGTATCAATTTACTCATATATATTCAAAATATATATATATATATATATATATATATATATATATATATATATTTTGTTCTTTTTAAAATAAATAAATAAGCTGAATAAGTTGTATACAAGATGAATCAAACTTTCCTTTTAAGTATCAAATACATCTAGTCCAATTTTAAAGTTTATTTTAATTTTTCTTGTCCATTAGTAAATATCCCAGACAACAACAATATATGTGCTCTTCATTTTTTATAATTATTTATTTTGTTAGGGGGGTCTCGTGATACATTTGTTAATCATAACACAATCCAGTAATATATATTCAATGTTTTCTTGCATCTGAATTATTCCCTATAAATACCAATCAAAGGAAATCATCAGCCTTCAAACAAGAATCAATTGAAATACAAGATCATGGATATTATTCCTTTCATTCTCTCCTCGTTCCTCTTCATCTTCTTTCTCAGTTCATCTTTTTCTCACTTCAGAAGAAGAAAGCTTCCCCCAGGTCCTCTTGGCCTGCCCATCTTTGGAAACCTTTTTCAGGTATGCTATTATTTGTAAAAAAATTTTAAAATTTTTTTTTATTCGAACTCATAACCTTGAAGACATGAATTCCTCGCAGGTTGGGTCGAAGCCACATTTGTCGTTTGCAAGACTGGCCAAAAAGTACGGTCCAATAATGTCCCTACGGCTCGGTTCTGTCACCTCGGTGGTTGTTTCATCCCCGGAGATTGCCCGAGAGATTTTACAGAAACACGACGAAGTTTTATGTGACAGGGCAATACCAGACGTTGCGAGAGGCCAAGCGAATTTTCACATCTCCATGGTTTGGCTTCCCTACGGCAATAGGTGGCGGATGCTCAGACAAGTATTGAACACTCAGTTGACACACATGCATAAGTTGGACTCCTTGGTCGAGTTGCGGCATAAGGCTTCTAGAGAGCTCGTGGAATTCTTGAAGGAGATCTCTCAACGCGGTGGGCCGGATGAGATTATTGGGGAGAGACCGGTTGCTATCGGAAACTTGGCTTTTGCGACGGCTCTCAACCAAATGTCAAAGACTTGTTTCTCGCAGAATGTTGCGGAATATGAATCCAAAGAGATTCAGGTATATAGATAAATTCGATTAGGCACCGACCCTAATGAGTTTAAGACTCATAGTTCAGTAGTTGTAGAGCATAAAAATTTATATTCTCGTATGCATATAGGGGTTTATGAAGGCAGTGGAAACAGTGATGGATGTGGCGGGACAATTTAACATAGCGGACGTGTTTCCCTGGCTTAAGACAATGGATCCTCAAGGGTTAAGGCGCAAGTCTAAGGAAGCTTATGGTTGGCTTGAGGAAGTGGTTGATGTCTTTGTTAACAAAAGGATGCAATGGAGGAAGGATTCTAGCCTTTCTTCTTCTTATACACATCATGATGGTGATCTCTTGGATTCATTTATAGACTACAGTCTTAAAGACCCTGATTTTACTACTCAACAGTTCAAAGTTTTACTACTGGTTAGTAACTAATTCAAAAAAAGATCTTATTAAGATATAACCCATTTAATATACCAAACTTAAAAATATTAGTTTCAATTATTTGATGTGATCATGATTAAGATAAGATTGTGACAAACTTGGAGTTTTCATAATTTGATCCTATTTTCAAATCTTCTCATACCAATATAATTTTAAGAGGACAAATATAATAAGAAACCAGTTTTTATACTAAAGATCTTAACTAGTTTTTATATTTATTTTTGTAGGAGTTAATTCTTGCTGGATCTGATACAACATCAATCACCGTGGAATGGGCGATGGCGGAACTTCTTTTGAATCCAGACATAATGATAAAACTTCGTCAAGAGATAACAGAGGTAGTTGGCACAAAGGGAGAAATAGAAGAAGCTGACATTATTAATTTACCATACTTACAAGCTGTAATTAAAGAAGCAATGAGGCTTAGACTAGCTGTTCCACTTCTAATTCCCCACAATTCCAAAGAAGTAGTTGAAGTTAATGGCTATGTGATTCCAAAGAACACACAAACAATCGTAAATGCTTGGGCAATGGCTCGAGATCCCTGCTACTGGGATGCCCCCGACAAGTTCTTACCCGAGAGATTTCTCAACTCAAACATGGATTTTAAAGGGCAGCATTTTGGGTTCATTCCATTTGGTTCTGGACGAAGAATGTGCCCTGGGATACTCTTGGCTCAACGCATGGTTAGCCTCATAATGGCGTCATTGGTTTATCATTTCGATTGGAAGCTTCCAAGAGGTACCACAATAGATAACCTTGACATGGACGATGTCCTTGGCCTCACACTACGAAGGGCCACTCCATTGCTCGCGGTCCCAACACTGATTAAACATTGATATATGATTAATTAAATGGCGTTGGGTTAAATTATTGAAAATTCAGTGAAGTGTTAAGTTAAAATAAAGATCTTTTGATAGATCAATTGTTCCATTACTAGTGTCACATATTACTTGGGAATTGGGATACATCTTGTTTGAACTTAATATTAGAAGTCATACTCTATTAATATTTACAAATAATTATAATAACAAATTACTTTATTATATGTATAAGTTATAAATTTTAATTAATGTCGTGGAGATTTGAACCTTAATTATTATAGAATCCAGAAACTCAAAGTTAGAAAATTTTATTTAGATTTTGTAGAACGCATATCCAAATTTGAGAGATACGCACATACTTTGTCTTCCAATTTATAACTCGTTTCTTTGTACTTTATTTGAAATTGAAAAATAAATGCAAAATGTCAAGGATATAAAGCTAAAACCTGAAGGTGCGATTTTCCATTCAAATTTAATAAAAACGTACATGATTCCATCTAGTTTAATTAAAATGAGTTAATTTAAAATTATATATTCTAAAATAAATTAATGTATTAGATTTATGTTAATTCTTAAACTAATTAATTTCAAGTGTGTGATAAAAAAAAATTTAAAAATACACAAAATCAGTTATTACTTAAACTAGCATTTGATGTTAATCGTGTCTCTCAATTCATGCAGTCTCCAACTACCCCTCATTGGTCTGCAGTGAAAAGAAAATACTAATATCTTTGTTATATGCCTCATCATTGTTTTATCATTCGTTCATCACTTCTCTCGATTTATCTGACCTTTTCTAACTCTAACAAGGTTGGTTGTCTTGACGACCGTTACTCCACAATTGGTTATTGTATTTTTTTTTTACAATCTTATGTCTTGAAATTCAAAGAAACAAAAAGTCGTTGTTCGATCTATTACCGAGTCTAAATATTGAGCTCTAGCTCTTTCCACTATTGAACTAATTTAGCTTCAATTATTGCTACGTGAACTTTGCCTCTTTTCACCTCAACATCCATTCTATGGTGTGACAACAATGGTGATGTGTTTCTCTCCTTCAATCCAATTTCTAATGCTTGTATGAAACATATATAAATTTATTTTCATTTTGTTCGTGAACGTGTTGCTAATAAATCTTTCTTAATTTTATACAGTATGTTGTTGACATCCTCATCAAATGTCATCAAACTCATTTGCTTTATTACTACGTAACAAACTATTGTGTGTGCCTCTTTGTTTATTTTGAAATAATAAATTAAAAATTGTACAATTAAAAATAAAGAGCAACTCACTTAAGTCTCTTAATTTTTATCTTCTAACTCTTAGGTAAATTTAAAATCTTATATATTCTAACTCTTTACCTACCCTTATTTCTATATAAATTTATATTCTTGTAATTGTAATTAAACAATGAATTTTAATATAAAGCAACATCTTTAGTCTTATCTTAGTTTAACTTTTTTTCATCTAATTCACTCTAAGTATTAAATACAAAAATATTCATAAATTATTGTTTAATTTTCAAAAATAAAAAAAATAGTTAGTGAAAATGTTTGTCTTTATTTCGTTCATACGAGTGTAATTATCTAAAAAGGTTATATAGAATTTGAGAAATTTATTTTTTGTTTTTTATTGAAATAACTCAGGACAATTATTAAAAAATGTTGTACAGTACTAATTTAATCATTAAACTTTTGTATTTCCCATTTATCTTTCTCTTTCTTTCTTATTCTTCAATACAACCATTCATTCATTACACAATTTTTATAATATTTTTTATCTTCATTAATTTTCATTCAATTTCTTTTACCTTCCATTTCTTCTTTATTTCTTAAGCAAATTTGAAGAACTTTAGTACATCATCCGGCGTTTGTATCTTCATTAATTTTCAATTAACTCCACATACCTTCCATTTTTTCTTTATTTCCTTAAGCATATTTGAATTACTCTAGTTATTTCTCACCTATTGTATCTTCAACTTTCGTTATTTTAAGAACTACTTCAATTAATGTTATATGTTTATAAATTATACTTACCTTCCGTTGAAGGTTTACTCACTAAAGCACCATCAATCTTTCTTCTTTCATCAATTTCTGCCATCCGTTTCTACCGAAGGATTTAATTACCGCTCAACTTTTCTTCTTTTATATATTTTAAAGCGCATACAGGTTAAGGCTATCCGTTTCTGCCGAAGGATAAAGGGTTTCTAAATTTATCTACATGTTAATATTTCCATTCTACTTTATCTATCTTTTGGAATTGGATATGGATGTTTATAAATGAAGAACGAAGGGTTTCTAAATGTTTTTTGATATGTGGTTCTTCTTGAAATGAAACCCCTTTTGATGGATGAAAACACACGACAACATGGTAGGTTGGGATTTTGAAATTACAATGTTTTCTTTTACATAAATGTTCAAATAGATTATATTTTGAGTATCGTCTATATTGAAATTAAATAATTCTAAAAGTTTTAAAAACAAAACTATCTATTAGAATTTTGCTATAGATTCATTGTATTTTTTTTATTAATGTATTTGAAGATATTCATTGTTTAAATAAACTGCATTATTATTATTTTTTATCTAAGTTAAATATGAACTATTTCATTATTTGTATTAGGAAAATGTCACTTTAAAACCACCAGGTGTTAGCAAATCAAACCTTGCAAGGTGTGATTCATCTCCAGAAAATGCTACATTTTTTCTTGAAACATTATATATAGAGAAAGAAAAAATGATTGTCGGACAGCCATGACCAACCAATCCAATGTATAATGTCTTAATTAAGCCATATTGGGATAAATATATGTTATTTCATATAAAAGAGCAATTCAAGAACCAGTTTCGTACTAAAAAGAATCTTTGGTCTGAATTACAATGGGCTACACTTCAAACTGGCCTAGGATGGGATTCGATACGGAATATGATTGATGCGAGCGATTGTTGGTGTGACTATGTTCGGGTAATTATTTTTAGATTAAACATTTCTTGGATATGTAATTTTTTAGATTTTAATATTTTTGATATTTTTTTCTAGGAAAATAAAAAAAACTTTGTATCAATATAAAGGAAAGACAGTTCCAGACTATGCTTTGTTGGAACGTCTTTTGGCTGGCTGGTGACCGTGCAAATGATAATTATATCAGCAAAAAGTATAAAATTGTTATTTATGGTTTATGGTATGGTATCAATCTATACAACTTGCGAAGCTTCCATGAAACTCGTTTTGCATTTTACTATTTGGCTTTTTGGGAGGAGAAGTGGACAAGGAAATGCTATTATTTGGAAAAAATTATGACCAATTAGTGAATGTGGTAAGAGGTGTTAGAAGCTCCTTTGTATCATGTGACTTGCGATGATATGATATACCAAGTGCAAATGCTCTAGAGCTCCATGGAACCCCCTGATTTGCTTAATTCTGCTGCTCTTATTTTGCTTCTTTTGGGGAGAGGAGGAGGGAATATGTGTAAGAATACATTTTACCATTCATGGATGTTATTTAACTGAATTTCTCCCTGGGAAATGTCATATTCCACAATTATAGACATTTAGCTCTTTGATTTTCTCATTCATGGTCTGCAAGAGTGTATTTGATGTTCTGTTTGATAAAGCGGAAGAGGGGGAATCCGCGCCTATGTATGCGGCGGTGATCTCTGCCGTGGTTCGGACATCGTCGAGGCCTCTGATGGAGAAGCTGGACTTGAGCGAGGGATTTGCATGATTTCAAGAGTGATCGATAGTGATGCGGAGAAGAACCTATCGATGGATTTGCAGAAATGTTGATTGCCCTGTAGTATGTAGTAGTAGATTCAGGGGAGAAGCAACACATGTTATGCGGAGAATAATGGAGATTCAAATTGAGCCGGGTTAAATACCTACATTTATAATTAAATAAGTGTACTTAGTTGTCATTTTCAATGACAATTGTATTTTAGAAATTGACACTCTCTATAATGTTAAATTTTTAGTTATTTAGTTTGTGAATAAGTAGATATTTGGTTTCTTTTAATATGTTCTTTTGGTGATGTAAGTATACATATTTAGGTATTTAGGTCAGAGCCCGATACAAAGAATATGATAATCAAGTTTAATGATTAAGATGGGTCTAATTGGTTCTTCAAAATGTATAATCATTTTCAAAACCTTCTCTAATAATTTATTTTATTTGGAAGAGTTTTCGTGAGCATATCAAATTGATAGTGGATGAATCTTCTATCAGTTTTTTTTTAGACATATTTGATTTAGTATTAAAAGTCTGAATGCGACGTATTCTGACATGATGTAAAAATGTTTGATCATTATTAAAGATATTAAACAATATAAAGAGTGTTTTTTATTCTTGTCCGAAGAACATTATACGCCGACAAAATATGAATAATTTTAATACGAGACATTATTAGTTATTACAACTAGCATGTATCTAGTGCATTTGCACGAGTAATAATATAAAAAAACCGTGAAAAAATATTACTGTAAAAATGTTTATGGGCGGGTCAACCCACAATTCGAACCAAATATTCATTTACTTTCACATATATATCTAAATTAACCACAACTCTTTACCCGACAATCCAGATACTTTAAAAATTAATATATATATATATATATATATATATATATATATATATATATATATATATATTAGTTAGTTAAAAAGTTGAACTTATATAGTTCAAATGTCCCGCGTTCATAAAATTTAGTGTTGAATTTAAAATATAAAATGTTATTAGTTTAGTTGGTTAAAATGTTGTACTTGTTTCGTTATGTTGTAAGTTCGAATCATACCTATAACATTTTTTATTTTATTTTTAAGCGTTTTAAGTTTGGGCGGGTCAACCCACAATTCAACCAAAGTATCCATTTACTCTTACATATATATCCAAATTAATCACAGCTCTCGACCCGGCAATCCGAACACTTTCAAAATTAAACATCATTATATATATATATAGATTAGTTAGTTAAAAAGTTGAACTTATATTGTTTAAATGTCCCGCATTCATCAAATTTAGTGTTGAATTTAAAATATAAAGTGTTATTAGCCTAGTTGGTTAAAATGTTGTACTTCTTTTGTTATGTTGAAGTTCGAACCATACCTATAGTATTTTTAATTTTATTTTTAAGTTTATAGACGGGTCAACCCACAATCCGACCCAAATATTCATTTACTCTCACATATATATTCAAATTAAACACAGATCTCGACCCGATAATCCGGACACTTTAAAAATTAAGCATTATATATATAGATGACTATTTTACTATGAATTAACTTATTATTTCAATTGAATATAATTAACTGTACATATAATAAATTAAATTACTAAATCTAAATAATCTTATTATTTAAAGTAATTAAGAATAACAATCAAAATATAACAAGCATAGAAAAGACAGCATATATTAAAAGACAAGGATAAGCAATCAATCCACGATGTGTATTATCTCCCGAACCACCTTCAGCCAAAAGCCTAGCGCAAATTCCGGTCGACCACATAACCACAACCACCGCCAACCCAAAATTAAACGCGCCGCCGCGAGGTATCAACAGCGACACCGCCGAGAAAACAACCTCCGGCAACATCGAATACCCAACAAGACTAAAACACCGATACAAATCTAGGTTTCCATTTTTACCTTCAAGCATATTAAAGATTATATATAAGAATGTTGAGAATACCACAATGCAACCTAATACAACCCCAAACTGAACTTTTCCAGCAAACATTTGGAACAGACAGAATGTAATGTAGTATAGAAAAGGTCCTGATAGATCTGCGGAATCATGAATTGATGGATTGAGTCTGAATGGATTTAAGAGAGACAGTGTTTTTCTATAGATTAGGTCTGCGTCTATTTCGAGTTCTTCGAGGAGTGATGGTTCGTCGGAGAAGGTGGAGTTTCCGTGAAGAGGAGCGAAGATTGAGGTTGGACCTAGGTCGAAGGATGTGAAGGGGATTGATGAAGTTGTTGGTTGAGGAGGTTGAAATGGTGCTGTTGGTGGCCATCGTCGACGGTGGAGGTTATTGCCGCCGGGGACGTTTATTGTTGTGGAAGCTTCGCCGGACGGAAAGATGACCGGCGGAATTGTGAATTCTTTCGTCATTAAGGTTTGACAGGAAGTATAGGACATGTTTTGTTTAGCCATTAATTAATTTATGGTTTATGTGGCTATCCTAATTTTGTGTTGGGAAGAAGGGTATTTTTGACTTTTTATTGGGGAGTAATACTAATGCCACCAGATTTGTTAGGCACGTGACGGGATTATATTGGTTCAATGATATCTAACTATAACTTAGAATGACTTTTTTGCCCATATTTGATGAATTGTTTTTTTTTCTGTAAATCTTTTGACATGTATTTCTTACTTATAATAATTATTTATCGTTTTTAAATTTTGATTAATTTTGTTATTTCCATGATGGTTAAGAAACTAGTGTATCGCAAAAGAATAAAAATATAGAATTTTTCGGCATGCAAAAAAAATTAGTAAGATATTTTATAGTATATAATATTTATAAATTAAGAATATATATAATAATTATAAGAAAATAAATAATAAATAATGAGATTATAAATAATTATATTTTTATTGTTATTTCAGAATTAAAATAATGTAACTATTATAAAATTTTCAATAAAATCAAACATGGATTAGTTTTAATAAATTTATTTTGTTATCTAAAATATTTTGGGCTCAACTTTAAAAGTATTCATTATAAATGTTTTTTATTTTTAAATATATACTCAATGAAATTTGTTTTTAAAATATTTTAAGTGTTCTCAAATTTATCTCAAATACACAACATAAGAAATTTGAAATACAAAACTCTAGAAAGAAAGTTGTATAAAAATAACTTCAAAATCAAAACACTTTATAATTTTTAAACATTAAGTATATTATCAATTTATAAAAAAAAATTATATTATCTCAATTGCTCTATCTTGAAAATGATAAGTTATTTTGACTCTAATTTTTATAATTAAATTTAATTTTTTAAAATAATATTTTATTTTATAATAGAAGTCTTTAATTGTTAATTTTTATCTAAAATTTACATAATAATCATACTACATTGGTTATTTTGGTTTAAAATTTTGATACTATTGATAAAAATACACCCTAATTGCTACCCACACTAAATCATTGGATTCATGGCCACAATTGTATGAATTTTTAAGTCTACAAGATTCTTTTTATTATCTTAAAAAGAAAAGAAAACTAATTAATTAACTTATGGGCCTTAATTGACCCAGTGTGGCACATTGGATTGGATAAATTTAAATACCAGTTCTATCTAACAATTCATATTTAGCATGTTTCAAACAACTAATTAGAAAATAATGTACAAATTGTAGTCTTGAAACCAACATATATAATGTTGTTAATAAATTTTCTTTTTTTCTTCCAATGTAAGCAATTACAAGTAATATAAGATGCCATAATTAATTGGTCTAATCTCTCAAGCACACACAAACACACACTTAAACATTCCTCACTACTGCATGTATTCTTCACTGTAGTCATCAGTTATAACAGAAACAAACCTTTCAAGCCAGGGAAGTTGATGAAGGTCCTTCAAGGGATCAACATAAGAAGATTCTTCTGTACAAGCTGGGGGTGACGATTCATAAGAAGGCTGATGATCGCCCAAAGTGAACCCGCCTGCCAAAAACCTCTGAATCAGCCTAAGCTGGGATCTCTCCTGCTCCGTATACGCATCATCCATGATTGTTGGAAGAAAATCAAACGAATCCCATGCCCATCTTTCATATTCCTCCCGAACAGCATCATCTGTTATCCCATCATCTGTTACTGCATCCGATGTTTCTTCTTCATCCCATACTGCACACTCGCAAGTTTGTAGGCCGTTCCTATATTCATCCCCACATGAATAACAGAACTCGTGTCCACACCTGGTTATCGTGAAACACATTGTTTCTTAACTATGAATGCAAATACGTCATACATTTATATGGTAATACATATAGCCCCATTTGAAAACAATATATTATGCATTTAGATCCAGATACAGATCGATATGAGATCAAGATGAGACTAGAACAACAGACAATCATTATGATCCACTTTAGGTAATCTAGTATTTTCCAAGCTTCTTGCCATATGAGTTAACCCAGGTGGGTAACATATGACAAGACATTTGTAGGATCAAGTCATAGATCTATAAGGTAACATATGTTCCCCATTTGGAAACAATTTTTTATTTTTGGATCAAGAATCCATTAATAGTTTTTTAATCTGTGTGACTAATTAATGTTTCCAAACGTGATCTCGTCTCGATCCACATCCAGATGAGAAATCTAACATAAGTGTTCCCACATGAGGCCTATAGTGCCTAGACATGAGATTTTTTTATATTTTTATGACCAGTGTGTGGGCCAACTTTCAAGCACATCGACTAATCAATGGGAAGGCTAGAACAACAACCCACCGTCACTACCCCCACCCACTTTAGTCTAGTCATTTTCAATGATAATCGAACATGAGAGCTCAAGGTGTCCTTAGTGGAAATTGAACATTACACATTCGGTCTCTTAAGCAAAACTCTTTCAACTTGTACTACCTAACGAGTTACCTACTAGTGCATATTCGAAGACTTATTTTTCAGTTATAAAATTATGACTTGCCTCTTGAAAGAAAAATGTCTTACCTGCAAGTAATGTGGTAGGAACCATGGTTATGTTCAATCACCTGCAAGCATTCTTGGCAGCGTCTCCACCTTCTATCTCGCGAAATACTGTTATCATTGTCGCTGGTCACGGTAGTGAGATTCTGAAGTTCCTCACATGTCATTGAAGAGTGCCATGGCAATCTACATTCAATACATATAGCTCTGCAACAATCGGGGCACTCCAAATAGTTGTTATCAGCCTGACTGGAGAATCTCGTATCTTTTAATAAATATTCATGGAAACCGAACAGAGCTGAACAATCTTCATAAGGGCAGTAAAAATTATCATCATCCTGAATATTTGCATCAGCAAAAGCCTTCTTCAAACTTTCAAAAGAATCAACAGTAAGAAACGACCCACATTCCATTGATGAAATATAATGTTTGCATCTCAACTGAGGACATCTGATGGGTAATTGACCAGATTGTATATTATCGTCAACATAGGTTTTCATACAATGGGTACAGAACTTGTGAGAACATGTTATAGTGAACATCATCTGGGAAGGAATCTCTTCGCAGCAAATTGAGCAGGTTTGAACGGATTTCTCATCCTTAGAAGAAGAAGAACAGATGATACCAATTGCCACTTGAGCCAAATGTAATGGTCTTTCTATCTCAATCTTGTCTACTAACTTAACCACAAATGATTCTAGATTTCTTGCATGCTCAAATACCCGAACTCTCATTGCCAAGAGAAGTGGATTCTCGATTCCTCCATCAAGCATAAGCTGAAATTAAGATTGACTAGGTTAATCACTACCCTTAAAATAAAACCTTAAATATCTGTCTTTCTGATTCGAACACAAGGTTTTAAATGCAAGAAATCAAGTAAGAATTTGAAAACCTTAAATAACACCCCGAAGAAGTAATCTGTTATATTTGGAAACTAAACCTAGGGAGACAAATTCAGAAATGTATTAGATGTTTTTCATTTGGATACTAATATGGATAAAGAAACAATTACAAATTTCAAATGGGGCCTATCAACATTGCCACATAAGCCATGATAGTGCCATGTCAGCACCGCGTGGCATGTCTAGTAGCCAACCACCAAAACAATCACACAGAAAGGAAACTATGATTTCCTGGGAGATTCTTTCCTTGAAGATAAAGGAAACCGTGATTTCCGTGAAGATCCCTTCTGGGAATATAGGAATCAAGAAAGGCCAAATCATATTACAAATAGAATGAGAATGATATTAAAATCTATCTACCTAGAGAATACAATCAATACAATATAAGCTCAAGGGTAGCTAAAGTATTAAGAGTTCACAGAATTTGAGGTCTCAAGTTCCATCCTCAGTCAAAACATCTTGATCGAAGTTGGGGGTTTGTGTCTTACATGGGAAAACCCTAATCTAAAAAAGTAAAGTTATAAGGGTTTTTCTCAACTCTTGTGTTCATAAACAAGTTCAAGAACTCAATTTGCACATTTAATCCATCAAGGGTTATTGGAAATCAACCTACTCAGTGAAAGACAGCCAACTTCATAGAAATGCATAAGAACACTATGAGAACATATAAGAAGTAACATGACAATGATTAACCAAAAGAACTCTATATCATGTAATGTATATAGTCTATTAATCTATAGGAAACATGATGCAATCACTCACCTGATTATACAAGGTCTCTGAGTCGGTGAAAGCAAACACCCTCTTAATATTCTTCTTCAAAGCCTCTAAAAGACCATCAATTAGAGCTAAATACTCTGCAACATGATTATCCACATAAAACTCAAGCTTTTTCTGCACTTGAATATAAGGAACATTAGGTTCCTTTTCCATAACCACTCCAATCCCACTTAACCCTGAACCAAAATCTTTGCCTTTTGTTATAGAAACTCCCTTGAAAAACATCTTTACAGAAAACCCATCAAGATTATCCTTCAATTCCCTTTCCTTCAATTCACTCTCATCTTCACAGCAGCTCCGAAACTCATCTTCATCTTCTTCTTCTTCCACTTTCATCTCCATTGCTGCACTCAAAGAATACCCTTCTCTACCCTCCATTTCCACTAACAACCCTACACCAAAGCGTATGAAGAAAACCAGAGTCTAACTAACTGAAACTCATGAGAGTGAAAAACCCACATGTAAAAGAAACAAGTGCATAACCATCTTCGATAGAGACAAGTCTGAGCGAGAGGAAGTTTCTTCAAATGAGAAATCGATCTGATTTTTCTTCTATTCTTACTGATTTCTGAGAAATTGTCGAAGAAGGAGGTAGAATAACCAGAAATTCACCAGCCTCTCTGACACCTGTCGGTTTTGTTTAGAATTTTTGCCTGCATTTTGAAGAAGAGAGATTTAGAGAGAGAGAGAGAGAATGAGTGGAGAGAGAATCATGTGTTACTGTGAGCGATTTAATAATGGCGTAAGAATAAAGGAAAGGAATCGTGATGGACGGCCGGCCATTACATTGACTGGATCATTCATTATTATCACATATAATATAATATATATATTTGCTTTTTTTATTATTATTTTATTTCTAAAAATGACATAATCAATTTGTTTTTACTTTTCATTTATTCATATATATATATATATATTATATATATATATATTAATAATATATTTTTTTTATAAAAGTAATTTTGAAACTAGTTTCAAATATATTAAATAATATATTTTTTTAATTATCTTATTCTTGGGTAACAGTCTATTGTGGCTAAAGAGGGGTACCTAATCAACTTTATTTTAAAGTTTTAAAAAAAATATTATTTATAAAATTTTAAGAAATAAAGTATTTAGGCTCAAAATAAAATAAACTTCAGTTTGACCGTTCCTATAAAATACTCTTTAAAGTTAAATTATCTCTTTTAATTGAATTTTATATAACCTTAATTAAATTATGATTTTTTATTAAAATATTTATTATATATAAATAATGTAAGCAAAAGGATAATATATATTATATTATTTGTTTGACTATTAAGGTAGTTTGAATGGTAATATTGGATCCAAGGTCATGTTTGGTTTGATTATTTTAAATAACTCAAATAAAATTAAACATTATTTTATTTTTCTCTCTTTCATGATATCACTCAAATCATTAATCAAAATATTAAAATACTTTCAGTTTTAAATTATTATTTTTTATTTTATTTATATATCAATATTTTTTAAATAAAATTATCAACAATCATTATTTTTTTTCTCTCTAATTTTTTTTAAAAAAATTCCAATTCGAAAAGGTGGTTCGGCGGAGTGAGGATCTGCTGTCCCAAGAGACTACCCCAGTTGCTGTCTTAGAGATCAAAATGATATCATTTTGATAAATAAGACAAATAAAAAATTATATATATATAGATGACATAAACCCTAAATCTTAAACTATAAATCTTAACAAATTATATATATAATTATATGACATTTTATTTTAATATTTAATTTTCTCTTTTTCCTCTCACCTGATGTCTCTCTTATGAGACATCAGGTGAGACAGTCTTTTGGGACAACATATCGGAATTCGGATAGGCGGAATGCATTTATCATTTTCATCCTATTTTACAATTTTTTTTTTAACTTTATTCGGTTTGAAAAATCCCTGCGAATTACTTTTATAATATATTCTTTAAAAGATAAAAAAAATTATACAAGAAATATTTTAATATTATATAATATATTAAAAATTTATATTATTATAAAGAAATTTATAAGATATAAAAAATAAATAAATATATACTATTAATGTTATATATTTAGTTATGTTTATTAGTGTTCGGGATATAATCAGAGTGAAATCGAGATGATGAACACAAATATTATCCACGTTCTATCTCTGGTCAACTACCCGTTAAAAAAAAAAACGTGAATAACAAGACAATTCAAATTGAAAACTGCATCACATTATAATTATACTTCCTAATCCTAAGACAATAAATGTGACATTATATATTTTTTTATTAGTTTCATGCCCATTTACAAATTTGATGTTAACTTATAGATTTTTTTCATATCTTTCTTCTTTTAAGATCTCATAAAAATGGCCACAACTCATAATTATTTATTAATTAATTTTATCCATTATGAATGAATGTAAAAGAGAGGTAATTTATTAATGATGATTATTGCTACTATGGTATGGGATAATGATTGAGAAATTCTCAGTTATGTTATTTAAGGGTCTGATTAATTTGTAGTATCTTATTCAAAGTAATTTAGAACTAGATAAACATGTTTAAAAATCTTACTTCTTTTTTTTTATATAAAGTTGTCTACTAAAGTCAAACTCACCCAAGTAAATAACACTTTAAACCAAACACAATAATTTAAGGAAAGCACACCTAATTAAGATTCTCAATCATCTAATTTATATGCATGTGATCTTTCCTATCATTGTGTCATGTTATTCATTATTAATTTTTTTCTTTGTAAGAATACAAAATTATATCATATATATTTGATTAAATAATTGTGTGAGTTGTTTGTTTTAAAAAAAACATTCAGTTAACTTTTTTTTTTTTTTTTATTGTATATCAAGAATAATATTTAAAGAGGAATATTCTCTTTTTATTAATTATTTTATCTCTGTTCTTATTAATTAATTTCTCTCTCCTTTTATTAAATAATTTTTCTCTCTATCTCTACAAATTAATTTATCTCATTTATCCATATTCTCAGGATTATTATTTTACTCATTTATTTGATATTTACTATCTCTCGTTTAACGGTTAAAATAAATCAATAATTTACAACAAATTCTCACATTAAATATTTTAATAATATGTTTAAATAAATTCTAAACCCTAAACCTTAAACCCTAAACTCTAAATCCTAAACTCTAAAACCTAAATACTAAATTCTAAACCCTAAACCCTAATTAATATCAATGATTAGTTGAATTATGAATTTATCTCTTTTATTTTTATTTTATTTTTATGACTTTTCAATTCCTTTATTTATCAAATATTTTTATGGTTTCTTTTTTCTTTTTTTTTATTATTTTTTTTTATATTGACTTATTAATATTTTTTTAATTTTATTACTTATAAATAAATGTTTATCTAATATTTCTATTTTCACGATTAATTATTTTCTCTCCAGTAACTAATTATTAATAATAGGAGAGAGAAAATAATTAATAAAAGGAGAGAGAATATTCTACCTGTCAACCCACGTAGGCATCGCGCTCCCAGTCGTTGTCTCAAGTCGCGCTCTCTATCATTTTTCATATTTAAAAGAGGTCAGCATAACAATCAAGTATACTAACATCTCACTTTAATTTAAATTATTTTAATAAGAATAAGTATTTTTTTTAAACGGTTAAAACATTTCATTAAAATCTAAAAAGTGAGAGAGTTAATAATTAAAGTTAGACAAACTCTAATTAGAATTAAAAGATAACAATCAAACGATCATAAAAATCTGATTATTAACAATTAAACATACCAACTAGATTACAAACAAAAATTATAAACTGTATCAAATCATAATTATCCCAATTAGGATCGTGATGTGCTGAATGTGCCTATATATCGTGCTGACGTGTTGTTCGTGCTGTGCTGCCTGTGCTGATCGCGCTTCTTTTGATCTATGATGATTTCGACGTCTGATCTCAATAACTTTTGCTTTGAATCTATTTTAATCTTCAAGCTGAAGAGCAAGCCAAAAACTTAAACTCCATCCAAAATATGTTTCTCTTCACAATGAATCTATCTTAATCTTCGCTTGAAGAACAAGCCCAATACATAGACTCCATCCGAAATATGTTTCACTTCAGTGAAAATAGTTGAGGTAATGTTCAAGCTTGGATAATTTGCTCGATGTACAAAAAGAGGATCATTATTGTATTTCATCTTCATAATCGTTTGGTCAGAGTTCTAGTTTGGATTATGGATGTTAGAGTTTGGAATTTTAGTCATAGTTGGTGTACAAGTTGGAATTGAAACTATATTTGAGTCTAAAACCATCGATATAAGAGTAGTATATAAATGTGATAATCGGGCGGTTCGGGGTGAAGAATGCATTTATCATTCCCGGCCTATTTTTATTTCGAGAATTTTTTTTGATACTATCCCTGCCTCGTTTGGTTTCTTGGAATCCGCGCGAGGTACTATTTATAAAATATTTTTAAAAAAACAAAAAATTTATATAATAAAATTATATAATTTTTTTTAATATAATATATATTAAAATTTTATATTATCATAAAAAAGAATTCACTACTCTTATAAAATATAATAAATAAATAAATATATTGATGATTTTATATATTTAATTGTGTTTATAGTATTCGGGGTAAGATCGAAGTGGGACGGGAGACACAAATATCATTCCCGTTCCATTCCCGTTTGATTTCGGAAAAAAACCGCTTCAAACGAGACAATTCGATTTGGTTCGATTACCGCGGGGCGGGTCTAAATCCTCCTTGGTAGTATATGATATTTGAGTAAGTTTAGATTCTGAAATTACTTTGATATCTACAAATTTAGACGGTAGTTCGTCTTCTTCTTCGCATTCGACCCAATGTCGAATTGATTGGGCTAAAAGGGTGATAATTCCAGGGAAGACGAAATAAAATCTAGAAAGAATTAGAAATTTGACTTAGTGAGTTGTTTTCATTAATTCACTATTTATTTATAGTGTTACCAAATTTATACAAAACTATTACCAAATTGTAAATTAAGCCCCTTATCAATAATTAAACAAATTAAGCAGGTTGAGAAATTCGGTCTTTTTGCTAAATGTTACCAGTGCAAGCCCTCAGATTTTCTATCTAAGAATCTTTTAGAACCCCTGTTGACTCAAATCAGCTCTAGGTCCAGATTCAAATTTTCTTGAAATAGGTTAAAATAATTTAATGTTTACATGATGTTTGTTAGCATTGGTTTCCTTTGTTACATAAATCCTTTAAATTTAGAAAACCTGTTTATGTCTGCTGGATGCAATTTTTAGGATGAAAATAGTTTCAAAGTGACAAAAAAAGTTGATACTTGATTCCCTAGGAACTAATGGCAGGCTGAAATAACTTAACTTGGCCATTTTAAGTGTCTGTTTGGTCATTGCTGATCAGAAAGTTTCATATTAAACAATATCTATGACATAGTAATCAACCTTGGTGACTTTGATTTCAACGTACAAAATTTCCAATTATTTATTAATGGAGATTTACTGTGGGAGACTGGGAGCCAACTAGAAAAGTCTCCCTGGCTTGTATTTATCACCATAGCCTGCTGATGTGTGATGCATACTATCTTACTTCCATCCAATATGATTCTCAAAATGAGGTTCTGGTTGGTGTCACAACAATTGGCACTCCTCATAATAATCATTACTACTAATGCTCTTAATAATAACGAGACTGATCATGCTGCACTATTGGCTATGAAGTCCAAGATTCTGGACCCTTTTGGTGGGGAGGCTTTGAGTTCATGGAATGAGTCTTTCCATTTCTGCAATTGGGAAGGTGTCATGTGCAGTAAAAGGCACAAAAGGGTCACTCTCATTGATCTAAGCTCTTTGTCTTTGTCGGGCACCTTGTCTCCTCATGTAGGAAATCTCACCTTTCTTAGACAACTGTTGCTAATCAACAATACTTTCCATGGAGAAATCCCAAATGAAATAGGTGACTTGTACATGCTGGAAGTATTGGCCCTCGAAAGAAACAGTTTCCAGGGAAGGATCCCGGTAAGCCTTTCGCGCTGCTATAACCTCAAGCATCTATTGATTGGGTTCAATAATCTGGTGGGAACCATCCCTGAAGAATTTAGCTCCTTGTCCATGCTCAAGAGGATCTACATACATGTAAACGTTTTAACTGGAGGAATTCCAAAATCTGTGGGCAATATCACTTCTCTTGAGGTCTTCTCTGCAGGAGCTAATCACTTTGGTGGAACTATTCCAAATAATTTGGGGCAATTAAAGAACCTTGTAGAACTTGGATTGGGTGGTAATCAGATATCTGGTATGATCCCTTCATCATTATATAACCTCTCCAACTTGAATATTTTATCTTTACCCATGAATGATCTTAATGGGAGTCTTCCCCCATACTTTGGCAACATGTTCCCTCATTTGGAATGGCTTCAACTTCATTATAACAACTTTACAGGACAACTTCCAAATTCAATAGGGAATCTTACCAAAGCCATGAGGCTAGCTTTTGAACGTAACAACTTCAGTGGGAAACTGACAGTTGATTTCAGTAAACTAGTGAATCTTGTGCGTCTTACTTTACATTTTAACAACTTTGGGAGTGGGGATTTTGACGAAATGCATTTCCTTGAGTCCCTTACTAATTGCAGCGATTTGGGCGTGTTAGGCACAGATAACAACCAGTTTAGAGGAGTGCTTCCTGATTTTGTAGGGAATCTATCATCAAATATGCGGTTCTTCACACTAGGTGAAAACCAACTGCAAGGCAGGATTCCTCCAACAATTGGAAACCTTGTTAACTTGTCTATTTTAGACTTGGAAAGTAACCATTTCACTGGGCCGATACCTAGTACAATAGGAAAACTTCAAAAGTTGCAGAGATTTTTCCTTAGTGGAAATCAGCTTTCGGGTGCAATTCCTGAATCAATTGGGAATCTTTCTTTGGTGAATGAACTTTATTTGAGTTACAATAACTTAGAGGGGACTATACCTTTCAGCATTGGCAATTGCCAAAGATTAATATCATTACTTCTTGAACAAAACAACCTGAGTGGAACCATTCCCAAAGAACTGTTCCAAGTTTCATCTCTTTCAATTTTGCTCAACTTATCTCACAATCGTCTGTCCGGCTCACTTCCTTTAGAGATTGGAGATCTCAAAAGTTTGGTCGTGTTAGATATATCAAACAATAATGACTTGTCTGGTGAGATCCCTAGTAGTATAAGCAGCTGTACCAGCCTCCAATTCCTATTCCTGCAAGGAAACATGCTCCAAGGATCTATTCCCAAGACAATGGAATTCTTGAGAGGTCTTCAAATCCTTGACCTGTCGAGAAATAATCTATCAGGACAAATCCCAGCTTTCTTGGAGAAACTTTCCTTGATCAACCTTAACTTGTCCTTCAATGATTTCAATGGAGAATTACCTTCACAAGGGGTTTTTGCAAACTCAAGTGCAGTATCCGTTTATGGGAATAATAGGCTATGCGGCGGAATACCTTCTCTAGAACTTCCAAGATGTCCCACCAAGAAACTGAATCGTAACTTCTTCTCATCCAAACGCATCTTTGTAATTGTTGCTTCAATACTAGGAATACTAATCCTATTTTCAAGCTTGGTGTTTTACTTGTGGAAAAGGAACAGGAGGGAAAGGCAATCCACCACTTTGGAATTGTTGCCCAAGGAGTCTTTCGTGCAAGTCTCCTACGATGAGCTCTTCAAAGCAACGGATGGGTTCTCTTCGAGCAATTTGATTGGTGCTGGCAGTTTCGGCTTCGTCTACAAAGGTGTTCTTGATCAGATTGGAGATGTTGCGATCAAAGTTCTTAACCTTGTTAACCGAGGTGCGACAAAAAGCTTCATGGCAGAATGTAAAGTGTTAAAGAACATGAGACACCGGAACCTCATCAAGATCATAACTTGTTGCTCAAGCATTGATTTTCAAGGTAAGGAATTCAAGGCTCTTGTTTACGAACTCATGTTGAATGGGAATCTCGAGAAATGGCTACATCCATATCAAGTAACTAGCAGACTTGAGCTCAATCTACTGCATCGTTTAAGGGTTGCAATTGATGTGGCTTCTGCACTGGATTACCTTCATTATCAATGTGAAACCCAAGTTATTCATTGTGATTTGAAGCCAAGTAACATTCTCCTTGACCAACAAATGGTTGCACATGTTGGAGATTTTGGACTAGCCAGACTTTATAATCCAGATATGGGTATTTCCCATCACAGTAGTTCAATGGGAGTGATAGGCACAGTCGGATATGCAGCACCAGGTAAGTTAGTCGTTAACCTAACAAATCCTGTTTATTTTGTTGGTCTAATTTATTTCCCTTTTAACTATAATAGTATTATTTTTCTAAACATCGTTAGAGTATGGTCTTGGAAGTGAAATATCGATAAAAGGCGATGTTTACAGTTACGGGATTCTGTTGCTTGAAATGTTAACCGGAAAGAGGCCTACTGATTTGATGTTTGCGGGTGGTCTTAACATTCGTAATTTTGCGGGTCAAATCTTGACAGGAAACGCAATTGAGATTGTCATTGATCCTACAATTTTAAAAAGTGACATTGTTATTGATCAAAGAGATGGTTGTCTAATCGCTTTGGTAAAGATTGGTTTAGCTTGTTCGGAAGAACTGCCCCAAAATAGGATGAGTATGACAGATGTTGTAAGGGAGCTACAACTGATTAAGGAAACCATGTTCTAAGTTAAAAAATAGGTTCACTTTCAACCTTGTTTTTGTATACTTTTGTTAAGTGAATAATAGATTACATCATTGGATGAACCTTGAGTGGAAATAGGTCTAAAAGACTTTTCCATTCTTACCTAGAAACACACTACGTTGAAATGGGGGCATTAATGTATGTTTGTGTTAACTTACTAAATTAAATAAAAATCATTCCTTTCAATTCAAGGTCATGCCTAAAAGAAATCCCCTGAAACAATACAACAAGATGACCAGCTGGATGTTAAATGGCCACAAGGAAGTTTTGATAACTTTTGTAATATCACTAAAAAGCTAATGAAGATTTTACATGGATCATATTATTAATTAGGTTTTTACAGCCTTGATTCAACTAAACCTTTCCTTGCTAGAGATTCTGCATTAATAACTGTGCAAAACTGATGAATTTCAAATTTGAAGAGTCCAGTCAAAGGAGGTTGGACTTAAAAAAGAAAAGAAAAACATTTTCAAGGCAAAAAAAATATATGCAAAGATTGTTTAATAATGTCATCTAAAGTTGGTTTTTCCAGCAAATATATATTTTTTTGAAATATTTGTGATATTGATTTTTTAAAAAAAAGTACAATTATTTCATTTTGAAAAAAAATACACATTTATTTTTGCATAGGCAAGATAAACACAAACGACACGATATTGTCTTACGCCGTAGGTCAGTCATTAAGTGTCGTTAGTCTAGGATTCTTGTGCATTTGTAAACGCCGCAGAGAAAATCAGATATAACTATTTTATAATTTTTTTATGTTATTCTATAAATGTTTATTCAAACAAATCAAAATTTTAAAAATAGTCAATAAATATATTTTCATTGAATATTCTTTAAATATAAAATATAGTTTATGATATTGAAGTTTTCAAGTCTAGTCCGAAAATACTAGCAAACATGCTACGAGGTCTAGATAGATTGATTCGAACGTAATGGGAAAGTTCTTACCATATCATGGTATAAAACCAGAATCACCCCAACATCTGCAATTTCCTATAAGCATAGTATTGTTCTATCCTTGCCTACTTAGTTAAGTTGGATTTTAGTTGAAAGTATTTAAATTGAAGTGGGGTCTTAGACTTGCTTTAAGAGTGAAAAATGAAGTTAGGGAAAAACCTAGATGTATGTGTGTGTACTTTACTACTTTCACAAATAACATAAATTTGAGTTTTGAAGCAATATTTTTAAAAGGCCAAGCAAGCCATGTCTTAACTAATCCCATCTTAGCTTCTAACCAACAACTTATAACAATTCTAAATGACTTTTGAGTAAACAAAGAACTTTAACATTAAGTTATTAACCTATTTAGAAACATGTATTTTCCATATCGATATATACAGTTTCTTATCAAATTGTTACTTGATTTGTTTTCCTAGATTGAGTTGCTTAGTTATAATTATTTTGTTAACATTATTGTATTAATTAGAATCATATAAAAAAAGAAAAGAAAAGGAAAATGCTAACATCACTAAGTAGTTAATAATTTTGTATATAATATGATTAAAACTCAGTATAAACATGAAACAAAATTAATTAGAATAAATTAACAAAAATGACTAAAAGCATAATAATAAGGACAACTTTTAGTGAGGACATTCTTACTCCTTAGACAATAACTAACGGTTATATACATTCTCAAACGACATGTTATACAACCTAATTAATTGGCGAAATCAATGGCGGATCTATATACAAACTTATCTAACCCAACCCAAAATATTTTGTATGTAAATTACAATAACTACATAAAGATACTGTCGTTATTGATAATTTTTTCGTCGTTAAAGGAGAGATTAACGACAATAAACTAAGTATATTTTGTTTGTTTCCTTAATATTATTATCATTTTAGCTCAGATAAATTTTATGAAAAGTTTCTAGCCTGGGTAGATTCTAAGTCCTAGTTCCGCCCTTTGGGAAAACCATGGATATGTTAGAAGAAATTAAGGCATGTTAATGTCTCTTTAGTTCCCATGATCTTGATGCTTCAAATTATGGGATGCATATTGGATTAGTATTTCAACAATTTTTTTCCAAAGAAAATGATAAATAATGCGAAGAAGAGATGAATCACATACCTAGAGGAAATAATTGATGGATCAAGTATATATCGCGCAAGATGAAGACATACTCATGAATTTATTATGTTATTTCTCGAGTTTGGAATAGAAAACGTAAATAATATATAGTTGGAGAGTGAGAGATTGAAGCTGCAACATGACCTGATTAGATCTTAATTAACCTGGTGATTAAGTACGTACCAGATCATGCTGGCAGCTTTAATCTCTCAAACCCACCAACATCCATTCATTGATCCATCTACCGATTTGATCTTCATATGATTCTGATCGAACAAGATCATGCTTTAACCTTTCGAAACCACCAACATGGATTTCTTGGCCATGATCGATCGATCATATGATATTATTGATCACTCCATATAGTTCAATAAGATAGAATAATGGGGACCACAGGCAGACTAATCTCTTAAAAGATCGATAAGTACTATTAAAAATTAAATAATCCAACATAACAACAACTGGTAATTGGTTGGTCCATATCAAACTCAATAACTTATAATGACCAGGTACATTAGCCTACATATATTATATATATATAAATATATATAATTTAGTTTAATTATTTGTTCCTATCTTAGCACAAACATTGGGGATGCATGGAGTGATCACATAAGTTTTTCTTTGATGAAATTTCAATGTTAGTTGTTAAAAAAAATATATGTAAAGTAATTGTATTTTAGTATATAAAAAATACTCTCAAATTTTGTTGATATTAAACCAATGTTATGCTAATAAAATGTAAGTCTACTTAGTTCAACTTTCTTTTTGTTTGAATTGGGTTTAATTATTTTCGGAGTTGGTAAAGATGATTTTGAACCGTCATTATCTCTTTTAAATTAAATCATTTTTAATAAGAATTGAAGTTAAAACTTTTGATTTATTAAATGAGATTATTCACCATTTGAAATACCTTAGTTATTATTTATTATTATTTGGTGTGGTTGGTTAACAATTTCAAATGACATGTACAATTAATTATATAAAGCCTGAATCATAGGAAACTTGTTGTGAAGGACCATACTTTTTATCATTGTTTCTCTCTATTGATTCCCGTGATTTTGTTTTGTCCCTAATTAAGTATCTTTAATCTTCTTTTTATTTATATTCCGTTTCATTCTTATTCAGTTAAAATTTTAAATTTTAATATACATAATATTGACAGTTTAAATAATAACATAATATTATATATATGTCTGTGGATAGATTACTATCTGATTAATAAAAAACATTTAACTTTTTTTTAATGATTATTATACATAAGATTAAGACAATTTTAATGGGATCCAAGTATGTTAAAAATAGTATTTTTTTAAATTTTAAATAACTATATAAATAAATATTAAAACAAATAATTTATAATATTCAACGTCTTATATTTGATCATCATTAAAAATAACACATTAAAATGAAATATTCGGCTGTGAGTTATTATAAGGTTAGAAAAATTAATTCAAACAATTTGTTTTATTAAAGAAAGTATACTAGTTATATCAAAAAAAAAACTATTATACATTTAGCATTAAAAAATAGTAATGGCTATATATATATATATATATATATATATATATATATATATTTATATTGATAATTAAATTCAAATAAGAATTGGAAAATAAGAATTATATATTAAAAATTAATTAATAAATATATAAGATAATATCTAAAAAGAAAAAAAATCAAAATAATAATGGATGATCTAAATATCAAATTTTATAAACCATTAACAAAAATAAAACTCTAAATTAAAAAAATCCAACAATCATACAAATTGATGATTTTTTTTGAGTTTTTAAACAATGTGGATTGAAGTAAACAAATCAAACAAACCAATGAAATGGTGTCAGAAAAATCTCTACCAAATATTTTGAGCGGCAAAAATTATTTTTAGTCCAGAGTTGGTAAACAATGTCAGAAAATGTATTGCCAAATGAAAATGAACCATCTACATATATGGCCGAAATAGTGAGATTCAAATAAATCATGAAAAATATATACATGTATTGATGTTAAAAAGGGACGAACACATACTCGAAAAAAAATAATCAACACAATCGGAAGGTAGGAGCATCAAAACAACTCACCAACAATTGTGAGTATTTTTCGAACTATAAATTTTCGAGACGAAAAAACCAATCCAGCTAAACAGAATGTTAAATCGAACAACAACACATCAATTTAAATCTAAGTGACTAAAAATAAAACGAGAAAAAAAGCGAGCAAGAAAAAATGACTTTTGAACCCGGTTATGAAATACATAAATTTATAAATTTAATGTGTCCTAAACTTTCCTTTTCATTATATGTGGCATAAAAGAACAAAAATATATTAAATTTTGGTAAAATTTCCGAAGATTGGGAGATAATGTGATATGGAATTATAAGTTGAGGGATCAAATTCTTGCTTTATGTGATCTGAAATTCTCAATTCTGAAATGAAGACGTCAACAAGACGCTGGGAGGTGATTATACAAACTTCTCTTGAGTAAAGAAAGACGCAATCGTGACGGTGGGGGATTGCGTTGTGACATATATAGCTCTAGGCCATGGCCAGCTCCGATCCCGAAAAGTTGATCTCCAAAGCCGACAAATTGTTAGTCTTGAGTTATCTGCTTATGCTCGTCTTTCTCATAATTGGCGTTTTCTGATTTTAAGTAGAACAGGACTTAGTGAACTCAGTTTTCTATATATGATTTGATTTGATTGCTGAATCAATGCCGATTATGATTAATAAGGATGTGTATTCGAGGTTTTAGCTTTTATGGGTTTTCTCCATCGTTGGAAACCTCTTTTTATGCATTTTGTGTTTTTTAGGATCAATGTTCAACTTTTTTCTATTGTTATTCAGCAGCTATGGTGTCTGCAATGAGAATTCAAGATTTCAGTCTTTTTAGACCCTTTTTAGGTAAACATGGTAGGCTGCCACATTGTTACTTAGCATCCATCCAACCAGTTAATTTCTTGTTTAGAAAACCCTAAACAGATGCTCATCCAGAGGGAAGCCCTACCTTGATTGGGTCATAGTTGGTTACTTATCATCGGTTATACAATTATATAACACATTTTCTGAAAATTTTAACTAGTTCATTTCATTTAGAACCAAACTGTCGATGACGAGATGGACAGCTGATTGGAAGAGTGCCACAGTTCTGTATGAGCAGGCTGGTAAGGCTGATACTGTTTTTATCATTTTGTTTCCATCATATTATGAATTATGACTGTAACAGTTGCTACTGTTTTGATTTGATCTGAAAATGGTCGTTATTTACAGCTAACGGATTCAGATTGGCGAGAAAATACGAGAAAGCGAAAGATGCACTTGAGAAAGCATCACAAGGACAAGTGATGCTCTCTAGGTATTTTATTATTATTATTTTTGGAATGTCATTAGCAATGAAACAGAGCTTGTTTTGTCTATGCTGTAAACTAATTGTGATGGGTGCATCAGTCCCTGGGATGCTGCTAAGCACATGGAGTCGGCAGCTGCTATGGCAAAAGAACTAAGCAACTGGAATGAAGTTGCTGATTTTTATAGAAAGGCGTCGGAGTTATACAGTGAATGTGGAAGGTCACAACCAGCATCGGATGCTCTTGCAAAAGGTGCACGGTAGGTTTTTTCCTTCTTCTTTTGATGTGTGATAGTTTAAATCTAATTTGTTGTTCATGTTTTCTAGGTTCCTTGCTATCCAATGTAGTCCCTTAATTTTCAAAACATATTTAGAATCTTCATAACATAAATTGAACTGCGTGGTTCAACGATCAACCCAAGTTTCAGTAGTTACCATATGAAAACTCAACCCAAGTTTCAGTAGTTACCATATGAAAACTCTTACATTGTTTAATGGAGAAGAACTTGCTAGTGGTACTAGAAAAAAGAAAAGAAGAGAGACATTATTGTAAGAAGCTGGATATGATGGTTTCAGATTTATGGTTATGATCCTTTCCATTTGTTTTATTGGTGTCAGTATTATTAAGAAGTTTGTGATGATATCCTTGCTGGGTAGTTTATGTTTATTTTGTCTCTTCTAATTGTATCCTCCATTCTTAGAGGTTGTCTGGCTTGATGTGGATCCTTTTTCTTCTTCCTCCTTTTTCTTTGAATTGTTGTTTGTATTGTAAGGGTTGCAAGCAACTTTATTCGTACAAACTTTAACTTAAAAAAAACTAGAAAATCCTAGCATATATAACATTTTCCATATATTTGTGTTGACTTTTCATTTGTTCTATCAAATTAAAGCATATTTGATAACTTATATGATATTACTATCTTTGCTTTATTATTTATTTGTGTAGGTTAAATGTGATGCATGAAATTATTAAAATAAAAGATGAATTACCCAGATTTCTTCATACTCTTTGCAGAGATCTTGTCTGTAGTCTATTTATTTCCTTTATTCTTCTGCAGTTTCAAAACTATGATTCATAGTATATTACTCTCGAGTATCTCACTTGTATCGTTTTCCTATGTTAGGGCCTTAGAAGATTCCGCACCTGAGCAAGCGATTCAGTTATACAATGATGCTTGTTCTATTCTTGAGGAGGATGGTAAAGAGCAGATGGCATTTGATCTATATCGTGCTGCCACAAGTTTATATATAAAGCTTGAAAAGTAATGTATCCTCTTCTTCTACACAAAACAATTTTTTTTTTTGAGTATCCATGTATGGATATTTGGAGAATTGGAGTTTACTATAACTATCCTCTGTGTTACTTAATTTGCTGCAAGCAGTCAAACTTGCGAGTGTATCTTTAATGCAAGGGCAAAATAGTCTTTTGATAGTCCATTTTTAACTGTAAGGCAAGATTCAGATTATAATCTTAAATTATCCCCCAAATACCGCAAACTCAAACAACCTCATTGTGTACCCTTTAGATTGAATTCAATAGCAACATGCTTTACTTAAATTGCTTTATGTAACATGCCAAAACAAAACATCCTTTATTCTAGTCTTATTACCAAAAATCATTGTAATACTAACCGGGCAATATTGTGATAACCCAGGTACACAGATGCTGCAACAATCTTGTTGAGGTTGGGCTTAGCAGCTGACAAGTCCAGCGCCACCCATAGCCAATGCAAGGTGACAAATATATGTTTGACCTGTTTCTAAAACTTTTTATTTAGTCAGCATGTTAAGTGAAACCTTGAGATGAGAGGAAACAAGGAAAAGACGATATAAGCAGTTGCTTGTTATGAAAAGTAATTTTTTTCGATTGAGGTAAATTTAGATTTATACAAGCAGGAAACAAAAAAAATGTTTTTTTATTTTAGTTTAGGAAGCTAGTGGAATCGAACCATGACCTCGACCCTTAGCACTTCAACTACCAAATTATTATGTCTAAAAGAATACAAATACATTATTTTTATATCAAGTATAAATCTTTTTCCCTGCTTGTGTGTTTTGAATGATACTCATATTGACAAAAAAAATTGTTTTTTCTTTGATGAATTTCTTGGGTTATGCCTGGTTCTCTAAGGCAAATGTTTTGCATGATGATGATGATCTCAGAAGAGTTTGTGTCTTTAAATCCATTGTGGATAATAACTGTCATTTTTTTTTGTCATAGGCATATCTTAGCGCAATAATTGTGTACCTTTATGCTAATGACTTCAATCAAGCAGAAAAGTGCTACAATGACTGTTATCAGTAAGTTCACATGTTCTTTATTAATTTTCATAGTTCAAATTTTAGTGAAATGATCTTATTTTTGTTAAATCACACTATTTAGAGTTTTGCTTATTGCTAAATTGCTCTTTTGTTTTGTTAGGATTGATGCTTTTCAAGGGAGTGATCAATGTAGATGCGCTAGTAAACTTCTAGCTTCTTACCAAGACGGTGACGTTGAAGAGATCAAACGTGTGGCTCAATCAAGCACCATAAAGAATCTCGATAACGTGGTGAGTTAATTTTTTTTAATATAGCACCACTTGAGTAGTTAGTAGTTGATTGCTGATAAAAACACGAAACCAATAATTCATTATTATAGGTGATCAAGCTTGCGAGGAAATTGCCTACTGGCGACGTGAGTGCATTTAAGACCACGAGCAACGAACAAGAAGAGGTTTTTGATGAAGATGATCTCACTTAGCTTATATTTTCCGAGTCGTGGTCAATTGAGGATGCTTTTACTGCGCATTATTACATTCATTGCATACCTTTTCCTCTTGTTCTTTTATTGGGGTATATTTTGATGTGGGTGTGGTATTGGATGCGAATTGTGATTTAAGAACATATATTTGTGTACTATTGAATTGTCCTAAACTTGACAAAACAATTGGATTGTTTCTGTATGTATTTTGTTTCTGGGTTATAATTTGGAAAAGTCTATATTTATTATTATTATTTTCAAATATTTCAATGATCTATAATTTAGATCATAATAAAAAATAAAAATAAAATCAATGATGCTTGTTCTACTCTTGAGGAGGATGGTAAATAGCAGATGGCATTTGATCTATATCGTGCTGCCACAAATGTATATATAAAGCTTGAAAAGGTAATGTATCTTCTTCTTCTACACAAAACAATTTTTTTTTTGAGTTTCATGTATGGATCTTTGGAGAATTGAAGTTTACTATAATCATCCTTCTGTGTTACCTAATTTGCTGCTACCAGTCAAACTTGTCAGTGTATCTTTAATGCAAGGGACAAATAGTATTTTGATAATCCATTTTGAATTGTAAGGCAAGATTCAGATTATAATCTTAAGTATTCCCCAAATACCGCAAACTCAAACAACCTCACTGTGTACCCTTTGGATTGAATTCAATGGTAACATGATTTTACTTATATTGCTTATTTTGAATTCAAATAGTTAGTTTTATATTTGATTAAAAATAAATGATTAATATTATAATTAATATTATAATTATTTTATAAAAATATTTTTTAATGATATATAAAATTGTATACATATTTGTTTAATTATGAATTCATATTTATTCGATTATATGAGAAGTAGAAAGAAATTTTAAATCTTTTATGGAAGTATATATATATATATATATATATATATATATATATATATATATATATATATATATATATATATATATATATATATATATATATATAAAAAATGATGCTTAATTTTTAAAGTGTAGGAATTGCCGGGTCGAGAGCGAATAAGATTATGTCAAGTCATTCCCTCACCAAATTCCCTCACCTAATCATTTCTCTTATCTTAATTAACACTTAATGATATTTTAGTCTATTAGCACTCAAGCGTATTCCAGTTCATGACTGTCAAAATCTCGAGTTAACTCTTAAAATCATACGATTTTACGATTTCACATTATGATAACGAGTCTGATTTTAAGTAAATTCTTAAATATGTAAACTCTTACGATTTTAAATTTATGATAATAAGATTTTACGATTTTACGAGTTTATAAATAATTTCGATTTTACGATTCTATACAATTTTACTTAAAAAAAGTTTATATTTAAAAATTAAAATATAAAATCATTATTTATTTAAATAAATTAATTAATATAATTAATTTTGTAAGTATAATTTTTTTTATAATGTTATTTACTCATTATTATTTTTTAATTAATTTTATATTAAAATATATAATTTTTTAAAATTGAATAAGTATAAAATATTTAATTATATATATATTTAATTATATATATAAATAATTATAATATATAATTACTATTTTTTCAAACTGAAATCGTAATTACGATTTCATGTAAACTCTAGATTTTATGAGTTTACAACTAGAAACGATTTTACGTAAATTCTCAATTTTGACAGTCTTGTTCCAGTCTATTAGTCTATTGTAATCACTAACTATATAAACTCTTTCAATACCTTCCGTTTTAATTGATCTTGGCTAATAAGAAACTATAACTTCTATCTTTATCCTATCAAGTCAAACTCAACTATGTCCTCATGCTATGATGATATTTGAGTTCGAAAAAAGTTGAATGTTTTCGACGAACAAAAGATAATTGGCTAGTAAACTTGAATAGGTTGTTGCTTTGGATGTCCCATCTTTGAATGTCCCATCTTTCATTAATGAGTGGTCAATCTTCTTTTTTATCGATATATCACTTTGAAAAAATGTCGGATTTTTTAGAGAAATCAAAATGACAAATTTGACGAATTAGAGGTGGGAAAGATAAAAGAAACTAGATTGAGGACACCTTGTATCAAATTAGTAAAATGCCTTAAACAAGAATGAGTATTAGTGAAAGAACAAATGTTAATGAATTATGAATGATTATTTGAACACAAACATTACTTTCATTTTGTATGCATATAATTGAATGACATAAAATAAATAGAAAGAATGACATGGAGAATATAATAAAAATGAACACACAATCTTATACTTTATTATTCCATAGAAAACATTATTAATCAAAACTCTTTCTTCTGGGCTTGGACAATTAATAATATATGTGGATGATCGATCTCAAAACATTCAATTTAAGAATTCTCCAAGCAATTCTCAGGATAGAAAAGTAGTTCCTTCTTATTCCTATCATACACAAATCGATGATCGATTTGTTGATACACGCCAATGATAGTGGTACTAGGATTAGGAAGCATAGCCAAACAAAAATACATATGGAGAAAAGGTCTCAAACGGAAGGAAGTAAAGATTGTCTCCTTGTTTAGGACTAAGTTGGCTTGTTCCCCACTGAAATGGAACGTAATGGTTGGAAATTTGATGTGGTCAAATGGTTTATGGGAATTATTCCTGTAACACAATTGATCTCGATCAAACGGAAATGGTAATTCCAATTTGTCCACCCTTAATAGTTCTGGGATTTTGGAGAAATATTGAATAACAACATATTTCAATGCTTCATAGGCAGGCTGAATAATAAGCGATAATGGTTCCTTCAAATTTATAATACATCCACCACCACCACCACCAACACCATTGTTCTTTAATCGAAACAAGTCATTGCTAATATTTAATCGTTGATCGTTAAAGCTGATCCCAACCATTTCCAAATGGTACTCTTGACCTTTCATGTTTCTTTTTAATGACGTTGAACTGATTATATTTCCTTTATTTAATGGTATATCATTTCCAAATCTCAAGTAATTTTTGACCACAGTCTTATTAAATACAATTGGAAGGCAATATGAAAACATTCCTTTACTGACCGGATTAATCTGTTCCACAAAAGAGAGAGGCCCCCAACCAAGACCCATTACTCCAGGTACAGATAAGAATATCACTTTTCTACCACCATTATTAATCCTTCCCAACACATTTTCAATACCACAGCCAAACAAGATGTTGTTTGAGGTAAATGTGTATTGATTAAAAAAATATGACATATAAGAAGTAGAATTGAAACTAAAAGTTTCTCTTGCTAGATAGCCTGTACTAGATGTACCATCATGATACTTAATTGAATAGTATGGTCCATCCTTAACATTAATACTATTATTGGTACGAGTTCCCGAGCTAGAACTATTCAATGGAAAAGGACTCGCATCCAATATAGGGGGTGTAAAACAACTTGTGCAACCTTCGCATTCCAACCAAAGAAAGTCACTGCTAATGTCTACCTTGAAATCATACATCATGTATCTAGCATTCTTGAAGGTGCCAATCCCAATCTTCACTTTAAATGAATAATCTTGGTACATGAACATAGGAAGACTCATCCCATCTGCTTCTTCATTCACAACACTTCCAACAAAAAACACCAACAAGTGGAGACAGAGCAACCAAGGAACATTTATGCTCACCATGACAATTAGTTGTTCTTGGATGACTAATTGTATCTTATTAGATTTCTTCCACACTTAAAACACACATATACAGTTATATACATTAGCCAATCCAATAAATCACTTAAATTGATATAATATTCACATCATTTACCAAAATTAATTAGACTCTATTTAAAAAAAAAAAAAACTCTAAAAGAATTTGAAAAAGTCATTTTTTTCTTTGACCTATCAAGTGGTTTTTCTAGTATCTTGTTTCTCTTTTCATCACTCAAATTTTAGTTGGTGTTATATTTTGTTTGATTTGTCATCTCAATTTTTTATAATATAAATAATACTCTCACATTTTGATGGATCGTATGCGTACATCCACTTTTTAGCAATGAAGAGGATGAAATTGTCGAATTCTATAATTATTTCTCATTTGTTCAATAATGAGTTATTTAAACTGATCTTTCATTTAAAGACCCTTTTACAGGTATCATCACTTGATTTTATGAATTTCTTGTTATTTTGACAATATATAGATGGTGAGTTATCACTTAGAAAAACATTTTTTAGCTTTGCTTACCAACTCACGGACAAAGAAATTTTTCATTGCCGATCAAAATATTTGGTAGATATTCTTTTGACACCACTTAATTATATTGTTCAGTTCTCACTTATCCTTATGAAACTCAAACAAGTTAATTAATTTGTCTTTGGAGTCACTCTAAAAAATTTGATATCTAATTGTTGAATCTTTTATATATTAATTTTTAATTTTAAAAATTTGATATATTATTTAACATCTAAATTTCCTTATAATCGTTTTGATTTTTTAGATGTTATTTTGTATTATTTGTAAATTAATTTTGAGTATGTAACTCCTTTTAAATTGGTGAGAATTAACTCTTTATCAAAAATAAAAAATCACATAATTTATATTTTTCTCCCTAAACTTTAAACGATATTTGAGATGCTTATGTGTATAATATTTAATTGTGTTTCTTATACAATTCTAAAAAAAAATCATCTTATTTATACATATAAATTATTAAAAATTGATTTAAACATATCGTACTACACAAAAATTAGTTTTTTTAATTAAATTATTTATCATTAATTCAAATAATTAGTTACATATATATAATTAAGGGAAATATGATGCTCTATATACATTTAACTAAATTTAAAATATCTTCTTATAAATAATCTTGTTTTATATAGTTATTTGTACATTTATGTTTGTTTGAAATTGCTTTTTCACATTTATTTTTGTTTGAAATTGTTTCTTATACATTTATTTTTGTTTAAATTTACATTTTAAATATCTAAAACCATTTAAAATATCATAAAACTATTAATTTTTGTTGTAAATAAGCACAAAATTTTCTTATATGTGATATATTCATTTTTATTTTTCTAAGTTTTATTGCTGATAAAACTTTCACATTCGTCTTGAGATGTCTTCCTTAATTACATTCTCAATAGTACATCTATTTTTATATAACAATGTTACACACTCAGCACTAAACTAAGCACTAAGCTACGATGACGTTGTTACTCTAAAAGGGAAATCTATGTAATTGTATGTCCCACCTATATGGCCCCAAATTTCCATACATATGTATTATGTAGTACTATTAATTATTTATGTAATTAATAAATATATATTATAAATTAGTATTATCATGCTCTAAAATGGTTAAAAACATATTTATTTGAATGGGATTACAAAATATAAAATATGATATCGTAATATAAAATCCGTAATATACTTAAATCGATCGGCTATATATAACTTACACCAAAAGAGATTATCCCTTTAGTAAAAATGAATTGAGAATAATAATTGATATAATTTAATTTAAAGATGAAATAAGTTTATATGTCAAAATAAACTCTAATCCAAATATGAGAAACAAAACCTAGTTGGAATCTTAAGTGATTGATTATTTATTAATTATTAAGAGGATTCAAATTTTGACCATAAAATAAAAATTGTTCATACTTTAAGTTAGATTCATTATTTTATACCAATGAAAGAACCTCTTATTTGAAACAAAAATAAATGTACAATAAATAATTTCAAATAATAATAAATATACAAGGAGTAATTTAAAACAAAATCATACATTGAGAGATATTTAAAACTTAGTTAAATGTATATGAAACATTATTACTTATTACTAGCATGTATCCTGTGCATTTGCACGAGTAATAATATAGAAAATCGTAAAAAAAATATTACGGTAAAATTTTTATGGACGGGTCAACTCACAATCCGACTCAAGTATCCATTTACTCTCACATATATCTAAATTAACCACAGCTCTCGACCCGGCAATCCGAACACTTTAAAAATTAAGCATCATTATATATATATAGATTAGTTAGTTAAAAAGTTGAACTTATTTTGTTAAAATGTCACGCGTTTATCAAATTTTGGGTTGAATTTAAAATATAAAGTGTTATTAGCCTAGTTGGTTAAAATGTTGTACTTGTTTTGTTAGGTTGCAAGTTCGAACCATACCTATAACATTTTTAATTTTATTTTTAACCGTTTTAAGTTTATGGGCGGGTCAACCCACAATCCGACCCAAGTATCCATTTACTCTCACATATATCTAAATTAACCACAGCTCTCGACCTGGCAATCCGGACACTTTAAAAATTAAGCATCATTATATATATATATAGATTAGTTAGTTAAAAAGTTAAACTTATATTGTTAAAATATCACGCGTTTATCAAATTTTGGGTTGAATTTAAAATATAAAGTGTTATTAGCCTAGTTGGTTAAAAGGTTGTACTTGTTTTGTTAGGTTGCAAGTTCGAATCATACCTATAACATTTTTAATTTTATTTTTAACCGTTTTAAGTTTATGGGCGGATCAACCCACAATCCGACCCAAGTATCCATTTACTCTCACATATATCCAAATTAACCACAGCTCTCGACCCGGCAATCCGGACTTTTAAAAATTAAGCATCATTATATATATATATAGATTAGTTAGTTAAAAAGTTGAACTTATATTGTTAAAATTTCACGCGTTTATCAAATTTTGGGTTGAATTTAAAATATAAAGTATTATTAGCCTAGTTGGTTAAAAGGCTGTACTTGTTTTGTTAGGTTGCAAGTTTGAACCATATTTATAGCATTTTTAATTTTATTTTTAACCGTTTTAAGTTTATGGGCGGGTCAACCCACAATCCGACTCAATTATCCATTTACTCTCACATATATCCAAATTAACCACAGCTCTCGATCCGGCCGGACACTTTAAAAATTAAGCATCATTATATATATATAGATTCTTAAAATTAATTTGAATAAAGTATATATAATAATTTAACTAAGTATATATTTTAACTAAGTTACATTTATTATTGTTTTTTAATTTAAAATACAGATATAAAGTTGTCAATTTCAATGATTTATTATTATTTTTAATTTAAAATACAGATATAAACTTGTCAAATTTCAATTTTTTTTATACTAACATTTGTTAGTCTTTCTAATATTTTATTAAGAAATATTTATGTTAATTTAAATATATAATTTTAAAAAATTGTAATGAAATTATAAATTAAAAAATATTTCATCACATTATAATTTATAATAAAATATATATAACTTATTTTTGTAATATTATTAATAATTATAAGATTATAAATTAATAAATAATTATATATATATATATATGATTTACTTTTAAAGTTTGTTGTACATTGTTAGTTTTAAATTATATATATATATATATATATATATATATATATATATATATATATATATATATATATATAGATATATATATATATATATATATATATATATATATATATATATATATATATATATAGATATATATATATATATATATATATATATATATATATATATATATATATATATATATATATAGATATAAATGATAAATATTTTTAAAATCTATATAATTTCATATATTCATTTTTAAATTATATACCTTACCAATTATATTACTAATTATAATGTATACTTACCCACCAAAGTGGTGAGTGAAATTAGTAAACTTAATAGACAAATATGTCAGGGATTCGGGTTTAGATTCCCACATGAAGTTGAATAAAAAAGGAGGGTCATGAATATATGGATTCGTTCTTTTATATATATGAAATAGAGTCAGGATTATGAAAAAAAATTAGATCTACCTTCCTTTATTAAAATAAAAATAAAAATAAGTATTCTCTCATTATTTAACACAAGTTTAAAAATAAAATAAAAACAAGTGAAAAGTTGGTGAATTTATTTCTCATCAATCTACACTAGATTGTTAAGATATGATTTTACTTAATTAAAGGAAGACGAGGGTCAATTGGAAGATTAATGGTTGGTTTGACGATGGATAAAAGGTGTGCGATCGATTGGAATTGGTTGTTGATTTGTTGAAGTGATGGTAAAAGAGGTCGTCTAAGATTGATTGGTTGTTTGTCGATGGGATAAAAAGGCATATGAGGGGATAAAGATGCATATGAAAAAGTGTGAGTCACAAGATGAGAGTTAATTGGAGGATTAATGGTTGGTTTGACGAGGGATAAGAGAGGTGTGTGATCGATTGGAATTAATTGTTGATTTATTGAAGTAAGGGTAAAAGAGGTTGATTAAGATTGGTGGATAGTTTATTAAAGGGATAAAGAGGCATATGAAAAAGTTTGAGTCACAAGAAGTCGACTAAGATTTGGTGGGTGGTTTGTCGAGTGGATAAAGATGCATATGAAAAGTGTGATTCACAAGAGGTTGACTAAGATTAGTGGGTGATTTGCCAAGAGGATAAAGAGGTATGTAAAAGTGTGTGAGGTCACGAGATGAAATGTCGATTAGGATTTAGTGGTTCGTTTGCCGAAGTGAGGATAAATATAAGAGGTTTTCTTACAAAATTAGATATTAGTAGTTACAAATATATGAATGAGATGTTGATTACAAAAGTGGTCGATTGAGGGATTGATTGTTAATTTGTTGAAGTGGGGGTAAAAGAAGTCGTGATAAGAGTAAATATGATGAGATGCGAGGTGAGAATTTGTTGTAGTTGATTTGTTAGGATAAGAAGTCAATAATAAAAGGAGATATCGACGGTTAAAAATATATAAATGAGATGTTGATCGACCGGAATATAAATGTGTGTGTGATGTCACGAGATTAGAGGTTGAAATTAGAATTGATGAGTGGTTTACCGAGGGGATAAAGATGCATATAAAAAAGTGTGAGTCACAAGATGAGAGGTTAATTGGGGAGATTGATGTTTGGTTTGGCGAGGGATGATAGGTGTGTGTAAGGTCATATGAGATGAGATGTCGATTGAGATTTGGTGATTGGTTTGCCGAATGTGGAGAATAATTTAAGAGGTTGATAACAAATGAGATATTAGTGGTTAAAAATATAAGAATGAGATGTTTGATTAACCAAAATGTAAAAGTGTGTGTGGTCAGGAGATTAAAGTCAATTGTGATTGGTGAGTTATTTGTCGAGAGGCCAAAGACACATATGAAAAAGTGTCAGTCACAAGATGAGAGATCAATTGAGGAATCGGTGTTGGTTTGACGAGGATAAAAGGTGTGTGAAAGTGTATGAGATCACGAGATGAGATGTCAATTGAGATTTGGTGGTTCGTTTACCGGAGTAAGGGAGGTCGCGCTAATATAAAAGAGGATGGTAATAAATGAGATACTAGTGGTTAAAATATATGAATGAGATGTTGATTAATCAAATTATAAAAGTGTGCGAGGTCACGAAATTAAAGGTTGATTGATATTTGTGGGTGATTTTCCGAGTGAATAAAAGAGGAATATAAAAAAGTGTGAGTCACAAAATAAGAGGTCGCGGTAAAGTTAAAAATAATGAGATGAGATGTGAGATTTATGGGGATAAGAGGCCGATAATAAATGAGATATCGGTGGTTTAAAATAATATAAATGAATTTTTGATTGATTGAAATGTGAAAATGTGTGTATTCACGATACTAGAGGTCGTTTGAGATTGGTGGTTGGTTTGTCTAGTATCATAAGAGACATGTGAAAATATGAGGTCATGATATGAGAGGTTGATTGAGATTGCTGGTTGATTTAACAAGAGATAATATGTGTGTGAAACTGTGTGAGATCAAAATATGAGATGTGAATTGTGTGATTGGTGGTTGGTTTGTCGAAATGGTGGTAAAAAAAGTCATGGTAATTGATAAGAGGTCGTTAATAGTGTAAAGTACATCTAACATAACTTTAGATAAGAGCAAAATGTATGACACAACTTTAAAAGCAAAATGTATAACACAACTTTAAATAAAATCTCTGATCAATCTATTAGATCTATAGTAACTAACAAAAATAAATGGTGTAATTAACTTAATTCTTACTAAAAAGAAATCTACTTTTATTGTAAGTGTTTTTCAAACTCATGATTTTGTTTTAATTTTAAAATATATGTTAATCTTCAATTTTAAATTTAATTTAGTTTTTACAAACTAAAATTAATTTAAAATTAATTAAATTTTAATAATATTAATTTTAATTAAATTTTTTATATTTAGTTTAATTGAATATATGGAGTATTATTAATTTTTTATACTTAATGATAAATAATTTATTTTAAAAAATAACTAATTTTTAATAGTACAATAGAATTAAATCAATTTTTAGTAATTTATATGTATAAATGGGATATGCACTTTCTTTTTCTTATTTACTTGTACAATAAACAAAATAAAATATTATACATGGAACAATATCAAGTATCGTATAAAGTTTACGAAGAAAAATATAAACTATGTGATTTTTTTTGACAAGCAAAATTAATTTTCAAATAATACAAAATAACATGTATAAAATTAAAATAATTAAAAAAGAATCTAAATATTAAATAATATATCAAATTTGCAAAAATTAAAATGAAAATGAAAAAGATCAAACGATTTTACAATTTTTTGAGGATGACTCCAAAGACAAACTTGTTTGAGTTTCGTAAGGATGGTCGAGGGGTGGAACAAACAGAACAAATTAATTAAGCCGTGTCAGAAAAATCTGACAAATATTTTGAGCGATAATGAAAATTGTCATTGTCCACAACGTTAGAAAATGTTGTAGCAAGATAATTTATCATTTATATATAATCAAAATAACGAGATACCTATAAAAATCAAGTTAGTATACAAAAGGGTTTCCAACTGAAAGATAGGTTCAAATAACTCATTATTAAAAAAATGATAAATTACTTTAGATCCGACGACTTCATCTTCTTTACTGTTAAAAAATGGATGAACACATACTATTCATCAAAAGATGAAAGTATTATTTAGTTTATAAAAAATTGAGACAACAAATCGAACAAAATACAACACCAACTCAAATCTGAGTGATGAAAATTGTAACGAGATATCTATGTTTTAGAGTTTCTTTTCAAAAAAGAGAGAGAAAATGATTTTGGTAAATGATGTCATTATTATATCAATTTAATCGATTTGTTGGATTGGCTTATATATATAATAAGATACAATTAATAGTCCTCCAATAACAAGTAATTGTCATGGTGAGCATAACTGTTCCTTGGTTGCTCTGTCTCCACTTGTTGGTGTTTTTTGTTGGAAATGTTGTGAATGAAGCAGCAGATGGGATGAGTCTTCCTATGTTCATGTCCCAAGGTTATTCATATCAAGTGAAGATTGGGATTGGCACCTTCAATAAGGCTAAATACATGATGTACGATTTGAAGGTGGACATTAGCACTGACCTTCTTTGGTTGGAGTGCGAAGGTTGCACAAGTTGTCTTACTGTGAGTCCTTTTCCATTGAGTAGTTCTAGCTCGGGAATTCGCAATAATAATAATATTAATTTTAAGGATGGACCATACTATACAATTAAGTATCATGATGGTACATCTAGTACAGGCTATCTAGCCAGAGAAACTTTTAGTTTCAATTCTAGTTCTTATGTGTCATATTTTTTTAATCAATACACATTTACCGCAAACAACATCTTGTTTGTATGTGGTATTGAAAATGTGATGTGTCCAAGGACAATTACAATAGCGGGTGACAAATCTGTATCTGCATCTGGAGTAATGGGTCTTGGCTGGGGGCCTCTATCTTTTGTGGAACAGATTAATTTGTTCAGTAAGGGAATGTTTTCATATTGCCTTCCAATTGTATTTAATAAGACGGTGGTAAAAAATTACTTGAGATTTGGAAATGATATACCATTAAATAAAGGAAATATAATCAGTTCAACGCCATTAAAAAGAAACATGAAAGGTCAAGAGTACCATTTGGATATGGTTGGGATCAGCTTTAACAATCAACGGTTAAATATTAGCAATGACTTGTTTCGATTAAACAACAATAGTGGTGGTGGTGGTGGATGTATTATAAATTTGAAGGAACCATTATCGCTTATTATTCAGCCTGCCTATGAAGCATTGAAATATGCTGTTATTCAATATTTCTCCAAAATCCCAGAACTGTTTAGGGTGGACAAATTGGAATTACCATTTCCATTTGATCGAGATCAATTGTGTTACAGGAATAATTCCCATAAACCATTTGACCACATCAAATTTCCAACCATTACTTTCCATTTCAATGGGAAACAGGCCAACTTAGTCCTAAACAAGGAGACAATCTTTACTTCCTTCCGTTTGAGACCTTTTCTCCATATGTATTTTTGTTTGGCTATGCTTCCTAATCCTAGTACCACTATCATTGGCGTGTATCAACAAATCGATCATCGATTTGTGTATGATAGGAATAAGAAGGAACTACTTTTCTATCCTGAGAATTGCTTGGAGAATTCTTAAATTGAATGTTTTGAGATCGATCATCCACATATATTATTAATTGTCCAAGCCCAGAAGAAAGAGTTTTGATTAATAATGTTTTCTATGGAATAATAAAGTATAAGATTGTGTGTTCATTTTTATTATATTCCTCATGTCATTCAATTATATGCATACAAAATGAATGTAATGTTTGTGCTCAAATAATCATTCATAATTCATTAACATTTGTTATTTCACTAATACTCATTCCTTTTTAAGGTTTTTTTAACTAATTTGATACAATGTGTTCTCAATCTAGTTTCTTTTATTTTTCCCACCTCTATTTCGTCAAATTTGTTATTTTGATTTCTCCAAAAAATCCGACATTCTTTCAAAGTGAAATTGATACTGAAAAGAAGACAACCGATCCCGATTCATGACCATCTTACTTTGTACTAGTCAATTTCTTTTGATTGTCGAAATCATCCACCTTGTTTCGAACCTGTCATCGGATTCTTCGAATATCATCCTAGCATGAGGACATTGACTAAGCAGCCACTACTAAACAATGTCTCAAGAAATGGAGGCTTTCAGTACTTCATCTATGACACCCTATCAAACTCAAGCTCATGCAATCGCACCATCCAATCAACGTTTGTTCTACAAAAGGAACATTTCAGAGACGTCAACAAAGAAAAAGAGGAATATGAAAGACAAAGCAATAACTCATCATGGAGACTCGATTGTAGGCTTGCATTGAAGAGTTGTTTAACTTTTTTTTTTAATTTCTTGATTTTAATTGCTTTTTGTTGAAAACAATTTAAATCAATCGACCTAAATAAAGAATGCCTAATATTTTATTTTAAAATTTAAAAAAATCGGGATTTTGTTCTGGACCTTTAGCTCATAACAATTCAATAAGCTTCCTAACCAATTGTAAATAATATTTGGAATGTTTTAAAACAAATATCTCAGAAATTTTATACATGTTTGCTCAAAACCAAAATTTTCTTAAAATGATGTAAGACCAAGCAAAGAGCTTTCGATAAGCTTTGAATTAGAATAGGAATCCAAAATTTCAAAATTCATTTTTCGTCGTAACTAAACTTTTGACACTACACAAAATATCATCCCAAATACTAATTGAAAAATCATTCATTGTAATTAGAGCCGTCAATTTGGGTTAGGCCCGTTGGGTTGGCCCGCCCCGCCAAACAATTTAGACGGGTTGGGTTGAAATATTAGCAACCCATTTGGAAGTGAGCCTACACGGGCCAGCCCGCTCGAGTCGTGGGCCTAGGCGGGTCAGACTTGGGTTGGTCCGCAGGTAGACAAAAAAATTCTAATCTAATTTATAGCTTTATAGGCATATGCCGCCCTAGTTTTTTTTTCTAAAATTTCTATTTTATGAATTTTTCAAATTTTAGTTACTTTGTTAAACTATTTGGTCAATTAATGTGTAATGATAGACAAGACTCTTGTTTGGTGTGTATTATGACTATTTGATCATATTCTTGAACTCTTGTTTTCTAAACTATTAATGATTTTTATTTATTTTTATTTGTAGTGAGACAACACGCGGGTTGGCCCGCCTAACCCGCAACACTTTGGGTTGGGTTGGATTGGATTGGGTTGGGGTTTTCAGTCCGCCGAGATAGGGGCCAGCCCGCCGTCAATCCGTCAAACGATGGGTTTTGGTGGGTAGACCCGCGCCCGCCATGGATTGGCCCGCCTGACCGCTCTGCCTAAAATGAATCTATATTGCTCACAAAAACTTTTCCACATAGAATAATTCTCCTCCAAATGCTACACCCCGTTGGATAATTAGCATTTTGTTAACCAATTAGACCAATTGTAATCATACTTACATTTGATCATCGGTGCCCAAAGACAATTCGGTTCCGTGTCAAATCTACAACATTATTTTGATAGAAGAGCCTTATTAAAAGAAATAAGATCTCGAATATTCAAACCTCCTTAATCTTTAAAATATTTAACATTGTCTCATCTAATTAAATGACAAGTTATATGATTTTTACAGAAATTACACATTATTCTCTTTATTTTTACCGCCACATTCTTTAGAATAATGAATAAAGACATCATATATGTGGGCATAGATGACAACACATTCTTAATGAGGATTAATCAACCCCTTTTGAGATTATTTTACTTTTCCATCTAAATAGTTTACATTCCATTTTAATGATAATCAGGTCCCAAAAGACCTTGGATCGTAATTTAGCACCCAATGACATATAAGAAAGAATTTTTAGAATAAATTTTATATATTTGTTATAACATCTACAAGTTCTTATTTATACAAGTTTGACAAACATGGGAAGAAGGAGAATACGACCATAAATTAAGGACCTAGAATTTGAGGAAAAATTATATTTCCTAACTTCACCAATTTAGCCTAAATAAAAGAAAATTAAATAACTAATTATTATAATTATATCACCCCGCAAGTTGGATGATTTGAAAGAGAGACGCAACTTGGACAGTACGGAGTCAAACCGAGGTTGAACTAGTGGCTTTGTGAGTATTTCAACAAGTTGATCATCAATAGACACAAAAGACACCCGAAACTTGCATTTTTGAACATTTTGACAAACAAAATGATAGACTAAGGTTATATATTTCATTCGATAGTGGAAAATAGGATTAATACTGAAATATGTGGAACCAAGATTGTCACAATAGATAACTGGATTTGCTATGGGCAGGTGACCAAGTTTAGTGACCAAGTTTAGTGACCAAGTTTAGTGAACAAGGATATGACATGTAGAAGCTCACTGATTATGTCAACAGGCTTTGTATTCTGCTTTGGTTGAGGAACGAACAATAGAGCATTGTTTCCGAGAGCTCCAAGAGATGGGAGTGCTATCGGAATACAACAAGTAGCTAGTTGTGGAGATATAATTATCCTTATCACCCGCTCAATCTGTATTTGAGTAAGCATGAAGGGTTAGTAGAGTATTTGTCGATATGAAGATGCCTTTGTCGCAAGAGTCTTCCAGATAAAGAAGCACCCGTTTGAGGGCAGACTAATGTGTCATTCTAGGTGGTGCATGAACTGCGCAAGTTTGTTAGTGTTGAAGGCAATGTCCGGATGAATAATACTTAAGTATTGAAGACCATTTATAACAAACAAAATATTATAAAGGTATGTGCATTTATAAAAAAAAAAAAAAAATTGTTTATATATATATTAAAAAAATAAATATAAAATTTATGAAGGCAGGTGTATTTATAATTAAAAAAAATTGTTTATATTTTGAATTAATATTAATATAGATAAGTTTTTAATGATATATGGTAAAGAAATATATATATATATATATAAAAGAAAAAATAAAATTTAGTTAAGAAAGAGAGAGTAGAGAAGGGAGAGAGAAAATACGTGATGACTTAGATTATTGTAGTCTATTTTAAGCATCATTAATTATATATATATATATATTATTTTATTTTATCTACCTAATTTCTCATTTTCATTCGTTATTAGAATTTATGAATTAGTTTAAAATTCTAACAGATTTTACTTCCGACACATACTATCAGGGACGAATCTATGTAGGGGCTCGGGTGGGCTCAAGCCCACCCCGAAAAAAAAAATATTTTTTTTTTACGGTAGAAATATGATATTACCCTTAATCTCTTAAAAAAATTAATATAATTCGTTGTTTTTTTATCTAATTATTAAAAAAATGATAAAATTTACTTTTATATATTTGTTTTTTTCAAAATTTTCTCGTTATTATTTTAAACCCACCCTAAATTTTTTTCAAACCCATCCCAGTTCAAAATTCTGGGTCCATCCCTGCATACTACTCTGCATATGTCACACTGGTAGATTTTCTCGTTGATAATGAGCAATACATTAAGGTGTCGTTTGGTACATGGTATTAGTTATATAGGTATAAGATGTAAGGGGATATATAGGGGTATTAAGAAGTATATAGGTTTTATAATTTTGTATTTGGTTTGTGATGTAATAAAGTATTAAAAAGAGTAAAAGACTATTTTATCCTTATATTTATATAAATTATTTTAATATTTCTTATTAATTCTATTTAAACTAATAAAAAATAATTAAATATCATATAAATATTTTTAAACATAAATAATAATATTATATGATTATATAATTTCTTATATATATATATATTGTATTTTAATTCCTATAATTAAATACATATTTATCCATAATTAATATTATTAAATATATAATAACAAAATGAACCTATGAAGAATTTAGGTACCTTCTGTAGATGAAAATAAGAATTTATTCAAGCTGAAAATAAAATTAACTAAAGACAGCTTCTAATTAATCTGAAATATTTTATGTAATCTGACCTATAAATAAAAGAAATGCAGTGAAGAACTTAGTTTAAAATAAGAAGAATGATTTAAATATAGGATGAGAGAAAAAAAATAGAAATTAATAGAGTTAAAAAAGAAAGAAAAAAAATAAACAATTTTGTACCTAACTATACTTGTTACAATTTTATACCCCATTCAAAGGATGATAAATTGTATATTTAACATCACTGTATATATAATATATTTTAACCAAACAATAACTTAAATTTACTATAGTTATTATTACACTATATATACATATACAGTGTTGTATCTCCAATCAAACGAAGGCTAAGTATACAATTCAAAGTCATAAATTCAAAAATTCAAAAATAGTTTGGAACCAAAGAGGACGTAATCAAGACATAATAAGACATGCATAAAAACTGGTCTCAATACACGACGAATGAAAGTCTAGAATTAAATCCATGAGTCAATCACGACTTGTTAGGCATGATGTCCACTTCTACCTCTAGTAAATGCTTATGTATTTAAGATTTTCTTTTTTCTCCTTCTTGTTATGTTTATAACATAGTCTCTATTGGAACATTTCACCACGGAAAGTGTTCATCCATTGAGTCACATAAGTGGAGTTATTTGAGAGATCTATTGGATCGAAGTCTATTCTCCTTAGAGAATCTCTTTAAAGAGATTATGCCTTGGAGGGAAAAAAACAGTGGTTCTACTCTGAAGTGATTGACATAAACTCGAACTCATTTATTGAAATGTTGATATTTGACCGGATGCTTTGGGATAGAGTTATTCAGGAAAGCATGAGGGTTGGTTGTAATTGAAGAAAATTGTTGTTAATTTTAAACATCTACTAGTCTATCCATACACATTTAGTCAAATTGGAAAACCAGTTGTGTGGATATATAGTTGTTCGAAGACTCTTTCTTGAGTGCATGCTTTTAGTTACGTTCTTGAATGCTTTGTGCCATAGAGAGGCCCGGGTAAGCAATCTATGCATTTGCATAGAGAGCCCTCCATCTTTATAGGCCCATTTTAAATATTTAATAATATTAAATTATTAATCTTATCTTTTTCTTTTAATATTAAATATATATTATACAATATATATATAACTTTTTTATCTACTTTTTAATCTCTTATTTCCGTATTATATTATATTAATCATTTAAATTTCATTTTATATAATTAAAATTTTAAAAAATATTATTAGCAGTTTAGAGGGCCCAAAATTTAAATTTACATTGTGTTACAAATTTTCCGAACCGACCCTGCATTCGAATGATACGGACTTTCACTTCCGACACATAGTTCTAGACTCTAGAACCAAAGAGGATGCAATGAAGGCACAACTAATCTTATGAATTTTTACTAATTAAAATTATTTTAAAAAATATGCAAGTCAGTCAATAAAAAAAATTTTAAAAAAAACTCATTATTACACCGATGTACTTGTACAACTAATTCACTTACATATTATTAATAAAAGATTATTTAAACATAAATACTATAAAAAAAAATTATGCTCATTTAACTTTAGTTAGTAAATTTTTATTTTTTATTTTTTATTTTTTTAATTAAATATTAATATATTTTATCCTTCCTTTTTTATTAATTAAACCATTTAAATTATCTCATTCCTAAATTTGTATTAGTTTCTCTTCTTTTTTTTTTGTATCCGTTTTTATTTCTCCTATTCTTCAATTCTTATTTTAGAAAAAAATTTAATAACTTATTTATTTATGAACTTTGTTTTATTGTAATATTTTTGTAAAATGTTTCTTTCTTTTTAAATTTAGTATAAATAAAAATGAAATTAATAATTTTTATTTATTTTTTGATTCATGACTTCTAGTAGTAAAAAATATTGTTTTGTTTGATTATTATTCTTTTGTTGTTTGATGAATGAGTTACTATTATTATTTAATTCTTGATTATTAATTAATTAATTTATTATTTTGTTAAAGAATTTTTGTTGTTGAAAATATAAGTTAATGTGATATATAATTATTGGGACCAACAATTTTAAAATAATTAATAATTAATGTTAATATAATAAAAAAGCATAAAAAAGAAGAAAAATTATAAAGTTAAAATAATTAATATAATAAAATAAAAGTAGAGAGTTAATTAATTAATGAAAAAGAATGGGAAAGAAAATATATTAATATTTCATTAATAAATATATAAATTTAAAAAAAATATATTTCCGATTAAACAATTTTAACACTGCGTATGTTGCGTATGTTATTAACGGAGACTAAATGAGTCTATTTTTATAATATATAAGTTTAAATAGTTTTTTATTAGTACATACGTCTAAGGGAGCTAGTTGTACACAACAGTACTACAAGTATGTACGTTTAATTTACAAAAGAATATATAGGCATGCGACATAAAATTAATTTGACGAATCACGAACCCGTGCCACGAGAAGATGCTTTGATTCATTTATGTTTATCTTATCTGCTCACATGATATATTGTTTATGTGTAAGCATTTAAGTTAGGTTTATATCGCCATTTGTGTCATCTGCATGTCACATTTTAAGATTTTTCTTTGATCAATTGACTTTCTCATCTATCTTGATTATGCATTATCCTATTTTCGTTCTAACACCATTCTTCGTTTCATAGCAAAATAATGTTTCATATCATTCATGCATCATAAATAAATTATTTAAAAAAACAAAAATATCATCATTTGACAATCTTTAACACTTTTGAAATCATTAAGTTCACTTAAAAAAAATTCAAGTATCAAATTTCACAGTACCAAACTTTTGAGATAATCTTAACTCAATCAAACATGTGCGGAATTACTCAATTTCGTCCACATACTTTTTAAAATTACCACATTTCAACTAAAAGTTTTGAGATAGTCTGAACTCAATCGTGCATGTTTGTGATTACCATATTTCATCTACATACCTTTTAAAATTACCAAATATCACACATTTGAATCTCGTCGCACATTTGAATCTCGTAATATAAAGTCTTGATCAATAGTCCAACTCATGATTGGTTTTCCGAATCAAAAGGAAGAATTTGTGGATGTGTTTTTTTGTCAATATTGTTGTAGTTTATTGTTTGGAAATAGGGGTTCTTGTGCTAGACCGATTGTTTATGAACACATCAAAGCATGGATGACGTTTTTTACTTAGATGTCTCATGCCAGGACGTGTTTTTAGTCGATATTGTTGTGGTTTATTGTTTGGAAATAGGGGTTGTCGCACCTTTTGCTAGACCGATTGTTTATGAACACATCTAAGCATGGATCACGTCTTTTACTTACACGTGTCATGCCAGGATGGTTGTGGTTCATTGTTTGATTGTTTATGAACACATCTAAGCATGGATGACTGTCATCAATAAACGGAGATTACATTCACTTCGTTTCTTATGATATAGTTTTGTTGTTACACTTTGGACCATAAGTACTGAGTCTATTAAGGTGTTTTATTCCCGAAATTGATGTTCTTCCATCCTTCCCCCATTGGAAACAAGATGATAATATACATTCTATATTATTATTGTGCACTCTAACAAACAATATTGCTTAATGGTAAAAAGTCAAAAATCATCCAAAAATTGAACCCACAACAACCGCACACCAATAAGAATAAATTTCCCGATGCCCAAATAATTTTAGGCCTAGTGTTGAACCACCATCCAATCCAAAATGCATTGATTTAATCCCACAAATATTATATTATCAACACCAGTAATAATAATAATAATAAACAAAATAGAAAATCTACAAAATAGGTTGATAATTCTTGCACAACAATCTTTAATGGGTGGGTTTCATCTTCAATCTAACTAGCAATCGATGGGAATAAAAAAAGCAAAGCAAAACAAATAAATTTTAAAAGAAACTGCATTTAGTGGAGAGCATAACTTTGCTTTTTCAGCTTGAATTATGATATGTCAATTTGTATCATATCTCCAGTAGGAACACAATTAACTGAGTGCCGGTTCCAATTTTGAGGCAGAAATGAATTCGGGTCGTAATTCTGGGTAAGAAAATGAACCACTAATTGCTGCTCCACCACCAGCGGCAGCCGTCGCCATGTAAGGAGTAACAGGAATATCCGACAGTGAAGAAGTCGATGGGCTATATCTAACCGAACCAACAGGGTGATCAAATTTACAGATCTTCCCGAATTTGCACGACCCTCTTTGCATGTAGAATGTGCAAGCTTGTACTCCCTGAAATCATTCATCAATAATATATATATCATCATTCATTAAATTCACCTTCCTACCACCACCCCAAACTTGTTTCATTTGAAAACACCATTTTGGGATCACATTTGAAAACTGAACTTAATTTGACCTTGATTCATAAATTCATAGACAAATTCTCATTCAAATCCAAATGAAACAAAAGTGTTCCCAAATAGTTCAAAATTTGTTTGATTTTGCTGCAAACAGTTCAATATATTATGTCTACTCAGAAAGATCAAATACACACCAGTACCACAATTATGGATTATCCAAAATCTTGCTTCATTTAAGAACTACATCATTTTTGTCCTATTTCTAGTCCAGGTGAGCATCCAGATGTGATCATATTTGAAAACTAAACCTAGTTTGACATAGATTCATAAATCAATCAACAGTTTCACATTCAGATCCAAGCGTAACAAAAGTGTTTGTTTCCAAATAGTTCAATATTTGTTTGATGTTCGCTGCTAACAGTTCTTAACACTTATTGATGCTCAAACTCGAAAAAGAATTTGGTTTGATAATACATACCGGTCGTAAAGGAAGGCCCAAGTAGTTTAGAGCGCAATTCATCTTCGATATAGCCCAATCTGGCGGATGATGGTATCTACAAGACGGTCCAAATTTACAATCACCCGTTTGCAAGTAGTATTGGCAATCAGGTTGTCCCAGTCTCTCTGGAAACACTTTCTCCTTATGACTACTGTTCGATGCATCAGCAGGCGAAGGAACCGATGGATAAATTCCAGGAAACCCAGAAGAGGAAGAAGATATCTGTGTAACACCATAAACAGAACCTGCTCCAACCGACGGTTGAGCACTAGGAGACAAAACAGGGCTGACAGGTCCCTACATAACAGAACTGACTTAGGCAGTATTTGATAACACAATCTTATCATTTAGATACTTAATCTAAATGATTGAATACTTAATTGAATTAAGTTTAATATATAAATATTACTTAATTATTTATATTCAACTCAAATTAAGTTATAAAATTTGGCTTAATTAGATAAGCTATGAATGAATTAAACTCGCTAATATAGTGGTTAGAGCATTAAAAAGAAAACTTTAACACTGAAAATCCTTGTAATAGCAATGAGAACGATTTACAGAATTTTTAATGAAATGCTAAACACGTTATGTTCAAATTTTCAAATGCAAAAATATACATCCTAATTACATAAAAAAATATACACTAGTATCAAACATTCTCAGGCTTGAAGTTAAGCATTTTACAAAAGTATCAAATCAGATACTATCATTTGGTTTGGTTTATTCAGCATTGCAGATACTTGACTCATTTAACACTTAATTTTGATTGTTATCATCGCTAATCTATTAAGAACATCCAAAAGACAACTTTAAACCTGAAAACTAATTAACTTACATTATTTAAAGGGTAAATGGTCTTAAAATACTTTTATGTAATTAGTTTCACACATTTTATGAAATCAACTTACATACAAAATTTCATACCAAAGTAGTTCAAATTCAGATATTATCATTTGGTTTATTCAGCATTTTTACTCTTCAGATACTTAAAATGCAGTATTCAACATTTAATTCAGTTTTATCAAAACCCGAGATGAAATGAAAAATGGCAAACAAGAACAATTGCATACCGAATAAGGATTCCAGCCAGGAATAGAAACAACTCCAGTAGGAAGCAGCATAGTAGTAGTACCATAAGCACTCGGTACATACGAGCCAGGCAAGAGAGGAGGCCTTGCAGCTCTAAAGCTCGATGTAGCACCTCCATACTGATCTGCAGAAAGAGCCGAAGAAGAAGAAGACTGCACAGCAGGATAAAAAGGGCGTGCAGTACTAGCTGGCACAGACACACCAGCCGGTTGAGGATGGTTGAATTTACAAGTTATACCAAATTTGCATTGCCCTGTTCTCAAATAATACGAGCATTCTTGCTCACCCTATAAAGTATAAACAAAAAGGAAATTCAAACCACCTCGAGAAAGCGATGTGTACGTGAATTAGGGCAAAAGATGTATGTACCGGTCTTAGAGGGAATCCATAGCTACTAAGCCGCATATTGGTCACAAATCCACCAGTTTTAGGATGATGAAACTTGCAGGATGCACCAAATTTGCAAAATCCAGTCCTCAAATAAAACTGTAAAATCAAAGTTTCCTTTCCATTTTTTAAGTCAAATTCATATAAGATCTAGATTCATATATTATATTACCTGGCATGCAAGCTCCCCTGGCCTCTCAGGATACTCACCTACTACTCCTCCAACTGTTAGAGCTCCACCAACCTAAAACAAATTATTCGAAATCAAATAACAAGGACTGTAAATATATTCCAAATAATCAAAATGTTTACCGAGTTACGATCGGGAGGGTGATTGTAACGACACTTGGCACCATAACCACAAGAACCAGTTCTCATATAGTAAGAACAATCAGGCGCACCAGGCCTTTCTGGATACATAGACTGTGCGTTCCAAAGTCCTAGTTTCCACATCGAGTCTACATTTACAAAGAATAAAACGAAAAATAGGTGAAACGTACAACTAACTCTACATAAACCCTAGAAAATCGAAACCGCGACGCATGGAAAGGAAATCGAGAAGCTAGTATAGGAAATCGAAATGGTAATGGAAAGGAATCGGATAACCTACCTTGGAGAGGTGTTCCGGTAGGTGGCGCGACCAATCCTGATCCTTCTCTCCGTCCGTACAAGTCCATTTTGGAGATTTTGAGAGATGTGATTGTTCTATACAAGGTGGAAAGTTTGCAAAAGAGAAGATTATATGTGTGAATGTACACTGTTGATGAACATTTGTGAAGAGCTTCGATCGAATGTCAATGATCTTCTTCCGGTCACCGGTCACGAATAGATAGCAAAAAAAAATAAAAAAGAGAGAAAGAGAGAGAGAGAGATTTGCCTAATGCTAGTAGTATAGTGCTCACTCTTTTTTTCCGCTTTCTCTCTCTATATATCTCTCCGTACGGTCTTCTCTCTCTCACACACACAATGTAAGCTTCTCCTGCCGTCTGTTAATGTGTACCCGCCAAAGTGATGATGCGGAAATAAAATAGTAGCAACCGACACAGTTTATAAATTATTTAATGTTTCTAAATTATAATATATAATTTAAATTTTCACTTTTAAAAAAATTATTAAAATATATCATTGCAAACATACCCAAAAAAATAATGGAATTATCAAATCATGTGGTACAAATAAAATTTTATTATTTGTATTTGTTATTCAATTTTAATTAATTTAATTTGTTACTGAAATTCTAATTTAATATTTAACATGTAAATTGTAGTTTTATCTTAAATAAGGAAAAGAATTTAAAAAATAATAATCTTAATATTGTGGTAGGGACACATGACATATCTACCTTCAAATGTGTTCACAATTTCCCAATTTGTCGGAGGATTTCGAACATTGGGTTCATTTAACTTTTAACATAATTTCCTCAAATTATTTAAAATAAAATGTATTTATTTATTTATTTTATTATCTATGCATATTGTTACCCTTTTCATTTACATATATAACAATTATTCTCATACACTAAACTTCTTAAATTTTTATGTCAAAAGACTCAAATATAATAAATTCTGGAAGCAAGGCTATTGATTAGTCTATAAATACACTTAGAACTAGTTTGAATTGAATAATTTTTAACCATTTTTACTTTTAATTCATTTATTTCCTTTAATTCATTTATTTCAATTATTAAATTACTTAATTTATTAATTAAAATACACTTAATTAAATATAAAATAAAATTATAATAATTTAAATTAATTACTTTTTCTTCAAATAATTTTTTATAACAAAAACAAATTGAAAACGTTCTAATAACTTGCTAAACATAGAATAAAAAAACATTTGCAAGTCAAAAGTAATGAAAAATCATATACTTTCACAATGATAGCTTCTGAAATGGTACCAAAATAGGTTAATACGAATGGAACAATATATTATTTATTAATGATAAAATTAATACTTTAATTTCACCACAGACACAATTAAAAATTACCAAACAATATATATATAAGCTTTTTTGGATAAAAAAAAAGTAATTTTTTAATTTGGTATACATAACTAAGAAACAATTTAATGAACTTTTTTAATCAAACATAAATAGTTTTTGCAATACAAATACAGATCAATGATAAGAAACCATGTCTATGCAATACAAAATTTATATTGGTATGTTATCCAATTGAGGATCAGTTGTATATGAAACATAACATGTCTTTCTTTGAGAACAAAAGAGACCTGAAAATCACTTGAGGTAGGCATTTTTGGTTTAATAAAACATAGCCCATCTTAATGAGAGCTATAATTTCTGGATTGTCACAAATGAATACCAATAAACAAAATTTATGCCAAGTTTAATAAAGATATTAAGACAATTTAACATCCAAAATCAAGAAACCCAAAAGATTAGTGCACAATCATGTAGGTAGATAAAGAGCCCATATTTTATAATAAGAGCAAAACTGATGATCAAGAAAGAAGAAAGCATATGTTAAATAAGAGCAATTAAAATAAGTAGTCAAATGTTTCTCTTAAGCTAAAGATGATAGATAATAAGATAAGGAGGTAAAATTTGAATGCCCAGTTCTCAACTCAAACAAAAGATCAAAATAAAACAGTACACTCAACACAATTTTTGTTTTTGTTTTACACCAACAAATCTCTCACCTTCCTAAGTGGATGACTGTGGTGCTGCTGGTGCTGCAACTTTCACTTCATGTTCTTCAGATTTCTCATCAATCTGCTCCTCTAGCTTTGCACTTTCTTCATCTAACCACAAAATTCATAAAACAGAATCAAGATTTCCACATTTCTTTCATCATAAACCTATCATGGTTCAAACAAACAGAATCTAGATTTCCATAGATTATCAAAGTATTTGTAAGGTTACCTTCATCACTGTCTTCAATGTCATCTTCGCCCCCCATGCCACCTAGACCATCCATCATGCCACCTAGACCTCCCATTCCGCCCATTCCTCCCATTCCTCCCATCATGCCTTCCAAACCACCCATGCCACCTAGACCTCCCATTCCACCCATGCCACCTAGACCGCCCATATCACCCATTCCACCCATACCACCGCCCATGCCGCCAAATTTCTGTTAAACAAACTATATTAAACACCATAAAAGAAAAAACTTGCATAAGATAAGCCAAATTAGAGAAATCCTTACAGAGAAGTCCATTCCTCCTAAATCCATGTCACCAGTACCTAAGGAAAACCCAAACAATACAATTTCAGTTTAATTAAAAAGAAAACGGCAAAACCCTTTATTTCAATTAACGAAACATTATGTATAAACATAAGAATACCAGGTTCATCATCTTCATCGGCCCACTTGTCCCAATCTACTTTCACGTAATGAGGTGTCTTTTCATCACCTTTCAAAAGCTTCTTCCACCAATTCTTCTCTTCCTTTTCAACAACACAGAATATGCTTCTCACACCTATATTGATTTTGCTCTCCTGTACATATTCAAAAACGTTATAAGTCTATAAACATGACCAAATCAAGTGAAGCCAACACAAGAAAGTGAAGCAAATTACATACCTCTACATTAACCTTGTCAAAAAGCTCCAATGTCAATTCATAAAGATTGTCACCTGATCCAGCACTACCAGAAAATGTAAAGACACCTTCTGGTTTAAGATCAACTTTAGCATTTTTAGAGTCTGCCAACAGAACAGTGATGTAAACCTTGTCTTCCCTCTGTGCCCACTTAACCTCAGGATGTCGACTGTATGATTTCAATATTAAGGAATCAGTAATCAATATTCATTCTGAAACTTCCAGAAGCACAATTATCATTCAGATTTTACACAAATGAAACTAATTCCAAATTCAAAGAACAAAATTAAAAGATTGAAATCGCACAACATGAAATCTGAAAACTCTAAACTTAATGACCTAGAATCAAATAGAATCATTTAGCACATACTCGCATATTACTAACATCTATGTAGTGGCGCAGCCACAAAACATCATCAGTAAGCAAATTGTGTCGACAAATCCATAAAATCACGATCTCGTTGTTACGTAAACTAAGAAAATTGTAATCCATATACCAGAAACACCATATCACGATCTAAAAACATATCAAACATCATAGAGTTCTATATACAGGTATATAAAATGCAAATTAAGGATGGTAAACAGTCGATTCGAGACAGAAATGAAGCTAAATAGAACGTAGAGTAAAAGAGAAGGAATCGGAAACAGAAAATGAAGCACCGATCAGAAAGATAACAAAGAAGGAAACAGTAGAGGGGGAGAGAGAAAGAGAGATAACCTCATTTTCGTCTTCGTTTGGGAGCAGAAATTACAACTTTAAAACCCTAAAACCAGAGAAACCCTGCGATCTGTAATAATAATATACTGAATCCCAAACCCTTATATAAGCAGCTAGAAACTTCTGGAAGAACCCGTCGCTTTAATAAACATGATTACCATCCGGTTTTCTTCAAGTATCTGATGGGCCTAAGGCCCGTTTAATTCAGTCGGTAAATTGATAATTAAAAAAATCTCAATAATCTGAAAATAAATAATAAAATTATTATATATATATATATTAATTTTTATTGAACTAAAAATGTTTACAAATTTCAACATTTTTAACAAAATATTCTATAAAATAGGTTAATTTTATTACTTCCTTTTCAACCAAAACAACCAAAACAAGTTAACTTAACAATAACAGATAACACACTCAACTAAAAAATAATAAATAGTTGTTCCTAATTTAACTTTAGAAGACACAAATTATTTCTGAAATGAATCATTTCAAATGTTATTATTTACGTTAATAAAAAATTATTCTAACTTTAATCTAAAACAAAAATTATTTCAAGATGTAAATTATATTATCTTAATTAATTATCAAAACACATAGCACATCCATGAGAACAAAAATGTTAATCAAAATATTCCCAAACAACTAAGTCATTAATTCATAAAATAAAAAACATTTTCTTGGACAAAAGAAAAATGCAAATTTCCATGTTTATCGCCATTGTATGAAATTACAATGCCACCCTTGGATAATATTAGTCTAATCCCCCATATTCTATTCTTCATCGTCATCTTCGTCCTCATCTTCCTCATCATCATCTTCTTGTTCCGCTTCTTTCTTATTTTTCTTGGCATCGCTAACTGGAGTGGAAACCAATAGTTTTTATACAAAATAAAGAGACTTCTAGTGATACATACAAAAATGTTTATATCAAATAGGGTATTTTTGTCATTCTATTTGAATAATCAAACTATTTTCAAATAAAAGAGTAGGATGAACAGCAGTTAAGGAATGAAGAGGATATATACCATAATCATTGAAGATAATTGGACCAGAACACAACCCTTCTTCAATTTTGACAAGTTGAAGTGTCATTCGTGGTCCGATCTCTTGAAGTTTGACTGCACTTTTTGTTGATGCACGATTTATTCTCCCTACGTCACCTGCTAGGTTAACAGTAGCTGCTTCATCATCTCCTTCACTCTCTGATCCGTAACCAGCCCTTCAGTGATAAAACATAAATGGAGAATGACTATTAAGATCAGGATAGAAGCACCACCAAAAGTGCAAAATCTTCAGCTTCACTTCTAATGGTTAGGGTTAATTTTTCCTTTCTTTCTTCTATTTTTTTTCCCACTTTTGTAGTGTTATCCGAAAAAAGAAATCACTGTCAGTTTGAATTTTGGCAATTTTCCAATGAATCACATTTTTCACCATATGATTTTCAGTTCCAAACAAAAACCACAATACAGGAGACTTAGGTTATTTGGATTACCAACAAGTTATTTCAAATAAACTGGTTAGGTATATGTTACTGTAAATTGGGCTATTTGGATAAAAAGACATTACGGTATAAATATAAAATGAAAAAATACATTTTATAAACAGAAATATAGAGTATTTTCAACAAGTTAATCCAAAATAACCTTGTTAAGTGTAGGTTACTGAAATTGGGTTATTTGGAAGAAAAAAAAAGACTTTATGGGTATAAATATTTTTTTTAAACAGAAATATAGTTGATGGATTGAATGATGTGATTCATGAGAGAATAAATTATTTGTATATATTTAAAATTAAACTGAAGTAAACATGATCAAGCAAGAAATTGAGGATTAAAGGTAAAAGAGATTTGTAACTCAATTCAGCCAAGAGCTAACTTCAATGATAGTTATAAGACGTTGACATAAGCAAGAAGTCTTAAGACAAATAAAAAACAAATTCAGAAAATGAATTTAAACCTGCTTCCAAATAGGCATGTACAACATTAGATATATATATATATATATATATATATATATATATATATATATATATATATATATATATATATATAAGATTACAGTGCAAACATACCTGGTAACAAAGTCGCTGACATCTTGTAGATTTCTTAGATCAGGTACTTGATGATTTGTGACAAACTTTCTGATTCTACGTGAGACATCAACTGGCTGCAATCTAATGGAGTAGTGCCTAAAATCAATCAGTTTAGTCTCCTTGTTGTAATTAAGTAACACAATTCTCTGGCAGGTTGAAAGTCTAACCTGTAAAAACAAGTAAACATCAGAGAAACAAGAACCGTTAATGCTCTAACTCAGGATCTGATTCATTTCAATATGCACTTACAGTATTAACATCAATTGCTGGGAAAATGTTTTGAAACATTATAGTAGCTAGCTTCAGATGTTGTTCTCCAGTCCCAAATCCAGACAGTACTATCTGCCATTGTCAGTCCAAAAGTACAACATTAGAAAGAAAAAAAAACGAAAATAAATAAAATGTTAGTGAATTGAACAATGGAGACAATATACAAGAAAGTTCTTTATGCCAATAACTTTATATAGAAGTTCGCCAAAAATTACTAAAATGTACCAGGGGTGGGTTTTTGAAAAGATCTGGGGGACATCTAGGGCGCAATTGAGATTGAGCAACATCAACTGCCAATGAGTACTCGTTTATCTTAAATGTAAGGGTTGGGCCTTGGGGTATCCTGCCAACCCTCAAGTATGGTGCTGCATCAGTTTTGGATAATATGAGGAAATGAGTGACTCCCATGGGCCCAGCAACATTTAAGAAGTCTTTGATATTGTTCCGCTTCTTTTCCTGGAATTTTCAACAAAACAAGGAGAAGAAAAGTCAGTGAATCAAACTATATTTTCTAGGAACATGAAAACAGTAAACAAAAACCAAGCACAGAGATAGAACAGAAATAAACTACAATTTAACAAACAAAACCTTAAGCTTAAGAGCAGTGTGCGGAAGCATCAACTTTCTCAAATCCATTTGCAACTGTTTGAGAGGAGCAGGCAACTTCCCTCTCGAGAAGACAAAGCTTTTTGGGATCTTTTCACCTGTGAGATGATCAACACTTCCCTGCTGTGGCTTATTCATCACCGGCTTCACAAAATTTCTCTTTTTCTGATAAAGTTAATGAACATAAGAAAATAATATTTGTATTTAACCAGTAATAATCTACACAGATTATGAAATAAACTGAGACTGGAAAACTGCTAAAGGTTTTGGCTGACCAAACTAGTGCCAATAAAGAACCCAATGGTCAAAACCATCCATACAGGGTTCTCAAGAAATTGATGATCAGAAGCATAAATGAAACAGAAAGAATAAGGAGTTCCCAAATAAAAGTTTCTTACATTCTTGAAGCGAGCCATCTATTCACTTGCTTGCTCAAACTGGTACTTTTTCCCTTAACCTTAAAGACCAAAAAACTCTTCCTCAAAGTATCTGGAGAAGATCAACTTCCATAAGAAAGAAGGATTTGGAGTTAACATGAGGTATGACAATTGTTAAAAATGGTAATCGAATTATATGAATATCAAAAGAAATATGGTTGGTTAAAGTTGAAATCTATATATTCATCCATAGGAAGGGCATGTATGAGAAAATGAACAGATAGAGGAGTTCATAATCAAACAGCTTCAATTGGTTGTCTATAATACTATCACAAGAATGCAGTGGCAGCACAACTTATCAACTTTCAATGCCTTTAGGCTTTAATAGAAAAGTAATACAGAAATTGCAGCCATTCAATTAAAGATTATAGTATTTACAAGTCATCTCCTGTAAGAATGATCGCAAATCGAGTTCATAACTCTATTTAAAACCCTTTTAGCACAAGATGACGCTATTTCAAGAAAGCAGAAAGAGACTTGCAATCATGTATAAGCTAAAAACAGATACAGAACTAAATTTCTTAGAAATATATGATCAAAAGAGGGGTAATATGATGATAAAGGAACTGAATGAAACAATTATAACTTATCAAAACGTCTCGTTTCAGTACCTTCGGTTATCTCCGGCGGTGGACCGACGCAATGGAAGAGATGACCTAGAGAAAGAAGAAGGAAGAGTGCGGCGCTGAACTAGAACTAGACGTTAGGTTTTCTTTAAAGCCCTGTTTGATATGGCGTAAGTGAAGTTTAAAAAAGTATTGACCTAGGGGACACATGGTTTCAATTAACATTTTTAAAATAATAAAATTCTTAAATATTAAAAATAAATTTAATTTATCAATTTAAAATACTAATTCCTTAATTTATTATATTTTTTACCAAAAATAAATCCTTGTTATTTTTTTATATATCAGACTCAGTGTAATACAAAATAATTAGATTAATACAAAATATAATATATATATATATACTAAAAATAATATCATAATATAATATTTATATATACTTATATACACTGTATTTAAAATAAGTGTATATTTTATAATTAATAATAAATTATAAAAATAATCATGATAATTGATAACTTTGTAAATACACAAATTTTAGTCCTTCAAATTATACTTCAAATTATAAAAAAAAATTGTGTTATTAAAATTTGATATAACCTAATTTATAATAATATTTTAAATCTTCTAATTCAAAATAATCAAGTAGAAATTAAAATTAAATTAAGATTAATTATTGTGATAATTAAATTCTAATTAAAAAATAAGTAAAGACTAAAAATAATTCGAGATTAAAATATTGTATTTATTTTACCCAAATTAAACTCAAAAGGATGTTGAAATAATTTAATTATAATTTTAGACATAAATTAGGTGTATTTTAATCTAAAAATAATTAAATAAATACCCTAAAATACTAAAAAAAAAAAAAATGAACATAATTTTTATTATGTTATTAAAAATATTTTTGTGTATTAATTTTGTGAAGAAAAATGAAAGATATATTCAAAATTTTGATTTCAAATAACACTTTTATTAAAAATAAAAACGGATTATCAGTGTGGTCGAAATTAAATAAATCGGATAAATCGGTTGTACCAAGATTTTTATCCATTGGATAGCTCTGGATGAAAAGAATACGCCGGTTGTAACTAAAGCAAGATGAGCCCGGGCCGTAACGGAACGGCTAAAGCCCCCATTAGCTAGGACGTTAACGAAACGCCAACGATGATGGACCACCAACGGAACACAACGGCATGTTTCATATTAAATGAAACGACGTTGTTTTGTTTGCCTTTTCCGTTGAGGCGGGAAAACGTCGGAGAGTCTCGCTCGACGTCAACGATCTTCCAGAAACTTTATTTCCTTCGTTTCTCATCCTTATCCCTCCAAACTTCGCCAACATGCATGTCTCTCCCTCGCCATCATTTTCCCTAAGGATTGAAGTCAAAATCTACTCTAGAACTAGGCATGCGAAGACAAAACAGAAACGAAGAAGAACTTCATAAGAAAAATTGAAATGAATTCGACTTCGAAACCGACTTAGCTCCGGCGAGTGGTCTTCTTCTTCCAATCCATCGAAAGAAATCCAACAATTACAGTCTGCTTGAAGATCTTCATCAAAGCTCCGGTGAGTGGTTTTTTAAGAAACCGCTTCGGTGTTCTAAGTTTCGATCTAGAATTTTGGAAAACTTCCTTGAGACCATATGAGTGTTCTCCAATCACAAGTAAGTTTCTAGACAATCTATAATTCAAGTAGTGGTTTAGACTTTAATTTTTTCAATTTCGATCGGGTTGATCTTATTTATGGTTCAATTTTGTACATTTTATAGTTAAAATCGATCATTAGATAATTTCCAAGCTTTTTATAGAAAGAGATTTCATCAAACAACCCCAATCAAAAAAAACTCAAATTTGATTTAAAAATTTAGAAAATTTGAATTTTCTGTTCTTGAGCTTTTGAGCTTTATAAGCATGAAAATTTGACTTACCCTATTTGCAAAATAATATTATTATGTTTAATAATATTAAAATGATATTTTGGATTTTTATATTCAAAATAACTTGAAAGAAGGATTTAAAACCTAATTAAGGATTAATTAGTGTGATAATTAAACCTTAATTAAGGAACTTTCCAAAATTCCAAAAATAATTTGAGGATAAAATATTTGTAAATATTTTACCCAAATTAGACCAAGGAAGGGGTTAAAAATATTTAATTAGGATTTATTCATGATTTATGTTTAATTCATTAATTAAACCAACTAAATAAAATACCCTAAAATTTGCAAAATATAAAATATGATCATAATTGTTATTATGAATCTAGAAATATTTTTTGTGAAATTTTTTGTGAAAAATGGATTTAAAAAGAATTAAACTCGATTTTTAACTACATTTTAAATCAAATTAAAATTGCATAATCCTGTGTGGTTGATTTTATGTTTAAACTTTGCAGTAGGATCTTGGACCATCAGATGAGTGCCCAGATCTCATCTGACAGCCTAGAGCGCGCCAAAAATCCAGCTGTAGCGAAACCATGCGCGCGCGCCCGTACCAGATCAACTAACGGGACAGACTGACCCCGTTAGTCAACCAGGCTGACCGCTGACGGAACCAGACGGAACTCGGCGTTCCGTTACTCAAAACGACGTTGTTTTGTTCATCTTCTTCGCTGGGATGTAGGGGTCGCCGGATTCGCGATCATCGTCGCGTCCAGCTTTCCAAAAGCTCTAACTTCGGCCACAGGCGATCAAATCCATTGATTTTTTGCCCACGTGATCCCCTCGTCAGCGCCTACGTTTCTCCTTATCTAGAAGTCTTATCTTCCTCGGGATAAGGCTGTCAGCTGCCGGATAAGATTTTAGGGATAAGAACGTCGGCGATCAAAATCAAGTCGAATTAGCCTTCTACAGCCAACCTATCCACCTTATAAATACCCCCATATTATCCTAATACCAATCCATCAAACAATAACCAAGAATTACACATCAATTCAATCCGATTGAAGACCTGCAGATTCCGGCGAATAATAGTTTTTTCAAAAATTTCTCCAGCGAGCCAAGATTCGATCCAGGCTTCTGGATCACTTCCAGCAACTCCTAGGAATGTTTTCCAGTTGTTGGTATGATTCCAGAAGCCTTGAATATTGATTTGTAATTGAAAATTTTGAATTTCTTCAAAATTTCTTGTTTGATCACTTTGGTCGTGTTCTTATGCTTGATTGTATGATTTATTTGTACAGATACATTATATATATCATGTTTAAGCTTTTTGTTGAAAGAAAAACCGATCAAATCAACCTAGAACAGAATTTTTTAAAAATCAGTTTGAAAATTGGATTTTTTTGAAATGTTGTGTTCTTGATTTAAATCTGGATTTGTTGATCCAGATTGTTGTTATATATGTTTATAAACATGTTTCAATCATTTCCATACAACTGTAATCAAGTTTTGATCATGTTTGATCAAAATTGAAATCTGAGAAAAAAAACTTGAAAATTTGAATTTTAAAACATTGTGTTCTTACTTTTAATCTGATTTTGTTGGTTCAATTAGTTGTATTACATGTTTGTATACATGATTGGATGATTTCTAAATAACTGTAATCATGTTTTGATCATGTTTAATCAAATTGAAATTTTGGAAAAAAAAGTTAAAAATATGGATTTTTGAAATTTCATGTTCTTGTTTCTAAGTTTGATTTGTTGATTCAATTAGTAGTTATACATAATTCTTAACATGTATGGATGAATTCCAAGTAACTGTTTCACCTTTTGTTCATGTTTGATCAAATTTGGTTTTTGAAAAAAAGTTAGATTTTGATTTAATCTTTAAAAACCATTTTATTGATGTAATGATGTTCTTATTTTGGTATGGATTAACTATATTCATCATTAGCTTTGAAATGATGAATATAGTTAATTCATATACCAAAACAAGAACATCATTACATCATTAAAATGGTTTTTGAAAATTGAATCAAAATCTATTTTTTTCAAAAATCAAATTTGATCAAATATGATCAAAAGGGTGAAACAGTTTCTTGGAATTCATCCTTACATGTTAAGAATCATGTATAACTACTAATTGAATCAACAAATCCAACTTAGAAACAAGAACATGAAATTTCAAAAATCCAGATTTTTAACCTTTTTTCCAAAATTTCAATTTGATCAAACATGATCAAAACATTATTACAATTACTTAGAAATCATCCAACCATGTATACAAACATGTAATACAACTAATTGAACCAACAAAATCAGAGTAAAAGTAAGAACACAAAGTTTTAAAATTCAATTTTTCAAACTTTTTTCTCAAATTTCAATTTTGATCAAACATGATCAAAACTTGATTACAGTTGTATGGAAATGATTCAAACGTGTTTATAAACATATTTAACAACAATCTGGATCAACAAATCCAGATTTAAACCACGAACACAACATTTCAAAAAATTCAATTTTCAAACTGATTTTTGTAAAATTCTGTTCTAGGTTGATTTAATCGTTTTTTCTTTCAACAAAAAGCTTAAAATGATATATATAATGATTATCTACAAAGAAATCATACAATCAAGCATAAGAACACGACCAAAGTGATCAAACAAGAAATTTTGAAGAAATTCAAAATTTTCAATTACAAATCAATATTCAAGGCTTCTGGAATCATACCAACAACTGGAAAACATTCCTAGGAGTTGCTGGAAGTGATCCAGAAGCCTGGATCGAATCTTGGCTCGCTGGAGAAAGTTTTGAAAAAACTGTTATTCGCCGGAATCTGCAGGTCTTCAATCGGATTGAATTGATGTGTAATTCTTGGTTATTGTTTGATGGATTGATATTAGGATAATATGGGAGTATTTATAAGGTGGATAGGTTGGCTGTAGAAGGCTAATTCGACTTGATTTTGATCGCCGACGTTCTTATCCCTAAAATCTTATCCGGCAGTTGACAGCCTTATCCCGAGGAAGATAAGGCTTCTAGATAAGGGGGAAACGTAGGCGCTGACGAGGGGATCACGTGGGCAAAAAAATCAACAGATTCGATCGCCTGTAGCCGAAGTTAGAGCTTCTGGAAAGTTGGACGCCGACGATGATCGCGAATCCGGCGACCCCTGCATCCCAGCGAAGAAGATGAACAAAACGGAGTCGTTTTGAGTAACGGAACGCCGAGTTCCGTCTGGTTCCGTCAGCGGTCAGCCTGGTTGACTAACGGGGTCAGTCTGTCCCGTTAGTTGATCTGGTGCGGCCGCGCGCGCGTGGTACTGCTACAGCTGGATTTCTGGCGTGTTCTGAGCTGTCGGATGATATCTGGGCGCTCATCTGATGGTCCAGAATTTTGCTGCAAAGTTTAAACATAAAATCAGCCACACAGGATTACGCAATTTTAATTTTATTTAAAAGGTTATTAAAAATCGAATTAAAATCCATTTTTTCACCAAAAATTTCACAGAAATTGTTTCTAGATTAATAATAACAATTATGAACATATTTTATTTTTTGGAAATTTTGGGGTATTTTATTTAATTGGTTAAACTATTGACTAACAGGGCTTGAAATAACGGGATTGTGTACAAACAATCTCACGTACCTATCAACAGATAGGATTTAGATTACCTGTTGACAAACAGGGTTTGGAATAATGGGATTGTGTACAAACAATCTTACGTACCTACCAATAGATAGGATTTAGATTATCTATTAACAAACAGGGTTTGAAATAACGGGATTGTGAACAAACAATCTCACGTACCCATCTATAGATAGGATTTAGATTACCCGTTGACTAACAGGGTTTGAAATAACGGGATTGTGTACAAACAATCTCACGTACCTATCAACATATAGGATTTAGATTACCTATTGACTAACATGGTTTGAAATAACAGGATTGTGTACAAACAATCTTACGTACTTATCAACAGATAGGGTTTAGGTTACCTGCTGACTAACAGGGTTTGAAATTATGGGATTGTGTACAAACAATCTCACGTAACAAACTAGTATTATCCGTTTTCACGTAATTGATAGGAGCATAGAATTCTGATCTGGTACTCCTTCACGTAAGTCTAGGTGATGTACCCATTCGAGAGATATGGTTAAGGTAAAACCTAAGTATAGGGTATAACCTAAGTATCTGTTAGGGTGATGGACCCCATAAGGTGGACTATTGTGAGAGTGGAATGTTATAAATATCAATTTATAAACGGCCAGAGTTTTGTTTATTTTATTCATTTTAAAATAACAAGTTAATCCCCAACAGAGTCGCCAAGAAAGTTGTAATACCGATTATCCCCCCGGTCTATGTCCCGTTCCATAGCTTATCACGTGCTTGTGAAGCATGTGGCAATATGGAAGGACTACCGCGAGACAGCTCGAGGTTCAATGATTTCAACTTTGGTTTACGTGCCAGACATCTTTTAAAATGAAACATTTAATTTTTAAAAGATTTTGAAAATACCTGGAGCAGTAATAAATTAATTATGAAAAATAATTAATCTTTTGTTCAAACATTAATAATCTAGGAGGCTAAATAACAATTTAACCTGACCCGATTTAAATCAATTAAGCATAATTAATTTAAAGATTATTCATTTGAAAATCAGAGTCGCAAAGAGATTTTATGAAAATCAATAAAATGATACGTGTACAAATGTATTTATACCAGAGTTTTTGAAAAAAATGGTCCGTTGTCTGTTTACGCTCGGGAAAGGGTTTTCGCGCTATGTCCTTTGCGTCTGCCTAAGGACGGTTTTCAAAATTCTTCTAAAATAGACAAAGTCTGGCTTCTATAAATCTAATTATAACATTCCTTATCTTTAATTATTAGTCCAGGGGTCCTAAATGAGGATAAACTTTAAATAATTGTACAAAATCATTTAAAGGAGGTGTGTACATGTTGTGTTGATGTTCAAATTTAACAAAACCTGAAAATATCAAAAAAATATGTTAGAGAGTATAACCAAACAAGACCTAGCAAAAGAAAATTGCTTTGGGAAACATCCCAGAGAATCTTGAGAATACCATTTTTTAGAAAATGGGGGTTTGGTTTCAAAATAGTTTGGGGTTTTTGAAAATTGAAACCAAACAGGCCTAAGGATTAAACCTTGAGTCTGATCTTGTCAATTTGGGCTTAGTAAGGTTGAAGAGGTTCAATTTTGAGTGAGGGTTCGGACTTAGGCCTAGGGCTATAACGGTCTTAGGCTAAGTGGGGGTTTGATCTTAGGCTAGGGCTAGGGTTTAGCCTAGGCTAAGATGAGGCTAGGCTTAATTGTTGGTCCTAGGTTAGGTGTCAAGGTCAATCCTATGTCAAGTGGCAAGGTTTGTCCTAGGTTAATTTGGTCTAGGCTAGTTTCGTCGGCCCTAAGACAACTCTCTCGGTCGGGTGGCACGGTCCTGGGCGGTTTCCTCGGTCGGACGACTCGGTCCTGGCTTGTTTTTCTCGGTCCTAAGGCAAAATTCTAGGACCGGATGCTCTTATTTTGGTCCGAAACTTCAGAAGGCCATAACTTTTAATTGGGATGTCCAAATCACAATCCGTAAGTTGCAGTAGGTTCATATGACCATGAAGAACAAAAGTCCTAACATAAGTCACGATTTTGAAAATCATAAGAGGATCAATTTTAAGACATCATTTCTAGGTCAAAATTTAGGATCTTTTAAATTATGTCATTTCAAGGCCTGATTTTTGTTCCATTAGCTTTGAAATTATGAATATAGTTAATACATACCAAAACAAGAACATCATTACATCATTAAAATGGTTTTTGAAGATTGAATCAAAATCTAACTTTTTTAAAAAAAACAAATTTGATCAAACATGATCAAAATGGTGAAACAATTACTTGGAATTCATCCCTACATGTTAAGAATCATGTATAACTACTAATTAAATCAACAAATCCAACTTAGAAGCAAGAACATGAAATTTCAAAAATCCAGATTTTTAACCTTTTTTTCAAAATTTCAATTTAATCAAACATGATCAAAACATAATTACAGTTACTTAGAAATCATCCAATCATGTATACAAATATGTAATACAACTAATTGAACCAATAAAATCAAATTAAAAGCAAGAACATAAAGTTTTAAAATTCAAAATTTCAAATTTTTTCTCAAATTTCAATTTTGATCAAACATGATCAAAACTTGATTACAGTTGTATGGAAATGATTCAAACATGTTTATAGACATATATAACAACAATCTGGATCAACAAATCCAGATTTAAACCAGGAACACAACATTTCAAAAAATCCAATTTTCAAACTGATTTTTGCAAAATTCTATTTTAGTTTGATTTGATCGGTTTTCTTTCAACAAAAAGCTTACACATTATATATATAATGATTCTCTACAAAGAAATCATACAATCAAGCATAAGAACACGACCAAAGTGACCAAACAAGAAATTTTGAAGAAATTCAAAATTTTCAATTATAAATCAATATTCAAGGCTTCTAGAATCATACCAACAGCTGGAAAACATTCTTGGGAGTTGCTGGAAGTGATCCAGAAGCCTGGATCGAAGCTTGGCTCGCTGGAGAAAGTTTTGAAAAAAACTATTGTTCGTCAGAATCTGTAGGTCTTCAATCGTTGTTGTTCTTTCAAGTTATTTTGAATATAAAAATCCAAAATATTATTTTAATATTATTAAACATAATGATATTATTTAGCAAATAGGGTAAGTCAAATTTTCATACTTAAAGTAAGTTATTAATTGCAATGAAATTTGATTCCAGTAACCATCAATATCCACTTGCTTATGCTTTAGTTAATGAAGAAACGATTGATAATTGGTCCTGGTTCTTATGCCACCTTCGCAGATTTATATGCCGAAATAGAATGAGAGTGTGCATAACTTCATATCGTTATGCCGCAATCATTGAAGCAATGAAGAAAGAACAAAATGACTTTATTGGAGATATGAGAATACATCGTTTTTGTCTCTTCCATATTTGTAGTAACTTTAGTTTTGCTCATCCAGAATCACATTTGAAGATGCTTTGTTGTTGGCTAGAGACACTAGTCAAGTAAGAAAATTTGAAGTAACGATGAGACAAATCAAAGAGATTAATGTTGATGCTGAAAAATGGTTACGAAATATTCCATTAGAGATGTGGACTATGTCTCACGATGAAAGATATCGTTATGGTCAAGTAACAACTAATATGGTTGAAAGTTTCAACGGTATGTTAAGGTCTGCTCGTTTTTTACTAATCACATCAATGATGAAATATATATATTATCGCTCGATAAAGATTGTTGTAGAAATACGGACGAAAACTTTAAATGATCTTCAAAATGGCCATAATTATTGCAAGTTGTCAAGAGATTTATTTGAAAAGATTGAAGTAAGGCATCAACACATAAAATTGTTCCATACAATCAGCAAACTAGGATCTTTGAGGTGACTACTACATGTTACAAAACAAATAAATGTTTTTGGAAAGGTGACAACAAGCATATCGTTGACCTACGTAGAAGATTTTGTTCTTGTGGAAAATGGTATCGGTATCACTCTCCCTGTTCGCATATATTTGTTGGTTGTTTATTATGCAGGCTTGATTGGACTCAATACATCATCATTACAAATATTATCATAAATATTTTGTTCTTTTCCACACTTCACTCCAACATTATTTTATTTATATTCCCAAAAGATTTATTTCTCTCATCATTTTCAAATTTTGTCTAATAACAAAATGTATTTCCCTCTAAACTCTTCCTATTCAATTTTTAAATTGTTCCTTTAACATTCATTTACATTTTTCTCCATTTTAACCCAACAAATAAAATACCTTTAATATATTTGTAGAACATTTATCAAAACAAATATACTTGATTTACTCATTTGGATTATTTTTAAATTGAACCATTTTAATTGATATTTTCATGTAACGTTTTCTCAAATTTGACATCATCGTAGTTATCGATATTTATTTATATTTTAAAATTAAAATGCCAAAATCTAAATATATGTTTGAAAACGTAAAATTTAATTTTTTAAATAGCCAAAATTTAATTAAATAAAGACGAGATTTAACTAGCACAAAATATTTCATCATTAAACATTCAACTCAAAAATAATATTTGAATCATCAGATAAACAGTACATCTAACCAAGCCAAACTTACAAACCTGAATTATTTAATATATCACCTTAAAAAACTAACCAATTAGATACAGTAGTTTTATATAAAAAGGAAAAAGCACTTCTTATTAAATGAAAGACTAGAGTTATATAAAGGCATAAAAGCACTCTTACAAATAACCCCCCAAACTATCCCAAAACTAACATTCCAACACTCCCCCTCAAGATGAGCCTACGAACGAAAGATATCCACAAGGCCCATCTTGTCACATAGTCTCGACAATTCTAACGAATTAAGCCCTTTAGTGAGACAGTCAGCCACTTGCTCTTTAGTAGTTACATATCCTAGTTTAAGTAGTCCGCTATTCAGTTTTTCCTTGATGAAAAATCTGTCAATCTCCACATGCTTGGTCCTGTCATGCTGCACAGGGTTATTAGCAATGCTAATAGCTGACTTATTGTCGCACCACAGCTTCATTTGTGCCTCTTGGTCCATTTTGAGCTCCACCAACAGAGCTCTCAACCATATCATCTCTGCAACACCTAAAGCCATAGCCCTGTACTCTGCCTCAGCTGTGGATCTCGCAACTACCGACTGTTTCTTGCTCTTCCAGGAGACCAGATTGCCTCCTACAAACATGCAATATCCAGACGTGGACTTCCTGTCATCGGCACAACTAGCCCAGTCTGAATCACAATATCCCTCAATACTCAAATGCACATTCTTGCGAAAGATCAACCCTTGCCTGGTGCACTCTTCAAGTATCTCAGGATCTGGTACACTGCATCCATGTGACCCTCCCTAGGGTCATGCATGTAGCGACTCACCACACTCACCGCAAAGGAAATGTCAGGACGAGTGTGGCTCAAATAAATCAAGCGACCAACTAACCTCTGGTACCTCTCCTTATCAACTGGCTCTCTTGCCTCAGCACTTAGCTTAGACTTTTGATCGATCGGGGCCACCGCAGGCTTGCACCCAAGCATACCTATCTCTGTAAGTAAATCCAGCACATACTTCCTTTGAGATAAGACAATCCCCTCTGCACCATGAGCTATCTCAATCCCAAGGAAATATTTGAGTTGCCCCAAGTCTTTCACTTCAAACTCCTTACTCAACCTCTTCTTCAACAATGCAATCTCACCCTCATCATTACCAGTGATAATCATGTCGTCCACATACACTGCCAGCATCGTAATGTGAACTTCATGTCGCCTGAAGAACACTGTATGATCTGCATTGGTCTGCCGGTACCCCATGCCTACCATAGCCCTCCTAAACTTGTCAAACTAAGCTCGAGGGGACTGCTTTAGCCCATAAAGAGATTTATTAAGTCTGCACACCTTACCCTCCATTTGTTTCGTGCCAAAACCCTATGGGACCTCCATGTATACCTCCTCCAACAACTCACCATGAAGAAAAGCATTCTTCACATCAAGTTGATGTAACCTCCAACTCTCATTCGCTACTAAGGAAACAAGTGTCTGCACTGTACTCATCTTCGCCACGGGTGCAAAAGTCTCATCATAGTCAATACCGTACGTCTGACTGTACCCTTTTGCCACCAACCGGGCCTTGTAACGCTCAACCCGACCCTCTGGACTTTGCTTCACAGTGAAAACCCACTTGCATCCAACCGCCTTCTTCCCTGGTGGTAATGGCACAAGCTTCCAGGTTTTGTTCTTTGCGAGAGCCTCAAGTTCCTCAAGCATGGCGGCTTTCCACTTTGGATCCTCCTTAGCAACCTGCCAACACTTAGGGATAGAGACAATGTCCAGAGATGCAATGAATGCTCCGTGTGCAGGTGATATGTGAGAGTAAGAAACAAATTGGGCAATATCATGTGGGAAACCGTATCGATCAAGGGGAACTCCCGCATTGAGGCGAGGAGTCCTCCTTACGGACATGTGAGTGGGAATGGAAGAGGGAGGAATCATATCACCTGTGTACTCCTCTTCAGCGAGTGGTGTCTTAGAAGTCGGGGTAGGCAGGGACAAGGGACTTGACACAAGCGGCATTGTAGGCATGGTATCCTCAATCTGCCTCCTTCGCCACAAGCGGCATTGTAGGCATGGTATCCTCAATCTGCCTCCTTCGCCTCATGTATACTCGCAGCTCCCCTTGAGCTTGAGTACCACCGTTATCGGGGTCATCCCCGCCTCGTTCTGGCACCTCCTCACCTGTCGGTGCACAAGGGACATCGCTCACGCCCACCATCCTCCTCTCACTACCACTACTACTCTCCCCCTCTCGCCTCATACCTCCATTATCAAGCGAGTCTCCAAAGGGTGATGTATCCTGGGAAGAATAGTATGGCTCATGCTCTCGAAACGTGACATCCATACTAACAAAAAACCTCCTCTCCATTGGGCTCCAACATGTGTAGCCTTTTTGAGTAGTCGAGTATCCCACAAAGATACATTTAACCGCTCGTGGATCAAGTTTTCCCACATTTGGTCTGTTGTTCTGCACAAAGCACACACAACCAAAAACCTTCAAGGGGAGACTATCACTAATCTCACCTTTCAATAACTCAAGCGGGGACTTCCACTCCAACACACGTGAGGGCATCCTATTGATCAGTCTCGCTGCTGTCAGGACTGCATGTCCCCACAAGTACTTTGGTACATTCATTGAGATCATCATACTTCTTGCTACCTCAAGGAGATGCTTGTTCTTTCTTTCTGCCACCCCATTCTGTTCTGGTGTGTACGGACACGTGGTCTGATGCAGGATTCCCTGAGAGGATTAGTACTCTCTGAACTCATTGTTTGTGTACTCTGTCCCATTGTCAGACCACCTCAATACATTCACTACTGCCCCGTATTGAGTCTGAACCCTTTGTGAAAATTTTTAAAACAAGCAGACACATCATTCTTGTTTTACATCAAATACAGCCAAGTAGTACGAGAAAAGCAATCAATGAAAGACACAAAATATCGAAAACCATTAACAGAAGTTGTGGAACAAGGTCCCCACACATCAGAATGTATCAAATCAAAACTATAGGTGCTCCTACTACATGTACTGACATACGAACTCCTAGTGTGCTTGCCAAACTCACAAACATCACAAACCAGTCTCTCTTTATTAGCTTTTTTCATCATAGCTGGATACAAACGACTTAACAGATTAAAAGAAGAATGACTCATTCGCCTATGGTAGAGCAACAACAAGTCTTCCACACTACTCCTCACTCCTCCAGATCTCTCCACCACAGATGCGAGGGCTGAGTCCATCTCTTTTCTCTCAAAAAACCACAAGCCATTACGCCATGTGCCAGTCCCAAGCCTCCTGCCCGTTCCCTTCTCCTGGAAGATCACCTTGGGAATATCAAAAGTGACAACACATTTCAGTTGGAGGATAATAGCACTAATGGATAAGAGATTTACTAGAAAAGATGGAGCATGCAAAACATTGGACAAAGTCAAGGAGTCAGTACATCGCACAGTACCCTTATCCACTACGGGTTGGGCCGTACCATCGGCTGTTCGAATACTCTCAGGGATTTCCAGGTGAGTATAAGAAGAAAATTCTCCAACAGTACCCGTAACATGTCTGGAAGCACCAGAATCAATAATTCATGGTGAACCAACAGTAGATATAGAGGCAAGAGCATGGGTGTCACTAGTACCTGTAACTGAATGAGCATAAGTGGCAATGTTACCCGAGGTAGATGCATTCTCTGCCGCACCTCTTCCCTTTCTCCTAAGAAGTTGGGAGTAGGATCTCAAGAGATCCTAATCCTCCACAGAGAGCTCCTCCTCCTGCACACCATCTCCATTATCTTCACCTGCTACCATCAGGTTTGCCCGGTAGCCCCCTCTTCCACCTCCTCTGCGGCCACGGCCACGACCACGACCGCGCTCACCAGACTGACCACGTCCACCGGAGTTCCTCGCCTTTGGTGACTTGGTGCAAGCCGATATCAAGTGGCCTACCTCTCCACAATTGTAGCACTCCCGGGTCTCACCTCTAAACTTGGAACCACCTGAGTTGGAGACAGCTAGGGCTGACTTCACCCCTGGAAGTCCCCCTGCCCCGGCCTGGAGCTCAATCCGGGTCTCCTCCTATATCATGGTCGAGACTGCCTCCTCAAGCGAGGGAATCTTTGGCTGAGCCAATAACATTGCAGTCCTCTACTCAAAGGTTGGGGCCAGACCTCTGAGAAACCCCACGGTCCTATCCTGCATGCAAGCCTCAGTCTTCCTGCACGCAAGATCAGTGCAACACAATGTCCTCGTGTAGTAGTCATGATCCAGCCACAAGCGCTCCAGCTATATGGCATACTCCTGAACAGTCCTTTCCCCCTGTACACAAGCAGCGATCTCCCCTTGGACCTGGTAAACCCTCAGGTTGTTCCCCACTCCATCATAAGTCTTCTTCAGCTTCTCCCAGACACACCGCACATCCTCCATACCATCAACATTGGCCGCAATCGGTGTAGTCATCGAGTTTAAGAGACAGACATACACCAGCATGTGAATGGACCTCCAATCATCCCATGCTGGAGTACCCTCAACCGGCTTAATAACCGCTCCAGTCAAGTACCCCTCTAATTTCCTCCCTACTAGTGTGTATCACACTCGACGTGACCAGCGCAGATACGAAGTTGGATCATCGAGTTTCACATCAATCGGGGGAAGCTCCACCCTAGGTGCTGGTGCGGGTGCGGGTGTAGGTGCTGGGGTTGGTTTCGGTGCCGTGTCACTAGAGGCAAAGCTGAATGCTCGCATCAACATTGCGATCTCATCACCACTCAGTTTTTCCAAGGCCTTTTTCATCGCAAGACCCATGTTCGAACCCTCACCTGTCATCGATCCGACTCTAATCTACACGAGATTGAGTCAAATCTTCCTTCTTCCCCAAAACCACGATCACACGATCTTTAACCCGTAAGATCTAAAACTCATTATCTCGAACTTCTTCCTCTTCCTTTTAACCCGTTCTTGATCTCAAAACATCAAGGAGACCAGATCCAAACCCTCACCGGCGGGTCAGTTCTGCCCCTAGCAAGGCGGAGGCGCCCCTGGTGGGCGGAGGTCCTGATAGGGGCGGCGGAGGTCTGGTGAGGCTGGCGGCTGTTGCACAGTTTTTAGATACAAAACCCTAGATCTGAAACCTAGCTCTGATACCAAGTAGTTTTATATAAAAAGGAAAAAGTACTTCTTATTAAATGAAAGACTAGAGTTATATAGAGGCATAAAAGCACTCTTACAAATAACCCCCCAAACTATCCCAAAACTAACCTTCCAACAGATACATTATTTTACTTGTTTATTTTTAATATTAACACACAAAAATATTAAAAATATATATAAGAATTACATGAGTATCTTCTAACACTTTTCAAAATTTCAACCACTAAAGCTTATAAAAGAAAAAGATGTTTAAAAATTCTCAAACCTCTCAAAAATTTAGATGTGACAATAATTAGGAGATTTTAATAAATTATTATTTTTTATAATAATAATAATAGCAATTGTAAACCAATTTTGACCTGATTTCGTGATTAAAGCCTCCTAGCAAAATACCAAAATGGTCAATTTCTCTTGCTCAAGGTTGAAGAAGAAAGTGAACTTGGTCGAAACTTTGCCCCCTAAGTCTGAGTCCAGTCCGTGCCTCTCTACGTTGACTGAAGCCCATATTGCATCCAAGTCAGCTCAGACACTGCTCCCGAACCAGACCAAACCGAACTGAGATGCGCTTAGTATATATATATATTAATATATTTTTAGTACATTTAATATATATATATATATATATATATATATATATATTTTATTAAAGACTTGTTTTAATTTATTTTTTAAATTGAACCATTTTTTCAGGTACTGTTTTTTAAAATTTTGACATCATCATAAGTATCTATATTTATTAATATTTTAAAATTAAAATATCTAAATCTAAATTTATGTCGAAAAATATAAAATTTAATTTTCTAAATAGTCAAAATTTTATAAAATAAAATATGTTTTTAATAAACACGAAAGACATTAAAAGAAAGTTATCTTTCGAGTAACGTTAAGCAACTATAAAGGAGTGTTCAAATAATTAGATACATATCAACCTTACCTATGCCAATACTACTAACACTTACAAACATGAAATCTTTAATATATCACCTTAAAACAACTAACCAATTATATAAATTATACTTGTTTATTTTTTATATTAACACACAAAAATATTTAAAAAATATAAGAATTACATGAGTATTTTCCAACACTTTTCAAATTTTCAGCCACTACAAGCTTTATAAATGAAAGGTTTTGCTTAAAAATTCTCATAGCTTGCAAAAATTTAGATGTGACAATTATTACGGATTTTTCTAGTTTCTTAATAAAATGTTATTTTTATAGGAAAAAAACTCACTTAGACGTATGTTTAGACGTATGTACTTGTAAAACTAGCTCACTTAGACGTATGCACTAATAAAAGGTCATTTAAACCTATGTACTATCAAAAATTGGCTCATTTAGCCTCTTTTAATAACCATGGTTAACTTTTATATTTAAATTTATATATTTATTAATTAAATATTAATATATTTTCTCTCTCCTTCTTTTTCATTAATTAAAATAGGTAATTTATTTTATTCTTAAATTTTTTATTATTTTAATATTAATTTTTCTTTTTTATTTCATTTTTTTTATTAGTTTTTATTTCTCATATTTCTTAAATTATCATTTTTTTTAAAAAAATTAACAACTTATTTATGAATTTTATGTTTTACTGTAATATTTTTTTGAAGAGTTTTTTCTTATTTAATTTAATATAATAAAAATGAAAAAAGGTTTTTTTTTCTTATTTAGTTTAATATAAATAAAAATGAAATTAATAATTTTTTATTTAATTTTTATTCACGACTTATATTAATAGTAAATGAATTGTTTTGTCTAATATTTGATTATTACTCTTTTAGTGTTTGATGAATGAGTTTATTATTATTCAATTCTTAATTAATTTATTTTTGTGTTGAAAGATTTTTATTGTTAAAAGAATTTTCATTATTATATTCAATTATTTGGATCAAACAATTTTAAAATAATTAATAATTAATGTGAATATAAAAAAAAATATATAAGAAAAAGAAGAAATATAGAATTGAATACTTTTATATATATATATATATTAAAATTAAAATAATCAATCATAAATACTCATATAGAAATAATAAAAAATTATAAATAGAGAGAAAAAATAGAAGGTTCATTTATTAGTAATAAATAAAATAATAAATGAAAAGGAAAGAGAGAGTAAATATATTAATATTTAATTAATAAATATATAAATTTAAAAATAAAAGTTAATCATAGTTACAAAGAGAGGCTAAATGAGCTAATTTTTCAATTTTTGATAGTACGTACGTTGAAATGACATTTTATTGTACAAGTACATACGTCTAAGCGAGTTTTTTTTCTTTTTTTATATATATAAATAGTAATAATAATTGTAAGCCAATTTTGACTCTGGGTCTTGGCAAGAAGTTCTTCTTTCCTTCTTATCTATTTCTTAGTGATCTCTAGAAAGTAGAAAACGCATCTTCTTCCTCTTTCTCTATTATATAATAGTTCATATCTGTGCCTTTCTTTCTCCAACTCTTCATCTCTGTTTATTAATTAATTAAGGAATATTAAAAATGGCAACTAAGATTCTTTTCACTTCAATGGTAGATCGATTCTCCTCCGTTGCTCTTAGAAGCAGGCGAGGATATGCGGCGACGGCAATAGGATCGGTGAATAACTTAATGGGGAAGAAGATAATTGGAGAGGGGAAAACGAAGACGACGCCATCTTGGGTTCCTGATCCCATAACCGGCTTCTACAGGCCGGAGAATCGATCCGCCGGAGAAGTTGACGTCGCCCAACTGCCGGAGATTCTCTTGCAGAAGAGCGGGATTATTAGACCAAACTGAAACACAAAGAGAATGGAGAGATGATTTTTTATTTTATTTTTTTAATTAAAAGAAAAAGTTCACTTGTGCTATTTTTCATGTTTGGATTTGTCCAATTTTATAATATTGAAATTTATTAAAATTTAAATCTACACACTTTTGGGATTTGTATTATTTTACCTTACAAATGAAAAGAAAGCAGTATTGGAGACCAAAGTAAAAAAAACACACTAAATTTATGTAATTTTATCCATAAGGCTAGAAAAAGAGAAAAAGGGGTCGCTAGATCGAGTTGAAACAGCAAAATGGCCCCATTGCGCTTTCTTGGCTCGGAGAATCGAGTTACGACGCGTGTTTATATAATACTTACTCCTCTAAAATCTTAACATATACAAAATTGAAACAATCTAGCTTTCTAGGGTGTTTAATTACACTTTTTAAATAATCCCCAATAGATACATAATTTTAATCGATATAGAATTCTAAAATATATAAAATCAATATAATATATATATAATCTTAATAGAGATATCATCTTAACAAATATAGAATTGGGTGAGTCATTAATTCAAGTTTACTAAATAGTATATTAACAAATATTAAACTAGCTTTCAAACGAATATGTTCACGTCTCCGTATGTTCACGAGTTGACGAACCACCGTCATGCTCTTAAACGAGCTCGAGTTTCACTCGTTGAGACTAAATAGAACGAGCTTTATACCGAGACGAAAATCAAATAGTTAGCTAGCCACTATTTTCATTTACAGCCTTTTGAAAATAATAAATTCAATAGATTTAGCATTTTCAGGTTCTAATGCAGATGCCTCTTGTTGACTGGTCTCAATTGTTAATTGCTCCTCTAAACATTCATTTAAAAAAAAAAAAATACTATGTTGCACCTCCATGTGAGAGGGAGTAGGAGACTTGAGAGCAGTCAACTACAAATCCTTGAAAGTTTTAGTTGGAAAACATTTAATAGGTAGAATGCGACTAGACATACAAACTTGGTGTTCAAATAAACTTACTTTTAACAAGAATTTTAATATTGGGTTATTAGTATTCTTATTAGTTCAAAAAAATAAATATTATTTAAATTTTTTATTAATTGAATTATTATAATATTTTTAAATAAAATTAAAATAAAATATTTTGTTATTTTAATTAATGTGAAACAAGTTGTGATATAATTAAAAAAAATTAACATAAATTTATGACATTAGATCATCTCAAATCCACTTGTACTCAAATTCAAAATGAGTTTTTTTTCAATCAACCCAAACCAAAACCAGGTTTACACTATTTTATCTATCTTGCAAACGCATTTTAGTGTAATTAATGTTTAAATACTTAATTTAAAAAATATATATAAATAATAATGAATATTCCGAGAATATTCTATAATAAAATTTTAATTATTTTTATATATCTAAGTTTTTATATAATTTATTTATATGTTTAAATTTTATTTTTATTCTATATTTTTTATTATTATCACGTATTATGAATTATAAAATAACGAAACATTAATACAAAATAGTTTATAAATAAACCTACAATTTTATTCAGGTTCAATTTTTTAAATTGATAAATATATTAATAGTATTGAAAAATTAAAAGAGTAGTATATAAAAAAATATTCCAAGAATATTACTTTCAATTTGATTTTTCAATTGAAAATTAATTAATGTTTGATTAGAAAATGAATGCATTTTGAGTTTTTGGTTGAAGTTGTAGTGGGAATGAAATATGAAATATATATTCACATATACAAAAAAAAAAAAAAAAAATATATATATATATATATATATATATATATAATCAACTATTGTAATTGGTAGGGTTAAAATTAGGGATGTAAATGGGACATGATGTATTTATCATTCGTCCCGTTTTTATTTCGGAGATTTTTTAATATCATTCCGTCTCGTTCGATTTTGTTCAATTTTGAGGAATCTCTACGAGTTTTATAAAATATTAAAAAAAACAAAAAAATTATATAAACAGATTTTTAATATAATATATTCTAATATATTAAAATTTTATATTATTATAAAGAAATAAACTTTATACCTTTTCAAATATAACTTTTAAAATATATCGAATAAATAAATATATTAGTAATTTAATATATTTAATTATGTTTATAGTATTCGGGATAGAATCGGGTGAAATAGGTGTGGAGACACAAATACCATCGTTGCCCCATTTCTGTTCAGTTTAGGAGAAAATAATGTCACAAACAGGATAATTCGATTCGATTTTTCTAGGCTATTTCAAATTGTTATGCTGATTTAAAAACTTCTTTTATATTAAAAAAAATAAATTATAAAAATGAGTAAAGTTTCTATTTCTAATTTTAGACACAACAAAGTCATGTTTGAGGAATAGATATGATGAAGGGCATTATTAGATTTGACAAATAAATTATGACTAAAACAAACAAAAATAACCTACAAACAACATTGTTAACAAATCTACTGAAATTACAGACCTTTCTTGAGTTTTTTTTACTACAGTCAATCCAGAAACAAAGAAATCAATCGATTCAATTTCTTCGCCGTCGTCTTCTTCCTTTCTCCGCCGTTCAAGCAATCAAATCCACATCCACACTGCGGACTTTCATTGAATTCATCGACGGAGAAGCTAGCCGATGCGATCCCGACTGACAGCTGTAGCTTATCCCCGTCGCGACGAACCTCCTGAATGTTCCACCAAAATATCACCACGTTAACGCTGATCCCTTTCAAATCGTAGATCCGTCCTTGGATTATAGTCCCTGTGATAGTTGATTTATATTTCAGATCATATCCTTCGATGCTGAAACTACAAGTCTCCTTAAGATAAACCTTGAACTTTCCGCTGTTACGATTGATCTCGTATCCTATTACTCCTTTTGGTAAAATTCCTACTGGGAAATTGTACTGCTTCAGGACATCGTAGGCGCTGAGCGCGTTATCCTCCGTCACCGTCGATGAGCCGACGGTGAGGACGAAGACGGCGACGGCGGTGATGAATGAAATGGACCGGACGGATCTCATGGTTGTTGTATTGAGTTAATGCCCTTCTCTCTCTTTATATATATTGTGGACACTAAGTGTTTGTTGAAATGTCAAGCTGGTTTATTCATTAAGTATAATTCTGAAAGACACAACTACCAAACAGAACTTTCATAGAACAAGAAATTTTGGCTTTTCCAAAGTAATTATTTTTTTTCTTTTTTGAGAAAAATTAAGAAAAATCTTTTAGCTCATAAAGTATTTATTTTAATTTTATATATAAGATAAAGTAAATAAAATTATTACAAAATTTAATTTTTTGATAACTTTGAAAACTAATTAAAAATAAATGTTAATTGATCATGCTCATGATTTATAAGAAAAATACAATGGATTAACAAATATTTTTTTTAAGTTATCTTCCTTAACTTTAATCAAATTACATTATACAAATATATATATATATATATTATTAGACTAAAGATATGATTTAATTAATATTATAATAAAAATGTCTATCTTATTAATAACTGTTTAAGTTGAAACAGATTATTCTTAATTTTTCTTGGGTAATAACTAATTAAAATCATTATCCATATGAGATAGTTTATCTTATGACCTCATTCAGATTTTTCTTGGCCATGGAGAAAATGTGAATAAAAGCTTAAAATCATTATCCATATAAGAGAAAGAGTCTAAATCAATGGACATATCAATGAACTGGAGAATGTTGCACATGACACGATTAATTCGACTCAAAAGGTCCGATGTTTCTCGGATAAAACGTTCTTATGGTGATCGCATAAACGATCTTGTCAATATCAGTAGAAACGTGTTTAGCTCCTAGGCCGGGGAAGTATTGAATGAAAGTCCTAACTTATAAAACAGTTTTGGTCTGATTTTATTTGATTTTGCATTTCTGATGCAGCGTGCGTGGCTAGGATGAACCTTTATCAAGATTCGTTGATTCTTACGAATACCGAAATTGATAGATATTGAGGAAACCTCGTTTTCTGATTAATAATCTTCCCCTAACAAAGTGTTTTAAGATCCTTTAAATACTCAAACCCTAGCTTGCAAAAGAAATAAACAACTTTTAATAAATTGCAAAAAAACACCCAAAACTAATAAAAAATGCGATTTTAAGCCCCTAAACGTTTCCGCCCGAAAAACACTAGGCAATCGTCGAAATCTGACACTTGCGAGATATTTTCGGATGCTGCAACTTTCGCATAAACGCCTCTTCAACTCGCACCGCATCATTCCCCCCAGGGTAGAAAAGATTCGTCCTCGAATCTGGAACCGCATCATCCTCATCAGAAGAAGACTCACCCACAAAAGGAACAAGATGCTTCACATTGAACACATCAGAGGTACGCACATGGCTGGGAAGGCGTAAACGATAAGCATTGGGGTTGATCTTCTCCACAATCTCAACAGGACCAATCTTCTTAGCAGCAAGCTTGCTATATTCATGAGCTGGAAAACGATCCTTAGTCAGAATAGCCCACACAAAGTCACCAACTTCAAAATCAACAGCACGCCTTCTCGAATCAGCCTTCTCCTTGTACTTGGCAGTAGCAGCAACCAAGCGGTCATGAGTGGTCTGATGAACCTGAGCCAACTGACCAACAAAATCCGCAGCAGTGGAATGAGGACGCACCTTGCTGGGCAGCGCTAACAAATCAAGAGGAGCACGCGGAGACAGCCCGTAAATCACATGGAAAGGACTGAAACCAGTGGAGCGATTAACAGCATGATTGTGAGCAAACTCGGCCTGAGGCAGCTTCAGATCCCAAGCCTTAGGATGATCCCCAATTAAACTGCGCAGAAGGTTCCCCAAAGACCTATTAACAACTTCAGTTTGGCCATCAGTTTGCGGGTGATAGGCACTGCTAAAATTCAGCTGAGTATTAACCAAACGCCAAAGACTCCTCCAAAAGTGACTCACAAAGCGAGTGTCCCGATCAGAAACTATGGAGGCAGGAAGTCCATGAAGGCGATACACATCCCTGAAATAAAGCTGTGCAACAGCCACAGCATCAGAGGTTTTCTTGCAGGGAATGAAATGAACCATCTTCGAGAATCGGTCAACCACCACAAAAATCGAATCAGAACCACGCTGGGTACGTGGCAGCCCAAGGACAAAATCCATACTGACATCAGACCATGGTTGAGTGGGAATAGGCAGAGGCAAGTATAACCCGGCATTAGTCGAAGCGCCCTTAGCCAACTGACAAACACGACAACGAGCAACAAAACGCCCCACCTCTTTGCGCATCGAAGGCCAGAAATAAGAAGTTGCAAGAAGCTGGAAGGTACGATCACGCCCAACATGGCCTTCTTTCTTGAGATCCAGTTTGCTAAACACAGAAGCACCACCCAACTGATCCAACAAGTCATCCAACCGGGGAATAGGAAACCGATAACGCACTGTAATCTTGTTGATAGCACGACTATCAATGCACATACGCCAAGACCCATCCTTTTTTGGGGTAAGAAGGGCCGAGACAGCACAGGGACTAAGGCTCTCTCGAATGTGTCCCTTAGCCAGCAAGTCCTCCACCTGTCTACGCAACTCTTCATGTTCTTTGGGACTCATGCGGTAATGAGGACGGTTGGGTAGGGCAGCACCTGGAGCCAAGTCAATGTGATGCTGGGTATCACGCAAAGGAGGCAAGGCACAAGGCAGATTCTCAGGAAAAACATCTGCAAACTCCTGTAACAGCGGCTGCACTGGAATAGGCACCTCAGAACTAGCACCACAGGTAATCAGCGAACAAAATAGAGCAAATACCATGCCCGATTCGACCATGGCGGTCTGAAAAGGACCCCGAGACAACAAGGTGGTAGGGGGGGCGCATGATGAGTGGGGGCAGCACCCTTCTTGGGCTGATTTGGCATCAACACAATCTTGACTCAGCCAGGACAGACGATAAGGCTTGGGGTGAGGTTCAGTGGACAGACCCAGCTTCGAAACTGCAACCTCAGAAATCACATTCTCACAACTCCCAGCATCAATGATGAAGGTGCAAACTTTGCCACCGATGGTACAAGTGGAATGGAACAGATTATTACGTAACCACTCGTTGTCAGGAGCACGAGGGGTTAAACATGATCGACGAATCACCAAAAGGGGGCCAACATCACCAGAAACATACTCCTCCGCTGCCTCATCATCATAAACATCATACACTGGGGCTGAATCTGAAGGAAGAGCAGAGTCAGGATCATCCACCTCAGTAAAAAGACCACGATTGGTGGACTTTGGGTTGCGACACTCTGCTTGGCGATGGCCAACTTCACCACAATTGAAACAACGCAAGCCACCGGGACGTCCCTGCGGGGGGGCTGTAGTGCTGCGAGGGGGGGCTGGGGTGGGATGGGCCGGCTGGGAAGAAGAACCAATGCCACTAGTGGGGACAACCTGTTTTCCAAAGCTACCCGAACCGCGCCTGGCTAGCTGTTTCTCAGCCTGTGAAGCACGCTGATGTGCCTCAGAAACAGTCAAGGGATCAAACATATTCAAAATATCCTGCAACTGGAGGCGAAGGCCACCAATATAGCGAGAAACCAACTGGAGAGGGGACTCAGACAGGTCAACACGAGCCACAAAGGTATAAAACTCAGTGGAATAGTCATCCACGGAACGAGAACCCTGACGAAGATTCTGGAACCGCTGGTACAGGTTACGTTCGTAATTATATGGTAGAAACGCAGCCCTAATATGCTTCCTGAATTTGTCCCAATTCGTGAGCTTTGCCTTACCATGACGAACACGTGTCTGTTTCAACTGCTGCCACCATGCTTGTGCACGACCATGTAAGCGGATCGTAACAAGAGGTACACGACGATCTGCAGGAACTTCCTTGAAATCCAGAATCTCTTCAACCTGAGAAAGCCAATCAATAAACTCTTCCGGTGGTAGACTACCATCGAACTTAGGGATGTCCACCCTGAAAGCCTGCTCCCAGCGATGATTGGGGCGTTCAGGGGATCGATTCCGAAGACCACCGAGAGGGTTTTCATCTGTCATCGTAACATCATCTTCAGGGTGGGGCATGTGCATAGATGCATCCATCCGTTGCGTCAACCATTCAACCTGCCGCCTCAAATCGTCGTTATCACGGCGAAACTCAGCGTTTTCACGTCGCAACTCAGCAAGGTCACCATCATCAGCACCAGGGGTAGGGTTGCGCGGCTGTCTTCGGGGCGGCATACCTCAGGGTCGACTGGAATCTGATACCAACTGATGCAGCGTGCGTGGCTAGGATGAACCTTTATCAAGATTCGTTGATTCTTACGAATACCGAAATTGATAGATATTGAGGAAACCTCGTTTTCTGATTAATAATCTTCCCCTAACAAAGTGTTTTAAGATCCTTTAAATACTCAAACCCTAGCTTGCAAAAGAAATAAACAACTTTTAATAAATTGCAAAAAAACACCCAAAACTAATAAAAAATGCGATTTTAAGCCCCTAAACGTTTCCGCCCGAAAAACACTAGGCAATCGTCGAAATCTGACACTTGCGAGATATTTTCGGATGCTGCAACTTTCGCATAAACGCCTCTTCAACTCGCACCGCATCAATTTCTTAGATGAGAGTGCAGATTTATATTTATAGATCTTAGGACATCATTCTTATAATATAAGTATTATTGTAGGTAAATAGACAATATTTAACTCACTAAGTAAAAAAAAGTGTTAATTATCTTGCATTGTAAGTGAACCGTGAACGCAGCCAGTCTTTGTCCAAAGAGACCTTTCGCCTTCACCACCCCATGGCGAGAGTGATGACCATATCAATTAAATTCAGCGCCTATAGACGAGAACTGAGCTTGGATTGACTAGAAGTGCCCGTCCATTTTGTCTCGTTGTCGTTTCGCTCCTCCGGGGTGATCGGGGCCAACGAAGAATTTGCTATTAACAATGTTATAATATAAATGATTATGAAAACAACAATAATTTATTTTATTACAAAACAAAATTTATTTAGTGTTTATAAATTTAAATTAATAAGTATTATGAGTTTTGTTTATTTGTTTAAAATTTATATTTGTGAAATTTGAAACAAAATAGTTAAGTACTAGTTCTTATTTTGATTGTGTAACTCTGTAGTATTATTTAATTGAAAAATATAATTATTGAGTTTATATTTATATCGTTTCATATATTAAAAGTGTTTTAGAAAATAAATAAAATAATATATTTGGGCCTAAACTAAAGTAAAGTAATGGATCAGGAGGCCCAACAGAATGAGGGCCTGCGGGTGCCCTATTTTGGTTGAGATCAGCAATAAATTGTCAAAACCCTAAGCATTTGCTCTCTCCAACATCTCACTAGCAAATAGCTTGAGGGCATATTCAGGATCGCCTCCGTTCTTCATCGTCAGCCATGGTTTCTCTCAATTTCCTCATCTCAACATTTATGTTTCTTCTTCTTCTTCTCCCTAACCATCTTCTTTCGTTTATGTAACAACAGGGTATCGATCTGAAAGCCGGAGGTAAGAGCAAGAAGACCAAGCGTACCGCACCCAAGTCTCAGGATATTTATCTCAAGCTTCTCGTCAAGGTAAATCCCTCTTTATGACTACCCATTTCATGATCTGTTTTGTTTGATTCCGTCTAGTAGATTTAAACCGATTGCTTTATCTGTTTTTAGCTCTACCGATTCCTTGTCCGAAGGACTGGTAGCAAGTTTAATGCCGTGATCTTGAAAAGGTTGTTCATGAGCAAGGTGAACAAGCCCCCAGTTTCTCTCTCCAAACTTGTTAAATTCGCCGAGGGAAAGGTAACAATCTTCTCTCCGAATCAGTCTAAGTTAAATCATGTTGTATTAGTTCTGTATATATGTTGATTCCTAATCTGAACATACTGTAATATTGTATAAATATCCAAAATGGTATCTTCCAGGAGGGAAAGATTGCTGTTGTTGTTGGTTCCATCACCAACGATGTCCGTTTCCAAGAAGATGTCCCTGCAATGAAGGTGACAGCTTTGAGGTTTACCGAAAGAGCTAGGGCTAGAATCGAGAAGGCTGGTGGTGAATGCTTGACTTTTGATCAGCTTGCACTCAGAGCCCCTCTTGGACAGAACACTGTATGTTTAGATTCAACCCATTTATCAAATTCAGATTTGTTTAATCTTATGTTTTAATTGAATCTTGTTAATCTGTTTTGATTGAATCAGGTTCTTTTGAGAGGTGCAAAGAACTCTCGTGAAGCAGTTAAGCATTTCGGTGCTCCTGGTGTGCCACATAGTCATGCTAAGCCTTATGTTCGTGCAAAGGGACGTAAGTTTGAGAAGGCTAGAGGAAAGAGGAACAGCAGGGGATTCAGGGTTTAAGTTGCTGGTTCTTAATTATGTACTAGACTGCTCAAATTTGAATGTTCTTCAATCTATTACAATGCTTATTGGTTTTTGTTGCTTTTTATCTTTCATTTAGTTTCAAGCAATGTCAACACTGGATTTTTGCTTTTGATCCTCTTGTTAAAGTTTTGGCATTCAACTCTTAGATTGTTTCATGTTTGTTTCTGCTAAGAACTATTCTTATGTTTTCTCAGAATTTTAATGTTTTTATAGTCTTACATATGTTGGTTTTAAGAACTATTCATAATGATTTCTGATAATTTAGCTTCTTTTCCCATTTTGAAAATTAGGGATTTTTCACATACTATCATTTTTAGGGTTTTTTATGAAAAACTTTTATAGTTTGTTTTCAAATTTTAAGTTTTTTTATCATAAAATCCAGCTTAGTTATAGATGTATTTGGGTGATTCTAATTTGTACTAGTAAAATCATTTTTTATGATTTTGATCAAAACAACCCTATAACACCCATTGGATTATTTTCATTGCATTCAATAAATGATTTTAGACCTCTAAAAATGCATGGTTTACCTCACTCAACGCTTTTAATATTTACTCATATTAATTTCCATCTTTAAAACCAATCAATCTCCCATACTTAATTTTGTTAGCCTCACCACATTAAAAATTGAAAAGATGAATTCCATGTTCTTCGTTATTATCACGATCGCTCTTATTATTCTACAACCTCAATCTATTACTTCCTTATACGATAAACAAACCGGGCCTGAAATAATCAATAAAGCGTGCAGCCGATCCCCTAATAAGAACTTATGCCTCTCTGTTTTCAAAAAGAGCAACGAAAGCACGATCATGGATCTCCAAGCTCTAGCATTCTTTGCACTACAAGAAGTGTCGGCAAATGCCTCGGCGACAACATTGCGAATCAAGACGTTTATGGACGACAAGACAATCGAGACCCCCCTCTTCGATAGCCTCGACATGTGTTCGAAGACCTATATTGACGCGGTTGAGCAGCTCAAAGACACTGTGAATGCTATTGTCTCGACTGCTTATCATGATGCACTAACATGGATGAATGCAGTGATTGATGATATAAAAACGTGTGATGATGCGGTCAAGGGGAAACCGGGGAAAGGGGAAGAAATTTCAAAAAGGAACCATGTTGTTACCCTTCTTTGTAGGAATGCTTTGAGTGTGGTTGAGGTTTTGCTTGAGAAATGAGACACAAATCAGTAAAATAAAATTTCATCTTCTTATTAATTTTGTTTGGTTTCAGAGAAACATGAATGATAGAGGAAAAAAATAAAAATAAAACATCAATGTATAAGGGGATTAAACTAAAAAAAAGGGTTATAAAAAATGAATGATCTAGACTTTTAGACATATTGATCTATTTGAATTCACAAAAATTGACATTTCTGTAGTGTTCAACAATTATCAAATACATGAATGAGCCTAATCTGCATCATTAAAAGTTTGTTACAAGGGTAGTGAAATATCTTAAAAGAACACTCTATGGGACTTCTTTATTCTGTTAAAAATAACAAAATAATTTTGCAGATGAAAACTAGATTAATTGTGCTAAGGAGATCTTTGACTTGTTATTGCATAAATATGAGAAGCTATTTGATTTAATGGAAGACAAACAAAACGAAGTGCAATCTCTCGATAGTACAATCTCTTTCTCGATCAAGTGCAAAAACATAAAAAACATAATACATATGTTTGGCTTTCTTATTTAAAAATGAGTTACTACTACTAGGTGAACAAACGGGTAAACCCAACCACCTGTATTACCTAACCCATATACAACCCAAATTAAATTTACCCAGCCCATAATTCAACCCATATTATTTATTAATATGGGTTGGGTATGGGTTTGGTTGAATATTGGTTGGGTAACCCAAATTATTTTATTTTTATTTTTTCATTTAACATGTATTTTACTTATTTAACATATTTTTATTCGTTTAATACATTTTTGACATGTTTAACACGTTTTTCACATTTTTCACGTTTTTGACACGTTTTGAAATGTTTAACACATTTTTCACATTTTTGACATGTTTAATACGTTTTTTCACATGTTTAACACGTTTTTGACACGTTTAATACGATTTTGGCACGTTTAACACATTTTTGTCCGGTTGAACACGTTTTTCATGTTTTAGGCATATTTAACACGTTTGACACGTGTTTCACGATTATGACACATTTAACACATTTTGACACAAATTAGGCACGTTTTGACACGTTTAACGTGTTTTTCACATTTTTGACACGTTTAACATGTTTTCACACGTTTTTCACATTTTTGGTATGTTTAACACGTTTTGACACATTTATTATGTTTTCCACGTTTTTGACACGTTTAGACATATTTAACACGTTTTGACACATTTTCGACACATTTAATATTTTTTTTCACACATATAACACGTTTTTGACACGCTTAACATTTTTTGACACGTTGAACACTATTGTCATTTTTCACATGTTTAACACGTTTGACACATTTTTCACGAATACGACACATTTAACACATTTTGACACCTTTTTCACGTTTTTGGCACGTTTAACATGTTTTCACATTCCTAACACGTTTAACACGTTTTTAACAAGTTTAACTTATTTTTCACGTTTTTAGCACGTTTAACTCGTTTTGACATGTTTTCCACGTTTTGGAACATTTTGACACGTTTAATACGTTTCTGACATGTTGAACATGTTTCTCACATTTTTAACATGTTTAATACATTTTCACACATTTGACGTGCCAAAACGTGAAAACGTGCCAAAAACGTAAAAAAACGTGTTAAACATGTCAAAATTATGTTAAATGTGCAAAAATATGTTAAACGTGTTAAAATGTTAAAAACGTGTTAAACATGCCAAAAACGTGAATAACGTGTTAAACGTACCAAAATGTGTTAAATGTGCTAAAAATGTGTTAAATGAGCCAAAAATGTGTTAAACGTGTTCAGCATGTCAAAAACGTGTTAAATGTGTCAAAAATGTGAAAAACATGTTAACGTGTGAAAAACGTGTCAAATATGTGAAAAACGTGTCAAATATGTCAAAAATATGTTAAACATGCCAAAAATATGAAAAACATGTTAAACGTGTGAAACATATCAAAAACGTGTTAAAATGTCAAAAACGTGTTAAACGTGCCAAAAACGTGAAAACCATGTTAAACTTATAAAAAACGTGTTAACGTGTTAATTACGTTAAAAACGTGTTAAACGTGTCAAAAATGTAAAAAATACGTGTTAAACTTGTCAAAAACACGTTAAACATATTAAACATGTCAAAAACGTGTTAAACGTGAAAACGTGTTAAACATGTTAAAAACGTGTTAAATGTGCCAAAAACGTGAAAACGTGTGAAAAACGTGTTAAACGTGTGAAAAATGTGTTAAACATGTCAAAAACATGTTTGACTTAAAGTTGGAAGATGATTAGTTTATATTGGATTAATAATAGAGAATTAAATTGAATTTATATAATTTGGGTAATTTGGGTAACCCTAACCCAACCAAAATTAAACCTAACTCATACTCAACTCAACCCATACTCAACCCAACCCATATTAACCAACCCAAATTAATATTTTGGGTTTGTGTTAGGGTTGGGTTTGGGTAAATCCAAATTATGCTCAACCCTAACTACTACCAATTGACTTGTAGTGTGATTATAGCGAAATAATTACACTTGTGATTAATTAACTATTCTCATTTGATTGGATCTTTATGAGCGAGAAATAACAAACATAAACGGAAATATAAATGACACAAGAACACCAAAATTTAACGTGAAATACATTCTCAAATAAAGAAGTAAAACCTCTTTTAGCATAACATATATGCAGCTCCATTGTCAAACACCAAGTTGATTAATCGCATACAAGGTTAATTGTATTATTGTCGTGAATAGTGTAAAGATAATATGTTGTTACTGAGACACGATCTTCACATTCATTTTTATTTCTTTAGATTCATTTGCTTCATTTTTGAGCTTGTAACATTTCTTCTTTATGTGTCCAGTTTTACTACAATAGTAACATTTAGTTGATTTGTATTTTAACTTATATTTGTTATGACTTATCTTTTTTTATCTCGACTATCATGTGTTCCCCAGTTTTCAACAATAAACACGTTTGACTGTGATAAAATCTTGAGATTTTCATCTCAAATTTTTATTTAATACACCACTTTTGGCCATCTCCAATGTTATTACACAATTAGAAACAAAGTTAAAAGAAAAACTCTAAAAATTATCATTAATTAGGCAGAGTAGTCCATAACCAAAACCTTTAAAAATCGTTTTCGAAGTTCATTCTCAATCCTTACATCTAAAAAAAACCAACCTGAAACTCATTCAATTGATCAGCCTTAAAAATACTATCACTATATCTCAAATAAATAATCTTTTGAAACAAAAATAGTTTGCCATTTATTGTCTTTGAAACATACAAATTCTCAAACTTTCTTCACAAAATAGATGCATTTGTTTAATGTTGTATGTGGTTATAAACATTCTCTTCAACAAATTGATGAATGAAATAACATAGCTGTTAATGTTCAAAAGCCCCCATTCCTTATTAGATTTGGAGATGGGTTTCTCACTACCAAAATAGGTAAATACAAAGACTTCACAAATAGAAAATCTTTCATTTTACTCTTCTAGATATGATAGTTTGAATCAATCAACAAAATTATTTTGTTTGTGTTAATCTTAATAAATCAATCAAAATAAAGACGCTTAGAACCAAGCTCTGATATCACTATGTTGGAAATAAAACGAAATAATCATACTTGTAATTAATTAACAATTCTCACTTGATTGGATTTTTAGGAGCGATAAACAACAAACATAAACGAAAATATAAATAACACAAAACACCAAGAATTTAACATATAAAATCTCCTCAAATCAATATGTAAAAACTACGAGACTTTTGTCTAAAAAAAGTTTCACTATAATCAAACGTTAAACACGAAACAAATGAATAAAAACTAACATGGGAGTTTCTTTTAGATTTTATAGCAAATTGAGGACAACTCAAGAGTCATTTTCCAATTAAACATTCATGCCCCTATGTAATGCAAATTAGCTAACAAGTTGGACTTTTTATAACATAATTGAGATCCCAAATAAATAACCAACAAACTCCCTTATCACAACTATGAAAGAGTTGTTGTCAAATCCGCGGTTGAACAACAAAACTCGAACTTGTTTTTTGGTAGTGTTTTGATAAGCATATCAGCGTCATTATCATATGTATGCCATTTTTTAAAACCAACAAATTTCATTTAGAGCATTTTGTATCCAATGGTAACTCACATCAATGTGCTTCGATCTAAAATGAAATGTTGAGTTTTTCGCAAGGTAAGTCGCATTTTTACTATCACAAAAAAACACGTATTTATTCTGCACAAAACCAAGTGCATATAATAATTTCTTAACCCGATTATTTTTAACAAGTTTCAGTTATTGCAATAAGTTCAGGTTCAGTGATTAACAAAACAATACATTTTTTAAGCCCCAATCAACAACTGCCATTGCAAAACTAATCAAATAACTAGAAATATATTTTCTCAAATCAACATCACCTTCTATATTAGAGTCTATATAACTAATTAAATTCGGACTCTCATTTCAAGGCAAAGTCTCAAATTTGATGTAACTCAAAGATATCTCAATATCCACTTCATAACTTTACAATATTCTTTTTCTTTGATTAGAAAGGAACCTATTCATAATACCAACGACATAAGAAATATCTGGTCTTGTGTTAACCATGACATACAAAAGACTTTCAACAGAAGAACCATAATGAATATTCTTCATATCTTCTTTCTCATCATCGTTTGAAGGAGAAAATTTAGAGCTTATTTTAAAATGTCCCACAATAGATGTGGCAACACTATTGACCTTCTCCATATTGAATCTTCGTAAAACTTTTTCAATATATCATTTTGAGACAACCGTAGTTTTTTTTGTCTTTTTATCACGGCTGATTATAATTCCAAAAATCTGATTAGCTGGTCCAAAATCCTTCATCGCAAAGGACTACAAAGTCTTGTTTCAACATATTAATTCTCATAGCACTTTGACTAACAATAAACATTTTATCAATATAAAATAATAGAAAATAAAGTCGTTAAAAGAGAATTTTTGTAAAAAAACACAATGATAGAAGTAGTCTTCTTATTGTCGTGTTTCTTCATGACAACTCAAACTTCTTGTACCATTGTCGTGGAGTTTGTTTAAAGTCATACAAGTTTCTCTTCAATTTGCGAACATTATTATATTTACCATTGATCTTTAACCCATTAGATTGATCCATGTAAATTTATTTTTCTAAATCACCGTGAAGAAAAAAATGTCTTCACGTCCATTTGTTCAACCACCAAATCAAGACTAGCTTCCAAATTGAAGACAACTCTAATTGAAATCATTTTAACAACATAAAAAAATAATTCATCAAAATCAATACACTTACTTTGACTAAACCCTTTGACAACTATACGAGTTTTGTGTCGTGGAGCTAAAATATGCTTATCCTTTTTCAGTCTATACATTCACCTATTTTTCAAAACTTTCTTTACTTTTGGTAATTTTACCAACTCAAATGTATGATTGTCATGTAAATATTTATATCATCTTTCATAGCATCAACCCATATTTTGATATCAATAGCCTCTTCATATGACTTTGGCTCCTCCAACGTATATTCATCATGAGAATATCTAGTTGAAGGCATGTCATTCTCTCGTATATCGTCTAAGTGAAATTATAGATAATTCATCTTGCTTGCTACTATTATTCTCAATGTGAACATCATGTTCACCCTCAACATCAAATAAATAGGTTAATCAAATAAATAGGTTAATCAAATAAATAAACTTTATCTAAATTTATCAACTCACATTTTCTCTTCAACTCATCGTCTTTAGTTTTATCACTTTCCTCTGTAGTCTCATTTTCAAATAAGATAACTTCATGACTTCTGGAAAACTTCTTTGCAAATGGATCATACATTCTGTAGTCGAACTCATCTTGGGCATAACCCAAGAAGATGAACTCATGACTCTTCACATCCAACTTTGATCTTTTATCTTTTAAAATGTGAACAAAGCACCTACATCCAAATACTCGTAGGTGATCATAATAAACATGTTTATTTGTCCATACCTCACGGTCCAAAATAACCATAGGACTCAAATTAATAAATATGTTTTATTTGTCCATACTTCACTTTAAAACGTTGGGGGCAACTTTGTTTATGATAAACAATCATCTAATACTCTCAACAATTGTCATGGTCATTCTTTCTACAAGGCCATTCAACTCATTAGTCTTTAGAGGTGTCTTCTGGTGTCTAATCTCATATTATTTGCAATATGCATCAAATAGACCACAATACTCATCATCATTATCAATTCGAATGCACTTCATCTTTTAGTCTATCTTTTAACAAGAGCATGAAATTCCTTAAACTTGTTTAAAACTTCATTTTTAGTTTTCAAAACATAAATCCAAAGATTCCTGAAATGATCATTAATAAATATTACAAAGTAAATAGCACCACTAATAGTTCACTTAAAGGTCCACTGATAGTTCGCTTAAAGGTCCACAAACATTATCCTCTTTAAAGGTCCACAAACGTTTGAATGCACAAACTCTAAGAGATGTGACTTTCTTGAAAGAGGATAATGTTTACTTGAGTTTGCTTTCCTACAAGACAATGAGAACAATTCTCCAAATCTATTTTACTCAAACCTGAAATAACATTTTTCTTAACCAACAAATTCAACCCCTTTTCACTAATGTGATCAAGTCTTCAGTGCCATAACTTGTAAGCTTCTTTACTTTGTATAACATTCACATTATCCTTACTTATCAAATATTGCATTAAATATAAATTTTAAAATTTATCTCTCCGTGCTACAACGATGTCACCTTTCGAAACTTTCCATTTCTCGGAACCAAAAGAGCTTAAGAAATCATCATCATCAAACTTTCTAGTTGAAATCAAATTCAACCTCATGTCTAGAGCATCTCGAACATCTTTAAACAAAAACTTCGACCCATTGCTAGATTTTAAGAAAATATCACCAATATTAATAACCTTACTCACAACATTTTTACCAATCTTCAATACTCCAAAATTTCCATAAGTATATGATTTAAAGTAATATTTTTTTGGCGTAATATTTGGCAGCTCCTATGACAAACACCCAAGTTGAGTCATTGCATATTAGGTTAATTGTATTATTGTTGTGAATAGTGAAGAAATCATAGATAATTATAGAGACACAATCTTCACACTCATCTTTTTTTTTTGCTTAGATCCATTCGCTTCATTTTTTAGCTTGTAACAGTTCTTCTTTATGTGTCTACTTATACCACAATAATAACATTTAGTTGGCTTGTATTTTGACTTAGACTTGTTCTGACTCTTATGTGTCGACTTATCTTTTTATCTCTACTATCATGTCTTCCCCGATTTTCAGCAACAAACCATTTGATATTGATAAAAATTCCTAAACTTACTCCACAAAATATGTGCATTTGTCATGCTGTCATACTGTATGTGGTTATAAACATTCTCTTCAATAAATTGACGAATGAAACCACATACCCGTTCATGTACAAAAATCTTTCCTCATTAGATTTGTAGATGAGTTTCTCACTACAAAAAATAGGTAAATGCAAAGACTTCAAAATATAATATCTTTCATTTGACCCTTCTAGATATGATAGTTTGAATCATTCAACAAAATTATTTTGTTTGTGTTAATATGCAGGGACGAATCTATGTAGGGGCTCGGGTGGGCTAAAGTCCACCCCGATTTTTTTTTTTTTTTTTTACGGTAAAAATATGACATCACCCTTAATTTCTTAAAAAAATTTAATATAATTCATTGTTTTTTTATTTAATTATTAAAAAAATGGTAAAACTTTACTTTTATATACTTGTTTTTTTCAAAATTTTCTCGTTATTATTTTAAGCCCACCCTAAATTTTTTTCAAGCCCACCCCAGTTCGAAATCCTGGATCCGTCCCTGTTAATATCCATAAACTAATCAAAATAAAGAGACTTATAACCAAACTCTAATACCACTATGTTAGAAATAAAACAGAATAATCACACTTATGATTAATTAACTATTCTCACTTAATTGAATTCTTAAGAGCGAGAAACAATAAACATAAACAAAAATATAAATACACAAGAACACCCCAAATTTAAAATGAAAAACCTTCTCAAATCAATATATAAACCACAAAGAAGAATTCAATTACTTCCCAGATGAACTACAATATCTTAATATTGGGAGGGTGTAAAATTATATATTATGTTTACATGGAGATTTTCATTTTTGATGGAGTTTTTAAGCATAAGAATGGTCATATATAGAGTTGTAGGTTTTAAATTAAATAATTTAAAATAGAATATTGAATTGTAAAGACTAAATATCATTTCCTACTTAATTCTTTATTTTAGATATCAAAATATTATAATATATTCTAACCCGTTTATTCTTAGAGCAATCTATCTATCTATCTTTTGATCAAACTGAAATGTTTTATAATTACTTGGGCATTTATTTATTAATTTTGTTAGTGAAGAAGTACCCCAGAAATTAAATATGGGCCGATTTCTGGCCCATTTAGAAAACCCTAATACGGAGCCACAATCAGATTGATAAGGTACTTCATTTGTCTGCCATTAGGGTTCTCTGAAATAGCAGCAGCTTGGGAGGCGAGACAGAGAGAGAGAGAGAGAGAGAGAGAGATGGTGTCCTTGAAACTTCAGAAAAGGCTCGCCGCCAGTGTTCTCAAGTGTGGAAAGGGCAAGGTCTGGCTTGATCCAAATGAAGTCAATGACATCTCCATGGCCAATTCCCGTATGTATTTTCTATCCCTTTCTCACTTCTCATTTTCAATATCGCATTCGTTCGATCCATTCCGATCCTTCACTTCTTACATAATCGTGGGTTCATTAGATCAGTAGGTTTTCTGTTCCAAAATCATGTTATTTCAATTGCAAAGCTTAATGAAACATGTTTATATTCGATTAGGTTTTGGATTAGGATTAGTCATGATTATCTATCTTTAAAAGTTCCGATTTTGTTCAGGACAAAACATCAGGAAGCTGGTCAAGGATGGATTCATCATCAGGAAACCAACCAAGATCCATTCGCGTTCACGTGCGCGAAGAATGAAGGAAGCCAAGAGGAAGGGTCGTCATGCTGGATATGGTAAATTCACAACCTTTTTCATTTTTCCATTTTCCATGTTTCACATTTATATATATTAGATATTAACTAGTGAATTTAAATCAGGTAAGCGTAAGGGTACAAGGGAAGCAAGGTTGCCCACAAAGGTTTTGTGGATGAGGAGGTTGCGAGTTCTGAGACGTCTCCTTCGCAAGTATCGTGAAGCTAAGAAGATTGACAAACATATGTACCATGATATGTACATGAAGGTTAAGGGTAATGTTTTCAAGAACAAGAGAGTCTTGATGGAAAGTATTCACAAGTCTAAGGCTGAGAAAGCTAGGGAGAAGACATTGTCTGATCAATTTGAGGCTAAGCGTGCTAAGAACAAGGCTAGCAGGGAAAGGAAGTTTGCCAGGAGGGAGGAGCGATTAGCCCAGGTAAGATTTCAAGTTTAGTTCTTCACTGTTTTGTATGAAAAGGTTTTCAAGTTTTGTTCTTTAATGAATTATGTTTGGTTTGCTTTGGTTAGGGACCGGTAGAGAAGGTGGCTCAACCTGAAGCAGCATCTGCACCTGCAGTACAATCTGCCAAGTGAGTTTTTAAAAATGAATGTTTTTGTGGGTTACAGGTTTTACCCATCTAATTATAATTTGTTGTTTTTGTTTTTTAGGGGTAATAAGAAATCCAAGAAGTGAGAAGAAGATGAAGATTAATGGTTTTCTTATAGTTGTTGACCTTGTAATGAACTCAGGATCGAGATCAAGGTTTTTTTGGTTACTTAATGAGTTCTTATTTACATTTGAAGATGATCTAGAGCTTTCTTATTATGACTTTGAGATTTTGATATTACATTTGCTGTTTGATTTTTGCATGATTAATTTAGTTTTTGTTTGGTGCTTTTTGATTTGCTGTCTTCTTATCAATAAACTATATCTGTTTTCTAAACTCATAATATGATTATTGATTCATTAAAAAATGGTTCAAAGGTTGGTGTCTTCATATCTAATTTGAATAGAGCCTATATTTAGATTCCTTGAGAATACATTTTTACAAAAAAGTATTTTTGTCTATTGTAGATTTAATAATATTTGCAATTTTTTAGAGATAGTTTGATTAGATGTAACATTGTTATAATTTTACTCTGTTTATCCAATCACTTTCTAGTAATTAGGGGATATTTTAACTGATAATATTACTCTTTACATACATGTGAGATTTTGTATTAACTTTTCAGCACAACCAATATTCAACCCTCATCCCATCGAAATTGATACAAAACCTATTCTTACCATTTTTGCACATCACTTTTCCTACCACCATTTTGAGTAGATGATGTTACAGCATTTGTGACAACTAACACGAGACTAACTATTATTGCAATAAAATCAACATGCGACCCGACAATTATGGAACAGGCCCTGATTAAGACTTTGTATCCAAAAGAAAGAAATAGGAGAAGATATGGATGAAGAGGATCCCTTAGTTTGACAAGAGAAGATAAAGTGCGAGCCCTATTATAAAGGCGAATCCCTCTATATTGTATATTGTCGAGCTGCCTTGCTTGGTATAGAAAACATATCGGCATATTGCTTGGTCGGTGTTGTATACATATCTTTCAATGTCAATTAAATTCATTCATTCCTCAGGTTGAGGTAAATGCGAAAAATCGTTATGAGCTTGTAAGGCCCGTTGAAGTTCCTGATTAAAGGAGAAAAATAGGGCTACAAGTGGCTATTTCTAGCCTTTATATAGGTTGGCTTCGCTATCTTTTGTAGTGGTCAACTAAAAAGTATTCCTGCCAGAAAATTAGCTAGTGCTAGAAGCTTCGCTAGAATCAAGCAAGACGAGGGCGCTCTGCTTATCCGACAAGGCTCGCTCGTTCCGTTTTTGACTTACGATCTCGTGTAGTACTTGCCTCTCGGCCCTTATGCATTCCACTTGCTGTCTACTAAACGAGCGTTAGAGTGAGCGAAGTCTGAAATTCTGTCTTTTCCCTTTTTATCACCCCTCATAGAGTCTATCCTTTATTATCATTCTGTCTCTAAACTTCTCCGATTTAGTTGGTTTGGGAGATTAATTGATTCGATACCCGATCACCATAATCTTTCCTAGGAACATTTTCCACGACGAGAGAAGGGGTCAGAATTGTTTGGCATCTATGCCTCCTGCTCTCCAAACAGTATAGGATCATACTACTCACACTCCTAGATCTTCACACATATAGCCCATCTTGCCCTTTTAGTCTCTGTGCCAGTGCCCTTAGTTGCCCCTCCAATAGCAGTCCTTACAGGGATAGCAGTCTTACCAGGGATACGAAAGGGTGTCTACCAAGACTATTATAGGATATGTTTAGTATATATTTCTAGTGAGGAATGGAATTGATTGGAGCTTAACCCAATGTGGTGCACTCGCTATCGCTACCTTTAAAGATGAAGGAAGGTAGTCACCGTTGCTTTCCATGTGAAGAGGCGTTTCTCCATATACTCCGATATAGGTTAAAACTCCAGTTATTTCAAAATAAGGCTTTCTTGTACTAAAACTTCCTTGGGCTGGATAATAAAACCTTATCCTTGTCCACGACGGCATGACTATTTTTACTGTTGAATCAATCTAACTTAAAATTTTACTATTATAAGAAATTATATGAATTCTAGATTAGGTAAAATTTTATATTAGTTAAACTTTTATGATATTTATTTTATTATATTATGATTTTGTTATTTTATTTATAAATTATTTTAATTCAACAATTTATACATTAAATTATTTTAATTCAATAATTTATACATTGTACATAATTTATAATTATATATTTAAAAAAAATGTATTTGTTTAAATAAATAAATTTATGATTTTATAATTATAACTTCTTGTTATTTGTTTATTATTATTTTATAATAATTACATATATTAATAATAATAATAATATATAATTATTAATATATTTTTTTTGATTTTCTGAATTTATACCAAACTATTTCAAGTAAACTCTACGGTGTTACTTATGCATTTATAATATTTTAAAAACTTTAAAAGATTGTTAATGTGCTATCAATGCGTCAAAACTTAAGCATATAATTATATATATACCCAACAAATATTTCGGTTTAAAAAGGGTCAATATTAAGAGCTAATCTATGTATTAGCAATATATATATATATATATACACACTGTAGATATTGAAACGTTTTTTCATTAATAAATATATGTACATAATATAAATAAATTAATAAACTAATTTGATAACTGATTTTACATACATTAATTATAATTCAATGACAAAGAGTTTTGTAACTAGTTTATAAGAGGATAATTTCTTTTTCTTTTTTTTTTGGAATAGATGAACTTTTTATTAGTAAAGTAAAAGAAATGTTATGAACAAATAAATAAAAAACTATTACTCATGTAACAAATGTAGTAAAAAGAAAATTGAAATGTAAATATCCCATTTCATGTAAAATAATACATTATTGTAGATAAAATTTTCTTGAAATTATTATTTATTTTCTCAAAAAGTTTTATTTACTTGTAAAAAAGTTTTATTCATTGAACCAATATTATATATACTAAACACTTTTGGCCTTTTAATCAATACAAACAACCGAACTATCTTAATAAGTTATATATATCGTTATTACTGTATGATCTTTATAATTAAATAATAAATAAAATATTTAAACTATTTGATGATAATAAATGCAATATTATCCAAACTCGATATTGTACAATAATATTTTCTTTTTCAATTTAGAAAGTTAGAACTAGTCTCACGCTTTAACTACTTAGTAGTAAATAACATATATGCAATAACTTTAAAAAGTTGAAAAACATATTTGAATATAATCATGGAAAAATGATTGCAATAACACAGAAAATGGTTGCTGAAGTTTTTAACAGCAAGCTTAAATAAAACTTATAACATGGTATAGCTAATACATCTCTATAAGCTAACCATGTAAAATTTAACAACTCTCTTGTAACTTCCACACACACAAAAAAATTACCACAATCTCATTCTTTGTTAACAAAGACCTTAAGAATGTTAATAAAAATTATGATTGTTTGAATTTTATTTTATCTCCTTCCTTAATTAACTTATTATTGAAAGGAAGCAGAAAAAAATAAATAACATCTAACCTCGATTCTCGAATGACATCATCAATCAGACGGACCAATCATTTTCTCCGGTACAACCAGAGTGTCGAACTCTTCACTCGTTAGCACTCCCAGTTTCAAAGCAGCATCCTGCAAGATGTATATTTATTTTCAAAAAACCAATTCATTTAAATCTAAGATTATCACAAATATTATTTATTACCTTCAAGGTGCTTCCTTCTTTGTGAGCCTTCTTAGCAACAGCAGCAGCATTATCATAACCGATTTTCTGCAGAAGAACAAAATAATAAACTATGATTAATCGTGACAATTAGTTAGGATCGAGATAGCCAGAATAGTGATGATTGTAGACTTACCGGGTTCAAAGATGTGACAAGCATCAGTGACTGAGAGAGGCCATGGAAAACAAATTAGTTTTCGAGTCAATAATATTAAATATCTGTGTAGCTTAAGGAACTTACCTCGTGAAGTAATTTTGAGATTCTTTCTTCATTAGCTTGAATTCCTCTTACACAATTCTTCTCAAAAGAGGCAGATGCATCTCCTAACAATCTCAGTGACTGCAGCATTTATATCAATGATGCATTTAGGCGTGAACATAAATAAATCAATCCAGATGAAAAAAAATGAAGAAAAACTGCAGTATAAGTAGTTACAGAGCATTCTACAGTATAATACTGAAATATATAAATCTTATGTGCTTGGTATGTAAATTGATTTGCTAAATTGTACAACCTATTTGAAATGACGTAATTTTACAAGGCTAAAGTTGTCTTTTGGACGCTCTTACTAGATTTCCATGTTAACTAGACTTTTTAGTTTATTTTTTAGATAAATCTAAAGAATTAAGTAATTTTAATAACAGATATCAAATGAACTTAATTCGAGTGAATTGTGTTATCAAAACACAACCTAACTCGATTTTTCCTTTTTGAAGTTTCTGTACTAATATTAGCTCCATCTCTCCTTCATATGAATCCTAGAACAGTTAATATCCAGACTTACATGAAGTAGACTATTAGCAATCATAGGCTTGAACACATTCAGCTCAAAGTGGCCACATGATCCACCAACTGTGATTCCAACATGGTTTCCCATAACCTGCACTCATACAAAAACATATAAGAAATATGAACGTTGTTTTCAAATGAGAGATATAAATAGTCAGCTGAGTTTCTATTATTGAGAAGTGCACGTGATATGAGATTAATCCTTTTAAAACACTCCACATTTAACAAGAAAGGCACTATATCTGACCTGAGCACAAACCATAGTGAGAGCCTCACATTGAGTAGGATTCACTTTCCCCTGAAATATAAAAGCCATCATATAGATAAGAGTGAACTGTGACAAAAAAATTGAAATATTATGAAAAATAATATAAGCTTTACAGGCATAATACTGCTTCCAGGTTCATTCTCGGGAAGAATGAGTTCCCCTAGTCCACACCTCGGACCACTGAAAGGGAGGATACATATGATATCATAAGAAAAATGGAAGAATAATATATAAAAAAGAAACCATGTTTATATAAACAATATTCTTACCTTCCTAAGAACCTGATGTCATTAGCAATCTTAAATAGGGATGCAGCTATAGTGTTTAAGGAGCCACTAGTTTCAACAAAAGCATCGTGTGCAGCCTAGAATGTAAGAATATTAGCTTGCATGAAGAGGAAATGATTAATTTTCCCAGAATCTAAAAAAGTAATTTTTTTTTACCAGAGCTTCAAATTTGTTCTCTGCTGTTACAAATGGCAAGCCTGTTTCCTCAGCTACTACAGCTGCAATCTTCACATCAAACCTGTCAAGACAAACCGATGAAGAAACTGAGAGATACACAAATGTCATCTAAGAATTTGAGCAGAAGAAATTCAGTTGAAATCATTGTAGCATCTATTGACTATCACACTCAATTTTCAACTCCATTAATAATACTAATATGAACCCAGGAAACAAATTTAATCCTTTGCAACAGTTGTGCAGGACTACATACAATTGGAAGGAAAAACTTCACAATAAGTGTTAAAAGATATGGATACAAGTAATTCATAGTTTTAGTTGGATAAGAAGCTTGTTTGAACTTGACATTTCTCAAGCTAAAGTCGAATTTGAATCCATAAATTGATCTCAAATGACAAATGAAATAAATTTGGAAATTTAACTATTTCAACTTGAAGATTTGCAAAATATGTTTGTTACATTCTGTATTTTATGTTTACTAAATATGAGGAAACAATCCCTTGAATTTGTAGCCAAACATAAAATAATCCCCTGAATTTGCGAAAGGATAATCAATTCCCACAAATTGAACATATTAGATCAAATAAATCTATCATCTGACCGTTATCTATCCTGTTAGAAGCTAAAGAGTGTGCACGTGAAGTACACGTACATGGTAACATCTTATTGGAATACATATTGGTAAGAACTTATCTAATCTACTGTGTATCAGTTGAAGACTTCGACATGGCTTATTTGGGGATAATATTATTAATAGATAACCTAACGTTCAAGAGTTTTAAATGAGCTCGAATCAAATATGACTGAACTCAAACAAAGAGATATTAGCTAAATATGTCTCAAGGTGTTGGATCAGCTGAATTTCTATAACAACCGTACATGAAGAGACACAGTAGTGGAGAATACAAAGATTGAGTGAAATACTTCAAAGAAAAATTAAAACAATTTACATCTGAAATTGAAGAGTGGAATTCATAAGTTATTACAATACATACCCTTTCTTCGTGTTTAATCCAGTCCCCACAGCAGTTCCACCTTGTGCAAGCTGCTCAAGTGGCATCACAAATAGTTACAAATAGCATTAAAAGAGTTTCTTGGATTTTTTTAAACAATGGAACAGAATTTGATGAAAACAAAATTGAACCTGATACATGCGAGGTAGAGTGCTCATAACTCGCTCAATTCCATATTTGACCTGAGAGAAACACAGAAAAGGATGAGTTACATCACTATTAACCAGAACAATCTAACTTTACACAAATAACAAATAATCAATAGAAAATGTAGCTTACTTGTGTTACGTAGCCGCTAAACTCTTGCCCAAGAGTCAAAGGAGTGGCATCTTGGGTGTGGGTTCGTCCGATTTTAACGATGTCTTTGAACTCAATAGACTAAGTTTAGGTAGAAAATAGAAGCCAAAAAAGCAATAAAAGAATATTACCAAAATGATTAAAAAAAGTATATGCAAAATATATAGCCATGAAAAAACGACAAGAGGATATTTGTCACAAAGTTGATGAATGGTCAGGACATATGCTACATGTAATTTTAGCATGTATATAAATCAGCCTCTAGCCCACCTTAATGATATTCAATTCATCATTTCCTATATTCTACTTCGGATTAATGCTTATGCATAGCATTGAAAAGGAAAGTCTGTGTTTGTTCTCTTGAATGCAGTATTTTAAATACTTGTAAACTATAATTGCCTTATTATTAGCCATAGTAGCTACAAGGGAACACATTAATCCTTCGTTATTTGACCGACTACACTGATTGGGATTGCATCAGAAGAAAAAACTTATTACTACATAACTACACTATACACCTTTACCAATCTCATCCAATTACATGACATGTTTCTGGAATCTATGAATATGTATAAATTTCTATGAATTAGAACACATAATTAGATTATATTTAATGTACAACAAAAACAACATATGCATTATATGTAAGATGACTACTATATATTATATGTTTGGGTGGCTGTAAAATTCAACCTTGGAAAGTAGTGTAGAATGTAAGGTTTCCAAATTTGGTATCAGTCTAGAATTTAATTCTGTTGCAGCCGCAATATGCATCACCTGAAAATATAAATTTAGACATAATATGAAGATAAACAGTTGAAAATACAAAATAAACTAAGCAAATAATAAAGAAGTGCAGTATAACATATTACAGTTGGAAATGTGTCATTAGAAGACTGTGATCTGTTCACATGATCATTTGGATGCACAAACTTTCCACCTGCTTTATGACCAAGAATTTCAGCTGCTCTATTTGCAATCACCTGGATGATAAAATAATTAAACCCAAAGGTGAGAATAAATAAGGTAATTTTCCAAGGAAAGGTTGGAAATTACAACATTCCATATGATTGAGGGATCCATTAGACTGTTCAATACTCTTCCCTACACATTTTTTCAAATGAAATCAAGACAGTAATACTTCTAGCAGGCACTGTTTTGTCTCACTTGTCATGGTTTATTAGTCTAGAGAACATACACTTCATAGTGCTGAATTAGTAATTTCTAGTACTCCCATCCTCTTACAAATACAAACATATAAGCAAATGGATGACAAATGTTGTTTTCAATAGAAGTTTAAATTTAAAAAATGGTACACATCTACATGTTGATATAAAATAAAACATTCCTATTAGCGTTAGCACAGCAACATTACTTATTGAAACCACACTAAATCACCTTAACCAAGTATTTACAACTGTTGATTTACCTCATTAGCGTTCATATTACTCTGGGTTCCACTTCCAGTTTGCCATATGACAAGAGGGAAATGATCATTTAACTTCCCTTCTGCCACTTCTTGTGCTGCCATTATGATTGCCTTTCCTATTACTGGATCAAGACCATACTCAATATTCACCTAGAACATACATACCGTTCAAATCAAAAACAAGAAAATGTATATAATTTTGTATCATGTTAATATTACATTCATTGGAACCCATGCAAAAAAGATATAGTTCTGTATCATGTTAATATTACAAAGTCATTGGACCTCCATGTAAAACAAATATAACTCTGTATCAAGCTTACAAGAAGGAACATATAATTTAAAAAGCTTTGATGCTTCATCATGCAATACTAATTCAACAACCACTTCATTAGTTTAAATTGAGAAAGAAAAGAGTCAATCAAAACCTTGGCAGCACACTTTTTAAGGACACCAAAAGCACGAACAATTGGTTCAGGCATCCGTTCTCGATCGCCCCCAATATCAAAATTCTGCAACGATCTCTGAGTCTGAGCTCCCCATAACCTGTATATTTTCCAATTCACCAATATGTTACCACACGGAGAAAATGCTACAATTTAGACTACTAATGACATCATTGAAGCCTCCAAACCTTAAATGCTAGCAAACTTTAACTAAAACTAAAAGTAACACCAATAACAAACCATTCCTCTCAATGATTATTCAGTTCAGCATGTTTAGAATCACATCTTCCTAGTTTTAGAAATTCTCGTATCATTTCAAAGATCTCACAGCACACAAGCAATGAAATATGCTTACAACGCCAATCATAAATTAATAAAAATATGTTTCAAGCAAGTTCTGACGCAGTAAACATAAAGGAATCAGATAATAAGATGAAGGTAAAAAAGACTAACTTATCGGAAGGGACGAGAATTGGCCCAAAAGTGTCCTTTTCTTCCCTGAAAGACGTAGAAATCGATCTCCAGGAAGTAGTAAAGCGAGTCGACTTCGTAAATCCAGATGATAAACGACGTGAAGCTAGAAAAATCGACATCCTTCGTGTCCTTCTCCTTTAATCTAACACAGGAAGAATCAACAAGATAAATCTCGTTCAAGCTAGAAAACATGTACTAATAAGTAATAATACATATGAGATGTAGATCGAAAGAGATAAACGAACCTCGCGTGAAAGATATGGAGAGAATTCAACTGCTGAAAGCAGTTGAGTTGGAGAAGAAAGATCAAATGGCGGCCAGCAGTTTGATCTGATATTTGGAATAATAATAGTAAACAGGAGACGACGGCGCTTCCCCTTGCCTAGGCTTCACTTCCTCTGATTTAAGATTATTTGAAAATGGGAAATAATCAAATTAAAGTTCTATAAACAATTAAATAATTCATTTATTTTTTTATAAAAGGTTGAAAGAAAGAATAGTGGGTTGGCACAATGATCGAAATTGATATATATTTTTAATAATTTATTTAGTATTTTAAATTAAGGTTTTGTTTGAAAATTGAGAAATAATTTATGAATTAATTTTACTTACATTTGTAATGAACAAGTGTAACTGAAAACTATTTTTTTATAAATTTTATTTTTAGTTTGTAAATTAGGTTGATATATTCTTATTTAGAAATTTGGAAACACCTGAAATTGAGTTTGAGTTGAGTTTTGAATAAATAAATATTATTAAATTTTTATTATACATGGCATATATTTCATAACATTATTTCATCTAAATTAAATAATATATTTATACATATATTTTATATATATATATATATTTTTTATAAATTATAATATTTAATTATAAATAATATAATAAATATAATTTATTTTTTAAAAATAAATTTCATGATATTTTTGTTTTGAAAATATATTTTTAATTAATTATAACATACTATGTTAACTAAAATTTAATATTAATTAACAAAAATACTTTGTTTTTTTGAATTTTTTTAACAATGCTAAAGACGTCTAATGTTAATGAGTAATATTCTCAATAAATACAATATTACTAATTACCTCTCTTTATATAGTCATAATTTCAATCTTCACAATTTAGACACTATCAAATATTTAAACATATTCGTTTCCTCCCTATTATAACATAAATGTTCTCTTATAAGATATTGTCGTCGTCATCATTTATTATATTAATTGTTATTGTCGTCACTATCTATATTAATGTCAAGAACGTTTCACACAATTATATAACACTTTGTTGTTGAACAAATAAGTGTTTAAGCATCTATAAAAAAAAAAATAATATCACAATTATTTATAGTTTATTTTCTTTATAATGTTTTAATCATATTAGTTTCTACTTAATTATTTTGTTTAAAAGAGAGTTTTAAAATATTTTTAATAATTAAAAAGAAAATTATAAAAAACATTATAAGTCAATTGTTATATTTCATAATACAAATTAGTATGAAAATAATATTTAAAATTAATCAGAAAATTAGTTCAAAATTTTATATGATTTTTTAAATTGAACCGTTTTAAATTTTATGGGTGGTGTGAGGCCCGTGGTTCCGATTCGATGTCTGGAGGAAGATATTTTATTTTATTTTAAAATTATTTTAAAAGATTTATTGATATTTTAAAGCTAATTAACTTTGTAATTTACCTTAAAACAGTATTGGATAATCAAAACAGAATTTGATTAATGATTTTTTTACTTAAAATTAATTATAAAAATAAATTATTTTTAAAATACTGATCGTTTGATCATAAACGATCATAAAGTCGTTAATTGATTTTAAATTATGAAAAAATTGATAAGTGTATAAACGTATTTTTTCAAAGATTCTGAATTTAATGTTTGGTTACATTCGAAAAAGAACTTTCACACTATATTCTATATGCCTGTTGAGAGGTCTTGGGTTCGAGCTCATCAGACGGCAATTTATGCGCCTAGTTAAATGGTTAAATCTGTTTGTGGTCTATTACTTAACCCCCTTGTGGCCACATTTGTATCCCCTCTTCTAGTCTAGCGGCAACAAGAGGTGGATATTCTCAACCTCCTTGAGAGGTAATGTGTTTGAGCCCGTCAGGTGACAAGTTCTATGCCTAGTTAAATGATTAGTGTGTTTGCGGACTATGTGTTTAACGCTCTTGTGGCCACATATTGTATCCCCTCTTCTAGTTTAGCGGTAACAAGAGATGAATATCCCCAACCTCCTTGAGAGGTCTTGGGTTCAAGCCCATTAGACGACAAATTTTACGTCTAATTAAATGGTTAAATGTGTTTGCGGTTATGTGCTTAATCCCTTGTGGCCACATTTTTTATCCCTTATTCTAGCCTAGCAACAACAAGAGGTGGATATTATCAATCTCCTTGAGAGGTCTTAGGTTCGAGCCTGCCAGACGACAAGTTCTGCGCCTAGTTAAATGATTAAAACCCCAAACAAACAGACTATAGCCGAAGTTAGACCGTGCATTAGGTAGACCACCGGTTCACGAGACACAGTTCAAGCTTCGTTTGGGTTGACTTTGATAACGGTTTGGCCTAGGATCAACTAGTTCATCCTCCGATCAACGCGGGGAGAGTGGAGCGTGGGTGGACTAGGTGCGCGAGGGTGAACTCGAGTGTATGGATGAGCTTTGGCAGTCTTGGGTTATCTTTAACCTCTAGCCAACTTAGATGACATGTTTTATGATTTTATAGGAAGCCCCAAACACGAATCCATGTACACTAGGAGCTTCGTCTATCCATTTAAGACTTGTTATCATCGTCTATAGTCGTCGTTCATCGGTAAGGGGATCGACGAAGCTCCAACATTATTTGGGTCAAAAATGGGATTTGAAGTTTTAAATTCTTGATTTACGTTTGGAGCTTACCAATAGCTTAACTTACTTATGCTTATTAGGATTGGTTTAAACCATAATCACCATAACTAGTTGTAGATCGAACCAATTCAATAATTCAATTTTTTAGATTTTTTTGTGTAAAGATACTTTTAAAGGATCAAGATTAACTTGAAAATACTCCTAACATCATTCAGATTTAGAAACTTTTAGAATCACAATTTACAAGTTATGAGTTAAGAATAGAAAACTCGATTTTTAAAACTTTAAATTTAATTTGGGTTTTCCTTAGTTAGGTTGATTCGTTAGAATTGGTTTCGATAGAAAGTTCTAAATTATCTTAGAATCAAATTCAAATAAAAAAATTGAGTAATTGAATGGTATTAAAGAACATTTAGGGGAAATGTAAAATTTTCAATTTTTATTTTTGATATAATTTATAACATGAATGGAAGCTTATAGTAAATTGGAAAACACTCTTAATTTTTTGTTGAAACTTTAGGATGATTCAGAACCGAACTTAAAAGTTCTGTACAAGGTTTTCAAGAGAACTAAAAAAAGTTTCAAAATTTTTAATGACGAATTTAGTTAGAGCTTGATTGATTAGTTGGGATCTTCTTCTTTGGCTTTGTCTTAGCTCGGAGATCCTATTTATAGGCCGTCAATGTCGGTTGATGATCAAAGTCGGTTGAATTTGGGATAAAAGTTATTAATGATTTTTGTCTTGCTTGGTCGATTTCTATATTCTTAAGCAATGATTCGACATATATTGAAAGTCGAAATGATCATTATGTTAGGATGACCATTTGCCTTTTTGAATAAAGTTGTTTGGTCGAGTATTCATGAAGTTTGATTTTTAGAAAAATCAAACTTCACGGCTGATGTTTATCTGATCAGGTTGTCGCGATGAAGAAGACGACCTCCAATCACAAACGCACATTTGAGCGCAAATTAGGGTGTTAGATTAAATTAAATAAAGAAAAATAAAATTAATTTAAAGAGAAATAATTAATTAAGGAAAAATGTTTTAATAAACTTAGGTGAATAAGTTTAAATCAATACGACATAGTTTTAATGATGTGGTCTGAACAAAACTAAATTGTGTAAATTGTCTTTGCGTAGGTACAACTCAAAAGACGTGTGTCTTCAGACGCAGTCTGAAGCAAGCGCAAGTAGACGTCGTCTAATTTCATCAGACGGGTTGTCTGAAGAAGTGCGAGAGCAGACGTCGTATAACTTCTATAGACGGGTAGTCTGAAGAAGTGCGCGAGCAGACGTCGTCTAACTTCTACAGACGGGTTAGTCTGAAGAAGTGTGCGAGTAGACGTCTTTTAGCTTTTACAGACGGGTAGTCTGAAGAAGTGCATGAACAGACGCCCTGCCTCAATTGTCGTCTGAAGAAGCATATGATTATCTACTCAACTCATCAACTTGACAATCAATAGTATTCATTATCAGTCGTCTGCCAAGACAACTTAACATGCTATAACTGTTTGTCTGTCACATATTCAAATATTTCACCAACCCACGTTATGTATTATCCCGTACACCATATTTTTCTGAATATTCTACAGTACGATCCGACACGTCACGATCAAACGTATATACTCTGATGTACAATCATGTACTCATGGTGTGCTTCCAACGGATAACTGACACGTATTAAAAAAAGAAGATTTGACTGTTGATGCACTTCATTATAATAGGTGATGCAAGGACAACGACGAATGGCTGGAATTTTTACTCTAGCTCTCACGCTATCGATTGAATAACTCTTTATCACGAATTGCGAATTAAGAATTACTAAGCGCTGTGTTTACTCTCGCTCTATGAATATTTTGTAATTCATCTATTGTTCTTTCTGTGTGAAATTTCAATATTGTAAGTTTAATAGGGTTTGTCCGTTCAACAGAGTGTTAGCTAGAAGCTCAGAAACAGACAATTGTTAAGTCTTGTGTGTTTGATTAGGTTTGTGTAGTGTCTATACAAATCAAAGCCTTCTAATGAAAATCCTTCTGGAAATAGAAGAAAGGGTGACGTAAGAGTTTTATCTCCGAACATCCATAAAACTCATTGTGTTCTTTTATGTCTGCAATTTCCAATCTCTTATCTGATGCTTCAAATCGAGCAAACATTTCCGCACTTGAAGTCGTTCAAGAGCTTGCAAAGTTTGTAAAGAATAGAAAAAGACTCTTAATCTCTAACATAATTAAAGTCGAATTGAAAGTATATTAAGTTGTCAACTATATTTAGATCCCCTCTCTATAGTTAACACCGATCCTAACATAGGGTGTTTTGTCTGTGTTTCGTTAATATCTAGCATCCCGTGTGATGGACATTGCCTCAGGCGTTAGATGATTTGGTGAGACGCGAAAGCATCTATCTCTCGCTACAACGGGCGATGCGGTAGACTAACGTTCGTTGGATGATGATGGCGATCATATGTTGGATGTCTGGTCTGCCGCAACATTTGCTCGTGGATCACAATCTTTTTTCAGCCTTGAATTTTGTTTAAATTCATTTTTTTTCCTTCCTTGACTTTTACTTTGACCTACAAAAATATATAATATTATTTTACTAGACATGAAATTTATTGTTTTAAAAAATAATTATTTTAGGTTCATTTAAATAATTAATTTAGAATAAATTGATATAACTTTCAAATTATTTATTTAATTTATTTGAGCCCTTTAAAATTAATTTGGGATAAAGTGAATACAATTTTTGTCTTAAATTATTTATTTTATTTATTTGGCCTTTATTTTACTTAATTCGAAATTAATTAATACAATAATTATTTAAATTTATCCAAATAATTATTTAAATTTATCTTGGCCTTTATTTTAATTATTTTGAATTTATTTATTCAAAAAAATTATTTAAATTTCATAAATTGAAATGGTAAAATTTTAATATTTACAGAATGTCACTCTTGAACCGAGTTTGAATAAAATAAGTTAGTTTCGAAAAATGTGGGTCCAAATTTGACATAAATGATACTATATTCTCTTTATCCAATTTAAGGTTTTTATTATGAGGATGATAGAAGGATAGAGATAAAGGTGGTTGATGTTGGTGTTGTCCTTGCGTTGTTACACGTATTGCAATCATTGAAGAACCCGAAACGTTTATCCACGTTTGCCAATATTCTATGTTTTGATTGAGACTATTTTTAATGAGAAAATGTGATAGTTATCCTAACAAGGATTGATTTATTGACCTGGGTTGGTCAGGAATCTTAACAAAGTATTCACGTGGACTATCAATAAATATAATCTTTTAAAATGATTGCATGCGTAAAATCTTAGGTATTATCGAATAACATACTTTTAGTTTGAAGTGAATCTTAGCAAAGTATTCACGTGGATCATTAACAAATAGTATTTTGATGACAATCATGTATAAACGACCGTAAGTACCTATTGAAGAGTAGGGTTTCGATTTGACGTTAATATCAATAGATTATTCACGTATAATATTAACAAATAGCATTTAGAAATAACGACCAATCAAATTTATTGGTCATTAGAACGATCATATACAAATGGTCGTAGTTGTTGTTGTAAACCCCGAGATTATGATCCCCTCGTAGTTTAGCACGTGTTTGGAAGATACGTGACAATACGGGGGAGACCTGAGATGACTCGAGATTCGATACGTTTCAACCTTATATTTACGTGTTAGACATCTTTTTAAAAGAAAGGATTTTGAAAATATCTAGGAGCTTTGAAAATTAATCATGTAAAAATAATTAATTTATTCAAATTTTAATAATCTAGGGACCAATTAATAATTTGGTTAAAACCCGGTTTAGATTAATCAAACATAACTAATTAAAAAAATTATATATTTGAAAATAGAGTCGCCAAATGATTTTAAAAAAATCAGTAAAATGTACGTGTATGTATAAACATACTTTATACCAAAGTTTCTATAAAGGGTTCAGTTTTTGGTTACGCTCGGGAAATGTCTTTCGTGGTATGTCCTCCGCTCCCGTCAAAAAATAGTTTTATTTTTAAAATAAAAGTCTGGATATTAAAAGATTTATTTATAATTTTTTATTTCCTTTAATTAGTAGTCTAGGAGTCATAAATAAGGATAGATTTAGATTACGTAAATAATTATACAAAATTATTTAAAAAGGCGTACCTACGATTGCGTTAATATAAGATTAAGTATAACACCCGAAAAATATTATAAAAGTGTTAGAATTTAAAATTAAATTCCAAATGGGGCCTCAGCCGAAATATTTGTTTACAAAATATCTTGAAAATATTTAAAATTCATTTTTTGACCTTTCGAGATTATTTGATAAAAGACCGGGGTTCCAAAATTACAAAAATAATTTTGGATTTTAAAAAGTAGAACCAAACAGACCTTAGGACTAGAGTCCTAGGGCTTGGGTCCGTTTTGTTGATCTGGGCTTAGACGGGCTCGGTCTAGACCGGGGTGGTCTGGATTAGGGTCCATGGATTCGGGGGGCTCAGTCTCGAACTCGGACTGTTCAGTCATGAGTCTAGGAGGCTCAGTCCTAGGCTAAGTTGACTGGTATAGTACTTTGGTCCTAGGTTAAAAGGGAACTCGGTCTTAGGTTAGAAACATCGGTCCTAGGCTAAATGGAGTGCTCGGTCTTAGGTTAGAAAATTCGGTCGAATTTCTTAGTCCTAAACTAAGATCACCGATCCTCGTGTTTGGTCTCAACTCAAGAACATCAGTCATTGGTCTTGGTCCTAACTCAAGAACATCGGTCATTGGTCTCGATTCCAAGTTAATTTTCTCGATCGGTTTCATCGATCCTTGTTAAGATCCTCAGTCCTCATTCTCGGTCCCAGGCTAAGTACCTCGGTCATTTTCCTTGGTCCAAGAGGACCGAGTGTTCTTGAATTGGTCAAAAATTACAGATCTTATATCTTTCGATACAGATCATGAAATTATGATCTATAAGTTGCAGCCAACCCTAATAACGATCAACCGATCTCTACAAAGATCAATTTCTCAAAACCATTATTATGTCAAAATTTGGAATCTTTTGAATTAGGTCATCTCATGGCCTAATTTTTGTTCCAACAACTTTGAAATGATGAACATAGGTATTTTCGAGTACTTATTTAATTATTTTAATGTATAATTTATGTTTAAAAATCATAATTAAATAATTTCAACCCCTTTTTGGGCTTAATTTGGGTAAAATAAATACAATATTTTAACCTCAAATTATTTTTGAATTTTTATTTTATTTTCCTAATTAGGGTTTAATTATCACACTAATTAACCCTAACTTGATTTTTAATATCTTTTTGGGTTATTTTGAATTTAAAAATTCAAAATACTATTTTAATATTATTATAAAATAATAATATTTTTATAAACTATGGTATGTCGATATTTCATGCTTACAGTTGTTAATAGACAAAATTTGATGTCGTGAATATCAATAAATTATTTATGTATATTATTAACAAATATTATTCTTAGAATATCATGTATAAATAATCATAGGTAACTATTGAGAAATAAGAGTTTTGACGTGAATATCAATAGACGATGCACGTGGACTATTCACAAATAGCATTTTGGGACGACCATGTTTAACTAATCGTAAGTACTTATTAAAATAAGGTTTTGGTTTGACGTGAATATAAACAGATTATTCACGTGACTACGAACAAATAACATTTTGAGACGATAAGGTATAAATGATTGTAAGTACCTATTGAAAAACAAGATTTTAATTTGACGTGAATATAAATAGAGTATTCACGTGGACTATCAACAAATAGCATTTTAGGACGATCATGTATAAATGAGCGTACGTACCTATTGAAAAATATAGTTTTAATTTGACGTGAATATTAATAGAGTATTCACGTGAACTATCAACAAATAACATTTCGGGACGATTATGTATAAATGATTGTAAATACCTATTAAAAAATAAGGTTTTGATTTGACGTGAATATTAACATAGTATTCACATGTACTACCAACAAACAGTATTTTGGGACAAACAATATTTGGGAATGATCATGTATAAATGATCGTAAATACTTATTGAAAAATAGGATTTTGATTTGACGTGAATATTAATAGAGTATTCACATGAACTATCAACAAATAGAATTTTGGGACGATCATGTATTAATGATCATTAAGAAATATAGTTTTAATTTGACATGAATATTAATAAATTATTCACATATATTACTAACAAATAATATTTTTAGGGTGATCATATACAAATGATCAAGGTACTATCATCATATAGGTTTTGATTTGATCATGTTCAAATAATCTTGTGTACCAATTAACATATAAGTTTATCCTCTCTTCTAGCCTAACGACAAAAAAAGATGAATACCCCATGTCTCTAGCCTTTTTGAGGTTCTGGGTAAGAGCTTATCTGACAACAAAATTCACTCGTCTAGTTAAATTGATTGAATAGATTTACGTGTTATATACTTAACCTGCAGGGATTAAGGTGATCATATATAAATGATCGTGGTACTATTAACAAATAAATTTTGATTTGACGTGAATATCAATAAATTATTCACGTATATTACTTACCATTAACATTTTTTCGGACGATTATATACAAATGATCGTGCACATAGCTTTTGATTCGACAATAAATTATTCACTTATGTTATTTAAATTTATTATTTTATTTATATTATTTAAAATTATTATTTTCATTGTAAGATAATATAATGATTTTTCTTAAAGTTAAGCTTTTTAAATTAGTATTAAATTATAATGAAATGTGAACAAAGAAAATCAACAATTAAGGATGGTTTACTTTTACGCGTCCAATTGTTATAAAATTTCCGTTAAAATGGGCAGAGAAAATGGAAGAAGATAGCGACATTTTGCAAGTGATTTCTCGCAGAAGACACACCCACACAAAACCCAATTGTATTTTATTTTTAAGTTTCAGGTAGGTATTGGTAGCTATTGCCCCACATCAATGATTGAGTCTGTCCATATTGACAAAAATGACCTTATTATATACCAATAACTTATCTAAGTAGCCATGATTAATTCATTAATTAATTACTTTGACAAACTTAATTAGTTAAATGTTCTTCATTTAGTAAGTATAAAAATGAGTTTATTTTGAATAAGTGGTGTGTCTCATTTCAAAATAGCTAATCAATTAGACCACATGTTAATTCTCACCACTAGAGAATAAATATAGGGAATTTTGATATTTTAGTTTTTAAATTAAGTAATTTGTAGGTTATAATGATAATAAAGTTATATAGAGAGAATTAAAAAAAAAAAATCCAAAATAGAGCTCTTATTTAAGGGTCCTCTTGTATTTCATATATATCATATTAGAATGGATTAGTTTTTTTTAAAAGAAAGTGAGATTGAGTGGCACATACAAATTCCCATTGTTTCATGTTATTTTGTTTTCTTTTCATTTTATTGTTTTGAATTGTCTTATATATATACCCTAAAGGTTTTGTGTTCAATTCTCATTAATTAAGAAGTGCTTAAATAAAAGTTAAAAGTATAATTAACTTTCTAAAATAAAAATATATTAATTATACACCACACAATCTTCTAAATGTCTTTATAATATTAAAAAATAATATAATTTTTTAATTATAATTGAATCCATTTAAAATACACATGTTTATTTTATTAATACTCAATGCAAATCACAAAAATAATACCCAATGAATATTGAACACCAAATTTAACTAACAAAATAATATAATGTAATACTATCTATACTTCAAAATATTATTCTTAGTAACATATACCATATATTAATATTTCATTATATATAATTTATCATTTTAATTTTTTTAATGTTGAAAAGTAGAATGTGACCTTAATTTCATTTTAAGACGTTTTCGTTTGTATCTTTGAAACTACTAATTATTATTATAATTAATCTCAATATGACATCATGACAAAATTCGTATTGATTAGTATTAAATATTTAAAAAATAATAAAATTTAATAAAGTTATTGACAACCAAGATAGACATTAACAAAACAAAAAATATAAGATTTATCAAATCATAATCATAAACAAAAAAACTTGATGAGTTCAAAGTAGGATCATACTAAGAAATTGACTTCTAAATTCTAACAACACATTCGTTATGTGTCATTTGTAATGTATTTCCTTTACCGTTAAGGTAAATATTATGCGTTAATTTGTATTAAAATATGAATTAATTTGAATAGTTTGAACACTTTTAATCTGTTTAAAGAAGAAAAACGTTTATAAATAAATTAAAAGTTAAAAATAAAATATCTTTAATTTAAAAAATAGGGGTAAATTTGGAAAATAAAATAAAATGGTGACAAACTATTTATTTTTTTTCCCGTGTACAGCTCAAATCCGGCCTGGAAATTGTGCCCTAAGTTTCCCTTTCTCTCTCTTCCCATATTACAAATTAACACAACACAAAAACAAGAATATAAATATGAGTGTTTCTAATTCTGTTCTTCTTCATTAATATTAATTCTCTGAAAATGCAAACTAAGAGAAAGAACGTAGGTCGGAGAGCATGGAATATCATCCGACTTGCGGTTTTATGGGCAAGAAAAAACGCAGAATCAAGGAGGGTTTTTGTGATGGACCTCGGTAAATGCTTTAGCCGCCGGCGATCAGATTCCGGCGCCGCCTTAAGATATGGAGAAAGGGAGATGTCTTTTCATTCGAGTCCTGTTAATCATGTAAAGATGCATCGTGCACCTCCACTTATTTGTTTCAATATTCCATGCATTAAAAAACCGGCGGTTGATCGTTTCCATAATGATGATGTTGAGTATTGTCTTTACGATGACGATGTTGAGTATTGTCTTTACGACGACGACGACGACGAAGATGATGTTGATGTGAAGGCGGAGATGTTCATTACTAAGTTTTATGAACAAATTAAGATTCAAAGACAAGGAGTTAATAATTCATAAGATTTCATTTGCATCCAAACAACTTATATATATTTATGTAATTCAGTTGCCAATTTTTGTAAAAAAAATACTATTTGGAGAGTTATTATAAGTAATTAATAATCGTTTGAGAATGTTGTTTGAGAATGTTATTGGTAATTAAATTGAAGTTGCTCGATGATTAAACATCTTCATTTTAAATTTTATATGGTTTTTTTCTATCACGTCGGATTTAACCGATACTTTAATATTTTATCCATACCTTATACCTTACCTAAATTTCGGTACGCAAAAAATGTATACATTTACCTTATCTTGATTTCGGTATACCTTGTTTCGATATACCTTAATTTCGGTATAAAAAAAATCATATCTTTACATTATCTTAATTTCGGTATACTTTATTTTCGGTACGATATCGGTATTATACCTTTAATACCTAAAAAAATATATTAATTTTAAACAAATTAATCATATCGGTAAGGCAGAGATTGTATATATTAAATAATATTTCAGTATAATTATATTTTAATATTATTCAAAAATTATATTTCTATAATTAAATTAATATCAAATCTATTTAATTATTTCCTTATAAGTATTATATATATATATATATTTATATATATTAACTTATAAATACTATTTCGGTATTTCGGTATATCTCGATATACCAAAATTTTAAAAATCTCATACCTTTACTGTACCAATAATTATGGTATCGGTATCACACCTTATCTTTTTTTCGGTATACCTTAAAAGTCGATATTTTCGATATATTACGGTACGGTATTTTTGATATATTACGGTACGGTATTTTCGATATACCTTTAATATCGGTAATTTTCCCCGCCCCTAAGACGTGATAGGTATATAAATGTTACAAATTTCGATTGAAGACAAATATTTTGGTATGCTTTTATTATTTTTTATTATAATATTGATGGTATATTGACTGTCAAATTTTGTTACTAATAATGTAAAAGATTATGCAAAATTAAATCTCATTATTCACGTGTTTAATTAGCATATAGTTTATTTTACTCTAATTTTTTTACTAAATATTACAATATGATCTTCAAAATTAACCAAACATTTTCAAGAATTCTGAATTCATAATTAATATATATATATGACAAAAGTACAAGATTTTTTATTTGTGTATGAATTAACCTTGTTGAGTGAATTTAATTAAAAGTTTATGCAGTGTCTAATTTGAACATTTTATACAAATAAAGAGTCTTTGCGAAAATCTTTAATTATGTATCACTCAACTTCTTTAAATTTGGGATAACTGACTTAATTTGTTTGACGTATTTAAATGATGTGAAATTAATCATTTATACTTAAAACAAGGGACTTCCTTGTATAAATGATGTAAGCACTTATTTAGTTTATTTAAATAATTAATCATCTTCCAATTATATATCCATCAATCATATTAATTAAATATATACCTTCAATCTGTTAAAAAAATATATATTTCATTATTTATCAATACTATACGTCTTCCAACATGATATAACTCAATTTTTTATATCTCAACTAATAAGGCTGCCGCAACAAAAGAATTGGTCCATCAGTCTATAATTAAAAAAATGATAATTGGATAGAATTTACATATATTTAGTTGGAAGTGTTTATGTCAAATTTTCAAGGTGACTCTCGAGACTTAGAATCCAGATTATTCAAGAAAAATCATAGCGCAGATGAATTAAGATCCACGGAAAACAATAGAAATCTGACCCATCCCATAATTCAAACTAACTTCTTGACCTGAATTTAGTTAATAAGGCAAGCGTTTTTAAGGATGGTATAGACAATTAAAGGAGGCGTGAATACAAGTATTTGCTATAAGGAGAAGGATTTGTTTTTGGGTTTCGAAATTTATGGATTTTAAAAAACGAGAATCTTATATGCTGAGAATTTATTAGGATAATCATCCACGCGTAAACGCATAATGCCCGAAAGTTGGATAAGAGTAGTAAATTTGAGATTTTTTACACCAAAAATATTCTCTTAAACGAATGTATTCGTTCTTGGATGACGGCTCAAGATCACCCTTATGAAACCTTATATTCTCTGAGGAGGTTCTACCCCGTGGAAATGCTCTTTAATGGAACTTTAGCTTTTCAGAACAGGTCCTGGAGTAAGGCAACATATGCATAGGACCCCATTTTTTAATATATAATTTTATTAATTTTATTTTTTTTTTATTTTTTCTCCATTAATATTAAATATATATTATACAATATATATAACTTTTTTTTATCTCTTTTTTAATATCTTATTTTCGTATTATAATATATTAACCATTTATATCTCATTTTATATTATTAAAATTTTTTATTTTTTTATTATTTTAGGGCCCCAATTTAAATTTGCGTTGAGCCTCAAATTCTCAGGACCGGTCCTAAGAGTATCCTTACGTAATGATTATATCGTATAATGCTCGAAAGTTGGATAGGAGAACCCTCACATAAGGATTATATTGACCTATTTTTGTATGAATTACAAAATATTAATTGAATTATTATTATTTTAGTGGTTAATTATATTAAAAAAACACTGCACAAAATATTTTATTGGCTTATATTAAAAAAACATTAGACATAATACAATTTTATTTAAAATAAAATATTTATTTATAGATATTATAAAATTTTAATTTCCTTATATGCACATATAACTATATATAGTCACAAGCTTGTAATCAATTGTATAGAGGTTGTGTTTTCAACAAGAACATAATAAAGATGAATAAACTATTTAAACACCCATTAAAAGGATTTCTCTATATTATTAATCAACTCTATAAAATCTAGAAAATATTGTATGAAAATTCATTATCCAAATGTAATAACCTAGTTAGAAGTCAACCTTAATAAATTATGATAATCTTGACCTAATTAGTCAGTATTATCATAGTTCATAATTGTTGATTAAATCAAAATGAGAAATAGTTCAAGAAAATATGGTATGAAGATCCATCAAATGTAATATACATATATATATATATAGCTTACTTAAAAGTCAACCTACAAATTATGAAAATCTTAAACTTAAATATATTTTTAATCCTTGAGAATAATTTTGTAAATGAACATAATTCAACTTACCAATAAGAATTAAGTAGAACCTATAGACTTTCGTAATTCATTTTGAATCACAATTTTTTTGAACCTACCAACATCTTGTACCAATGAGCCAAACAACAAGATTTATGATTTTTTTTAATTATAACGATATAATAAATTTAAAAACCAACATTGTGATTTCAAATAACATTGTCTCGCATTACTTAGTACAAGTTATCTTATAGTCGCATCATCGTTTAGTACAAATTATCTTGCAGTTAAACGACTAGTTACAAAGGGAAGAAACCAGTAAAAAGAAAACATCATTATCGCCACTAATTAGCAAATAGAATGGGCGGGGTAGAAAAAATTAAACATACCAATAATGATGAACCTTTTATTATTACTTATTTCACACCCTTCTCCTTAATGGTATCCAAACTAGGTCTCCATCCTTTCCCGGAAACCGTTCGACTCAACCACATGAATTCCGGTTTCTCCTCCCACATCTCCTCCATCAACAACTCGGTTTTACCTTTCCCTTTCGTTTCATCTATCTTCTCATCAATTATTCTTCCTTTCTTGTTCGCCATATGAACAAACCGCACCATCAAAGGAAGAATCCCTGTCAAGGATGATAACAACATAGTCTTTGAATTGAGAGCACTTTTTTTATTTGCTATCAACAACAACTTTTGAATTTCTTGTAAGGAACACGACGCCGGTTTGCTTTTGCTCATCGGAATCATGAGGTATAACTTGTCTTTATCTAGTTTTTTGTCGGCCGGTAAAGGTCTCGCTGTTGATACCTTGACCGCGCCACCAGCACACACCTTGTGTGGTACCTAATATATAAAATGGTATTAAAATAATAACATGCAACTTTAATGTCATGAGTTCAAATTTTCACACACAAAAATACTCGAACAAAAAACATTAGAAAACAAAAAACGATACATATTAAAAGAACAATGATTTCTTTAAGGGTACATACCTCGACAACAACGTGACGAGGATGCTCTAGCATGAGCTCGGCGGCGGTCATTGGCGGTTCATACTCGAATATAGTGCCATTAGAGAGGATGACTTTTCCGGTGGCTGCTCCGGCCGGTCGGTGGGAGGTGCCGTTGCCCATGAGAGAAAGACTTGAAAACTATTTTTTAGTATGAAGAAATTGAATTAATGGAGACAAGCATTAATAAAAAAAAAGGAGTGTTTATAGAAATGGTTATATATTATTTAGGGAAGGATGTGTTCGTTAAACCGCTCCATCTCTTGATTGTTGTATTGGTGTACTGACTCCGGTTTATTATATATTTTATAAAAGGAGTTGGATCATATGAAAACAATTTTTTATTAGATGTTTTTGTTTTAAAATATAAATGATTAAAAAATTAGACGTGTAATGCTTTTATAATATTTTAATTTGTTCATATAAGTTTCATAAAAAAAAATATATTAGGATGAATATATAAGATGAAATAAATATTATGAGAGCTTCTTCTTCGAATAAATTATTTGACACACTCACGTGAACTAAAACATTTTAGGAGCGAGAAAACAAAAAGAAAAAAAGATAATAGATTAGAATTATGGTTACGTGAAGATATAACGAAAATGTTTGGCAAAAAAGATGTATAGAAAAGATTTTGTAAATATCATAGATCTTGATAATTTTTTTTCTTTTTATATAATCAAAATCTAAAAATTGATCTAATGAATTTATTTTTCATATTATGAAGATCATGTAAGATTTTCATGAATTTGGGTTAATATAACATTCCACTATTCCTTATAAGATTAGACATTATATATATTTTAAATATTTTAATTTTTATTAATAAAGTTTTATCAAGAATTGTTATTAAAAACAAAAACACATTATTTTATTTTTTTTAGTAATTATTTGAAAAGATAAATACAAAGCGCGCAATGGGATAGATAGTGGGAGATCACCGGATTTCATTATTATTAGTGCATGTTTGTATTTATTTAAATAAATATAGTATGTTTTTGCAATAATATTGTTGTAAAAAAATAAGGAAATTCATAATATGATCTAAATCAGATGAAAAAAAATATAATCTTCAAAATATTATAATTTATCTTGAAAAAATGATCAATTTAATTTTAATTATATTTTTAAATAATGAATAATATTTCTGAGTTTTATTAAATATAAGGGGGTCATGGATGTGTTTTATCATATATATGAACATTCTACCTTAAACAAAAAAATAGTTTTAGTTTCAAAATAATATTGAAGTTATATATTACAGGTGAAAGAATATTAATTAAGAGACAGTTTAATTTGAAATACTATAAGCCTAAGCCTGGTTTTGTTTTGGGTTATTTAAATAATCAAAAAAAAAAACATTATTTCACTCTCATCCTAATTTATTAAATCACTCAATTTATTAATCAATTACTAAAATACTCTTTATTTAAAATTATTATTTTTTATTTTATTTATATATATCAATATCATTTAAATATTTTACCTTAAGAAAATTCTCACATTTTCAAAATTATCATTCATTATCAATTTTCTTCTTCTTTGTATTATTCAAAATCTCTACCGAATAAGTCATAATATAGAAAAATTAGCATGATATTCTTTAAAGATAATTTAGAGTAAAAGATATATAAAATTGGAGAATATAAACATGCTGGTTACAAAAGTAAAATATTATCATAATATTTTTTCCAAAGAAATACTATTTATACATTTTTTTTCTTCATAAAATGAATAATATTTTATTAATAAATAAATTAGTGTAAACAAATAAATTAAAACTATTACTAATTATTTATACTTCTCAAATTCTTTTTTAAAAGTTATAATTTCTAAAACAAATAAAAATATAAAATAAACTAATTAAACAACATTTTTGATAAATAAATGTAAAAAAATTTGAGTGCACTTATTATTTTTGTTTCATGTTTACCGTGACTAATTATAATATCTTCAATAAAAAAAATTTATTTTTTATTTTTAAAAGTAGTTGTAAATTTGAAACTTCAATATACTTTCTTACTTCTGAATTTCATAAGCACTAGAAAATAAGCACTAAAAAGTCCAATATTTTCATGTAATTATATTATATTATATTATATATTTCACAGTTAATATTCAACCCAATAGAATCAAATATTTAATAATAGTTATTAACCGAACAAATATCACCGTGTGAGGGTCTCATCTAGCATCATTTATTTAAAAATAAATAAATTATATTTACTCTTTATAAAACCATATAGATTTTAAAATTTATGTAGAATACATTTTAAATTATTTTTTTTATAATTTTGAAATTCTATAATTAATGAAAATAAAAATTGGAAAACAACTGACAACTTTATTTTGAAATGTTGTTCCTTTTGAGTGCATTCTCCAATATTATCTAAAATAATAACTAGTCGTTGTCCTCAATCCTCATACCTTGTGTGTCCTATCCATATTGGTGGATATTTTTTTTTGGAGAAAAATAATTGATCTGATTTATTTTACAATAAATTTTAATTTGAGTCTGCAATACTATTTTTATTTTAAAAAAATATGGAATGTTTGAATAATTTATTAATAAATGTGGTTATTAATTATATTCCGCGTTCATGTTGATTGAACTTAACAAAAATCCATATTTGGTATAAACTTTGCCTAAATTCTTAAAATTTGATTTGATATTTCAGTCTTTATGTGATATTGTGTTGGTTATTTCTCGATTTGGTATGATTTGAGGATTAGTGTATTACTCTTGAGAGATTGTCGAGGATTTGAAAAATAAATAAATGTAGGAGAAGATGAAGAAGACGGCTTTGTTTAGTTTAGTTTTGGTCTCATTAAATTTTGTTGTCTGGGCCGGTTCAAGGCTGAACCGGCTGATCCGGTTCATCCCCTAAGGTCCGTTTGCTTGGCATTTTTAGCATTTTAGGTTATTTTTTTTTTATCTAAAGGCCTCTTAAACATTTTTAAAATCTGAAAAAATAGAAAACAACTTAAAATAATTTTCTACATTTTGTAGAACTAAAAAATTCCGGTTATGGATAGTTTAGTCATTTTACCTTATTTATCATAACTTGTATTGTTGATAACTTGTGCTACAAGTGTCCAAAAAATAAGAAGAAAATGCAATATGATTTTAAATTATTTCGGACTTTTTGATGTACTAACTTTAATTTTCAGACACATTGTAGGTTTAAGGCACTTTTGACTCAGATCGTTTATCGGTTTTTGGTCTATATCTGTCACCTACGATTGAAGGTAACTAGGTAAATTTAAATGAATTTTTCTATTCTAAATGTCTTAGTCTAGATGTAGGACTGAAAAAAACATGTCTCCTTTAAATCCTTTATTAGTACATAAGTAGAATCCTTTAAAAAGAAACGAGATTAGATTTCAGATTTAAATTTTTTAAAGATTGTGTAACATGTCATGATAAAATAAAAAAATGCTAAATTTGTTTTGGAATAGAGACTATCAATTTGGACGGGCGTGTTGACCATAGTGCCGATGTCCTTTCCCACACGAGCCCAAAAATAATTTCTAAAATTTTTCTTTCTTGGTTTCTCGAGAAATAAATTAAGTGACGATTTTTAAAAAGTGTCAAAAGTATGTATAACTATTGATAAGTTCTATTTCGGTTCCTCATCTCAATTTAAGATGAAACGACTCCCGAGAGATTCGTTTTCTTACTTCATTTTACGAGATTCAAGAGGAAGGTAAGCCATTAAACTTAGCAAAGTAATCGACTAAAGCATTTTTTCAAAAATGTATTCGAGTTGAGCCTAACATTAAAATCACTCGTCTCCTACCGCTAGAGCATTCGAGCGAATGGTAGACATGTGGCTCAGACCAATTACGAGTTACGAACCACACTTATTTTTTTTATTCAGTTCTTGCAATTTTGGAAAACCTACAAGTTTTATCATCACACTACTCACATATACTTCTATCATTGCTATTTTAATAATTTTAAATTCATGCTAATAAGATTTGAACTCACACTCACATGTACAACTATTATTGTCATTTAAATTTTATGATACTCATTAAAAAAATTTGTCTCAAATATAAAATTGAACACTTTAATCATTAGATCATTTGTGATTGTTGAATTAAATTTATAATCTTATGTATGTATATATATTTTATATTTAAGCTTTTGACTTACTAGTTAACTTTTATATTGACCAATATTTTATCTTTATTCATTTACACTAAAATGAATATTCAAAATAAAGATGGATATTCAACCTTCACCACTAAAAGTACATTTAGATTATATTTATAATGTATCTATATTAAATGATGTATTATTTAATTCATAAAACATAATTTAGACCATAAAAAACTTTATTCTCGAACATTTAAAAAAGCTTAATTATAAAAAAATAATAAGAATGTAAATCTTAAATGACTTGAAATACAAGGTAGTAGGGTTTAAAATTGCTTTTAAACTTATAAGTATTATCCTCGTCTCAACCAAATTCACACTCACATATACCATTATCATTGTTGGTCTCAAATATAAAATTTAAACACTTTAAATATTAGAACATCTATAATTGTTTGAATTCAGTTTATATATATATATAATATTTAAGTTTTTTTTAATCTTAGGTTAATCAGTATATATATATTGACCCATATGTTATCTATATTTATTTACACTCAAATGAAGATTCAAAACAAAAATAATTATTTAACTTATATCATTAAAAAGACATTAATTAAATATAATATTATAAATAGGTTATTTAATTTATAAAACACAATTTAAGTTTTAATTTTTTTTTTGTCCTCAATCATTTAAAAGAACATTATAAAAAAAATTAATAAGTTAATGCCTAAGTTGACTCAAATACAAACTAATTTATGAAGCAAAACACATCAAATCAGAAGGTTTCAGATTAAGAATTTTGGACCGCGGATTTTCTAGTTCAGCTTAAACACAGTTCAGTTCAACAACATGTCATTTAAACTTTTATGATACCCACGGTTAAATTTACACTATATAGATTCAAACGATAGTAGTTTTAAGTGTGAAGTATGAACACTTTAAAATTAAGTTATTATTTTTTTAAATAATTTTATTTCATTTAAAAAAGTCGGTTTAGCAAAACGACAAAGTTGACAAAGAAAAAAAGATAAAAGAAAAACATAGCACCAACACAAACATGACTATAAAGAGAAATAAAATCATCAAAAATAAATGACAACAAATATTAACTCTTCAACCAATGTCTACACATTATCCTCTTTGAAGATTATCCAAGAAATCAACTATACACTTGACTGAAACAGTCGATTCTCTAAATCTCCGTCAAGGTGGTGACTTTGAAAAATCTCACGGGACAGTTTTATTGTTGAATACTCTCATTTTTACATACCCAATTTATAATCTTCAAATAATTTTGAACTAACAAAATTGAATATTTGAAAATTTTAATGTAGGCTCATCGGGATATAAAACAATTAATTAATTTGGAAATTGTATTCTATCAACTAATTTTCAAAATAATTAAAATCCAAAATATTTTAAAATAAAATAAAATGCAAACAAATATATAATTAAACAAATAGACTAAATAAAATAAATATTTAGTAACTAATATAATTTATATTTGTTTTTGCATAAAAGACAAAAAAAAAAAAAAAAAAAAAAAAAAAAAAAAAAAAAAAAAAAAAGGGAGAAGACAAAAGCTTTTATCAAAAAAATCCTACATTAAAGATTAAACTTCAAAACTTATGTTTATTTTAGAAAACTCAAAAGAAGGGATTATATGCTATTTTAATTCACACAAAATAATTAACAACATTATAGGAGTTGTAAATTGTTTACAACGGTAAGTTTCCACTCACTTTGTAACTCAAGTTATAAACAAATTTAAATTTATACACAACTAAGTTATTGGGTTATTATACACCATGTTATCCTGTAATTTGGTGATTGAGAATTGATTTTTAGACTATTTAACAATTTTCTATTAAGGTGAATTTGATTCATTCACCTTAAATCGAAAAAATCCTTAATTTTAATTTGAATAATTAATTAATAAAAAATCGAGTTGTTTAAGAAAAGCAACCAAATAAACATCATAATAGCTTTTAAGTGATCTTAATTAAGACGGAATAAAAGACAAAAGAAATCCATAAATACTTATACTTCCATTGAATCTTAGATTGACTGGAAGGAAAGATAGACTCACTAGACCGAAAGCTATTCCTGTATACCTTTCTCTTCAATTGGGCACATAATCCTCAACGAAAAGTACTCAACCCTTTTATGCTCGCTATTAAGTAACTTTCTATAAAAAATGATAGTTATAGAATTGTTAGCTTATTAGCTCCTACACTTACTGGCAAATGAAACTTTAAGATTTTCTTACTCACGTTAGAAGCCTGAACATGGAATCTTCTAGTTATCTTAGATCCCTCCAGAACCCAAAAAAGGAAAAGATGAAGAGATTGATCGATCCCTCTTCTTCTTATGTGCCCGTGTGGAAATAGCTTTCCACGACACTCTTCAATCTGTTTTTAGATATTCGCTTTTGAAATTTTTAGTCGACTCAGTTACATCGTCCCTCTTCCGAAAGGATGGTCGAGTTAGCTCTTTTGCCTTCAAAGTCAACCGAAACTCCTGCAGTTTCTAGACAGCAAATACCATTAACCCCAACAATAGGAAGAAAAAGAGTAGCAACTACTTACACAAAGTAACATTGGGGTTGATTGACTTTTCTTTCTATTGTTGCATAGGTGTAGTCTCACCTCTCGCTAACAGTGAAGCAGTAGAGTTCAGCTCACAATTGTCATTCCATTTTTTACGAGCCCCCAAAGAATGACAAATAAAAGACCTTGACTTCAAAAAGCATATGATTGACCGCTTCGCCCCTAAGCCAGCTCTCGCTTTCTTCCTCATAAGCAAATCTTAAATTCCAGGTCGATAAAATGAAGCCAGAACTTAAGGGCTTTGTTTGAGTGGTTTGCCAATCCATTCTTCTATATACAAAAGCGAGAATCCTCTCGTGCGCATGCCCACCTTTAAATTCGTTCTTCATCAGCACGTCTACTCTCACAAAACGGAAGTCGTCATCAAGCTTACCGAGATTTCACCTTTTGGGACCTTATCTTATCTTATTAAGGTGGATGGAAAGACCAAAGCCTTTGGCCTTTGGTTGAGCAGTGGGCTTAAGAGTAGAAAGGTTAATGTCAGGAAGGATAGTGTATATGTGAAGCCCACTAGAGATCATAGAGGTTTGCTGGGAGGTTCTTGTTTTCCTATAGAAAGATGAAGGAAAACGCTATTGCTTTGACTTAATCTTAAAGTGGACGAGAACGCGAGTTAACAGAATCCAGCTCAGAGATAAAGTTAAAAACACGACTGATAGAGTAAGAGCGAAAGCTCAAAGGAACCCCGTACAAAAAATCTCAAGATCCTCTCTAGCAGAGCCACTTGACCAGAGAGATGTTTCCACATTCTTAATTAAATCAATGCATTTGACCGAAAAATCTCTTTTTGTTTGGTCCACTTGCTCTTGTTGCATGCTCTTCCGTCTTCGGCTTGTCACAAAGATTATGCCTTTAAAAATGAACTACTGAGAGATCAAACTCCAATGTTAGGAAGTGTTTTCGATTAAAAAAAGAAAAAGTTCTCTTACCAAGGGCACAAGATCATATACAGGATCCAGCAGTATGGTAGGTACGAATTCATGGAATGATAGAACAAAACGGCTACTTGTAGCCTATTCGTGAACACGTGAAATAAGAGATTTCTTACCACCTTCTTCATTTTACAGTATTACATTATAAGATGTTTAAGTTAAAACCGCTAAACTAAGGGATAACATTTATAAATCAATCTAGAGAAATTTGATGAAGTCTAGTTCAATTTCAAAATTTTCTTAAAAGCACTAAGATTTGAATTTTTAAGATGACATGAGACTGTTCTATGCTTTTTTTTTTTTTTTTTTGTCTATTGGATCAAACGAAAAACGAAACAAAATATATCTGGTCAGATTTGTAGATGTCTAGAGGCTGAAGACCCTTGTTGACCGAGTCGCTACCGAAGATTCCAAACAAACCCGGTCCGTTGCCCTTAGGGCTTGTTTGTCTTTGAAAGTAGTTAAGTATTATTATTTATATATATTTAGTATCTAATTTAAATTATCTTTGAAAATCTAATATGTATATATAAAATATGATTCTATTATTATAACATGTTTTTTTATTCCATCGGAGTTCTCGTAAAGCCACGGGGAAGATAGAGAGAGAATGGAGTCAACCCTGCACTAAATTTGGGGGTCTTACGCGATCATCATCGCCGATACTTACTAATCTTTCCTAAAATTATCCAAATCACCTTAATCGGTTCATCCCTTCTCTCTCTACCTCACGGCCGCCCGTCCGTCCGTCCGTCGTCGTCCGATTATCCTAGGTATGTAATCGCATTCATACCTTACCGCGCTTCGACATCGACATCGTATTTTTTTCCCCTTTTTCCAAGAAATGAACTTCATCCCATTTCCTTATTAGGGTTTTTCTCTCTATGTCAATTGTCGCCGCGATTTAGGATTCTAATTTCATCTCTACGCATAAGTTCATAAAGGGAAGGACTTTGACTAATTTGTTGTTTGTTTGTTTGTTCTCTTTTATTATTATTGTGATACAGAACATTTGAGCAGGCTTTGTGATCCATACAGAATAAGCTTTTCTAGGGTTTCTTCTGTTGTTTAATTTGAATCTGGGGAAGGGGATCTATCAATTTTGTTGTTGGATTCTAATGAAAATTTCTGATAGTAGTTGAGTTTAAGAAGAGGATTATTCAAATGGACAGTACAAATTCTACAGACAAACCATCTATTGATCTTGAAACTGGTCAGACAAATAATGAGGAAGATAGGCCTTTGTTGTTTAGTCATAACAATATATTGAGAAATTTGTTTTGTAACGATGGAAATGTTAATTCAACAAGAGAAGAAAGGATTATTCAAGAACAACAATTGGTCCAAACAAACGAGAATGAGATAAGCAAAAGATCTTATAACAATAACAAGAAGAAGGCTTGTTGTAAACCACCTCGGCCTCCTAAAGGTCCTGAACTTGATGCATCTGATGTGAAGTTAATAAAGGAAATCTCACAACTTGCTATGAAGAAACGGGCAAGAGTTGAACGTATGAAAGCCTTGAGGAAGATGAAGGAAATCAAATCATCGTCGTATTTATCGTCTACGCCATCTAGGAGTAGCATTTCTGCGTTCATCATCACAATTCTCTTCTTTCTTATTGTTATATTTCAAGGTATTTTACTTATTTTGAGGACCCATTTGAAGCTGCATCTGAGTTTGAACATGCTTTAACCATATGAGCTTGTTTTTGTATTTGCAGGTTTGAATTCTAAAGTGGGATCTCATCATGTGATCTTTCAAGGCTCTCCAGAGCCATCAATGGCGGCTACTGACAGTTTGATATCAGTTCAGTTTTTCCATGACCCATCACGAAACATAGGCAATGGTCCCGATTCGAGTTCTCCATAGTGAGTTTTTAAATTTCTCTTGTACCATTTTTGTTTTTTGGTTTAACAATTTGTTGTTTGTGTTTGTGTTTGTGTTTGTGCAGCACTATGGAGCAGGCTTCTGGTTCAGATTCAGCATCTCCTGGATAGGAAGATATTTTTTTGTGCATTTTGAGGTTGACTTTTTTTGTTTTTTTGTATATATTCTGGTGGTGTCCAACATAGCCTTAATTAAACTACTATTAGTAGATACGATAATAATGGCTATGTTCTCATCTTTTCCATCTCTTTGTACTAAAATTCTTGTAGGGTTTCTTTGTTTATTAACACGGATTTTTATTTGTTTTTTTAATTATAGGAAATTAATAAGATTTTAAAACATTTGATCTCTTTAAGTCATATTAGTCATATTAACTTCTCTAATTGATTTGCTCAGATTTAAGGCACTTCAAATATTTTAGTTGTTAAATATGATTTTTTATTTGCATATGTTAATTTATTTATAAATAATTGTATTTAGAATGAAAAGTAAAATTGAGTTAGATGAAATTTATGTAGAAGACAATTTGGGTAGGTTTTATTTTTCGGAAAAAATTTATAAAAATATGAGTGGGTGAATAATAACACAAAAAAACAAAAAACTTATAAATGGATTATTAGATCTACTTTGTGTCATTTAATGTCAACCCAAATCGACCTAATTTCGACTGAAAAAAAACATAATCCTAACATGATATATTTTTTTTTTATTTCGGTCCAAAACCTTAGTAAAAAGTATTTATTTTTTTAAAATTAAATTTATTGATTTTTGGAACAAAATTAACATTTTAAGGTATTGGCTAGGGTAATTTAGACATTTTCCATTCAATGGCAGTTACCGTTTCTTAATCTAAGTACATCATGTTGCTCATTTGGGAAATTATACTACCTTCAAATCTCTATTGCAATGATTATAAAATAATTTAACACTTAAAAACAGATATATCAGATTTATGTGTTTATCTGGCCTCTAAGCTTTGTGTCTTCAAGATCAGATACCAAAAGAATATAATTAAGGTTTATACAAAAAAAAAAAAAAAAACAACAATAATAATAATGTCTACAAATATTAAGAAGTTTCGAACCATAAAACGAAATCATCAGGATCACCGGTTTTGAACAACACCCCCAATGCCGTTCTTTCTTTACCCCTGCAAGGATGGATAACCCGGATGAAAAATACATACATGATGTTTCGAAATGAAGATAGTAACATGATCAACACAGATGTAACTTTACTATTCTTAGCTCGAGTGGAAAGAATTCCCAAAACAAACAAAAAATTGAGCTAACCTTGCTTGCAATATTGTTTGAGAGCCAATCCAGTCCCTCATAGAGCCCTTCACCAGAAGTGGCACATGTGCTCTGAATATACCTGTAACAGTTTTATATATTGACCGTTAATTTTGTGTTTTCGAATGTTAATGTTGCGATTAAAATTATGGTTAGTTACCAATGACGCTGTCGGAGAGAATGAAGGCCAAGCTTATCGGTTATCTCAGCAGCATTCATAGCATTTGGAAGATCTTGTTTGTTAGCAAATACAAGCAATACAGCATCCCTCAACTCATCCTTCAATTCCATTTTCCAATTTTCAATTTCTGTGAGAATAATAATGTTACTTTACTACTAATCCACAAAATTATTTTCCTTTTACCTCATTCAACATTCTGTGCAGCTCGTCCCTTGCTTCACCCACACGATCGCGATCGTTACTGTCAACAACAAATATAAGCCCTTGCGTATTCTGAAAGTAGTGTCTCCATAATGGTCTGATCTGAAAACCATTGAGTTTGCAATCTTTATATTACTATCACAAGATATCCAATTTCTAGATCCAGATTCAGATCCAAAAAGTGTTTCCAAATGGGTATAGAAACAAATCGAGATACATAAACAATAAGTATTTTCAAACACGAACCTTATCCTGACCTCCAACATCCCAGACAGTAAAGCTAATATTCTTGTACTCAACAGTTTCCACATTGAACCCTAATTTGAGTCCAATTTACAAACAGCATAAGGACTCCAATTACAATCAAAAGCTAACAAAAAAGAGATGAAAAAGAGTACTCACCAATAGTAGGAATAGTGGTAACAATCTCACCCAGCTTGAGCTTGTAAAGAATGGTAGTCTTACCAGCAGCATCGAGACCTACCATCAAAATACGCATCTCTTTCTTTGCAAACAGACGACTGAAAAGCTTGGTAAAAGATAACCCCATCTCTACACTGCAAGAAATCAATACATTTGATCAAAGATCTCTTATTTTCTCATATCCTTTACTAGGGTTTTGATCCTTTATCATATCAGATACAGCAAACACAGGGAAACATTTCAATTTCGCATCAAAATCCAAACTTTACAAAGGTTTAATCGGATAAATGATAGAAAGCAAAGATCTGAGTTTATTAGATCTGAGTGAAAAAACAAAGAGATCATTTACCAGTGAAATGGATCGATAATATATATATCTAGTTGGATCCAATTCAAAACATGGAAGCGATTTGCATATACATGTGAATATATTATTAAATAGAGATTGAAAGAGTTTCTTCAATACCTGGTGTGAGAGAATGCAAACTAAGGAAGGTGTGAAAAACTGAACTATTCGTCAGGAGATAAGAATGCGAATTATATATATATATATATAGCGTTCAAACTCCGCTGAGAGATTGCGTCGTCAGATCGCGCGTTCGATTCCTAGTTCAAGCATAAAATTGCTCATTTCTTTTTCAATTTATGATTTGTTTATCACTATATATATAAAAATTTAATAATGCATAACTCTAAGTAGAGATAATAATAGGTACGACACCGTGGGGAAATTGGAGTAAATGACCCTTAAGATAGGGTCATTTGCGTCCGTGGTCACTGATAATTAAATTTGATCTGGTGACCACTTTATTTTTTTTGGACAAAATTACCTTTTTCGCGTAACGCGAAGAGAGTTCGCGTTTCGCGAAGTGAAACAGTATTGATATATACTCAAGTTTTTTCATTTTCTTCATTTCGTTTCTCTCTCTTCTCTTTCTTCTCTCTCTATTCTTGTTCGTCGGCGAAAACTTTGGCGACGGCGACTACGATTATGCCCCATGAATCTACAAAGATAAGAAGACCTTAACCTGAATCAATGTTTATAATACAGATTTGTGTTCTTATTTCCATACCTTCATTTCAAACCTTAACTCTAACCCAAATCGATTTATGTTCATGTTTCCAGCATCTCCATCTGAAAACCCTAAATCAATTAAATCTGTTCATATTGGTTCATATTTGTTCATACTGGTTCATATTGATTCATATTGGTTCATTTTTTTGTTCATCTTATTGTTCTTATGTCGATGATGATATTTGCAGATCATATGGGTTCTGTTTCGCGAAGGGCTTCTCGTTTCACGAATAACTTCTCGTTACGCGAAGGGCTTCTCGTTTCACGAAGGGTTTCTCGTTACGCGAAGTGCTTCTCGTTTCGCGAAAGGCTTCGTGTTTCGTCATATGGGTCTGGATTCAGTGAAGAAGTATTTACAGCAAGACGGAAACCGGCTAAGTGTCGACGTTATAGATGAAGGATTTTCTCAATAGTCAATACAATTGAGTTGTTTTCATTTAGGTGTTCTATAATTATATGTTAAAGGGTTTATTTATAGAATTGCATTTTGAAAGGGGGGGAGACATAGAGAAATTGAGATTGGACTTGGATAAACTTCCATTCATATTAAGGGACTTTAATCCAATTTGCATTATTAAACCTAATCCTAATGGACATTAAAATAAGCTTCATTTCCTCAAATTCTCTAATTAAAATGAAGCTTCATTTCTTTTGTCTGTTTTATTTTTTTAATGAGATATATATAAAGTTTTTCTAATTATTAATGTAATATTGTACTTTCATCCTGTCACCTAAAGAAATCAAATGATAAACATATTTTTGTTATTTATAATTTGGGATAGAAATTTAAGACAAAACTCACCAAAATGTAATGTTTTTATCATTCATACTCACCAAGAAGTTTCAAACTAGACTAGAGAGTTATCATATATAAAGCTATAAAAAAACAAAAAATGGAGGACCAGTCTAGTTATTATTTGAACAAATAAGATATATCTTTTCTTTGGATATTAGTGGTAGTCTATTATGGAAATGAAGAATTGTTCTCATTCACCTAATCATTCACCTAATATTTTCTTTGTCCTCATCAATTTGTTCTAGTTGTTCATATTGTCAATTTGTTCTAGTTGTTCATATTGCGCACCACCACGCCCATTATTATGATTGTCTGATTTTCTTTGTCCTCGTCGACGACATTCATGTTCATACAATCCCTCCACTTCATCATCCGGTTCATCACGATCCTTTGGCTTCTCATAAGATCGCTCACGAGATTTCTCCCTATCACCCTCTCTATCTCTTCCCTTTTCACGGGATTTTTCCCTACACATGATGTGGTGAACATCAGAATCATTCATATCAAAATGCACAAACTGAAATTCAGATTAAAAAAACACTAACTGTGTTTGGGAGAGGTACAATTCCAATTCTTTTGTTTGTTTAACAATTTAAAACTAAGAATTCAAATGAAAGCACCAAGGGTGTATGTAGTATTATCGGTCTGCATGACGATCAGCCCTTTAGTATTCGTAGTGCCTATTCGTAGTGCTTATGTAGTATGCCCTTCGCGAAACGAGAAGCCCTTCGCGTAACGAGAAGCACTTCGCGAAACGAGAAGCCCTTCGCGTAACGAGAAGCCCTTCACGTAACGAGAAGCACTTCGCGAAACAGAACCCATATGAACAATAAGATGAACAAAAAAATGAACCAATGTGAATCAATATGAACCAATATGAACAAATATGAACCAATATGAACCAATATAAACCAATATGAACATATTTAATTGATTTAGAGTTAGAGTTTGATTAAGAACAACATAAATCGTTTGAAATGAAGATAATAGACAATAAAAACATAAATTGATTTAGGGTTTTCAGATGGAGATACTGGAAACATGAACATAAATCGATTTGGGTTAGGGTTAGGGTTTGAAATGAAAATATGGAAATAAGAACATAAATCTGTATTATAAACATCGATTCAGGTTAAGGTTTTCTTATCTTTGTAATTTAATGGGGAATAGTCGTAGTCGCCGTCGCCGAAGTTTTCGCCGCCGCCGACGAACAAGAACAGAGAAAGAAGAGAGAAGAAAGAGAAGAGAGAGAAACAAAATGAAGGAAATGGAAATTTTAAGTATTTATATTAACCTAATTCACTTCGCGTTTCGCGAAGTCCCTTCCCGTTACGCGAAAAGGGTAATTTCGTCTAAAAAAAATAAAGTGGTCACCAGATCAATTTTAATTATATGGTGACCACGGAGGTAAATGCCCCCATCTTTAGGGTCATTTCGTCCAATTTTCCCACCGTGGATACTCGATGGTTGAGGTCGAATATTTTAAATTGGGGTCGAGATGGGAAAGATTAGGAAGTTACTCAATCGAGTTCGGAGATGGGAAATATATATAATAGGATAGGAGGTTACCCAATTGGGTTCGGGTCGAGAAGTAAAATAAAAATCAAGTTCATGAATGAATATTTTACTACTCGACGAGTTAAGTACACGTTATCATCCCAAACTTTTATCATGAATTTCACTTGATTTGTTTTATCGTGGCAACTGACTTGAAATCTAAGATGCAGCGACAAAATGCTATAATATAAAATTATTACATATATAATAAAATTTAAAATGTTAAATTTAAAAGTTATAATATGACTTAATATTTTGAAACCAACATAAATTGGTAACATTACATCTATATAATTTTAGTTTTTATTATATAACTTTACAATAATATCTTTTTCTCAGAGTAAATTTATTAATGTGTGGGTTTACTTGTTTACAAAATTTAAAACGATTAAATTTAAAAATTAAGATAAAATTTTAAACTATATTTATTTGATATATATTATTATTATTTTAAAAGATGGAATATTTAAAAACAATTATTTTTAAAAATTATTTATATATTAATTTGTGCTATAAAATATAAATTAATAATTAAATTGAGACAATTGACTTATAATATTCTTTTTATAATTTTCTTTATAGTTCTCTTTTCAAAATATAATTATTTAAAAACATGATTATGTTAACATTAATATTGTTAAAATTTATTTTAATAAGAATAGGTTGATTAGGATAACTATTAGTAATTTAATAATTTTTATATATTTTGGAAAACGTTAAAAATATTTCATTAAAATCTCAAAAGTGGGAGGGTCAAGGATCAAAACTAGACAAACCTTAGCTATGATTTAAGGATGACAATTAAACGACCCTAAAAAAATGATTAGTAGCAATCAAACATACAAACAAAGATTACAAACAAAGATTATAAACTGTATCAAATTCTAATTATCCCAATCAGGATTTTTATTTTCATACCAACCTGTTGTATCAATATATTATTTTTCTCTTCCCCTAGTCCTTTCTCTTCCTCTTCCTCTTGCAATGAAAGGGGGATGAACTGAAAGTTTGATGAATACTGCATATTCTCATTTTGATTTCTTTCTTTATATGAACCCGTTCTGATTTGATAGAAATAATTATTTTCCAGAATTTTCAGGCACTTCACCTTATTGTTCTCCACTTGAATTTCTAGATCAGTCTCAAGATTCTTGTATTTGTTTCCTTCGGCTTCATCTATGAATCCTCTATAACAACCTTGATAACATCTACTTCAACTTGATTATTCTGAATATCCTCCTCTATGGTTTTCTGTATTACAGCTTGACTTGTTTGAGAATCAACCTACTTTATCTTCTTCATTCTCTGTTTCATTGCTACCTTTATTCTCTTCTTCAATAAAAACCCTCTTAATATATTTTCTTCATTTTCAGAGTCTTCATTGATTTCTACTTCTTTCTCCACATTTTGCTCTTTGCTTTTAGACTCTCCTGTTTCTTTTTCCTGATTTTTTGTTTCTTGGTCTTTCAGTATTTTCTACTCATCTTCCATAGCTTGAGCATATTTCGTGCTGGCATGCTGGAAAGTATTGCAGAATGCACACCTGTCCGGTCTCCATTAAGTGATTCCCATGACATTAGATTTTCTTTTTCTGTCGACCACGGTCATATTATTCGGCAATGTGATATGAGGATTCACCTCTATGCTAATTCTAGCAAATGATAATGTTCTCCTCCTTATGTTATTGGGTCTATGTATAATAGTTTTCTCAATAACCCTACAAAATGACTAATGACTTATGCTTTGTACATGTGTGCAGGGATATTCCAAAGTTTGAACCATATTTGTGTTGTCTCCTTAGGTTTACTTAACATGTTCAAATCTTCGGACCATCTTTTCAACTTCATACAGTTGGATCAAATATATGTATGCCCATTATTCAGAATGTCATCCAAATTCGACCCATTTTTGAATTGAAGAAAGTAGAGATCATGAATATTTGCAAAGATCTTCTCCATCCCATTTTCCTTCCACTGTTTCATTAAAGTTTCTTTAGTGATTGAGAATGTACTCTATTTTTTCTAATATAATTCTCCACCACCACATTTTCTCATTCTTTTATGCAATTTTCTTCTACTTCATTGGGAAGTGTAAATTCAAAAGGAAAATTAAGTATTTCCACTTTTGTTTTAACATCCTCCAAGAAGATTTTCCCTTTGTAGGCATGGTCTTCAACTTTCTTTCCTGCATTTTTATTCCATACCTCATTTACTTTCCAGGTATAGTTGCTCCTGATAGTATAAGTCTTCGATTTAGGGGTCTTCATCAACTCCCTCATTATAGCCACTGGACAGTTTACTATCTATTTATATTCTTCATTCTTCAGCAAATTCTAGTCCTAAAGATAATGAATATTGAGTTGAATTGTTATATCCTGGACTTTCTCTTTATTAAGAATAATCTCTCATTTTTTAGAATGCATCAAAAGCTTGGTGATTTGGTTTTTGAGGCCAAACAAATTGGTTTTTTCATTGTAACTAACCTTCCAGACTCCTTCATTCTTTCCTTGCTTTCCTACATTAATTTCTTCAGAAGTCTTCTTCCCTTGTTTTCCTACATTATCTTTTTTAGAATTTTCCACAACATTTGATTTTCCTTTACTTTTGTCATGTTTTTCTTGAATGACTTCTTCAACAATCTCCTTGAGACATTCCATAACAAACTCTTTGACTTCCTTAGCTTTATTACTCTTCTTTTTCTCCATTGTTGAAGAAGAGAACAAATAATAAAATAGAATAAATACAGAAATAGGACAATTCAGAAACGCTAAAGATTTAGCGACAAAACCGTTTCAAAAGGCAACCTCCGAGAACACCAAAAATTAGAGAACACACCGACGTCGCAATCAGGAAATAAGCATCCAGAAAAAGCTACCAACGAAATTCTGAGAGATTTAGGGTTATCGACACTTACTTTGTGAATCGTGTCGTTAGTGACGATCGTGCAGTTCGTGTCGATCGTGTCGTCAATTGTGTTGTGTCAACCGTGCTAATCGTGTCGTCGATTATGATGTGTCAACCGTGCCGATCGTATCTCCAAAAATTTTCTCTCTCTCGGATTTGAAATTTGTAGAACTTTATATATAATATACATATAAGATTATTTTATATTTTTTAGAGTAAAATAAAATATGAAAATGTAAACTCTCAAAACATTGAAGAAACCTTAAACTATATTCACTTCTCTATTAAAGAATTAGTAAATTGTTTGATTTTTACTTAAAACACATCAGATTAGATTTAAGTGAGTTATATTTTAAAATTAAAATGTAATTTTGGAGATATAAAAATAAAATAAAATATATCACTCACCAAATTAAAATGTAGTTTTGGAGATATCAAAATAAAATAAAATAAAATATATCATTCACCAGATTACTTGATGTTAGAGAATTGTTGGCTTAAGATATAATTATAATTTATTTGATAAACATAACATAAAATAAAAAAGCTATTAAATACAATTATAAAATTAGTCAAAATTCTTTCTCTTTACTTGAAACTGCTAGATGTGAAAGTCTTGGTAAAGAAATAATAGTAAAACAAAAATGGTTTATATAAATTGTATTTTTTTAAATTAACATAATTAATAAATTTAACATGGTTGCTTGGTACTGATTTTTTTTTACTTGAGAGAATGGGAAAATGAATAGTTTCATTGATTTGATTACTAAATACAAATCATACATTTTTTTTTAAAATTGGGAGGAATAAAAATGTCCTATACTAATTAAATTGTATTTACTTTTAAACAAATTAACATAAATAATAAATTTGACATTGTGGAATTAAAATTTTCAATCAACATCTTTTATCACTTACTCTTAATTTTTCACTAATAATATATAAAACAATTTAGAAACATTCATGAAAACAATTAATATATTCGATATTGTGGGAACAAAATTTTCAATTAACATAGGGATAAACTCTGAAGTTTTTCACTAATAATATATAAAAACAATTTAGAAACATTAATAAAAACAATTAATATATAATAAACCAGTATTTTTAAGTCTTATTTGAGGTAATACATATAATTTTGTTATTATATAATTCAAATTAATCAAATTTTGTTTTAAATTTAAAATATAAAGTCTTATTAGTTTAATGATTGTACTTGTTTTTTGTTTTTTTTTGTTTTTTTAAGTTCGAAACATATAGTATTTTTAATTTTACTTTTAACCGTTTTAAGTTTATGGGTGACTAAACTTACGACCCGACTCAAATACCCATTCACTCTCACATATATACCAAAATTAATCACAAATCTCGACCCGACAATTCTGACACATTGAAATTAAACATTATTATATATATATATATATATATATAATTATTTTTTATTTATAACATTTTTAATATTAAAATACAAATAATATTTTACCTATATCACTTTTTCACTAAAAACTCATTATTATAAATTATATATATATATATATATATATATATATATATATATATATAACTTTATAAAGTTAACTCGATTCTAATAATAATAATATCCCAACTAAAATTATTTAAAAATTAAAAATAAGTATTTCAGTAAGATGCTAGATAGTTAACTTTATAAATTAAAAAATAATTAATAATTCTTTTATTTTATTTTGTTTATTATTAAGATCATTCGTATTATTTTATTTAATAATATATATTAAATTTGACTTAATGTAGTAAAATCTAAATTAACGCAATAAGTAGTTCGAGTTGCAAAATTGGTTTCATTCCATTTAAATTTTTTTAACATGAAACAAATATCATAAAAATAAAAAATAAAAAAACCCAAATCTTAGGCCCTACTTCTTTAATATTATATTAATCTCCTTCATAAAATAAAGTTAAGATTGCAGGGACTTTTTATATAAAGAAAGAAAATTAAGATTTACACTTTACAAAGAAATAAAAAAAAAAAATCCAATTTCAAATGAGACATTAAACAAGATCTGAATCCTTTTGTGGAAATATTTGATTATAAGAAAAAAAAAAAAAAAAAAGGTTCACGTCGTGAATTTTCTATATAAAAGTCCCTCAATTTCTCAATGAAAGTATATAAATCATATGTAACAAATTGGACTATTTTACTAAGCTATAGAAATAATGTCCTTTCATTCTCTTCTAGCTTTCTCTTCTTTAGTCATAATCTCTTCTCTATTCCTTCCCATTCTTGTTCATTCAGATTGCGGAAGAAATCCAGTTATTTTCAACTTTGGCGATTCCAATTCCGATACCGGTGGATTTGCTGCTGCTCATGGCCTCATCTTTGGGTTCCCTCTAGGCCGTAATTTCTTCAATGGTGTAACCTATAGGTTATGCGATGGACGCCTTCTTATCGATTTCCTTTGTGAGTTTTCCATATATTACTACATTTTTAATGGAAAATATCATCATTTTATTTAGGTGTATAATATGAAAGAAAGAGTAGTAATATATGCTTTATAAATTGATTTTTATTTATGCAATTTTTTATGTTTTCATGTAATTAATTGCTAGATCAGTAAGGTAATCAATTTAAGGGTATGTAAGGATATCTTCACATATTTGGAAATACTCATATGCGAAACTGGATCTGAATTTTAACCATACAAAAATAATAAATTATTTATTTAAAAATAAATAAATACTATAACTAAAATATTAGTTTAAATGAGATATATTTAAAAACATGATATTTAAAAATTGGTATAAAGAAATGTTCTTGTTTGTTATTTTTTCCATTGAATTCCAGTCTATATATGTAATTAGGGAAACAAATATAATGAAGGGTATGCAATATATCTTCAATAAACTCAACTTATTGAACAATGAAGTAACATAGCCTTATTCTTTTAGGTGAAAGCCTAAAGACACCTTATTTGGCACCATATCTGGAAACAGTAAGGGATAATAATGTAGCAAATGGTGCTAATTTTGCTGTAAGTGGTTCAGCCACTCTTCCAAGTTCTAACCTTTTCAACTTGGCTGTTCAAGCTTTTCAGTTTATTCGTTTTCAAAATCGCTCCATTGCCTCCAATACACGAGGTGATTTTATTTGATTTAATAATTGCTTGAACGTAATTTCATTTCTCTCGTTGTTATAAAATTCGAGTTCTTTATATTTTTCAAGGCATCCCATATTCGCTATCGGTCAAAGACTTCAATAATGCACTTTATACATTCGACATCGGACAGAACGATCTGGCTGGCTCGTTTAGTTATCTTTCGTATACACAAGTTATTCAAAAGATCCCGTCTTTCATAGATGAGATCAAAAATACTTTATGGGTTAGTTAGTAAATTATTTCAATTGCAGTAATTGAATTTTGTTGTAATTAATAATCATGAATTGCAGATGATATATTCACATGGTGGAAGGAACTTCTGGATTCACAATACTGGCCCATTGGGGTGTTTACCCGAACAGTTAGTATCAAACCGGGCAAATTCAAGGGATTATGACAAGTTTGGATGTTTATCGCCCCATAATAAAGCAGCGAATGTTTTCAATAATCAATTAAATGATCTATGCAAACAACTTAGATCGCAAATGAAGGATGCCAAAATTGTGTATGTTGATATATACACTATTAAGTATGACCTTATTGCAAGTTCTTCTATTTACGGTGAGTTTGATTTTTTTTTAACATAAAGTCTATTTTCTTTTCTCAATGAATTTGTTACGTTTTATAGGATTCGAGAAACCACTTATGGCATGTTGTGGAAATGGTGGCCCTCCTTACAACTTCAATCCAAACAAGCGGTGTGGCTCTACTTCCGGTTATGATGTTTGTAAAATGGGGTCGAAGTTTGTGAGCTGGGATGGAACACACCATACTGAATTCGCGAATTCGATAGTTGCAAACAAAGTATTGTCGGGAAATTACTCTACACCTAATTTGAAGATTGATTTCTTTTGTAAGTAGGAAAATATATGAATAAGGTTGTATTTCTTTTTGTAATTGGACACTGGAGGTATCTTAATCCTCTTGTTTGCTGTCATCTGATTCTTATCGCGGCCTTTTCCTGTCGCCCAGGAATGACCCATGGAATAAGTTTGGGTGGTTTTTAAAAAGTTAGGAAAAAATTCTAAATAAAACTAATAGATAAAGGTAATTTATCATTTTTTTAATAATTAAATAAATAAACATAAAAGTATATTAAAAACTTTTAAAAATTTAGCGGGTGTAGTTAAATTTGAACCGTAAAAAAGCATGGAAGCCCTACATAGACCCCTTGCTGCTGGTGGTAATTCTTTATGATGGTAAAGAATTTTTCTACATTCTCCTCCATTGGAGACAGAGCTGGTCCCGAGTTTTTGTCTGCCCCAGTCCCGATAAAAAAAATCTATATATTTTTGTTGCCTTAAGTCTAGTTTAAAATTTTGATAAAAAAAATTACTTTTGATGAGATTTGAACACATAACCATATAAAAATTATATATTTTTATCCTTAACCACTAAACTACATCCTTTTATGTTTAAAATTATAATAAATTTAACTAAATACCTTAATATTTTTAATAAATGGGTTGTTCTAAGGAGTGGGCTACCTAGCCCGAGGGCTTGCCGAGCTTACCCCAAGGCCGGCCCTAATTGGAGATGGATGATCATCGTCTTCAACCCTTTTCAGATTCTCCATTTTCACATTATCCATAATGGTTCTTAATATAATATATAACTTGACATAATTGTGAAATGACGAAATTAACCTTGGTCAAAATTTTGGAATTTGTAAGGATGATCAAGTCAAACTAGTTGTAGTAAGGAAATGACGTTGTTTAAAACATGTTGTCTGTTGTGTTGTCACTTTGATGATGCGATAACAATTGACAACGTCCTTATTTTGAAAAAAATACTTTTTCAACGTAACCATTTTACCTAAGGCAGATGTTTTTTTTTTTTGGAATAACCTAACCAAAAAATAAGTTATTTACAAATAATCCATAACCCAACAAGCAATACACATGTAATTTGAATGCAGATTTTTTTTTTATCATAACATTCAATTAATTAAAAAATATTATTTTTTTATTATATATTAATAAACTTTTAAGTCTTTAACACAAAAAAAAAAAACACTTTCTTAAAAATAAAAAATAAAATAAAAAAAACCTTAAATTTATGCAAATGACCATAATAAGAGCAAGTTTGGATATAAATGGTATAAAGTTCAAACCCATATATAAAATTTAGAAGGTCAAGCACAACTCATACAAACAGAGAAGGATTCATGTAGGAAACCCACAAAAAAAAAAAAAAAGTTATTTTTTACGTAACATTATTCCTAATTTTTTTTTTTTAAATTTCATTATAATTAACGGTTTATTTATCTAATTATTAAAAAATAGTAAAACTTACATTTATTAACTCGTTTTATCTAAAATTTTCTCGATATTCTTTTAGTCTACTATATTTTTTTTTTCAAATACTCCCATCACCGTTTATGCAGACAACTGTCTTTCAAAGCTTAAATCCAAGTTTGAGTCTACGTTTTTATGCTTGAGTCATTTATTTATGACAAGACTAAATGACCCTTTTATTAAGCTAAGAAGAGTAATGCATGGAAACAATGGACAAGAAAGAGGAAACTATAATAATAGAGGTATATATACCACCAAGAGAATAAAATACAAGGTTTAGTGTTTCAAACTGCTGAAGATTGAAGACTAGATAATATGATTTGGTTCATGTTATAATCTAACCACAATAAATGATAATAAAAGTGAAAAGAAAAAGGAACACCAAGAATTACGTGAAAAACCCTTTACGGGTGAAAAATTACGGGCAGAAGATAATGTTTCATAAAACTGATAAGAGAAAAGACGGTTGTATTCTATATGTGTTGTCAAATCCTAAAATACAATGTATATATATGGTATATAAGTTAAAGGGGTCGAACCCATTAAGTCTACAGGTCCATACTATGCGGGCAAAGCCCGCTGACCCAACAAAAATTCAGGCCACAAACTCTAACAATCTCCACATTGACACGAATTTCAATCTTTGATAGCAAAACCACAAAATCAAACATATTCCATCAAAATCCCTAAGGGCATAACTCAGCAATGAAGACCAACCAAGTTCAAGCAATGCTTAAATTTGATAATACCCCACTAAGGTAGTCCAGTGGTAAGAATTTGACTTAAAAGACTAAAAGGTCACGAGTTCGATTATAGCTGGAAGCGTTTTGAGTTTAAGCGGTGAATCATGGTTGTGGGGTGTCATGCTAGTTCTCCTTTAATTTCAAAAAAAATGTTCAAACTTGGTAATAGAAAGTGACTCAGTCATCATATCAACAGGATTATTGTGTGTACTCACCTTGCTCACAACAACATCACCACGGACAACAACATCACGTACAAAATGATACCGTACATCAATGTGCTTAGTTCTATCATGAAACACCTGATCCTTCGACAAAAAAATAGCACTCTGACTATCACAAAAGATTGTAGAAATCTTCAAATTTTCACCAAGTTCGTCAAACAAGCCTTTTCCAAATTGCTATCCAAATTGCTTCTTTGCAAACCTTTTTAATCGCCATGTACTATGTCTCTGTAGACAAAACAGTTGTACCCTGCAGCATAGCCTTCCAGCTAATAACTCAACCACCAACAAAAAAAAATATAACCAGACAACGATCTTCTCTTATCAGGATCTCCAGCGTAATCTGAATCAACGTAACCGACAACTTTATCTCTACTCTTCCCAAACTGTAAGCAAACATCAGTCGAACCACATAAGTATCTGAAAATTCACTGAACTACTTTCCAATGTTCCTTACAAGGGTTTGCCATATATCTACTAGCAACACTAATCGCATATTTAGAACAACTATAAACTTTAAAAAACTCAAGAACCAAGTTACTAAACTTTAAGAAAATTCATTTCTCAATTAGTCCATAACTAATTAACATAAGCCTATACGTTTATTTGTAAAAATATATTAGCCAATTGAAGAGTCCATATATTAGCCAATAGGCCAATTAAAGTTAAATGTTTATCATAACATTATGTTTTAATTTTCTAATTAGGTATTAAATATTAATTAAATAATTAATATTTAATTATATTTGGATTAAATTCACCGTTAATTCACGTTTGAATTTATGTGAATTTTATTTGATTTTATTTATTTACAATCTTATTTTCATTTATTAATAGAATGGACTTAATTCCAACATAAAGTTCATTAGTCCCTAATTTAATGCATGAGTTTTGGGATTGTGATCATTTCCCTTTTTCAACTTCTGAGAATGGTCCAAAAAATACACGATCGTTCTCCTTGGACGGGGTCGCTCTCAAGCGTTGGGAGTTTGTTTACTGCATCTGAGAGTTGTTAACTCTTTTGCCCTTGGGTGGTTGCCTTGACCCCATAGGACTGGGTGCTGATCTGATGCGATTGAGTCCATCCAAGGTCTTGAGCCTTTTGGGGTCTAGATGCCCTTTTATGCTTGACCCTGTTTGTTATGCATTACATATTTTTTTTTTCTACAAAACAAAAACAATCCACCAAATTAATTAATAGATAAAATTATCATTATAAGTCAATTTAATATAATGAATTATTTATTTGTACCATTTTTATTTTATTTAAATTATTTCAGAATTTAATTATAAAATTTATGATGTAAAACGTGAGTATTTTTAAGAAGTTAGAGACATATGAATGAGAACAATTAATTTATAATAAAAACCATTTATTAAATGAATTAATACTATTTTTTTAATGTTCTGAGTGGAAATAAATAATAACATTTGTATCACATTATCAACTAAAATGTCAAATTAATTTTACTTTATTTTTTTAATATTTTAAATACTAAATATAAATAATACTTTTGATATATAACTTAAATAATTCATTACATAAAAACAAACATTAACAAGTATTTAGACAAATTTTAACTTAAGTATTAGTTATTACAATTTTCGAGATAATTTGTACTAGAGTTTTAAGTTAAATGGTTGATTTAATCTCCACCAAAATCCAAATATTAATTGATAGGAAAAAAAACCGGGGAATTTGATCAAATGACCCTCAAAGGAGGGTCATTCTCATATTTAACCTCAAAAATATCCATTTTTATTTTTAACCTTTTTTATAATTTTTTTTCCTTTTTACCCTTACTAACCTTTTTTTTTTCTTTTTCTTCTTCCTTTTCCTTTTCCTTTTCCCTTTCCTTTTCCCCCATTTCTCCTTCCCGTTTTCTCCCCTCTCTTCCCCCGGCGACATTGCTCCAGCCCCAGCCCTTCCCCCAGCCACAGCCGCCGTCCCCCTCTCTTCCCAGCGACCTTGCTCCAGCCCCAGCCGCCGTTGCTCCGTCGAGCCCAAAGGACCGGCTGTAAGAACCCTGCTTTCAATAGGAAACCTGCCTTAACAATCGAAATGAATAGGTAAATTTCTCAATACTACTGCTTCCAATATGTGTTATACAAGAATCTAAACCCTAGAACATTATTTTGCAAATATTGAATTCATTTGGAAGTAATGTATAGCCTAATTTCCCATCTGTATGTGTATCAAATTTAGATGCAAATACACCGTTATTTTGGTTAGAAGAATACTTATATGGACTTATTTGAAAACACTTTTGGATCTACTTTGTGGTTGAAATGATGTCAAAATGTACGCAATTGAGTGGGTCGTGGGTCGTGGGGCGTGGGGTGGTGCGTGGGGCGTGGGCTTGGGCTTGGGCTTGGGCGTGGGCGTGGGCGTGGGCGTGGGCGTGGGCGAGGGCGAGGGCGTGGGCTTGGGCGTGGGCGTGGGCGTGGGCGTGGGCGTGGGCGTGGGCATGGACGTGGACGTGGACGTGGACGTGGACGTGGGCTTGGGCTTGGGCTTGGGCTTGGGCTTGGGCGTGGGCTTGGGCGTGGAGCGTGGGCTTTGGCGTACCACGCAATATGTACAATTAATTTAATAAGTTTATTAATAAGCGGGGATAGCTTAGTTGGGACTTGGGAGAGAGTAAATTTCTTTGCCTTTTACTTTATAATTAATGAAACAGCCAAGCAGAACTTACAAAATTGGAATTGAAAATAGGAAAAATACTTAAAATTCTAATATGAGCTAAGAAGGTAATCTTAATCTAGGATGAACCTTGCTAAATCTATATTCTTGTTTTTGTGCTTGCATTAATCGACTATAACAACTTTTATTATACATATCTATGTAACAGCAGCACAGGTACAAAGTCTTCTGGTTTTTGGCAAAAAGAAAGAGACATTACAGTGTGCAATTGAGGGTCAGTTATGGAGATTTGTTGTTGTACTTGCAGCACAAAATGGAGCTTTATGAAGTAGAAATTTGAACAAATTACTAGTTGTTGTGTAATATATCTGTTGTACTATTTGCTGCACTTGAGAAAAGCCTCCAGTGTGTAATGGAAGGGTGAGATTATAAGTAAGTCAGGTTCTTATTTTCTCAGTTGTCTCTTTCTCTCAACAATTTGTAAATTGAATTCACTGATGGGATTGTGCAAATCATGTATACATACATTCTTATTCTTGAAAAGGAATCTCAATTCTTTCGTTTATATCTTATAAATCTTGTATTTTTTTGTATATATATAAAGATTGTTTACTTAGCAGTTATTGAGAGCACAAACCAACAAATACGTTGATTTTTTGCCCTAAGGAAAACAACAAGTGCGTAACATAAACAAAATTCATCATTAACCAAAACATAGACAGAAGAAATAAGTTTGAAACTTAGAAACTAATTATTCATCCTCTCAATATTGATGTTAAAAACTTCAAAACTAGAGACATTTCACCTTGTCCCTAAAGCTCTTTTGCCAATAAAGAACGCTAAAACCAAGAATCAAATTTATCAAATGGCTTGTTTAATAACTTTCTATTTGAATGACTTTGAGAAGATTATAATGTAATTTTTATAAGTCACACAAACACCATTCATTTCTATTTATACTAATTCAACATCTATGAAAAATCAATCAAAAAAATAAATGACTACACAATAAATAATGAAATTGAATTAATTATTTGTTGTATTAAGCATCTAAAGGTGCAATCCAGTGCCTTCCATTGACAAAACTCTTGGCCAGAAATGGATGAGCCAATTCATAGTCCAATTCTCTAGCCCAAGACACTCCACGGACCGCTTTCGCCCCAGACTCATAACACTTGTACACCCTGAAAAAGGCAATCTTATATAGAAAATTCAACAATTAATATAATATGCATCAAAAGTACATGACTTTTTAAGATTTGTATATTAAAGATGCATACTTGTTCTTGTTACTGATGTGGTCCCAATCATCTCAACCACCATGAGCCACAATATTATCGAAATAAGTATGAGCGTAAACAATTCTAGAGTATTGGCCCAAGAAAAATTGCACACACAACCCTTTTAAAAGAATAATTCACACATATCAAAATCATTTCAATGTTTATATATATCATCACTCTGTTTAAAATTTCCAATAGAAAAAAAAACTTTTACAGTGAAGGTAGATCAAACACTTGACCTTTAGATCTTCAGTTTAACACTTCTCCAACTAAGCTATCACCACTTATTAATAAACTTATTAAATTAATTGTACATATTGCGTGGTGCGCCCAAGCCCACGCCCCACCCCCAAGCCCCACGCCCAAGCCCCACGCCTCACGCTCAACCCTCACGCCCCAAGCCCCACGATTCAGGCTCAAGATCCACGCTCAACCCCCCACAATCCACGCTCAACTCCCCACGCCCCACGCCCAAGACCCACGATCCACGATCCACGATCCACGCCTAAACTAAGCATTTCACCCTAACTAAAGACATAATCCAAGTAAACTCACAATGCAGCTAAAATATATTTGTAACCTATTCAAAGAACTAAAACTATTCCCTGTTGAAAAGAAATATAGCACATAATTATAACATATATTGATTCACTTTACCCGTAAAGACATTCTAGTTAATCCTTGCAACTCTATTTTATTATTGAAGTTAATCATCCAACTGTCTCTACCGTATCCAAGGTTTCACACAAACACGATTCAAGCACAAAAAATAACTCACATTCCTGACTACTCTAAGATTCAATCTCCGAAAGCAATAATAATCAACACAAAGGAGAGAACGATCAGATATTCAAAGACATTGAAAGGTCTTTGAAAGAGATACTTGTTTGTGATTCCAGGGAGCAACGACGGCTGGGTCTGGGGCTGGAGCAAGGTCGTCGGGGAAGAGAGGGGGAAGGCGGCTGGGGCTGTGGGAAGAGAGCACGGTCGCCGGCGTCCGTCGCGGTGGAAAGGAAAACGGCAAGGAGAGGGGAGAAAGGGAAAGGAAAAAGAAAAAGAAAAGGAAACAAAAAAAGTTAGTGAAGGTAAAAAAGGAAAAAATTATTAAAAAAAAAGGTTAAAATAAAAATGGTTTTTTTTTAGGTAAAAAATGAGAATGACCCTTAGGATCATCGGAACAAATTTTTCAAAAAAACCAGCTCTATCTAAACCCGTGTATTAAACAAATAAAGAAAAGTTAAAATTAGATACCCTTTAAGAAAGAAGAAAGTTAAGATCTGCACTTTAAAGAAAATGAAAAAATCATTTCCAAATAATCCATTCGATGAGATCTGAATCCTTTTGTGGACATTTTTTATTTCTAAAATATATATCTATAAAATGAGTATATATATAAATGATGAATATTAGTCTATAATTTTTCATATATATATAAAATGATTATATTCTAAATAATTATAATATTTTCTTCATCATGCTAGGTAAACATGCGTTCTGGTATTACTTTTTGTTTTGTTATCTACTCTAAAATAACCCTAATGTGATTAGGGATGGCATCATCTCTTGAATTAAAATATTAAATCGCTATTTATTTTTATAATTTTTAAATATTAAAATATAAATAATATTTTACCTATTAAAAAAATAGGTTAATTTTATTAATTTATTTTTGTATAAGGAGATGTATAACTATTTGATCTCATCTTATAAGTTAGTTAATAATCGTTAATAGTTTTTATTGCAGTTTATAAAACACTTCAATGTAAGATGATGGTTATATATAGTCTTTTATTCCTTTAATAAACTTTGTCAATTCTTCTAAATATTTTTCTTCTATAAATCTTTAACTTAATCTGTCAATTGGTATAGTGCAAGGTCTTTTACATTGCAACGAAGAAGAAATGTGAAGTAATTCATGTCAACTGAAAATAATTTTGTTCAAGTTTTGATACTAAAGTTGAATTATCACTAGGAGCATTGATGTATGCTAATGGAGAACTTCCTTTGATCTAAAAGGATTGGGGTTAATAGAATAAGGAATTTTCGACAATGGCTAAAGGATTTTGAACCAACAGATGCAAACTAGAAAACTATTAATGAGGCAAGGCCGAAAGATTTAAAGATAAAAAATTATATTTTTCACGTTATTGATAGAATGGTATTAGAAACCATTTTGAATAAGGATATATCAAGGAATATTTAGGAATCCTTGAAACAGAAGTATAAAGGATCTGTTAGAGTGCAAAAAGCACAAAGACAAGCTCTTCGCAAATAGTTTAAAATGTTAAACATGAAAATAGAAGAATTTGTGAGTGATTATTTTGCTAGAACTCTTGTTATTACAAATAAAATAACTATTATTGAGTCACTGGTGAAAAGATGAAAAGTGCTGTAGTTATTGAGAAAATTTTGAAATATATGACATGTAGATTTGATTATGTTGTATGTTCAATTTAGGAATCAGATGATGTTGATACTCTATCAATTGATATGTTGCAAAACTATTTGTTGGTTAATGAGCAGAGGATGAATGAACATGTTATTGAACAAGAATATGCTCTAAAAGCTACATATGTTGATCAAGGAAGAGGTCGAGAAAATGGTGTTTATAAAGGAAGATGTAGAGGTCGAGGGAGATAAACATTTGATAAATCTACTATTGAGTGTTACAATTGTCATAAACTTTGACACTTTTTTTATGAGTGTCTAACCAAAGAATGTGAGATTAAAGCACAATTTATTGAAGCTAGTGAAGATGTTCAATTAATGACATAAAAAGAAAATATTGTGAGTGATAAATAAGAATCATGGTTTATTGATTCTGACTGTAGCAATCACATGTATGGGAAAAATGAAATGTTTTGTAGACTCAATGAAAACATTCTTACAACCATCAGATTTGGAGATGATAGAAATATGGAGGCTAAGAGAAAAGGAGATGTACTAGTCATTTGGAAGGGACTATGTAGACCATTCAAAATATTTTCTATGTTCCTAATCTGAAAATTAATCTGCTTAGTACAGGCCAATTACTAAAAAAAAAGTATGACAGTTCTTTTTCAAAATGGAAAGTGCAAAATATATCATCCAAAGAAAGAAATAATTATGACAACTCAAATGGCAAAAAATTAGGACTTTCATTCTAAATTCTCAAAAGATGGAGAAAGAAGAGACATGTTTGAAACTTGATTTGGCATCAAATTTATGGTCATTTGAATATTAGTGGATTAAAAAATCATCAACAACTTGACATGGTGAATGGACTTCCAAAGTTTGAAGCTCTTTCAAGTTTGTGTGAAGATTGTTTGATAGTCAAATAGAAAAATGATACATTCCCTAAGTAAGAAGGTGGAGAGCAGAACAAGTACTTCAATTAGTGCATAGTGATATGTGTGGTCTTATCACTCTTACATCAAATGAAAACAAAAGGTATTTGATTACTTTCATTGATGATTTTAGTAGAAAAATCTAGGTATAATTTTTGATAGAAAAATAGAGGCTTTCAATGCTTTTAAAATTTTCATACATCGAGAAAATGAAACTGAAATGAAACTCAAGTGTTCTAGGACTGGTCGTGGAGAAAAATTCACTTCTACTGAGTTTGTAATTTTTTGTCAAAATCATGGAATAAAGAAGCAATTCACTTCAGTCTATACTTCACAACAAAATGAAGTTACTAAAAGGAAGAATCAAACGATTATAAACATGGTACGGAGTACACTTTCAAGTAGAAAAGTGTTATATATCTTGTCTTGAAGTAACATAAATATATATATAAATGATGTTAAAAAAAATAATTAAACTAGCATTTAGCCCGTGCATTTGCACGAGTAATTATAAAAAATCAAGAAAAAAAATTACCTTAAAAATGTGACTTTATAATTTAATTCAATATTTTTTATCTAATTATTAAAAAATATGACACAAAATAATAAATTTGATAATCAGACATTCATTTAACTTTTTTCTCATTAGTTCACTAATTTTACCCTCATTTCTCGGTCAACCAAAATTATCATTTCTTATTTAATAGACATCTCATATTACTAATCTCTTAACCTCATTTTTGCACACTCTCATTTCATACATAATAGACATCTCATATTACTAATCTCGTAACCTCATTTTTACTCTCAACTATCTCAACAGTACTAATTCTTTATTACCGGTCTCTAATCCCTCGACAAATCAACCATCAATTTCTCTCACAACCTGGCAATTCAGACACTTTATATTAAGCATCTATATATATATATATTATATATATTATTTAGTTAAAAAATTAAACTTTTATTGTTAAAATATCTCGTGTTCATCAAATTTGGTGTTGAATTTAAAATATAAAGTGTTATTAGCCTAGTTATTTAAAGGGTTGTATTTGTTTGTTAGGTTGTAAATTCGAAACATACATGTAACATTTTTAATTTTATTTTTTACCGTTTAAAATTAATGGGCGGGTCAACCCACAATCCGATATATTCAAATTAACCACAACTCTCGACTCGACAATCCGGACACTTTAAAAATTAAGCATCATTATATATATATATATATATATATATATATATATATATATAGATATAATGGTACAAAGAATGAAATCATTGGAATACTATGTTGATTCGAGGCATTTGTTTAGCACATTTTTTCTTAAAACAGTTTCAATGTCTCCTTTTATACTGGAGTTTATCATAGATGACTGTCTCTCAGGTACAACGAATTTAGTAGTCATAACTTAAATCTAAGTTAAGAAAATAAAATAAAATTACTTATATCTATTATTAAAAGATAAATGATTAGGAGAAGGAATGACGTGGACTAATCTAATTGGTTTAAAAATAAAAAAAATAAAAAAAAATAAAAAAATCTCCTATCACTCCTCCATTCTCTCCTCTTATTAAAATTAAGGTTATTAATTTTTATATTATAAGAGTTTATTTAACTATTTTAAATTAATAATATATTTTAAATTTTACTTAAAAGCAGCAAAATACTTTTAATAAGACACCATAAATAGTTATATTAATCTCTTTCATAAAAGAAAGCTAAGATTGTAGGGACTTTATAAAAAAAGAAACACAATTTATGACTTACACGTTATAAGAAAAAATCATTTTTAAATGAGACAATAAACGAGATCTGAATCATTTTGTGGCCATATAACAAAAAAATAAAACAAAAAAGGTTCACGTGAATGATTTATAGTACTAGCTAGTGTCTTGTATCTTTATAAAAGACCAAGTTTTCAATGAAAGTAAATCATATGTAACAAATTGGACTATTAATTACTAAGCTATAGGAATAATGTCCTTTCATTCTCTACTAGCTTTCTCTTCTTTAGCCATAATCTCTTCTTTATTCTTTCCCATTCTTGTTCATTCAGATTGTGGAAGAAATCCAGTTATCTTCAACTTTGGCGATTCCAATTCCGATACCGGTGGCTTTGCTGCTGCTCATGGCCTATCCTTTGGGTTCCCTCTAGGCCGTAATTTCTTCAATGGTTTCACCTATAGATTATGCGATGGACGTCTTCTTATTGATTTCCTTTGTAAGTTTTTCCTATCATCATTTTAATGTATAATATGAAATCTTATACGTACCTAAGGAGAGAGTAGTAGTAATATATATGTTTTTAAATTTTATGTTTTCTTGTAATTAATTGCTAGATCGGTAAGGTAATCAAATTCTAATTAAGGGTATGTAAAGATATCTTCACATATTTGAAAATACCTTTGGATCTGGATTTGAACAAAACAAAAATTATAGATGCCCTTATTCTTTTAGGTGAAAGCCTAAAGACACCTTATTTGGCACCATATCTAGAAACAGTAAGGGACAATAATGTAACAAATGGTGCCAATTTTGCAATAAGTGGTTCAGCCACTCTTCCAAGTTATAACCTTTTCAACTTGGCTGTTCAAGCTTCTCAATTTATTCGGTTCCAAAATCGCTCCATTGTTTCCAACACTCGAGGTGATTTTATTTGATTTAGCTGAAATCTAATTTTATTTTTCACTATTGTACGTATTATAAAACTGATATTTTTACATTTTTTTAGGCATTCCATATTCGCTATCAGTCGATGACTTCAATAATGCACTTTATACATTCGACATTGGACAGAATGATTTGGCTGGCTCGTTCAGTTATCTTTCGTATGCACAAGTTATTCAAAAGATCCCGTCTTTCATAACTGAGATAAAAAATACTTTATGGGTTAGTTACCCAATTATTTCAATTGTAGTAATTGAATTTTGTTATAATTAATAATCTTGAATTGCAGCTTATATATTCACATGGTGGAAGGAATTTCTGGATTCACAATACTGGCCCATTGGGCTGTTTACCCGACCAGCTTGTATCGAACCTGTCGAATTCTAGCGATTATGATAAGTTTGGTTGCTTATCGTCGCGTAATGAAGCAGCGAATATTTTCAATAATCAATTAAGTGCGCTATGTGGACAGCTTAGATCGCAAATGAGAGACGCCAGAATCGTGTATGTTGATATGTACGCTATTAAGTATGACCTTATTGCAAATTCCTCTACATACGGTGAGTTTTATTTTAAGAAATCGAGCAAATATTTTCAGCTAAAAGTTGATTTTTTTTCTTACTCAATGAATTTGTAACGATGATTATAGGTATCGAGAAACCACTTATGGCATGTTGCGGAAATGGTGGCCCTCCTTATAACTTTAATCCAAACGTGCGATGTGGCTCTTCTTCGGGTTATGATGTTTGTGAAATGGGGTCGAAGTTTGTGAGCTGGGATGGAACACACTACACCGAATTCGCGAATTCTATAGTTGCAATGAAAGTATTGTCGGGAAATTACTCTACACCTAATTTAAAGTTTGATTTCTTTTATAACTAGGAAAATGAATGTTTAATGTTGGATTTCTTTATGTAAATCCAATAGTACTCTATATATTATATATGATAAAATAATAAAATACTTAAAATTACTAAGATCTCATTTTGGTCTATTATATTTTAAATAGATATACATTGTTAAATGGATTTAATTTGAACGAAAAAAATAATTTAATTGTTTCTAGACAAGCTTAAAGTTCTAATAATGGGAGTTTATCGGTCTAATATATACAATATACAGAAAAGTTAACCTAAAAGTGAAATGACGAAATTAACCTCGTTGTAGCATAATAGTCAAAATTTTGGAATTTGTAAGGATGATGGTCAAATTATTTTTAAGGAGATGTCGTTATTCAATAATTACTCTATAACAGGAGATCGAGATCTACTATTCTAAAATTTATGTTCCACTTTGTACCACCTTCACAAAATATATGGGTTTTTTCTTCTATCTTTATTACTTTTGACTTATTCTTTAATATAATTAATTTTTATGAATGTGGTAATAAAACATATCATTTGGAGCAGCAAGTTTGAGGCCCCACCTAATTTAAAGTTAGATATGTTGAGGTGTTCCTTGCCATTGCGGGCGGGTTTTAAATTCCGGGTAAACGGGTTAGGGTTTTCTTTTAGAAAACGGGTTAGAGTATAAATACTTTTTTTGGGTATTTTTCTCATAACAGAGCAAGGTTGAGAGAGAGAGTGAATTACAGATCTAGGGTTTTCTGGTTTTCTTCTTCTTCTTGTTCTTTGGCTGATCCAGAGAGAAAGATTGGGGGAGCTTTTGATTGTGGAGTAGTCCAATCAATCCTAGTGTAATCACTTCTTTCATTTGAGAGCAGGGCATGTAAGTTTCTACTATTGACATTTGTTTGATTTAGTGAAACTTATCCCTCCCGTGGACATAGGTCGATTTTGACCGAACCACGTATATTGTGTTGTCGTTTATTGTTTTGTGTTATTTCAGTCTTCGTAATCTGTTTGTCGTCATAGACGATTTGGAAACTGATTTGTTACAGGTTTGATTTCGAAGAAGATCCATAGTTTTGATGTTGCAAAACCCAACAGTGGTATCAGAGCAGTATTGATTGGTTATCTGTTTTAACATTAGAGCAGGGCATAGTGCTCTACTGGTTACTTGGCGAAATTCAAAGAGGAGATCAACTGGTTTCTTTGCTGGGGTTTTGTCAGTTGTTAAGGCAGTAATAATAGGGAAATCTAGACCTGATATGGTGAGTCTGAATGGTACAAACTACAGGCAATGGAAACTGATGATTAGTGATTTGTTAGTTTCAGATGATTTGAATGAAGCAATTGAAAATGAGGGTGTTAGACCTGAGACTACAAAAGAGGCTGATTGGAAAAAGATAGATAGAAAGGCCTGCAACTTTATTCGTTCCTGGGTTGGTGTAAATGTTGTGCACCATGTTGAGAATGAGACTACGGCGTATGGTGTGTGGTGTGTGGAGAAAACTTGAAGCTCTCTATGCTGGGAGGTCAGCAGGGAATAAAGCAGCATTGGTACGAAGGCTGGTGAATCTGAAGTATATTGATAATAAATCAATTGCTGAGCACTTGAATGAATTTCAAAATATTTTGAATCAGCTGAGTAGTATGAAGATAAACTTTGATGATGAGGTGCAAGCACTTTTAGTCCTTGGATCTTTTCCTGCAAGTTGGGAGACACTTATTATCACTCTCAGTAACTCAGCACCAAATGGTAAAGTCAACATGGCATTTGTCACCAGTTCCTTACTTGATGAGGAGAATCGAAAGGGGGATAAACCCTCTAAGTCTGATATGTTGGTGGTTGATAGAGGAAGATCAAAGGATAATAGAAGTGGTTCGAGCAGAGGAAAGTCTAGAAGCAAGTCTAGAGCTCCAAAGAAGGATGGTGCTTGCCATTACTGTGGCAAAATGGGTCATTGGAAAAACGAGTGCTGGAAATTTAAAAATGATAAAGCGAAGGGTATAGTGAAGCCTAGAGAAAAGAAAGAACAGAGTGCAGATACATCTACTTATGCTTCAAATGGTGAACTGACATATGCTTCTAATTGTCAAGACTCCTGTCTTAGCACATCTTCAAATAAAACAGCATGAATTGTTGACACAGGTGCCTCATTACATATTACTCCACACAAAGGTTACTTTCAGTCCTACAAAGCTGGTGATTATGGTGAGGTTCGCATGGGTAACAGTGGTGTGTCCAAGATAGTTGGTTTGGGTGATGTTAGAATCGAGACAAACATGGGTTGTTTCCTGACATTGAGAGATGTAAGACATGTTTCTGATTTGAGAATGAATTTGATTTCAGCAGGTAAGCTCGATGATGGAGGCTACCATAATGTTTTCAGTGGTGGAGCATGGAAACTAAGCAAGGGTTCATTGGTTGTTGCACGAGGTAATAAATGTTGTTCTTTATATAAGATAAATTTGAAAATTGTCTATGATGCAGCATATTCTGTTTTGATGGAGTCATCCTCTGAGTTGTGGCACAAGAGACTAGGTCACATTAGTGAAAAGGGGCTGAATGTTTTGATCAAGAGGAATGAGTTACTGAATCTCAAGGATGCTCATCTTGAAAATTGTGGGCATTGCTTGAAGGGTAAGCAGAACAGAGTCTCCTTCAGTAAGTCAAAAGTTGAACTGAAAAAGAATGTCCTTGAACTGGTCCATACAGATGTTTGTGGTCCTATGAAGATTAAATCCATAGGCGGTGCTTCCTATTTTGTAACCTTCATAGACGATGCATCTAGGAAGGTTTGGGCTTATGCTATAAAGTCCAAGGATGAGGTTGCAGCAAGGTTTGAGGTCTTTCACAAGCTGGTTGAAAGATAGACAGGAAGAAAACTAATGAGAGTGCGGTCAGATAATGGGAGAGAGTACATAGGCTCATTTGATGATTATTGCAAAGAGCAGAGTATTCGACATGAACAGACTGTGCCCAAGACTCCACAACAAAATGGTGTGGCAGAGAGGATGAACAGAACAATGATGGAACGGATGAGGAGTATGCTCTCTCATGCCAAGTTGGCTAAGCATTTCTGGGCTGAAGCCATGAGCACTGCAGTATATGTGATCAACCGTTCTCCCTCCAAGCCATTGAATAATAAGTGTGCAGAAAGCGTCTGGTCAGGTAAAGATGTTAATTATGACTATTTACGTGTTTTTGGTTGCAGAGCTTTTGTGCATGTTCCAAAAGATGAGAGGTCTAAGCTAGATGCAAAAACCAGACAATGCATATTTTTGGGGTATGGTGATGACAAGTAGGGATACTGGTGTTATGACCCAGTTGATAAAAAGGTTTTGAGAAGCCGAGATGTGGTATTTCTTGAAGATCAGACTATTCTTGAAGATCGGACTATTGAGAATTTTGAAGATAGTGAAAAACTTGATGCATACATACGTGACCTTTCTGGTCTTGAGTTGTCTAATGATGTTGAGGAGACAAGGCCACATGTAGCTTCAAACTCAGATAGTGATGATGATGTTCCTCAGGGTTAAGATGTAGGCCATGGAAATGATACTAATACTGAAACTGATCTTGGTGATAATGTTGAGGTTGATTTTGAAGTTCAACAAGAAGATGGAAATCAACAGAATCAACAAACAGAGGTACTTAGGAGGTCTACTAGGGAGAAAAGATCTAGTTCTAAGTACCCTGCTACAGAGTATGTCCTTCTAACTGATTGTGGGGAGCCTATATGCTATAAGGAGGCTCTTGAGGATGCTCATAAGAAAGAATGGCTAGCTGCCATGGATGAAGAGATGAAGTCATTGCTGAAAAATGGCACATATGATCTAGTTGAAAGACCAGAGAACAGAAAAGTATTACAAAATAAATGGGTGTACAAGATCAAGTAAGAAGGTGATGATAGCAAGATAAGATACAAGGCTAGGCTGGTTGTCAAAGGTTTTGGCCAGAGGCATGGAATCGATTATGATGAGATTTTCTCACTGGTAGTGAAGATGACTTCTATTCGGGTGGTGTTAAGTCTAGCTGCTTGTATGGATCTTGAGGTTGAACAGCTTGATGTCAAGACTGCATTTCTCCATGGTGATTTGGATGAAGATGTTTATATGGAGCAACCTGAAGGTTACAATAAGAAAGGTGAGGAAAGAAATGTGTGCAAACTTGTCAAAAGTCTGTACGGTTTGAAGCAAGCACCAAGGCAGTGGTATCTTAAGTTTGAGTCGTTCATGACCATCCATGGGTACATGGAGACGTCTACAGATCACTGTGTCTTTGTGCAAAAGTTTGCTTCTAATGATTTTATTATACTTCTCCTATATGTTGATGACATGCTAATTGTTGGGAGAGACAAGCTCAAGATTGCCAAGTTGAAAAAGGATTTGACTAAGTCTTTTGAGATGAAAGACTTGGGTCAAGCAAGACAAATTCTTGGAATGCAGGTCATTCGTGATCGGGTGAAGAAAAGGCTATGGTTGTCTCGAGAGAGATATATTGAGAAGATTTTAAAACGATTCTGTATGGACAAGGCAAAGTCAGTTGCTTGTCCATTGGCTACACACTTAAAAATAAACAAGACAATGTCTCCCAAGGATGAAGAGGAAAGACAAGAAATGTACAGTGTTCCATATGCTTCAGCAATAGGCAGTCTGATGTATGCAATGGTCTGTACAAGACCGGATATAGCTCATGCGATTGGAGTACTTAGTCGTTTTCTTTCAAATCCTGGTAAGACACACTGGGAAGCGGTTAAGTGGCTAATGAGATATCTTCGAGGGACCTCCAAATACGTTTTGTGTTATGGTACTGGAAAGTCACATGTTGAAGGGTTTTCTGATTCAGATATGAGTGGTGATATAGACACAATGAGATCAACTTCAGGGTATTTGTTTACTTTTGGAGAGGAGTTGTATCATGGAAGTCTCGTCTACAAAAATGTGTTGATTTGTCTACTACAGAAGCTGAATATATATATTGTCATTACTAAATGTTGTAAGGAAATGAGATGGATGAAAGAATTGTTGAAAGAAATAGGCATTACACAAGACAGGTTTGTGGTGTTTAGTGACTCACAAAGTGCTATACATGTGAGTAAGAATCCAAATTTCCATTTACGTTCAAAACACATTCAAAGAAGGTACCATTGGATCCGTGAAGTGCTCGAGAAGAAGGAGTTATACTTGGAGAAATTGCATACAGATGAGAACGGGTCAGATATGATGACAAAGGGCTTGCCAAGAGGTAAGCATGAGATATGTTGTGCCAAAGCCGGAATGGTTCTGGCAGGAGCGTCACGATGATGAATGTTTATAGCAACATTCTCCCATGGCTCGGAAGGGGGAGAATTGTTGAGGTGTTCCTTGCCATTGCGGGCGGGTTTTAAATTCCGGGTAAACGGGTCAGGGTTTTCTTTTAGAAAACGAGTTAGAGTATAAATACTTTTTTTGGGTATTTTTCTCATAACAGAGCAAGGTTGAGAGAGAGAGTGTGAATTACAGATCTAGGGTTTTCTGGTTTTCTTCTTCTTGTTGTTCTTTGGCTGATCTAAAGAGAAAGATTGGGGGAGCCTTTGATTGTGGAGTAATCCAATCATTCATAGTGTAATCACTTCTTTCATTTGAGAGCAGGGCATGTAAGTTTCTACTATTGACATTTGTTTGATTTAGTGAAATTTATCCCTCCCGTGGACGTAGGTCGATTTTGACCGAACCACGTATATTGTGTTGTCGTTTATTGCTTTGTGATATTTCAGTCTTCGTAATCTGTTTGTCGTCATAGATGATTTGAAAACTGATTTGTTACAGGTTTGATTTCGAAAAAGATCGATAGTTTTACTGTTGCAAAACCCAACAAGATAAAATAATAAAATACTTAAAATTACTAATATGTCCTTGTGTTCTATTATATTTAAAATTAATAGATATACATCATTAAATGGATTTAATTAATTTGAACCGAAAAACAATTTATTTGTTTGTAGAGAGGCTTAGCTCAAGATCCAACCCATCTGTATCATCTCTCTTGTTCAAATTCAACTGGCCGGAGCTGCAACATTGGACATCTCCGGCGAAATCATCGATTACAAACGAAGGAATCCATGGCGTATCAGATTTCCCATTGTAATTGGACATTAATGAAGACATCTTAATCCTCTTGTTTGTTGTCAGCTGATTCTTTCCGGCCGGTTTTTCCTGCCGCCGTTCACTGATTATCTCGTTCCATCGCCGGCCAAGATTCTCGTGGTAATTCTTTATGATGGCGAAGAATTTTTCTACCTCTTCATCCTCCTCCTCCTCCGGTACTCTCTCTCTACCTGACGCCATTGGAGATGGATGATCATCGTCTTCAACCTTTTTCAGATCCTCCATTTTCACATTATTTTTAATTGTTCCTTAATATATATAGAGAGAGAACTTGACCTACATGTGAAATGACGAAATTAACCTGGGTCAAAATTTTGGAATTTGTAAGGATGATCGAGTCAAACTAGTTTTAAGGAAATGACGTTGTTCAAAACATGCTGGCTGTTGTCACTTTGATGATGCAATTACAATGTTCTTATTTTGAAAATACTTTTTCAATGTAATTATTTTTATAATATTTCAAATAATCATCCATATATTATAATATTTTATTATTATTATTATATGAAAGAATAATCATTTTATTAAAATATATATATATATATATAATTAAATTTATTAATTAAAATATTTTAAAATATATATTCAATTATATATTAATACCAAAATAAATAATAAAACTAACATTTTTAATAAAAAAAAACCTTGATTTATTCTAATAACCTCAATCTGATCAAGTTAAATTTCAAACTCAAATGTTAGTTGGTTTAATCAGTTTCATTCATTTGTAAAAAATTATTACTAAGTTTGAAAACAAATCACAAAATAAAGAAACTTAATTATACATTTTAATTCAATAATAAGGCTTGATTATTAAAAAAAAAAATTGTTTAGGTATATACTATAAGTTTAACTAAATTAGGTTAAAAACAAATTAAATTAACTATGATGGTTAGGTTTGGCGGTTTGACCAAGCCATTGAGTTTGATTTGACGATTTCATGGTTATTCAGTTTGATAGGTTTTGTCATTTTTAATTTCCCCTAATTATAATTTGTGTATAGATAGAATACTCACAAAATGGCATTCAAGTCAATATTTTCATGCTTAAATCCAGCCATTTGTTTATGTCAACTAATAAAGGGAAATAATTTTCACATAAAAAATCCTTTGATCCACTCCATCTAGAGAATAAATATATATATAAATATAAATATATATATAAATATAAATATATAACATGGTTTGATCCTTAAATAACTATACGTGCTAACAAATTATTTAACCAAACTATGATAATTTTGTTAAAGTAATACACTTATTATGTCTATTTAATAAAACAAAAAATATAACTATTAAATTAAAAATAAGAATAATTTTTTTATTCGCAGAGCAACCCAATTCTGAAGATTGCTACTAGAGGTGGAGTATAGATTCCTTCTGGACATTGTAGTTCGCGAGGAATTCCTTCCTTATTCTTAAATCTTCGGCTTCACAAATCAATGTTGGGATAGGCTTAAATTTATTGTAAAAAATTATATATATATATTTATTTATAAAACAGATAAGACGTTATACTATAATGTTAAATAAGTTAGTTTTTACGAGATTTTAAATAAAAAATAATCTATAATAAAATCTATTTTATATTCTTAACTAAATTTAGAGAATCAAACCGTCCACAAGAAAATCATCATTTATTCTATTGCAAAATTTTGTTTACAACTTCTTAATTGCTGAAAATTTCGCTTAGTAGTAATGGTAAAAATATATAAGGTTAAATAAAATGAATTAACATAACATAAATTTTTGATCGTCCATTCTCGATTAATTGTTTTTGTTGACATAACTCCATAAGTGTAAGAACATTCAAAATTTGATTAACATTAATGTACCAATTCATGCTTCAAAACAATAATGTCTTCGTCTATGAATTTTTAAGATAAACTTCATTGCAAATTACAAATATCTCATTGTTAAATTAATTGAATAATTTTTTATAGCCTAGAGATATACTTAGTGATTCTAAATGATACATTGCTCAATCAAACCTATATAAATTCAGCTAGTTGAAAATTACTATAAAAAAAATTTAATTTTTTTTTTAAGAAGGATTGGATTCAATTTCTGTAAAATTAGAAAAGTAATTGTATGAAATTTAGATAAAAAATAATTACAGAAATAAAAAATTTTAAAAGAAATACTTAAATAAAAAATGAAAATGAAGTAATTATGTACTAATGAAAGAATTAGATATATACCATACATACAATATACAATATAATATACAATATAATAGGTGTACAAGAAAGAGGATGGAAGTACTTTTGGGGATTTCAGTTTTTATTTGATATATGTCCATACATAAATAAAATTTTGGGTTTGTACCTTAGCTCCGGTTTGTATTCGTCCCTGATTCCAACTCACAAAGTTATCTCGATAACTATCTCGATAACGGCGAGAGTCGTGTTTAAGAAACCAAATGTCCCGATTTGTATTTAAAAGTTAATATTAATTATAGAGACCTCTTAATTATATGTGGTGCAAACTTCCTAAATTTTCTTAAAAAAGAAATACAACTTCTAACCCAATAAAAGTACTAGCTCAACAGTGTACTATTAAAGGTTGGTTGAAATCAAATATTACATATTTTTTACCTAATTCAAATATAATGTAATTTATAAACAATCACTAACAATCATATTATTAATTTATTGACAAATATATAACATACAATAAAAAGCTATTAAATACAATTACAAAATTAGCCTTTAAAATTCTTTCTATTTAGTGCAAACCCGTTGTTGTCAAAGTCTGGGTAAAAATTGTCTTATTATATTAAATTGTATTATTTTTTTTAAAATTAACATAAGTGCTTTTGTATTAAAGGGGATATTGTTGTGAGTGACATGTTAATTTTATTTAATTTAAAAATTAAAAAATTTAAAAAAAATAACATAAATAATAAATTAAACATGGTAGAATAAAATAATCAATTAATATATCATTTGTCAACTACTTCTTAATATTTTCACAAATAATATATAAGCTATAAAAAGTATACTTATGACAAAAATAATTGTACAAATTAGATATATGAATGGAAACAATTAATTTACAATAAACTAAAATGTATACGGTGTATTTGCACGAATAATAATATAAAAAATTGTGAAAAAATATTACGGTAAAAATATGATAGTATTTTTAATTTTATTTTTAATTGTTTTAAATCCGACCTAAGTATCCATTTACTCTTACATTACAGAACGATCTTTAAAACAATTGATACAGTTTGATTCATCAACTCAATTAGTTTGACATCTAGAGTCCACTTCTTTCTCATACTACGAGTGAAAGAGAAATGTAAAGACTACCATTAAAGTAGCTCATGCGAGATTTACTATATCCAAATGAATTATGTCTCATATCTCTATAAATATGACGGAATTATTTCATTATTGCTCACTAATAATAGTGAAATCTATAGCGCAGAGTCAAAAGAGAATTATGACTAATTAAAAACTATTGATGAACCACCGCGTTTCATCAAATTTAGTGTTTAATTTAAAATATAAAATCTTATTAACTTAGTTGGTTAAAAGGTTTTACTTGTTTTTGTTAGGTTGTTATACCTATAATTTTTTTATTTTATTTTTAACCGTTTTAAGTTTATGGGCGGGTCAACCCACAATCCGACCCAAGTATCCATTTAGTCTCACATATATATCCAAATTAACCACAGCTCTCGACCCGACAATCCGGACACTTTAAAAATTAAGCATCATTCTATATATATATTATATATATACATAGATTAGTTAATTAAAAAGTTGAACTTATATTGTTAAAATGTCCCGCGTAATCAAATTTGGTGTTGAATTTAAAATATAAAGTCTTGTTAGCCAAGTTGGTTAAAGAGTTATACTTGTTTTGTTAGGTTGTAAGTTCGAACCATACTTATAGCATTTTTAATTTTATTTTTAACTGTTTTAAATTTATGGCGGATCAATTATACAATCCCACTCAAGTATCAATTGCTCTCACATATATATCCAAATTAACCACAGCTCTTGACCCGTCAATCCGTACACTTTAAAAATTAAGCATCATTAATATATATTTATTGCAATTTTAAGTCCACTTGCTTTTAATCTTAGCTTGATGGATTAGTCTATATAATAACATTTTTATCACATTATCAACTAAAATGTCAAATTAATTTTACTTTATTTTTTTATATATATTTTTACTATAAATACAATTATACGAATGATATTTTTGATATTTAACTTAAATAATTTATTACAATTTATAAAAAAAACATTAACAAGTAATTAGACAAACTTTTACTTAAATATTAGAGATTACTAATTTGATCAAAGATAATTGTACTAAAATATTTTAAATTGAAATGAGGAGTTAAATATATAAATATATATATATATATGATGTCATTACATAATAAAGTTTTCTACAAATATTAATTAATTGGCTAGCTTTATCTAAACCCTTATATTAAAATATATATATAATAATAGATTAAAAAATAAAATAAAATTTGGCCAGGATTAAGTACATATACCACCGCATGATGGACTCGAACTAAAGAAAGAAGCTAGATAAACGTTTATTATTCAAATTATATAGGGGATAATCCTTATATGGTTATATTAAACAAATAAAAAAAAAGTTAAAACTATAGATATAATGATTATATCCAGAACAATATAATATAAAGATAAGCTTCCTATAATCTTGTCTATATTTGTCCTAAACCAAATTATTTAAAAAATAAATGACAAGTGATTGAGTCAATTAGTCCTAGGGTTAACTTTCTATAATAAAAAAAGTATTAATTCTTTTTTATCTATTATTAAAATTAAGGCCATTATTTTTTATATTATAAGAGTTTAGATAAAGCTAGCCAATAAATTAATATATTTTTAATTAATAATATATAATTTAAATTTGTCTTAAGGCATAGCAAAATCCTAGGGCCATCAATTCTTAAATAAGACGACCATAAACGAGATCTGAATCCAATCCAACAAGAATAAACAAAAAATGGTTCACGTGAATGCTTTATAATATTAGCTAGTGTCATGTATCTCTTTATAAAAGACCCTCAAATCTTCAATGAAAGTAAATCATAAGTAACAAATAAGTATTATATATACTAAACTATAGGAATAATGTCCTTTCATTTTCTTCTAGCTTTCTCTTCTTTAGCCATAATCTCTTCTCTATTCCTTCCCATTCTTGTTCATTCAGATTGCAGAAGAAATCCAGTTATCTTCAACTTTGGCGATTCCAATTCCGATACAGGTGGATTTGCTGCTGCTCATGGATTCATCTTTGGGTTCCCTATGGGCCGCAATTCCCTCCATGGTTTGGCCGATAGGTTATGCGATGGACGTCTTGTTATCGATTTCCTTTGTAAGTTTTCCATATAACTGCATTTTTAATTGAAAATATGGTCATTTTATAAGTGTATAACTTACACTCAAGGAAAAAGTAGTAATATATACTTTTTTATATTGAGAATTCATTAGTTGTTATTTTTGTTTATGTCATTTTTTTTATGATTAGTGGCTAATCGGTAATCAAATTTAATTCAAGCGTATGTAAAGATATATTCAAATATTAGTTTAGATGAGATAATATTTTTTAATATATATTAACAAATTTAATAATATTTTTTTTTTTATTAAGATTCAACTTAAGATATTATCAAATAAAGCAGACTCAAAACATTGAAGAAAACAATGATAATGTGTATAAATATTTTTTTGTTTGTTATTTTTTTCATTGAATTCCAGTCTATTTGTAATTAGGGAATCAAATTGAATAAAGGGTATGTAAGATATCTTGCATATATAAAATCAACTTATTGAACAATGAAGTAACATACCCTTATTCTTTTAGGTGAAAGCCTAAAGACACCTTATCTTCCACCATATCTTGAAATAGTAAGGGGTAATCATGTAGCAAATGGTGCCAATTTTGCAATAAGTGGTTCAGCCACTCTTCCAAGTTCTAACCTTTTCAACTTGGCTGTTCAAGCTTCTCAGTTTGTTCGGTTCCAAAATCGTTCCATTGTCTCCAACACTCGAGGTGATTTGATTTGATTTAATAATAGCTCAAACCTAATTTCATTTTTCACTATTGTATTATAAAACTGAATTTATTTATTTTTACTTTTCTAGGCGTTCCATATTCACTCTCGGTCGATGATTTTAATAATGCGCTTTATATATTCGACATTGGACAAAACGATTTGACTGCTTCGTTCAGTTCTTTTTCGTATGCACAAGTTATTCAAAAGATCCCGTCTTCCATAACCGAGATCAACAATACTTTATGGGTTAGTTAGCAAATTATTTCAATTGTAGTAATTGAATTTTTTTGTTTAAATTAATAATCTTGAATTTTAGCTTATATATTCACATGGTGGAAGAAACTTCTGGATTCACAATACTGGCCCATTGGGTTGTTTACCCGTCCAGCTTGAAGGGAACCGGGCGAATTCTAGCGATTATGATAAGTTTGGTTGCTTATCGTCCCGTAATGAAGCGGCGAATATTTTCAATAATCAATTAAATGCTCTATGCAAACAGCTTAGATCGCAAATGAGGGAAGCCAGGATCGTGTACGTTGATATGTATGCTATTAAGTATGACCTTGTTGCAAGTTCCTCTACTTACGGTGAGTTTGATTTTTGAAAAACCGAGCAAGTTTTAACTTAAAGTTGATTTTTTTCTCAATGAACTTGTAACAATGATTATAGGTATAGAGAAACCACTTATGGCATGTTGCGGAGATGGTGGTCCTCCTTATAACTTCAATCCAAAAGTGCGGTGTAGCGTTTCTTTGGGTTTTGATGTTTGTGAAATGGGGTCGAAGTTTGTGAATTGGGATGGAACACACTATACTGAATTCGCTAATTCGATAATTGCGATGAAAGTATTTTCGGGAAATTACTCTTCACCTAATTTAAAGTTTGATTTCTTTTGTAACTAGGAAAATATGAATTGTTAAAGTTGGATTTCTTTATGTAAATCCAATAGTCTATGATAAAATAATAAAATATTTAAAAATGTCTTGATCTTATTGTGTTTATTGTGTTTTATTATAGGAATGATTAATAGTACTCAATCTTATAAGGTTCAAGGCATCGAAATAAAATGGTAAATGAAAATAGGGAAAGAGAATAGAAGAGGAAAGTAAAAAAGTGTGAGATGAAAAAAAATTATTTTTTTATTTTCAGTTAGATTGTGCCATGATCTCTTTCACATTCTCTTTCAAATTCAAGTTATTCATCATTTGTGATTAAATCTATAATAATGTGAGTTAATCTGTTTAATATATATATATAACTTGACCTAAAAGTGAAATGACTAAATTAACCTCAATGTTAACTACAGTGGCTAAAATACTGGATTTTTTAAGGATGATCGAGTCAAATTATTTTTAAGGAGATTACATTATTTACTACATACTGACTTTTGTCACTTTGATAATGTCATTACAATGTAGTTATTTTGTAAGAAAAAATTCAACTTAATAATTCTTAAAATATTTCAAATAATCATCCAAATGCAGATGTTTTATTTAATATCCTATTCAAAAATAAGTTATTTACAAAGAATTGATATCGTTCATCATTCAAAATATAAAATTATTCTCAGATATTAATACAAATCTTTTTACAAAATAATGAAACGAAACTTTTTAAATAAAAACCCTTGATTTATTCAAACAATCACAATAGTAAAAAATCTTTTTTAATAAAAGCTATGTTTGTGACATTTTCTTTTCAAGATTATGCAAACAAAACCAAACCCTTGAAAACGATGAAAATTTATTGTTGAATAATACAATTCTAGATCAAATTTGTTTTGAAAATCTTATATCAATAAATATATATATTCATTTTGAAAACAAATAACAAAAATATACATTGTAATTCAATACAAGAAAACTTAATTAGTATTTTTTAATTTTAACATGTAAAACCAAGAAATCAGAACTGTTGGTTTCGATTGGACAATTTCATAAAACCATAGATTATCAGGGTATGTTGGTTCGGTTAATCGGTTTTGCTTACACTCCTAGTCAAGAGAATAAAGGGTACAAGTTCAAACCCTTCAATCAGATTATGAAGGGCAAGCCACAATTCACACAAATGGCATTCAAAGCTTAAATTGAAGATTGAGTCTATGTTTGTATGCTTCAGCCATTAGTTTATGACAAGTCTAATAAATGATGGAACCAATAAAAGAAGAAACTATAATAATTGAGGTACATCTACAACCTTTCACTATTGGGTCTTGGTACAGGCTTAAGGACCAGAGTGTGGGGATCAAATTGTTGAAGATTGAAGACTATATAATAGGGCATTAGGAGTTAAGATCTAGAACAGGGAAAGCAAATGAATCAAATCATTGGATCATCTTTAATTGTGACACAATTTGAAGATTATTTCAGCTAATCACACATATTATACCACATCAACTTCAATGGTCATAAACAAAAACAAATTGATGATTCCTCATCTGAATCAAGATACAACTAGCCATTATCTATAGAAAAAATGCAATTGAACCCATTCTAAGAAAACTCAACTTGTTCAAATATGATAACAAAACTTAAAGATCAAATGAAAAATCAAAATCTCATATTACTTTCAGTTCTGAAAATAAAGCAAGAATCTTTAATAAGAAATCAAAGTAAAACATTCAAATCAACTATTGTTGCATCAACCATAAAGAGTTTAAAGAACCATATCAAAAAATAAATCTGAAAAATTAAAATCAATCGCCGCCAGCCTTCTGATAAACATAAGTGAGACCACACTTACCACAGTAATGACGATCAAAGTGATTCGCCATGAATGTTCCAGCGCCGCAATCAGCATTAGGGCATTCCTTTCGAAGCCTCTGAACTTTACCTGAATCATCCACCTTGTAGAAGGTAAGAACAGCAAGCTTCACCTTCTTCTTCTTATGCTTCAACTTCTTTGGCTTCGTATAGGTCTTCTTCTTCCTCTTCTTTGCTCCTCCGCGAAGACGGAGTACAAGATGGAGAGTGGATTCCTTCTGGATGTTGTAGTCGGCTAGGGTTCGTCCATCCTCAAGCTGCTTTCCGGCGAAGATCAAACGTTGCTGGTCCGGAGGAATTCCTTCCTTATCCTGAATCTTGGCCTTGACATTGTCGATGGTATCCGATGATTCGACCTCTAGGGTTATGGTCTTACCCGTTAGGGTTTTCACGAAAATCTGCATCTTTGTTCTCTCTCTGTTGTTACGGCTGAGAATGGAAGAAGTGAAGGAATAAGTACTAACCCTATTAGCCTATTAGGTTAATCATCTCGTAACTGGACCTGGCCTGAAGGCCCAAATGATATTTCAATGGGCTTGACAAAGTAAATATTTTGTTTGGATTTATCAATCACTTATGAAGTAATTTTATTTTATTTTTTTAAATATGAATAAAGTGATTTAAATAAAAGAATTTTTAAATTTTATATTTAATATATATATATAAATTATAAACAAATTTTTAATATGTTGTTGAATTAAGAAATTATTTATTTTGTTTGTTAATGTAAATAAAATGTATTATATTATATAATGAAAATAAAAAATTATATATATATTCTTCTAAATTTTTTATGTATATAGTTACGAAAATATAAAAATATTATCTTCATTAATTTATATATATATATATAACATAGAAAAATATTAATTTATAAAATAAAATTATATATTATATATAAATATTAATTTTTAATTTAAATGAAAATAATTGAAAAAATAAATAAGAAAATAATATATGTAATTTTGTTTATATATATCAATGATAATTAATAAATTAAAAATATATATGATGACATAAAATTAAATAAATATAGAGAGATAAATAAATAAGAATATAAATTTTTTATATATTACATTTTTATATGTCACTTAAATTAAGTGAAAGGTTTATTATATATTATATAACTTTTTGTTTGTAATATTTTTAATCTTTTTTTAATTTAATTAATTAATTTTTATAGGTGGTCAACCGTAAATTAATAATCCAATTTATTTACTCTAAAAAACGGAATATAATTATGATGCAATAATCTAATTAGTTGAGAAAATAATTTCTATATCTATATATATTATAAGAAATTAACAAAATAATAATTATATAAATGCAACTTAACATTATATCAATTTTATATTGATATTAAAATATAAATATTGTTATATTATTAAGGTGTAAGTTCAATATTTATATATATTTTTATAAAATTTTATTTTTAATCTTAATTGTTTTAAATTTTATAAGCGAGTTAATCCAAAATTAATAATTTGATTTTTTTTACTCTAACAAAACGGGTTATATCTTGTTGTTCGAGCTAGTGATTTGTACTTTTTTTTATTTATATATATTATAATAAATTAATATAAAAAAATAAAATATATAAATAAAATATTACACATAACTTAAGGGGTTAAAATGATTAATTTATATTTTTATATTACAAATTTAAAACTTATATATACATATCATTTTATTTTATTTTTTAACTGTTCAAGTTTTATTACTCTAACTAAGATTGTGTTTTTTTGTGCAAGTATACACTTAATTGAAAATTTTGTGATATATATATTATTTTTATTTAACTTGTATATAAAATTTAAATATTGGTTATAAAATATATTTATTAAAAGGTTTTCAAAATACTTTTTTTTGTTAAATAAAAAAAAATTTTAAAAAAATCAAAATAAATTGTCTTTTATTGAGTTCTTATTCTTAAGAAATTTATGTTAATGTCTATCATTAAAATAAATTTTTATTTTTTAAAATATTAATTTAATAAGATAATATTTTGAAATTCACTTAATTAGACATGTATTAATAAATTAATTTATATTTATTTTCAAACTTATAATAATTTAAAATTATTTTTAAATAAATTTATTATACAAAAAAAAATAAAGATAAATAGTGTCATGAATTGACTCCTCTCCATTCTTGTGATGAGAAAACTCAGAATAAATCAAAAATATTTTCTTCTAAAATAAATCATATTCTTTTTTTAAATTTTTTTTTTTTTATCAAATTTAGAAATAGAATATAGAATAATTTTTTTTTAAATATTCAGATCCAAATATTTTGTTTGAAAACACTCCAAATACATAAATGAATCGAATTAATTTTTAATTTTTTTTATTTAAGTTGAATATGAGCTGAAACAACACAACAAAAAAATATAAATTTATTTGCAAATATTTTTTTTATTTTTTAATTATCTCATTCAAGTATTAATTTAAATAAAATAATATTTTAAAATATATTAATTAGACATTTTCATTCAAACTTAACTCCACTATGTTCAAAAACAAAAACCAATAAAAGGTTTAAAGTTTAAACCTTTCAATTCTTAAATTTTTTAAATGTTATTATTTTTATCACTTTTAAACACTTAGAATCATTTTTTTAAGGGCGGTATTCTCTTAGAATCAAACTGGGCCAAAAATATTTCAATATTCGATTCCTTAATGATAAAATCACAAGGCAATAAGAAAGTGGGTACAACTAAAAACAATTTTCAATTTCACCTACCGTCTCAATAATATATGTAACCTAGAGTAGCCGGTCATTCAAGCCCAAACTTTTAGGAGCACCTACTTTTAGGCTTGGTTTGATTCCAACTTAAAGATTAAATGATTTATTGTTATGTAATATTCATCCAAGACCGCGATATCTTAAACTAAATTAATTGTCTACATCGTTTTGATATAAACTTTAACCGCCGAGATTATTTGAGATTAATCTATCAATTCTCTAATCAAATTATTTAAATTAGTATTAAAATATCAAAACCCACTTTTTTATCATAATTATTTATTATATATATATATATATTAAATAATTCAATTTTCAATAATTAAAAAAAACACACACAAACAAGGTTGTATAATTACTAAATAACTAGGTTACAAAGAAGACATTGATTGTTGTGCTAATGTTTCACTTTGAAGTGTATGTACTATACTTTATATTGTTATGTGCAACTTCAAAGTTTGTATCAAACCTTTATATACTTAAATATATATATATAAAAAACTTTTATAAAATCAATGAAACTTTGTTGTTTGAATAATGGATACATGTTTTTAGAAAAAAATAATAATAATGGATACTTCTTGTTTACAATTGTATAACATTAATTAATTATTTCATCTAAAATAGCATGTTTCAAATTTTTAAATAATTTTTTATTAGTTTAATTCTCTTGAGTTAAAAGACTACTTACTAAGTAACTTTATTAAGAATAGTATTGTTAAGTTAAATTCTCAATAAAAATAATTTATAAGTTAAAATCTTGTCATACTCAACTTGATAGGAAAAACAACCATAAATAATTATGTTTAATTAAATATAACAACAATAGCTAAAAATTTGAATTATCCACTTAGTTAGTGCTTTGACGAAAAAAGTACTAAAATGTGTGACGTTCTTAACGAAGTTTTTGTATCACGCTCATATTTTCAAAAATAAACTATGTCACAAAAAAAAAAACTTAAGTATATAAAATTGTCTACTTTAGCTTATATTAGGCTTAGTTTATCCAATCTAACTTCCAAACATACTTAGAACCACTAATTACATCTTATTTTCTATTACAATTTAGAATTCAAACCGTGGAGCTAATTGTCCCATACATTGACTCTTTGCTGTGGAAAGTTTGCTTTAATAAATAATAACTATTAGACATTGGTATAAAAAAAAGAAAATAAAGAATAAAACATTTTAATGTGGTTCAACCAGTGTAGTGTTTGTTATTTGAACAACATCTAGTCTATGTATATCCTTTCAAAACATTGAATCCATGTATTGACTATTGAGTAGATAAAATAAAATTTGGAATGTGATATTACTTTCATTCCAAATTTGTCTAAATCTAACCATATTTTAATTTAAGATGTTTGTAATGATACTAAGATTTGAGTTAACTATTACATAACCTATTTGAGATTGCGTTTAGAATTGTTAACTCATTTTAGTGTTAATGTTTCAAATGAGATTAACTGGGACGGCTAGTGTTTAATATTATATTTTGATAGTTGAAGATTAAACAATGGACTCATATTTATCTTAAGTCGTTTTTATTGAAAATTAAACCAAATATATTTGATCTTTTAAGTTTGATTCGTACATTTCATTTATCCTAAAAATATTCTTTGTTAGCTAGTAATTTTTTTACTCAGTTTTTACATAGATTTACAAGTCTTTTAGGTGTTTATTTATTTTTACTTAGTCATTCATCAATAAACAAATTTATGGGATGTATTTTGACAGTATTTTAAAGTTTGAAAAGTAATTTGTATTTTACCAAATTCTTTATATATTTAAATACTGAAAATGAGTTTTTTTTAAAACAAATAAATAAATAAAAGTTCCATTTGAGCAACCGAAAAACATCCAACGTTCTGTGTTTGAATAATGGATACATTACATGCATGTTGTCTGTCTGTTTGTGATTTTAATCACATTTTTAATTTGTAAGTGATTATTTTCTCTTAGGCATGGAATTGAAATATGTTCTAAAATTTATTTTAATTAATAATCCATCCTCCTTTAATAAATTATATTATATTTAATTTACAGTAAAAATAAATTTAAAATGAAATGAAAAAGTAAAAAATATTAATATTTTACCAACTAACTAACCATTAACTGTACCCACGAAAAAGAAATAATAAGGATGTATCTATTCTATAATCAGATCTAGATTCCAAACTCCCTAAGAATATGACTGACTATATCGGTAGACGGTCGTCATATTTGGTGAACCTTCAGTTTTCCGACTCTATAAATTGCGGCCTTTGAAACCTGAAAGAATCGCCAATCCAAGTAAAGCTCTCTGCATCCAAGGATCTCCGTCTTCGATCAACCAAGCCATTTGCAGGTACGCATACATTTCTGTTCATGCTCTGTTTATAGATTCGCGGAGATTTGTTTTCACTGAATCTGTACTTCATTTAGCAGCAATTTGTTTGATATGCATGATTATCGGCATTTTGTACTCCCTTGTATTTGTGTTCTTGAAGAATTGCAGTGAGATACCTGAGATCTGGCTGCTTAATTTGAGTTGATTTCACTTTCTTTTTTATGCTATTAGGTTTTCTGATTAGAACTTTACTTTAGTTCATAGATTGGATCTTTGAAAATACGCATTTCATTGATCGATCTGTTTCTGCAATTATATATCAACAGAATGGAGACCTTCCTCTTTACCTCCGAATCCGTCAACGAAGGACATCCAGACAAGCTTTGTGACCAGATCTCTGATGCAGTTCTCGACGCATGCCTAGCCCAAGACCCCGACAGCAAAGTCGCTTGCGAAACCTGCACCAAGACCAACATGGTCATGGTCTTTGGAGAGATCACAACCAAAGCTGACATTAACTACGAGAAGATCGTCCGTGACACCTGCCGTGAAATCGGTTTCGTTTCGGATGACGTCGGTCTCGACGCAGATAACTGCAAAGTTCTAGTTAACATCGAGCAACAAAGCCCTGATATTGCTCAAGGTGTCCATGGCCACCTGACGAAACGCCCTGAAGAAATCGGAGCAGGGGATCAAGGTCACATGTTCGGGTACGCCACCGACGAAACCCCTGAACTCATGCCTCTAAGCCACGTCCTCGCCACCAAACTTGGAGCCCGCCTAACCGAAGTTAGGAAGGACGGGACTTGCCCCTGGCTAAGACCCGACGGCAAGACCCAAGTTACTGTCGAGTACTACAATGAAAACGGAGCCATGGTCCCAATCCGAGTCCACACTGTCCTAATCTCGACCCAACATGACGAAACCGTGACCAACGATGAAATCGCGGCCGACCTCAAACAACACGTGATCAAGCCAATCATACCGGCGAAATACCTGGACGAGAAAACCATTTTCCACCTCAACCCGTCGGGTAGATTCGTCATCGGTGGTCCACACGGGGATGCTGGCCTAACTGGGCGTAAGATCATCATCGACACATACGGGGGATGGGGTGCCCACGGAGGTGGTGCTTTCTCGGGTAAGGATCCAACCAAGGTGGACCGTAGCGGGGCATACATTGTTCGCCAGGCGGCTAAGAGCATTGTCGCGAATGGGCTTGCTAGGAGGTGTTTGGTTCAGGTTTCGTATGCTATTGGTGTGCCTGAGCCGTTGTCTGTCTTTGTTGACACGTATGGAACGGGAAAGATACCCGATAAGGAGATTCTTAAGATTGTGAAGGAGACTTTTGATTTTAGGCCGGGTATGATCTCGATTAACCTTGATCTTAAGAGAGGTGGGAATGGAAGGTTTTTGAAGACTGCAGCTTATGGTCACTTTGGTAGGGACGATCCTGATTTCACTTGGGAGGTTGTTAAGCCCCTCAAATGGGAGAAGCCTCAAGCTTAAGGGTGGGTCGCTGTTTATGCTTAAGGGTGGGTCCCTGTTTTTTAGTGTCTTTTCGTTTTGGGGTCTTTCACGAATAATAATAAGTGTTATGTTGATTTGTTCTCTATAAAGAGAACTTAAGTGTTGTTATTTGTATTGTATTATGTTATTTTGTCATTCTCCTCCAAATTTATCCAGTTTTTTTGTTATGCCCAATGTTGGAGGAAAGTGAAATCTTATTTTGCCCTATTTGTTTAGTTGTTTCTTATTGAATATATGATATTTAAATAAAGAAAATGGAGAGAATTTGGAAGGGTATGAAGTAAGATTCTATTTCCCATAAAAACTTCTAGCCTGCTCATGATTTTGATAGTCCATTTTTTTTTACAATTACTTCATTCAAGGAATAGTTTTTAGCAGATAACCCAATTTAGGTTTAATAGTACATTTCAATAGGGGGTCGAAAAATATAACTAACTAATTATAAATCCTAAACCCACTCTTCGAACAATTTAGGCCTAGTTTGATTAAAGAGTTTTTGAGATAAAACCCAGTTTTTATCTCAAAACCCAAACATTTTATCACCCATCAAATCAAATAATTTTATCAATCTCTCACGTACATCGTATCTTCTAAAGTTAAAGGGCAAATTAGTCTTCAAAATTTTCAATTTTTTCCTACTTTTTATCAAACAATGATTTTTTTGGATAAAACCAAATAAAATCCAAAACAATCCTTTCCTCAAACAAGGCCTTGGAGCAAGCCTTCTTTCACGCGAGTTAAGTGCTTACCTCAAAAAGATATTCCCTTCCTTCTTAGAGGATTTTTAAGGTTATAGTTGATGGATATTTCTAAATTTCATATACTATAGATTTGGACATAAAGTTTTTTCTCATCTAATTTTTTTTTCAAATAATATGCTTAAAAAAAAAGTTAAAGCAATTTGATTGGTTGAAACAATTTCTTATGCTTTTTATTTTTATTCCAACTTTTTATTATAAATATAAAAAAATTAATTAATTAAATGTTAGGTTAATACGTATGATAATAGTTTAAAATATGCATTCCCTATATCTCATATAGCCTTTATTAAGCTTAGATTATTTTTTAAAAAAAATATTTATTTATTTTATCAATTAAACTATTTATATATAAATATATATAAATAAATACAACAAAATATTTTAATTTAATTTAAATAATTATTTTTTTATTAATCAAAATTTTGATTTAAAATCGAACCTTTTTATATTTTACTTTAAATAACCCAATATCCATCTAGTTCTAAATTGACTAGAATTCATAATTGTTATTTAAAATTTTAAAATAATTAAACAATTTTTTACAAAGTCTATCTATCAAATCTTAAATCATTATATAGAAAAACTTAAGATCTAACTACTTTTCTCTAGATATTAACTTTCATCTAGATTTTTAACCTTTTTAGTGTGAATTAGTCCCATCTACATGAATAATTATTTAAAAACTTTTTTTTAAAATTTAATTAAATATTTATATATATCACCGAATAGAATATTTAATTAGCTTTGAACCGCGTCAATTAAGTATATAAGGCTCAAATTATTAGGCCAAGTTGAAGAGATGATTTGATATTTATTTCTTTTAAATAATAATAAAAGAAAGGTGGAATGATGAAGCACCGAAATTAGAGCACTGATCCAATCAAGTTTATTTATTTATTTATTTGAGTAGTCAAGTTGTAATTTGTCTTATGCATTGTCATCTTATGCAAAATTCCAGAAAGAATTGACACAAAAAAAAATTGGTGCAGAAACTTTCAATTTATTTTGAAAATTAAACAATTTTATTTAATTAAAACAAATTTAATAGCACATGGTATAAATATATTATTTATTGGGTGCTTATTGAATAATCAAATATATTTATATTTTAATTTAAAATTTAAATATGACAAAATTCAGACTCTTTACTTCAAATCAAAATATTAAAATAGTTTTAATGAGTATGAACTAATATTTTAAACAAGATTTTTTCTATTTGAATAACAACTAATTTATATCAAAATAAATATATAATTTATTACACTTTCCTATTAGTTATATCATTAGTCATTTAAAATAAATAATCATTTAACTTATTCAATTTAGTCAAAAGTTTACCGTCTTTTTTTGGTACTAATTTCTTTATAAACTTTTAGAAATACTTTAAAGTACCTTTATTCATTATCTTTTCAGTTAATATATATATTAATATTGTTTTGTCAAGAAATTGTGTATAAAATAGTTTTCTTTTTACTATTTGATTGTCATTAATCAACTTTAAGTTGAAAGGAAGAAATGAAGGTATGAACGTGTGATTAGGTTAGTTTTTTAAATTCAAAATATATTTATATTGATATTGTTTTAAAAAACACAGATTTAATTAGAAAATTAAGAAAAAAAATTGTGTATAAATAATTTAAAATTTTATAGAATTAACATAACATTATCTATGAAGTATATATAATCTGAACCATTTTTTAAAATAATTTAGTATGAAAAACATGTGTGCTGCATTTTGAAATAAAATATTTTTTCATTAATCAAACTTTTTAAATTCAAGATTACAATTAAAAAAAATGTTCTAATTAATTTGTTAATAAAAATATTATAGAATTAGACCGTGTTTAAAAAATTTAAACTAAGATCCAATTCACATCATACTAAATTTTTAACTACAAAATAATTTAAATATCTCAAAATAAAAGATTGAATTAATCAAATAAAAACATCTTTATTCATTATTTAAGTTATTTAATAATATTTATATATATATATATACTGGTGATGCCAATGAACATGCCCAAACTAGTTTATCCAGTTTTATGAACTTTCGTATTATTAAAATTTTATTTTAGAATTATAAAAGTGGTTACATAATTTGAATTTGAATCGACAATTCACTTATTTTTATATTGTCTATTGTTTGATTGATGCTACTAATATGATGGACATACATATTTGGTTATCATCCAAATTATTTTTTTTACGAACAAAAAATAAATCATCAAACTTTCAATAATCGTAGTCGTTGAATGCGTAACTTTAATAATACTATTATTTTGACGTTTTATAAGATTTGTTCAAGATGTCAGTAAAAAAAATGTTAGGAAATTAATCGTTTCTCTCGATAATTTATGAACTCGATATTACATAATATCCCAAATTAGTTTTTCCTTTAACATTATTAATCTCACTTGATCGTTTATAAAAAAAATTAGTATTCAATTAATGAATAAAGTCAAATATAATCTTATTCTATTAATGTCAAAATAATGTTAAAGAAATGATCTGTTCTATGAATATTCAATTAATGTCAAAATTGTGTAAATTGAAAATTGAAGAAAGCGATATTTTCTCTACAGGAGAGAGAGACAGAGAGCGATATTTTCGCTACAGGAGAGAGAGAGAGAGATTCATCATACCAATTTGGGGGCGATTGAGCCAGGTCAAGTTCGGCTAGCTGTGAATATATTTGTATATATGTTATTGTATGTCTGAAAGAGAGAAAGAAGAAGATAACGGTTGACCGGAGACTTGCACATTTATAATCCATCGCTGGCATCGCTATTCAGATCCTCATCTCTCTTAGTAAGTATCTTCTGATCCTTAATGCTCTTCATTTTCGCAATCTTATCAAGTAACACTACTCATCACTCACTGTGTAACTCGCAGAAGTCAAGTCGCGTTGAACTGTTACTGATTTGCGCATCTCAGGTTCTGATCGTCTATCTTATATTCCTTTTTTGTTTTTGTTTTGCAATACTTGATTGTCTAGCTGAATTTTGCAAGATCTGTACTGAAATGATGTTGTTCGTGTATTGTTTTCGGTTATTAGAAACAAATTCGCATGAAACAGCGACTTTGATGATTAGTTTCATATCGATCTTGCTTTTCGCTCTTTTAATAACTTGTAGTGATTTTCTACAGTTTCTTGCCGATATGAAGCTCTGTTTGTTTTTATTTATCCTTTTCGATCAATTCTGTATTCACTTAAATTGCGTGATCAATTCGATGAGAAATCCTTCAACAAACGCAATGTATCATTTCCAGAGACTAGACTAATCCTCAATTTTACGCACTGATTATTGTCTAGCAACCTTTAGTATTATTTGTAAATCATCAATAGATGAAAACTAACCTTTTGAATTCTTTTGGCTAAAGAATTGCAAAGAAAGAAAAGATTGATAAAGTGAAAAAGAAGTTTGAAGATGGCTTATAAGTTTATTTTATACAATAAATATTATTGTCAGGATTCAATTTTACATTCACTCAAGTATATTACAACAATCGATCGTGTGTTGGCTTAATGGCTGAAGTCATTACTCATTAACGACTCTCCAACAAAAAGCTGTTGATTGATGTATTTACATGTGGTTTTCAGACTTGTTATTTTCTAACAATAGTTTTTCCTTAAATTGCAGATTCGAAGGCATTATGAGCTGTTTTAGCTGTTGCGAAGAAGATGATTTCAATAGACCTCCTGCAGGAGGAGGACAATACATGGATAAACACCAACCAGGTGATTTATGCTACCTTTCAAAAGGCATTAATTAGTGTCTTATAAGAACTGTAACCATCAAACTTTTTGTAATAATAATTTTCTCGAAAGGCAAAACAAAAAAACTTTTTTGTAATACAAGGTGTATTTCAGTTCATCCTTTGAAGAGTTTTGTTGCAAGAGGGTTGCTCCCACCTAGCTGGTTAGATGACTAGATTTGTAGCAAACTTTTTTTCGCTAGGTGTCTCCAAATCTCTGGTGGTCACTTATTTACGAATAGTTAAGATACTATCTTAGTTTCTTATCTTTATATAGATTATAGAAGCTTAATCCTATTTTATATTCCATGTCTTAAAAAAGCTTAAATAGCCAATTAAACTTGTACAAAAGTATCAAATCACTCACCAACTTGTTTACTTAACTCTTATTTATTTTTGTTGAAAAAGAAATTATTTGTTTGCTCGTGTATGTTGATACATCTGCATTTAAGCACAATGACAACTCATATAAACATAACAAAATCAAACTCAAACAATCAGTCATTAACTCAAATCACCCACACAATGAAATATTTTACAACTCTGTTAATGATCTCGTGACTGTTTATCTTTTGTATTTGCTTTCAGATTATGTTTATTTTTTTCTTTCTGGATAGTACATCTTTTCCCATAGGCATGTGCTAAACAAATTTGTTCTCCACCACCAGGAAATAATGCAGGATACCATCCCACCGAAGCTGCACCTAAGGGTTCCCAAGCTGTGAAAGTTCGGCCAATTGAAGTCCCTACTATTCCAGTAGATGAGTTGAAGGAAATAACTGAGAACTTTGGGACAACTTCTTTAATCGGAGAGGGTTCATATGGAAGAGTGTATTATGGTCTTCTTAGGAATGGAAGAGCTGCAGCCATAAAAAAGTTGGATGCTAGCAAACAACCAGATGACGAGTTTCTAGCTCAGGTTCTGACCATGATTCTAATTGTTGTCTCTCTATATGCTGTTGAATACATTCTTAATATCTATTACTTATTTATTGAACGTATTTGCAGGTTTCTATGGTTTCGCGGCTGAAGCACGATAACTTCGTTGAATTGCTGGGCTATTGCGTTGAGGGTAATCAACGTGTCCTTGCCTATGAGTTTGCTTCCAATGGTTCTCTGCATGACATTCTTCATGGTATGTGTATTTTCTTTGAATTCTCATCAAAGTAAAATCTAATTGTTCATTTATTTTCCTGATCCCATCTAACAACTAGGGGTGAACATGGGTAAAACGGATCCCATACAAAACCCAATCTATAATTACCCAACTCATTCTACCCAATTTACTTAGACTAATGGTACTTATCCAACCCATTTAAATTTTAATCAAACTAAATTTACAATAAATTTATAAATCAAATTTTCAAAATAGATCTATTTTATCTCATATCAATAAATGAGTTAAATAAAATTATATCAACTTTGATGAATGTTTATTATTTATAGATAGAAAATTTTAATTTGTTCAAAATGTTGCTCTTGATTATGTGAAAATGGCTTGTGTATCAACTTTCCTTGCAAAACTCTTGTAAAGACACTTTGGATTTATTTTAGTAATAGAATGACACAATGTCACCCCCCCTCCCCCCCCCCCCCCCCCCCCCCCCCCCCCTAAAAAATTAATTAAATAAATATATATATATATATATATATATATGAACCATTTTTTTAATTCTCAAGTGTTTGCTTCCCAATCGTCTGTTTTGGGTAAAAGTTTTCCTACCCAAGCACTTTCTTTTCACCCAAACACCTTTGTTTGAAAAACCCACTATTCAATGAACAATCTACTCATCAATCTCATCATTCAAATCATCAACTAAAATCCCATCTACTTTTTTTATACTCGAAATGTCTTTTTACTCAAATAGCCTAATTTTCAATAACGTACATCAAACAAAGTTATTTGGAAATAACCACTCGGCTATTCAAATAACCCTAGATCAAACAAGTCCCAACCGGAACATACAAAATTGCATTTGAGTTTGGGTTTACCCATATTTTGCTCACTCTTAACTAACATGAACTTATTTCGGTTTATTCTTACAAATGTTTATCATTTAGTTAACCTTGTATTTCAGGGAGGAAAGGTGTTAAGGGAGCACAACCGGGGCCTGTCCTGTCATGGAGTCAACGGGTAAAATTTGCTGTAGGAGCTGCTAAGGGCCTCGATTACCTGCATGAGAAAGCAGATCCTCACATTATCCATAGAGATATTAGGTCAAGCAATGTACTACTCTTTGACGATGACGTTGCTAAGATTGCTGATTTTGATTTATCAAATCAAGCTCCTGACATGGCAGCTCGTCTTCACTCCACTCGTGTTCTTGGAACATTTGGTTATCATGCTCCTGAGTAAGCAAGCTCCCCATTTTAGAACTGTTTCCTCATGTTTTTTTTTTTAAATCCTTTTTGCTTCAAAGGGATTAGAGAATTACTCTCCCATCCAAATCTATTTTTCATTGATTAAATCCTGAAATATTCAAAGGAGCCATGTAATTCATAGTATAATTGGATCATTTTAGCTTCCTAATCTATTATTTTTTTACTTGGCAGATATGCAATGACTGGACAAATGAATGCCAAAAGTGATGTATATAGTTTTGGTGTCGTGTTGCTCGAGCTCCTGACTGGTCGTAAACCTGTGGACCACACATTACCTCGTGGCCAACAAAGTCTTGTGACATGGGTATTGCTCGTTTATTTTTTGTTGTTCTTTTTTTGAAAAAGATTTTATGAAATAACTTAAAACTGATCCAGTTACTTTACTTCTTTATAGGCAACTCCAAAACTTAGTGAAGACAAAGTAAGACAGTGCATTGATGCAAGATTAGGTGGAGAGTATCCACCCAAGGCAGTGGCAAAGGTAATTCTTATTACAATGTCATTTTAGTTGACGTTTCTCATATAGAGACTCGAATCCAGATCTAGAAAGTGTTTGTTTCGGGTTTGAAGGAAGTTAAGAAATCCTGTGTTTGGGATATATGTTATATACAGATGGCTGCGGTTGCGGCTTTGTGCGTGCAATATGAAGCAGATTTCAGGCCTAACATGAGCATAGTGGTGAAGGCTTTGCAGCCACTTCTAAACACGCGCCCTGGACCAGCTGCTGGTGAATCACCTGCCGCCCATACATGATGTTGTTTCATCACTGTCTGGTATATCTCTCACTCTCTATTGTTAATCTTTCTGAAAATAGAAAAAAAGAAATTAGTGCAAGTGGATATAATAATTATGTATGGAAGATTGTTTATGTTTGTAAAAGAATTGATTATTCTTTTTGATTGTTTGTGAATCTTTTTTAGAAAATATCTTTTATCCTTTGAGGCTATTTTTGAACTGTTGGTATATATATATATGTTGTTTTCTTTTGTATAATAGTAACAATAATGTATTTATAAGTATACTTTTTTTTTAATTTTTTTTTTAATCACGATAGTTCGGTTTGAACTGACACTGAACTGATCTTGAAAACATCTTTAAGAGATTGATTGATCTTGTTTTACAAAAATATCTTTATTTTTTTCTTTTTTAATCATCAAATTATTTAATTAAAATTTGTTTTGAAAACCAATATCATTGTATATATTTGTTATAAAAAAATAGCTATATGTATATTATAGTCCAATTATTCTTACAATCTTAGTCAAATAATGTATAATTTTTAAAATTTAACCATGGGTGGTTTGGTTCTTTAAGGGGTTTCATAAACTATATAAACTCATGTACATGTTTTCTATTCATTGTTTATTTTGGGCACTCATCTTGAAAACACATCATTACAAGAGTGATCTTTTTTTAATATATATTTCTCATCTCTAGTTAATTATCAAATTACTCAATTAATTAATTCAATTATTCTTCCATTAATCTTTTTAAATTAAGAAACATTAAATTATTTTAGTAAAATAAAAAGAAACACTTTTCTTAATTTTTTTTTGGAATTTTACTTAAGAAAAAACAGCACATCTACTGATCTACACCGTTGTACTTAAAAGTTTTTTTTTCAAAATTAAACTAATTTGTAAAATCATAAAATGTCGCAAATATTTATTACTAGTCTTAAATATAGTATTACTTAATAAATGTTTATAAGTTAATTAGTATTCATTAATATCATATACTTAGTCTTAAATATAATATTATTTTTTAAAATAATGACACTTAACTACAAATTATAGGATCCTTAAGCTCAGTTAGATGTGAGTATATGAGCAAGTGACTTAGTCATGTGAGAGTTAGATTATAAATTATAGGATCCTTACAATTTATCTATTATATATGACCACTCTAATCAACTAAATTATTTAATTTACTTTTATATTATGCACGCGTCGATGAACCTATAACATTTTGAATGAGAGGGTGAAAGAGTGATCATTGTATACATCGACACAAAATTTAGAACAGTTAAATTTGGTTACATCGTATGCCTAAAATTAAAATAAAATGCGATATTCTCTTTACATAACACGACAATCAAGTTTGTTAGATTTATTATTAATCTTTTTTCCAATTTAAATTCGATGCAAATAGATTTTGTCAAATTTATTTTTTACATTTGAACAAAACAAATATAATAATTTATATTTTATTTTATAATTTAACTCGCAAGTCAATATATTGATAAACATACGGTTAAAAATTTATATGCAAACACAAATTTATAAATTAAATTCTAACCATCAATAATAATCTGATGGTTAAAATGTCCAACTTCTAGAATGAAAACTAATGTTTGAATTCATGCATATTCAAGTTGGAGGGATCAAATGATGGTGGTATATATATTAATGTAAATTTGAATGAATTATATGTATTTTAAGAGATAGATATTATGTGATTATTTAAGTGTAAGTCCAAATTTGAGGGTGTTATTTAAAAGATTACAAAAATGTTCGGGTTCCACGGCAATAGAGTTTGTTGATTGTACTATATATATTTATATTTTTTTTTTCATTTAAGTTTGATACATATCAATAAATTTGATTAAGTTTTTATATTTGAACAAAAGAAACAGATAATAATTTATATTTGTGTTTCTACAATTTAACTTGCTGGTCAATATATGAATAAACATAGTGATGACAACTCGCTGGGTACTAAACTAAGATCATCTCCAACCCACCTGCAAACTCATCTCTATAATAAGTTTTAACTCTCCAATCCACCTGCAAACTCAACTGCATTTTGAGTTTTCCTGCAAATTCTCTCTCCTCCATACTCAAATTTGCAGGGACACTATTCACATACTCAAAAGTTTTCAAAACTTTCATTTTAGTCCTTTTAGTTTGTTTTTAATTAATTTACATAACTTATTTATATTTTAATTTGTTTATCTATTTTATTTATTTATATTTTAATTTATTTATATAATTTATTTATATTTTAACTTATTTATATTTTATAATAATAAACAATATTTATAAAAAAAATAATAAATAATAAAAACAATTTTAATAAAATAAAACACATAGAAAAACCGAAAAAGTACAATAATCTAAAAGGTTTGTTTTGTTGTATTTTTTTGTTTGTGAAATATAATTTGTGTTTATTTAATAATGTTTAATTTGTTTTATACGGTTGTATAAATAATTGATTTATAATTATAATTTAAAAGTAATTAATAAGTTGTTGTAAAGTTATGGGTTCAATTTATAATTTTAGATAAATATATAGATAATATTGAAAAAATTAAAAATTATTATAAAAAGGAATATTCTAAGAATATTCTTTTGAGTTTGAGTTTGAGTTTTTCGGTTGGAGATGAATTACTGTTTGATGGGATGTTTACTGCATTTTGGGTTTGAGAATAGGTATTTGGGTTGGAGATGGCCTAAGTAAGTACCCATCTTGGAACCAATTTTTATTTTACTGTCAGATTTCGAATCTAACGGGTATCTCTATTTTATCTCAATTCTGTTTTTTTTAAAGTCTATAATAAATACAAAATGTGATTCGTTTAAGCACAACGAAACAAAACATGACATTAAAAAAATAAAAAAAATAAAATGGGAGGAAAAAAACAAAAAAAATAGGCAAAGTAAAAACAAAATAATTAAGGTGCACAAAGGTCTTCAAGATGATTTGTATCCCTATCTTTGATTCGTCGGGTACCTCATTGCCCGATTAAATATCTATAAAATTATAGACATTGAAAAAAAAGAAATATAACTTTATTAAATCATAAATAAATTTAAAACTTATAATATCAAAATAAAAAACAGAAACATTAAAGAGAATAAGTTTTAAAGTAACAAGTTAAAAGTAACGTTGAATATGAAATGTGAGAAGATAAATAAAATTTTGTTATTACATCTTTAAGAGTAATGAAAGAGATATTAAAACAGTGATGTTAACATAAAGTTTGGGTAAAAATAATAAATGATATATATTTATGGTTATGTGAAATATGAAAAATCACTGTAAACTTTAAAATATATATATACATATATATATTTATATTTATATTTATATTAATATAGTTCAGTATCGGGTTTTAGGTTGAGTTTCGTGCACTCCCCATCCATTTCGAACCCGATCGAGAACATTCACTTATTCATATTCCTGATCTCGACCATCGGGACGCATGTGTGTCGGGTATACGGGCACATTGTCATTTATAAATAAACATGTTGAAAAATTTATTTACAAAATATATATAAATACACAAATAAAAAATAAAATTATAACTAGTCTCAGTATCAACATTTCACTCTCAACACTAAACTTTGACTTTAAGTGCAAATTGGAGTGTTTTTAAATTATATATATATATATATATATATATATATATATATATATATATATATATATATATATATATATATATATTCAATGTGAATTTAAGAGCAATAGTATAAATAATATTTTCTTTATACTTAAAACGTATATAATAATAATAATAAAAAAAAAAAAGAGTGAGATGATATTTGTGAATTTTATCATATTTTTCTTCAAAATTTTGATATTTCATTAAAATAAATATGCTACTCTAAATTGAAAAGTCAAAAAAATGTATTTGTTTATGCAATCATATAAGTCATGATATTTAATTAAATATCAAATTTTCCATTTTGTATATAAAAAATTAAGTATTTTTATATATTTTGTGACTATAACATATAAGTCAACTGTCAAATTAAGACTCTTTATTAGACATCAATTGAGTTTTTAGACCATTCTCTCAAACCTTACAATTTGGGGTTTATTATTATTAAAATTATATAAAACGAGGTTTTAATTTAACGGACAAACGCCGTTAACTTATTATTTACATGACATTTATAAATAAATAAAAGATCAATGTTACAAATTTAATTACCAATTAATGAACTTAGGATTTTGACGATCGTTTCTCTAAAATTCGATAACAAAACTCTTAATTCACTGAATTTTGGTAGTTCAATTAGTGACATAATTTTTTATTTATTTATTTATAAATTACACGTAGATAATAAGTTAACGATTTTTAAAACCGTTAAAACAAAATCTCATGTTGTATAAAAAATGGGTGTTTCAAATGCATAATTTAAAAATGACATAAGAGCTGACTGACTTTTTTTTTATCTTTTATATATTTTTAAATATTTTAAATGATTTTTAGTAATTATTTATGTTGGATCGCGTTATTTTTTGTGATGTTAATTTTTTATCGTAATATTAATGATGTAATTTAACATTTTTTAACGATAAATATCATTAAATAATTTATAATATTAATTTTGTAATTTGAGATTTTACACAAATACATTCAAATTTGTCGAGCTTCTATACTTTTATTTTAAATTATTTAATCGGTTCTCGACAACCTATTTAATATTTAATTGTGACAATTTTTCTTCGTTAATTATGTATCATTATATTATTTAAAATAAATATAATTGTAATCACTAAAATTTTACCTACCAAAATTATAATTTTAAAATAATTATTTTAAATAAGTAAAATTAAAATAATTAAAATTAAGGCCAAAACGAAAAATAAATAAAATGATTTGAGATAAATGTTGTATTCATTATATCTCAAATTAATTTTATGGGTAAAAAAATTAAAATAAATAATTTATAATAAATTTATATTCATTTTATCCCAAGTAAATTATTTATAAAACCCCCAAAAATATATAAAATAAATAGGAAAAATAAATATTATGTCTATTTGAAATATTTTGTAGATTGAAAATAAAGACAAAGAGATAAAATAAAAATCAATTTCAAATAAGCTATAAGGCTGAAAATGGAGCGTAATCTGTTGTAGCCGAAATAAGGAGAATTCAGTGCAGCAGACCTCACAGTCATCGGATGAGCTCTGAAATCTCATCAAATGTAGAACAGCTAGTTGCGTCGCCCCTACAACGAAAGAGACTAGTGTTCGCCAAGCAACGAAACAACTAACATGTGCCTTAGCGTCGTTAGCCCAAACACAACGGAACGCCCAAATGCAATGGAACACGGACGAAACGCCCATGCATTCACATTTCAGCCCAAAACAACGTCGTTTCACCTCTAGTTTGTCTTCTTCCTCGAAACGAACAACCATCATCATCGGCCAAAACTTTTGATTTTTCAAAAGTGGAACTCGGACGATACTCAACCAAAATGGCTGATTCAAAAAATTAAATGATCACCCTAACATGGTGATCATTTCACGTACGATCATAAGCTTCATCATCGCCTATATCAATTAATTGGATGAAGAAAAACAAAAGTCATTAATGACGTTTTGTCTGAAAGTCGATCCACTTGGTCGATCAGGCGACCTTATGAGGCTATAAATAGCTTCCTCCAGGCAAACCGAAGGCAATGATCACAATCTCAATCCCTCAATCAATCCTATACCAAATCCTCCATTAAATTTTTTAACATTTTCTTGAAAATTTTGAAATTTTGTTTAAGACTATAAAGCTCGGATCTAGGCATTCACAAAGCTTCTAAAAGAGTTCGGGATTGTTCTCCAACTCACATTAAACTTCTAATCATGTTGTAATTCAATTTATTAAGTAAAATTGAGATTTCTACATTTAAGTATGACCAGTTTTATATACTGCTTGATTGTTATATTTATTGATTGGAAAACGATCTTGAGATCATTTACAAGTTTTCTGTCGAAACTAAACTGAATCAATCAATCTAAATCAAAAGTACCCAAATTTGATTTTAAAATTTTTTAAAATCGAGTTTCTGTTTACTCAAGTACATCAACCCATAAACCTTTCCAATACGTTTCTAAGGATGTTAAGAATATATCTAGACAAATTTCACACAAACCCAATCATTTTGATCAAAACAATTTTTTTTATAAAAAATGAAAATTTTAGTTCTTGAATTGGTTAAAATGAAAGGTCGGTATTCATGTTGTGGTTTCATTCTATCCTATGAGGTATAAAGAAACTACTGACAAGTTCATTACACTCATTAAACCTTAAAAAAAATAAAATCAAAGACACGTTTTTTGCCTTAAAACTATTTGACTTTAATGGAACATCATCCAGATCGAATGATACATCGGGATAATGTTATAAATGATCATTGGGACTAGACGAAGCTCCCCATACCTTTGGATCGAAGGATTAGGGCCCCAGTCAAAATCATCAAACTTGTAGTTTGATGTTCTTGACGTTCGACTAAGGGCTCGACATGGGTTTGATTTATGACCGAGAAAATCGAATCCTCCCCTGCACGCGACCGAGGATTCCTAGCCAAGGACCGAGAGCTCCCCGCACCCGACCAAGGATTCCTAGCCCAGGACCGAGAGTTCCCCACACCCGACCGATGATTCCTAACCTAGGACCGAGAGCTTCTTGCACCTCGACCGAGAGCTCCCCGCACCCGACCAAGGATTCCTAGCCTAGGACTGAGAGTTCCCCACACCCGACCGATGATTCCTAACCTAGGACTGAGAGCTTCCTACACCTCGACCGAGAGTTCCCCGCACCCGATTAAGGATTCCTAGCCCATGACCGAGAGCTCTCCGCACCCAACCAATGATTCCTAGCCCAAGACCGAGAGCATCCCGCACCAAACCGAGATGTCTTGACCCAAGACCGAAGGTTTTTAGACCGAGACCGAGGGATCGACACCCTCGACCGAGACGACCAGTCCTAAGGTCCGTTTGTTTGAGATTTTTAATTTCAAATTTTATTTTTAAATTGGAAGCCCCTCACCATTTTCTAAAATTCTAAAAAACTTAATAAACACCTTCAAAATATTTTAAAAAAAGTATTTTGATAAGAGTATGTTTGAGATTTATTTTTAAATTCTAAATGCCTTAAACTGATATATTTCAAATACTTCTCTCAAATAATCGTCGACATCAATAATAAGTACCAACATTTAATATTATTTTACGATTTTAAATGCAAGAAAACTTGTGCATGACTAGGACTTCAAAAATAATTGGTTAAATAAAAAGTTATAACCCATTTTTGGAATACAAGATTTTATAAAGTAGAGACCGTACTTTAACGAATTCGGAAGATGTAGTGCGAAAGCCTTTTCCCGAGTATCACCAAACACTGAACATAAAAGAATCTCTGGTCAAATATACGTTTATATAAATATACAAAACATTTCAATAATCTGAATTAAAAATCAATTGACGACTCATTCCTTAAACAAATAATATTTTTAATTAATAATCTTTTTAATTAATTTAAAATACAAACTTCTTTTAATTTGAATATGCATACTATTTTGATCCCAAAAAATAATTATTTTTATAATTAATTTAAAATGTCAAGAGTTATTTTTATAAATTATTTAATAATATATTATTATAAAAGATTTTTCACATTCAAACCGAAGTTGAAAATTCAAACTTCGAACTTTGAACTTTCTCGGTTCGGAACAAACGTTTCGGGTAACCCAATAATCTTCATGTTTTTAACTTGCAATTTAAAAGCATCCTACTAGTTATTTAAACGATTTAGTTGATTAGTATTCATTAATATATCATATACTCAAACATGTTTAATTTCTAGTCCCATTTACATGGGAATTTCATAAATAGAGGAGGAACATTCCTCACCCAAATATCAATATATCTTTCTAAGAACACTATTAGAATTGGTAACTAATGTTATTAATGTAGGTTGAGTTAGGAAAACATATTTTTGATAAAGTTATACAATTCACCCAACTAATTAAATTTTCATGTGAATTATTAAAATCTTAGGATTTTATAAAAAAAGAACTACTTAGTTTGTAAAATTTTAAACTAATTTCACTTTTATAATTTTAAAATTTCACTAGTTTAAAATTGTTTGAATTTTACTATTTTACATAAATAGATTAAATTTATATATATACACACACACACACGATGTATTCCAAACTTTTGATCTATTTGTAATAATTGTATTCATCTTTGTTCTGGAAATATTTTACCTTTTGAATTGACTCATTTAATTATACATTTTTAATAACAATAATAATATATAACTAATAATTTTTGTAAAGTAAAACATTATGATCAAGAGTAAAATATCGATTTTACGAGTTTTCATATGACCAATTATTTGTATACTCTCGTTTTTAATTGAATCTAAGAATTTTGATTTATTAGACACAATTTTAAATTCTCCATCTTTGTTTGTGAAATAAAATAATTTTATCCACTAAATTATTTTGTATAGGCATAGTTTTTTTTTTCTAGTAAATAGATTAATGAAATGACTTTGTAAAGAAAAGAAGAAGAAGAAAGTGATTTTTCAACAACAACAACCATCATAAGAATTTTCAAATAAATAACTATTGAGAAACTTCCAAGACAGTAGATATTTTAATTAAATAAAAACTATATAGCTGATATTGACATCCATTATAGGTCGACACTGACCAACGTTTGTTTAATAATGACCAACGTTTGTTTAATACAAATTGGATTAGGTTTGCTAAGCTTTTATATTATTTTCTTAATTATTATGTAGTTTATTTTAAGCTGATATTTATTATTTCTATTAAAAAATAATGTCTATTATGCAACGTGAGTTTTGAAATTGGTCAAGTTATTTTTATTTAGCTGAAAAGTCACCTTGATTAATTTGTTACAGTATTATGTTGTTTTCTTTAGTGTTTCTATTTACCCAAATGGTAATTAATATTTGAATTTTACATAAATTTGAAAATAATAATATAATAATTCTAATATACCTAGTTTTCTTTAACAAATGTTCAATTTATTTTCATTAAAAAAATGAAAAATTAATATACTAGTTCAAGTAAAAATAAATTATACATAAGAGAAGGTTGGGAATCATTTTAACAATTTTCAAAAAAAAAACCATAATTGCAAAAAACAAACAAATTAAGTATATATTCATCGATTAGCAGAAAAAAGAAAATAAAAAATTAACATCACACAAACGCAATAAAACAAAGGAGGACATATATCAAAATCTAGCGCGCTACATATTTATTAAATTAATCAAATTAAAAAAAAATCAAATATTCATAACAAAATTTTCGTTAGAACCAATAAAAATAAATTAAAATGTGATTAGAATTGCTCTCATAAATTTTAGAGAATTAGTATTTTTCTCATTTTTATTGGTACCCATTTTGTGTAACTTTAATATAAAGATATTTAAATTAAAAGAATTAACATATTAATGTGTCAAAATCATAAATAAATAAAATCACAAAACTTAGTGAATACAATGTATTACTCATTAAACACATGTTTTTAGGCCCTAGTCTATCAATAATGGATGTCAAAGGAATCATCATTCATTTGGATAATACTTTTGACTGCTGAAGAATCAAAAGGCTAAATTTCTTGTTATCGAAGCACAATTTTATTTATTTATTTTATGATGGCCATGTCCTCCACTCTATATATATAAATCTTGTCACCCAAATATATTCATATGCAAAATAGCTCTTGAGGGAAAAAAAAGGACAAGAAATGAAAATCGAAGAAGCTACTTCTTCTAGAGGAGGTGAAGTTAGTTTGGAAACGAAAGCAGACGAGAATGGCAAAACTGTCCCATTCTTTAAGCTTTTTGCGTTCGCAGATAGAGTGGATATGTGGTTGATGATTATCGGAACAATTGGGGCTATCGGGAATGGTATTTCTTTGCCTCTAATGACTATATTGTTCGGAGAGATGATCGATTCCTTTGGACAAACTCAAAACGCTCCTGTTGATGTAGTTCGCGTCGTCTCCAAGGTTAGTAGTAACAACATTTCATTCCAAACACGCCTTTAACTCATGATCAACCATATTATAGGTAGTTTTGTTTATCAACAAGTAGACAAAAAAACATCAATATATTAAATGATAAATAGTATTGATAAATGCCCTTAACCACTCCATGATTATGGTGATTGATTTGCCAAGAGTGGAACAAAAATATTGATAAAGTTGTGTTCATTTGATAATTAGTTAAATAATTATATTGACATAATTAACTAATCTTCACTTGAATGAATAATCTGCACATTTGTAAAAAATATTAATTATTTTTTTATGCAATTTGGTGTTGTTGTTGAATTGAAAATATTATTGTTTTGACTTACACTTACTCTGCATTACTTATTTAACTAAGTATAACCAGGGCCGGCCCGGCAAGCCCCCGGGTTAGGGCAGCACACTTTCCAGGACAGCCCATTTGTATAAAATATCAAAATATTTAGTTATATTTATTGTAATTTTAAATATAAATTGTTGTAGTTTGGTGGTTCAAGATATATATTTAAAATTTTAATGTGGTTATGGGTTCAAATTTCATCAAAAATGAATTTTTTTATCAATTTTTAAAACTAGACTTAGGCAACACCGAGGATAGGGCAGCCCAAACCTCGGGCCGGCTCTGAGTATAACTATAATGAATTAAATAAATTTTAGTTACATTATCTAATAATTGAAGTGGGCAGGTCTTGATGTTGACATATTTAATATATTTTACAAGAAAAAATAATTTGAGAATAGAAACTCTGGTCTAACTAATTAATAAAGGAAAATGTTCTCCAAAAATATGTTTTATACCAATTATTTCCACGTTATTATGTTTATTAGGATATGTTTTATACAACTAGTTCAATGTTATTATGTCCCTTAAAATTATATGTTTTATACCAACTAGCTCAATGTTATTATGTCCCATTATGAAGTGTTAAGATATCACTTATTTTGTTTATAAGATAGCTTCAATTTATATAGGCCATTTTTTTCCATTAGAGAAAAGGAAAACTCAATATTTTATTAAATATTAAGAATAAAGTTTTGTAACACATCAAAATTAATACTATTTCTATTAGTTGTGTTTCGCCTCAATTTATTGTTATTTTTAAGGTATCTTTGAAGCTCGTCTACTTAGCAATTGGAGCCGGAGCGGCCGCTTTTCTTCGTGAGACAATTTCTCATATTTCCCATCTTCTTTTGAATATAAACATGGAAAACAATTCATTAAAGAAACTTGAGAAATAACATAAGCAATATTTAGCATGAGATAACCAGCACATTATTATTTATTATGTTTTTTTTCAAAAAAATCTTGGCAGAGGTGGCTTGTTGGATGGTGGCTGGAGAGCGTCAAGCCGCGAGGATAAGAAAGTTGTATTTGAAAGCCATAATGAGACAAGATATCGCCTTCTTCGATACAGAAACAAATACGGGCGAAGTTGTGGGTAGAATGTCGGGTGATACTGTTCTAATTCAAGATGCCATGGGAGAAAAGGTATACAAAAATAAAACAACAATTGATTATAATTAATTTAAGATTAATCCAATTATGTTGTAAATACTTTGTAGGTTGGGAAATTCATAAAACTAGTTTCCACATTTTTGGGAGCTTGTGTGATTGCCTTCATCAAGGGATGGCTTTTAACACTTGTAATGTTAACATGCATTCCTTTGCTTGTATTAACCGGAGGAATAATGGCTTTCGTCATGGCTAAGATGGCTTCTAGAGGTCAAACCGCGTATGGAAAAGCTGCGACTATAGTTGAACAAACAATCGGCTCCATTAGAACCGTAAGTAAAATTCTATTACATTTTCATGTTTTTATTCGTTGTTGTTTTAATGGTTCCATTTTATGATATTAGGTTGTATCATTCACGGGAGAAAAGCAAGCGATAGCTACTTACAACAAATCGCTTCGAAAAGCTTACAAATCAGGTGTTCAAGAAGGATTAGCTTCCGGTTTTGGCTTAGGTTCGGCTATGGGTATCGTATTCGGAAGCTATTCTTTGGGAGTTTGGTATGGGGCAAAGTTGATAATTGAAAGAGGGTACTCGGGAGGTGAAGTTATGAATGTAATCGTCGCTATCCTTACCGGTTCAATGTAAGAACTTTTCTATTATGTTAGATTTATAATTTTAAAGGTGGAAACTTTCTAGGACACATAATTCATGTTACACCATCTAAATAATAATGAATTTAAGAAACTAGGTTTAATAATTTAATTCATAACATATGACATATTCTAAGCCTAATATAAGCTAAGATTGACCTCTCAACTACTTTTGTACCTTATGAATTTTACAATATAGAAAACATTATTTATATGGATTTGAGACATATGGCCAATTGAAAAGACTTTACTTCATTTTTAAAATTTTTAAAAATGCCAATATACCTTTTTTTTAAATACACAACTTTGCTTTTCTTTAACAATTAATGAGTTTTTTTTGTGTTGGTGCATTGTTGTTCATTTAGGTCACTTGGGCAGGCATCTCCATGCATTAGTGCATTTGCTGCAGGTAAAGCAGCAGCATACAAGTTATTTGAGACCATTAATCGAAAACCCGAGATTGATCCATATGATCAAAAAGGGAAGAAACCCGACGATATTCGTGGCGATATTGAGTTTAAAGATGTTCACTTCAATTACCCGGCAAGGCCAAACGAGCCAATTTTTAGCGGATTCTCACTTGAAATCCCTAATAGTACAACTGCAGCTTTGGTCGGACAAAGTGGAAGCGGTAAATCAACGGTGATTAGCCTACTAGAGAGATTTTACGATCCGACGGCTGGCGAGGTTCTTATTGACGGGATAAATCTTAAAGAATTTCAACTTAAATGGATTAGGCAAAGGATTGGTCTTGTTAGCCAAGAACCAATTCTCTTCACATCTAGTATCAAAGATAATATTGCATATGGCAAGGAAAACGCGACCATAGAAGAGATAAGAGCAGCCGCGGAATTGGCCAACGCCGCCAAGTTTATCGACAAATTACCAAAGGTAACCAATTGATGTTGTTTTATTTGAAAATAATTTGGATTATTTAAAAATGTTTGATGTAGGGTTATTTATTTAAATTTTAGTTACTAAAATGTTTGGGAATTAAAACAGGGCATTGACACTATGGTTGGTGAGCATGGAACTGCCTTGTCTGGTGGGCAAAAACAGAGAATTGCGATAGCAAGAGCGATATTAAAAAACCCTAGAATATTACTTCTCGACGAAGCAACAAGTGCACTTGATGCGGAATCAGAAAGAGTCGTTCAAGAGGCTCTAGATAGAATAATGACTGACAGAACAACAATCATCGTTGCTCATCGTTTGACAACAGTGAGAAACGCTAACATGATTGCTGTCATTCATCGAGGAAAGATCGTCGAAAAAGGTAAAAATAAAATCTGAAAAATATACCATTTCTTAGTAGTAAATTTGATCAACCTTATATGAATGACATTTAGGATTAATTGGACCACGATAAACAAATTAAAAAGAAATCCAATGATTTTTCTATTTGATTGCATAACTTCATGCAATTTATTATTTTAGCTGATTATATATTGGTTCTATTATATATAAATACCCTTAACCGGGCTACTTATAATACTATAGCTTACTAATATTTTAACAAATAAATGTTGTGAACATAATGAATATAGATTATTATTAGTTTTTTTACCATATTTTAATTAATAATATATTGTTTGGTGTTATTTATTTATATCAGGGTCACATTCTGAACTGCTAATAGATCCTGAAGGAGCTTATTCCCAATTAATAAAACTTCAAGAAGTAAACAAAGAATCTATTTACGACGGACAAATCTCAAGCCGAAAAACGTCGCTAATAAGAAGAAGTAACAGCAACAATATCAGCAGCCGACACTTGTCTTTGTCGCACTCATTCGGTCTTCCCGTCGGATTTAACGTTCCCGAATCAACCCTACCAGAACCAGAACCAGAACCAGAACCAGAAAAACAACCACAAAATCCCCAACCGGTCCCTTTTACCCGGCTGATTCGTCTCAACAAACCCGAAATCCCGGTCCTATTGGGTGGAACCCTAGCCGCAATCATCAACGGTTCAATCTTACCCATTTACGGTTTACTAATTTCTAGCGTGATAAAGTCGTTTTTCGAGCCTCCAAACGAGTTAAAGAAGGATTCAAGATTTTGGGCAATCATGTTTGCAATCCTTGGACTTGCAACTTTCGTGGCTTATCCAACAAGAACATATTTATTCTCTATAGCGGGTAATAAGTTGATCAAGAGAATTAGAAAATTATGTTTTAAAAAAGTGGTTAGCATGGAAGTGAGTTGGTTTGATCATCCGGAGAACTCTAGTGGTGTTATTGGGGCAAGGCTTTCAACGGATGCAGCCACGATTAGAGCTTTGGTTGGAGACACTCTAGCTCAGATCGTTCAAGATTCTTCATCAGCCATAGCGGGTTTGATTATCGCGTTTCTAGCAAGTTGGCAATTGTCACTCATAATTCTAGGGTTACTTCCTTTAATTGCCGCAAATGGATTTGTTCAAGTTAAGTTCATGAAAGGTTTTTCGGCCGATGCAAAGGTAACGAGTCATGCATGCATGATATGAATTGTCACGAGTTAACTATAAATAAAATAACCAAACTCCCACAAATCTTGTAGGCAATGTATGAACAAGCGAGCCAAGTTGCAACCGACGCGGTGGGGAGTATAAGAACCGTGGCATCTTATAGTGCCGAGGAGAAGATAATGGAAATGTACGAGGAAAGGTGTAAAGGGCCGGTGAAGAATGGGATAAGACAAGGTTTAGTAAGCGGGGCAGGTTTCGGGCTTTCTTTTATGTTACTCTATTTGGTCTATTCTCTAAGCTTTTATGCGGGTGCACGTTTAATAGAAGATGGCAAAATAACATTTGGAGATGTATTTAGAGTGAGTATATATATTATTGTCGTTTTGGTTAAACGACTTTCTATGCCATTTTATGACCTAAACCCTAATTTTGCATGTAGGTTTTCTTCGCATTAACGATGGCAGCCATGGGTCTTTCTCAATCGAGTAGTCTAGCACCCGATTCTAGCAAAGCTAAGACGGCGGTGGCTTCCATATTTGAAATGCTTGATCGGAAATCAAAGATCGATGCTAGTGATGAGTCGGGTATAGTCCTAGATGATGTCAAAGGCGATATTGAACTACAACACATTAGCTTTAAGTACCCAACTAGACATGACATTGAGATTTTCCGTGACCTTAACTTAACCATTCGTAGTGGAAAGGTATATGGTTTCTTTATCTTTTATTTTTTTTTCTTGTCCTTAAATCTATTAACATTGGTGACTAAATACTCGGGTGCTTGTTTATAGACGCTGGCTTTGGTTGGAGAAAGTGGATGTGGGAAGTCGACTGTAATCGCGTTGTTGGAAAGATTCTATGACCCGGATTCCGGTCTTATTACACTCGATGGAGTTGATATCCAAAGGTTGAAGTTAAAATGGTTGAGGCAACAAATGGGACTCGTGGGCCAAGAACCGGTCTTGTTCAACGAGACAATACGTGCCAACATTGCTTACGGTAAAGGAGGAGATGCAACCGAGGCTGAGATCATCTCGGCATCTCAATTGGCAAATGCGCACACATTCATTAGCGGATTAAACCAGGTATGTAGTTGCAAATAATCAAATTAGGGTTTGTTCACTCTTGTGTTATATGAGGAAAAAAAGTTTATTATCAGAAAGGTGATAGGTATTTTAGTATTTTTTTTTTTGTTGTTGTTGATGTTTATGATTAATCTCAAACAACTTAAACCTAACGAGGCGAAAGAATCTGTTGAAATATTTTAACGTAATTACTTGTATTTGTTATACGTCTATGAAGGGATACGACACGATGGTGGGGGAAAGAGGAGTGCAAATGTCCGGGGGACAAAAACAAAGAGTGGCAATAGCTCGAGCCATAGTTAAGAACCCTAAGATATTGTTACTAGACGAGGCCACAAGTGCCCTCGATGCAGAATCGGAGAGGGTAGTTCAAGATGCACTAGAGCGTGTGATGGTGAACCGAACCACAGTGGTGGTGGCTCATCGTTTGACAACAATTAAGAATGCGGATGTGATCGCAGTGGTGAAGAACGGGGTCATCGTGGAAAAGGGTCGACACGAGAAGCTTATCAATATCAAAGATGGTTTCTATGCTTCTTTGGTGGCATTGCATATGAGTGCTTCATCATCAAAATCATGAAGTTATTGGTTGAAAGCACTACCCTTTGTTATGGATTGCTCTCTTTTTAATTGGATCGTTTGAGTATGTATTTTGAATCAAATTAATGTGGAGTCCTTATCATAATTTAGTAGTGGTTATTGTGTATTAAGATCATTAAGTGCCTTTTTGTAATTTATATTTATTTGTGTGTGGTTTGATTATCTAAATATTCATATTATTGGTGTTTCATACTTTTAGTATCAATGTTTATAAATGTTATTTTAGGAGATCATTGAGCTAGATCAAGCATTATATAGTCAAAGATATGATTAAATGTATTTTAATTACTTAAATGATATATATCAGTGATATGTAATATTGTTTATCATATATATATTTTAATTGTTTTTCACAAAATATAATCAAATGAATTCAATGATCATATGAATTTATAAACTTTTTATTTTTTTTTTTTAATTTCCATAAAGGGGACCTTTAATTAAAGAGAAATGATTAGGTGAGGAAATTTGGTGAGGGAATGACTTGGCATAATCTTATTTTATTCGCTGAAAAAATCAAATAATTTATCTATTTTCTCTTTTTCCTCCCACTTTTACATTTCCAACCAATGAAGGTGATACCAAGTCATTCCCTCACCAAATTCTCTCACGAAATTCTCTCTCTCTATCACTCCTCTTAATTAAATAATGAACGAAATAATTGTTATGGATTTTTGTCAATGAAGTTATATTATAAAATTTGTAAAACCCTATTTAGAGTTTTCTGTCTCTCAAGTCTTTTTTTTATGCAAACATAAATAAGTTATAATAAGTTTCTAAACACTTTATTTGAATTTTTGTTACCTCCTGAACAAGTATTTGACCGGGCCAACTCTGCTATGGACAAAGGAAAAATCAGAATACTATATTTATAAGATTACTATAATATAATATTCGTATGATTTAATTGATATTAATATTTTTTTGTGCTATAATCAAAAATTTGGAATTAGGGTGAAGTAGGTCTAGAAATGAATCAAACGAGCTGCTCGGTCAAAGCTTGACTTGACTTTAACTTTGACAAAAATCGAGTCGAGTTGGCTCGTTTAATATTCGAGTCGAGCTCAAGATATAATACTTGTTCGATGACATGTCAAGCTTTTTTGAACATGATAAAAAAACAGTATATTTATTTTAATATTAAAACCTATAATTTAAAATAAATATTTATTTTTACAAATATTTAAAAATTTAATTTTAGTTCAAATTTTCGAGTCGAACCAAGCTGGTAATAAATTGTTGAGTCGAGTTAAGTTCAAATTTATAAACTCGTTTGAGCTCGAGTTCAAGTCGAGCTAATAAATACGTAATCGAGTTGAACTCGAACTCAAACCGGCTTGAGCTCGGTTCGACTCGCTTGCATCCTATGGTGAACTTGCATATGTTTGAATGGGCTTACAAATATTTTGGGCTGGATTGATTAAAAATAACCTAAGTAAATATTTTATTAAATAATGAATTGAATTAAATATATATATATATATATATATATATATATATATATATATATATATATATATATATATATATATATATATATATATTTACTTGAGCCACCACATTCTTAATGTAATGTAAATTCGTCTTTGACTGTAATGTCATAATTTTCATTTAAATTTAACATTTAATTCGTTCTAAATGTTCAACATATTTATATATATTAACATTATTACTCTATAACACACTCATTTATATACAAAAAAATCTCACATGATCGAATTGATACGGGTCAGAAAGAAAATAGGATGAAATATTTTTTCTAAAAATATGAACCAAAAATAAATAAAAACAACTTTCTTTGATATATAATTAAAGCTAATAGTGTTGTTAAGATGTCATGTTTGACACATAAATAATAAAGTCTGAATTGTATTTTCAGGCAAAAAAATAAAATAAAATTTGAACTACGGTATATTTTACAAATAATTTTATTAATCTCTGATGTTAAGTCATTATTTCATAACATTTCTTGCCACGAACATTAATTAACTTATTGAGATTGAATCAAGGTTTTTTTTACTCCAGGCACAAGCATGTTATTTATTTTAAAATAATTAATAAAAAACAAAGAGAGTTGACTTATATATATGATTTAAATAGGTTCTTGGGAATTGGGATTATGATTTGGTTATTTATTTTAACTACATCATTGTATTATTTAAATAATTTATTTGATTAGAAGATATAAAAAGATGGGTTATTGGGTAAAAAGATTTGAAAAGTCTTATTAATTATATAGTAAAAGAATAATTAAAATAAAATAAAAATAGAAGGTATTTAATTTATAAATTGATTAATAATGGGATAATTGATTTTTCTTAAGATTATTTAAATATTATATATATATATATATTAAAATGTAAGTAATTCAATAATTTATTTGTAAATATATAATTATTTTATTGAAATACATATAATTTTAAACTGCAAATTATATACATATATTAATTATATATATTTAATTAGGAAATCAAATGTAGATTAATGTGTTCTTAATTAGTATAAAATGAAATAGAAAAAATATTAATGATAATTTTATTAAAAAAATAATGCAAATCATTGTAACTGGTTATTAAATCAGAGCCATTAGCTCATCTCATTGATAAATATTATATGTGACAACGAAGATTTACATGCAATATGAAATGGAATTTAAGATGTTTATAATGAATTAATCTTGAAGAATTTGTTTTATTTTAAAAAATAGAGTTTATTCAATTTAAAATATTTTTAATAAATTATGTTTTCTGCATAATATGATTAAAAAAAATGTGAGAATGATTAGTGATTACCTAGATTTTGTATTTTAATTTATATACAAATTTTGTTATTACTTATGTTATGTTGATGCTTAATTTTCAAAGTGTTCGAATTGTCGGGTTAAGAGCTATGATTAATTTGGATATATGAGAGTAATTTGATATTTGAGTCAGATTATGGGTTGACCCGCTCATAAACTTAAAACGGTTATGCATGTTTCGAACTTGCAACCTAACAAAAACAAGTACAAGTCTTTAACCAAGTGTGATTGGTACGTGATTTGCTGAGGATATGGGTGAACAAACGGGTAAAACCGATTCGTTTTGTCCGATCCGAATTAAATCAAAACTAAATTAATCTAATCCATAATCCAAATTATTTTATTAATTAATATGGATCTCGATACGGATTGGATTGAATATATATATATTATATTTATTTTATTTTATTGTTTTTTTTAAATGTGAACTTGAAATTATTTAATAATATTTTTTTTTATAATTAATTGATTTATTTTATTTGTATTTAATTAAAAAATAAAAAAGAATTAAGTATATTATATATTATATATTATATATTATATATTATCTATTATATATTTAAATTTAAATTATTTTGGATTGGATTATTCAAATTAAATCTTAGTTAAACTAAATCTAAAGTTAATTTCATCCGAATTTAATTCAAACCGAAATAATTAATTAAATTTTGTAATTTGGATTCGGTTCGGATTAATCCGTTAAATGTTCGAGATAATCTCATTTAATATTTTCTTATATAATTACTTAATTTTGATTTATTTTATTATTTTTATTAAATTTTAATGTTATAATTAAAAAATTAGAATCTAAAAAAAAATGTTGACTAGTGAATCGAAAATAAGTTTAAAATATATTATATTAAATTGAAATTTAAAGAAATACAAATTAAAATATATTTTTATTTTGATAGTTTGGATAATTTGGATAATTTTAATCTAATCCAAATTTAATCCAATCAAATCAAACTCAATCCAATTCGAAATATCCAATTCGAATTAGTATTTCAGATTCGGATCGGATTAGATTTCAGATTAATCCATACAATACTCAGCTCTAGCCGATGGATAATAGGTCAGTAACAATTGAAAGTAGTTTAAAAATACAAATAAAATATTTTATTCACCAAAGTGTGAGGTCACAATACTAAATATTAAAAAATATGAATTAGATATTTGATAAATTAAAGTGAAAATTGTAACCAAAGTGAAAATTATTTTACCGAAGTGAATAAAATGTGAAATGAGAGTATTTATTTTTATTTTAATATATTATTTGTAATTTAGAACTTGAAACCTTTATTACATATTATATATATATATATATATATATATATATATATTTTTATATTTACTCAAAACTAGTTTTCTAACAAATAAAAATTTTGTTATTAGATATAGTATAAATATAGATGATATATTCTAGTTTTTATAGAAAAAATATTAATTTTTATTTTAAAATAAAAATTATAATAAATATAAAAGAAAGTAATAACAATAAAAAATATTAAAATTTCTATAATTTAAACATTTTTCTATTAATCATTTTGTAAAGTGAAGAAGGAAAGAAAATAGTATGAATTGTTATTATTCATTGTAAAAAATTGCAAAAAAAAAAAAAAATATGAAAACTTTACTTAAAAAAACACAAAATTATGAATTATATATTACAAATAATTATTAGCAAAATAAATAAAGAAAGAAAACCCTAATTTTAGGTTGCTTGTAAAAGTCGCCGGCTTGTCTCTCTATCTTTCCAAGTTTGATTCCAGCGGCCTTGCGATCTCTCTCTCTCTTTATCTCTCGTGTAATTCTTCTTCATCCTTTATCCCTTCACGTTTATCATTTCTCTGTGTAATTTGATTATTTGTTTTGCTAATTAGCTGATATAGTAAACCCAGGTTAAGATCTGACTGAAGTTTTAACTTGATGATTGCTTCTAGTTTTTGCCATTGATTGATTATCTGTTGTTTCAGGTTAAAGGCTCCAAATGGCTGGAGAAAAGAATCCCAAAGCCAGCGGTGGTGGAAGTAAGTGTATTTCGAATTACATGTTCTGAGTGGATGGATTCATGTGATTTTCTTGAGCTATATCATTATAACTGTTTGCAGGAAAGAAGAAGGAAGTGAAGAAAGAGACTGGGTTAGGTCTCACTTACAAAAAAGATGAAAATTTTGGGGAGTGGTATTCTGAGGTATGTGCTAGTATCTAGTTCATAGGGTTTAGTATAGTCTATGTGGGCTTTCACCTGATTTAATCTATCTTATGGGATTGTTAGGTTGTTGTCAGTGGTGAACTTATTGAGTATTATGACATTTCTGGATGTTACATCTTGAGGCCATGGACTATGTCTATTTGGGAGATAATGCAAGTAAGTTTATGAATTTTCATAATTTTATAGGTTTTTTATGATTATTTTCTCAATCTCCATTACATGACTCTGTAGGGTGTTTTCTGTTTTCAGCATCGGTTTTGGATTTCTTTATATACTAAGAAGTGTCTGTGTAGGCCTTTTTTGATGCAGAAATTAAGAAGTTGAAGGTGAAGAACTGTTATTTTCCTCTGTTTGTCTCTCCTGGTGTACTACAAAAGGAGAAGGATCACATTGAAGGTTTTGCTCCTGAGGTGAAAATTCAACTTGAATCATCTATTACCCTAATGCCATCTTCATTGGAATTTATTTCTAATGAAAAAATATACATTATTTACTTTTAACATGTCATATGAATGGAACAAAGAGGTAGTTCTGTTTACGATACATCACTAAAAATGGACAATTTCTCAGGTTGCTTGGGTAACAAAGTCAGGGCAGTCTGAATTGGAAGTTCCTATTGCTATTCGTCCTACAAGTGAAACTGTCATGTATCCTTACTATTCCAAATGGATAAGAGGCCACAGGGATTTACCATTGAAACTCAACCAGTGGTGCAATGTTGTTCGATGGGAGTTCAGCAATCCCACTCCTTTTATCAGGTAGTTTAAAACGGAGTTATTTTCTATAGTTGCAAGCATATTATTAAATGTTGTTTCTGATGATGTACTTATAAGTTAAAAACATATAGGTTTCATTATTTTCTCCCTCAATGGAATATGCTTTATTTCTTATAGCTTGTAAATTGTGGCAGGAGCCGAGAGTTTCTGTGGCAAGAGGGGCATACAGCATTTGCAACAAAGGAGGAGGCAGATACAGAGGTATATAATGATAGGGATAGTACTGGCCCATCTGGAAACACTCTATGGAGCTGGATCTTGGTTTTGGATGAGAAAATGTCAACAAATTTATGAATATATGGCTAATTAAGTTATATTCTAGAACTTTCTCTCATCTAAGAAAATTTATCTGACGTTTTCTCGACCAAACCTAGACCGATCCAGTACCAGAAAGTGTTTACAAATAGGCGTATCTACATGTTCTTTTCCAATTTGTTACAGTTGAGAATTTAATTGAGCCGTTGGTTTGTGGAGATGTGAACTAGAATAGGACCTTTGTACATTCCTTATATGACAGGCCAATTTGATATTGATATTTACCTGTGCATATTTTTGTTGTTATATTTCATTTTATCCACTAGTTTAATGTATGAATTGTTGTGAGGTTAACTATTTAATGTGTATTTCAGGTTCTTGATATACTTGAACTATACAGACGTATTTACGAGGAGTTCTTGGCCATTCCTGTTATAAAGGGCAAGAAAAGTGAACATGAGAAATTTGCTGGTGGACTTTATACAACCAGTGTTGAGGTATGTATCCTTATGAATGCCCTGTTCAGCCATTAAACTTGTTTCAGAAACTGCTTGAGTTTAACTCGGGCTTCAATTTTAAACATTTTTTTAAAAATTTCTTCTTTGTTGTCCCTTTTTGCAGGCTTTCGTCCCACACACTGGCCGTGGTGTCCAAGGAGCAACTTCACACTGTCTGGGCCAAAATTTTGCAAAAATGTTTGAGATAAACTTTGAAAATGATAAGGGAGAGAAGGCTATGGCCTGGCAAAATTCATGGGCCTACAGTACTCGAACGGTAAACTAAGGATGTCCTCCTTTCTTTATGATTTCCCTCCTGTGCTGGCATGTTTGTAATTTTCATTAGTAAGGTAGGAAAATGGCTAATTTCAGGTAATTCTTAGAGCTTGTCTGATCTCGGGGTTATATCGAAATAATCTTTTTTTTTGGAAAAATCTTGTTTGTTGAAAAGTAGATTATTTGGGTTAAATGAATAAAATCCTGTTTGATAATTTTATGATTTGAATGATTGAAGTAATTGATGATGGAATTTTAGTTTATTTAGATTTAATTCAAATAATCCATATCAAATAAGTCCTTGTACCTCTCTGATCTTGTTTGTTCTTCTTCTATGCACTAAATAACCTAATCTCCTGAAAATCACATGCTCTTGAGATTCTCTTGATTGTCCTATTTGGAATCACTAGTTTCATGTTTTAGTTAAAAAACAATTTAAAACATTTACATCAGTTAAATTAAGCAGTCACATAAGCTGTCTTTATCTTATTACCAACAGATAGGAGTTATGGTGATGGTTCATGGGGATGACAAGGGTTTGGTTTTGCCTCCAAAAGTAGCAGCAATTCAAGTTATTGTGATTCCTGTGCCTTACAAGGATGCTGATACTCAAGGAATCTATGATGCTTGTGAATCCACCCTGAAATCCTTGACTGAAGCAGGTTTTCGTGTTGAAACAGACTTCCGAGATAACTATTCTCCCGGTTGGAAGTATTCACATTGGGAAATGAAAGGTGTTCCTCTCAGAATCGAAATAGGACCAAAAGATCTTGCTAATCAACAGGTAATAGAAATCATCTTGGTTTGATAACAATTTTTTTAGTTACTAGAAGCTTTTACCTTAAGAGAATGGACCCCATACTAATATTGTATTAAAATCATATCAAAAATATTTTATGCAAAGTAACATACAATCACTTGATGTTGTATCATGTTTTAATGACATATATATATATATACACCTAATAAAACTCTAATCACTTGATGTCGTATCATGTTTTTATGTAAAATTATCAATAGTATAACATAGCTAGTGAGGGAAGATTATAATGTAACCAAGAGTTTTATGCTGAATTATATATTATTTTTAAGAAAGCAAATTCCCAGATGAACTATTAACCTTTGAGGCTATTATGCATAAGATATATTATGTAGATTATATATATGTTTTATTCATTTAATTTGTAATGATTTTGTTAATTTTGGTGGTTAATTAGGTGCGTGTAGTTCGCCGTGACAATGCTGCAAAAATTGATATTCCAATGAGCTCTTTGGTTGAACAAGTTGGAGAAATATTGGCTAATGTCCATACTAGCCTATTTGATGCTGCAAAACAGAAGCGAGACACATGCATTGAGACAATAAAAACTTGGGATGAATTTATTGAAGCATTGGGCAAGAAGAAAATGATATTGGCTCCTTGGTGTGATGAAGAGGTATGGATTTATTCTTCCCGACTTATAAATATCATGATCTTTATGCTTTACTCAAATATATTTAAAATATTAAACCACTTGTAAGATCAAGATATATAAGCACTTTTCTATAAACTTTGACCTTATTTGTAAGCCAAATTTGGTATTCCTAATGTTGTACCAGGAGGTGGAAAAGGATGTAAAAGCTAGGACAAAGGGAGAGATGGGAGCCGCAAAGTCTCTTTGTTCTCCATTTGAGCAGCCTGAACTAGAAGAAGGTACTGTATATATATCAGAAACTTAGGCCATGTTTGATGTTGGTTATTTAAGATTAATTTCAAATAACCCACCATCTAAATCTACATTACCCATCTAATCATTCAAATTACCAATCAAATTATGAATGTTTTTTATACCCTTACATCCTTATTTACGTCAATTTTTTTGTTACTTTGGTAGGTACTGTGTGTTTCGCATCGGGTAAGCCAGCAAAGAAGTGGACATATTGGGGAAGGAGTTACTAGTTGTCCTCAAGAATTGAAATTTTGTGTCAAATGGACAACAGACATTACATGAAGTTGCATCTTTATTTGTTATTTTTGTTTACATACAGGAACTGTTGTGTGGTAATTCTCAAATTGTTCGAGTCCAACAATGTAAACCATACTGCTTTCTTTTCTGCTTTTTTAAGACAATTTCAGTTTTTAAGTCTGAATTTTAGTTGACATAAAATAATTTATTAAACAGTTAAATTAAATGATTCTACATTAAACTTTACTTTATTTACTTTAGAGCACTCTCCTAAAATATATATTAATTTCGGAAGTTTGGGCAATATCCCAGAGTTGACAAGATATAGGATATTTAGAAAATGAGTATGAAAACTAAACAAAATTTTCTAAAACTTCAATTTAGAAAATGTTAAGAACATATTTTATCTACCTCAAAATATGTAAGTGATAATGCATTTACTTAACTTTAATAATTGCTAACCCAATTAGGATTACACTTTATAATAACATTATATTTGTTAGAAAATTATATTGTTACATGAACTCGTTAGACTTTTTTTAGAAAAATATATACGAATTAACCGAATTTATTTCCGAATCAACTGATCTATTTGTATATAGGGTTAGTTTTTGGTGAAAAACTCAAATTGAAACGACCCATGAACCCGTATAGTTATTCTCTTTCATTTAACTTAAATCGTTTTCGGTGTAAATTAAATCTATGATTATTATTTTCTTAGACACGGATATCTTGTTATTTGAATTATACTGTTGATTTTTTTTTTAAAATGATTGAAATGGTTCAAACCAAAATTCCTAGTCTAAACTTATTTATATATTTTTAAAAAATATTTGGTCAGAACTAGAACTCGGTATAATAAATAGACTGGCGAGCCCTATTCTGAAAGTAGAGAGAGAAAATGGCGCGAGACGAAGAAGGAAGACCACCAGGAAGACATTTCATCAAAAGCCCTATTTTTCGTGATTATTCCCACTGGAAGGAGAAGGTACGCAATCAAAACCCATCTTTCGATTTCTAATTTCTTGATACTTCATGTTTCGATGTCGATGGTATTTTTTAAATTGGGGAAATCGCAAATCGCCAAAGTCTTGGGGGGAGAAAGTATATAATTGTATCTCTTGGTTGGCGTATAATAGCTCAGGGAGAACTGTTGCAAAAGGGTTCATGAGCAACGTGCTAATTTGCTTTGGAAATTACGATTATCTGAAACTAAAGACAATGAATCTTCCACCAATAAGGTTGTTTTCTTCCCTAATTCATTGTCCTGTTCTATCATATATATAGAAACCATAAGTCCCAATCTTTGCTGGTACAGGATGTTATCAATCTGACATTCCAGGAGATAGTTGATGATGAGTTTAAGAAGATAAAGATCTTTGAAGATGCTAATAAGAACACAAAAGAAGCTTTAACTTGTACTTCTGGAAAAGATGATATGTTATGGGAATATGCTGGTCTTCAGGAAGCTTATCAAGGAGAATGTGAGGATATTTTGTTAGAAATGCAAAGAATTTTCTATGAAGAACTTGAGAAAGATGAAACAATACCAGGTTAATCTCATTTTCTATCTTTTTTTTTTATGATGAAATGTAATGACACTTAATATTTCCAGTTTTATCTAGTTGCAGATAATGGGAATGATGGTAAAACCTGGGAGGATGAAGAAGATGAATACTTAGCTCATGCAGTATATGAGCATATGCAGTTGAATGATGATCAACAGGTAGAAAGAACCTTTATGTTTGAATATGGTTTAACTGATATAGAGAAGAGAATGATCTATAAGTTCATCATATCATTTCATACATAACTTACCCCTTATACAATATCACACTACTACCCTTGTACTGCTGATTGATTCTTGCGGTTTCTTCAACATGACTTGGTATAGGTGGAAAACATCACTTGGTGCCCTATATGTAATCAAGGCAAACTGCGAGAAAACCCCTCTCTGATTTCGTGTACCTTGTGTGAATTCAAACTCAAGAGTGGTAATGAGGTGAGGATTTTCACCACTTATTAAAAATAAAGTATTATCTTGTTGTTTGATCTTGTAGTTTGTTTGATGTGGGGTTATTTGAAGGTTATGAAATCAAAATCTTGTTTAAATTTTCAGATAAGTGTGGATTTTCTTCGAGAACAATTAGCAGAAGCACACGCAGATCATCTTGGGAAAGGCTGTAAGATAAAACCCAAATTCTGTATTCAGACAAAATATGGTTTTTCTGCTTTATATATGGAATGTGAAGCTTGCACTACCTTTGAAGTAGTTGTATAGAGAATATGGTGTATGAGAATGCCTTCCGCATTTAGTTAAAGCGTTCTTAGCGAGAAAATCGAAATTGAAATCTTAGGTTTATAGGCAAGACTCTTGCTGATGGTTATTATTTTCTGGTTGGGGAATGTTTACAATGGGTAAAAGTTCAATTAATTTCCATGAGAAGATGTAATTAACTCACATTTTCTCTATTTATTTGTTTTGATATATTTTGTTAAAACACATTTTAGTCAAATTTGTATACAAAGTGTATTTGAATTTAGTTTAACTCAAATTGAAAAATTAATTAATTATCGAACTTTTGGCAGAAGTGCAGAACTTGATAAAACACTGATAAATATAGTTATTACGGTTTAAATGACCTCTCATAGTTAAATTAATTTTTACGATTTTAAATTTAAAATTATAAAAATAATTAATTTTATACTTTATTGAATATATAAATTCTAATATTGATTTTGAGAATTTAAGTAAATTTTTGATTTTTTTAGACTTATATATCTTTATTATTTTTAATATATTTTGGAAATAATATAATAAATAAGACAGTAAATATAAATTTATTTTGGTGACAAATAAAAATAATTAAGATTTATTTTCAATTGGTATTATTTAAATAATTTTAACTTAATTAAATATCAATTCACTAATTTTTCATTAATTATATTATTTAATTTATTAATTATAATATAAAATATTATTTATTTTAAATTATTATTTTTTATTTTATCATTATATATCTATAACTTTTCAGTATTTTTTTAAAAATAACTTACTTTAGCAAATTATAACTTTTAAATAAATCAACTCAAATTTGTGACGTATTCCAATCTAATAAATAAAATTAAAGGCTGGAATTTGATTTATTATTATAACTTAAGTTGTTTGAAAAAATAATAATTGATGGTGATTGTGAGGAGTTATATAATATTTTTGATAAAAATATCTAAAAAGTATTAATATATGATTATAAAATAAAAATTAATAATTTGAAATATAGAGTATTTTAGTATTTTAATTAATAAATTGAATTATATGATAAAAATAATAAATAAAATGATATTTTTTAAATTTAAATTATTTAACTCAAACCAAACAAAATCGATTCATAAACGAACAAACAGATTAGATAAATAATAATAATAAGTATATGGATAAAATGAAATTTTGAACTCAACATAATTTGGTAGTTGGACATAAGCAACAATAAGAATTGGGAGATTGGATTGGGAGGTAAATGATTGATTTACATGAAACATTTGGATGATATTTCAACATAAGTTAGGTATGGTAGAATGGAATCGACGGTTTGAGTACCCGAAAGAACCTAACCAACTAGTTTAGATTTTTATTTTGTAGTTTAGTTCAGAATTATTTTGGATCGGACCCGATCGATTTCAATTATCCGGTCGAAGAATTGAGACCCGAACCAAAACCCGATTTGAGATTTTAAAACTCTCTAAAGATGAGATTCGAGAGAGATCTCATCATTGGAAAAAAAATCGATCATGTGCTAAATGGGAAGAAGAATATTGATTTAACTAATTTTAAATAAGGACCTCTTTGATTTTAATTTTTTTATAATTTTATTGCATTATCTAACTATAATAATCTAAATATAATAATTAAGATATATTTTATTTTTTAAATTTTATAATAAATTGAAATCATATTTTTTAATATTATTTGTAATTCAGTAATTATTTTTTTATTACTTTTTAAAAATAATATAATTTTAATATTTTAAACATAACTCTCTATATTTTAAATATTTTAAAATATATATATATATATAAATAATGATGCTTAATTTTGAAAGTGTCCGAATTGCCGAGTCGAAAGTTGTGGTTAATTTAGATATATATGTGAGAGTAAATGAATATTTGGGTCGGATTCTGGGTTGACCGTCCATAAATTTAAAACGGTTAAAAATACTATAGGTATGTTTCGACATCACAACTTAACAAAAACAAGTACAACTCTTTAACCAACTAATTCGGTTAGCGAAACCATTAGACCGATAATCTAACATGTCATTAATTGTGATATTTCTACATATAACAATTGAAGCAAGCTTAGGATGCGTCATAGCTAAACTTTTAACACTACACTAAATGTCGTCCCAATAAACTAATCGAAGAATCATTTCTACAATGAATCTAGATTGCTTAAAAAAAACGTTTCCACATAATAAATTCCCCTCCAGATAATTAGACATTTCAGTGAACCAACTAGATCAATTATGACCATAGTTACATCTAATTATCGATACTCAAAGATTATTCCGCTCCGTTGCAAATCTACTACACCATTTTGATAGAAGAGTCTTATTAAAAGAAATAAGATCTCGAATATCCAGACCTTATTTATCTTTAAAATATTTTATTTTACTTCAACTAACTAGATAACAATACGATTAATTAAAAGTCTTCATAAAATTTACACATTATTCTCTCAATTTTCACTGCTAACTTTTGAAAAGATTAAATAATTACAATTTAATAAAATATTATTTTACTGTTATATCACTCAATTCATTAATCAAATTATTAAAATACTTTCAATTTTAAATTATTAATTTTTATTTAATAATTATTATTTTTTCAAAATCATCAATTATTCAAGTGAACAATTGTATTCTAATCTAATAATAAAACTAATTTCATACCAGCACAAACAAACTAAACTGATAAATAGACAAATAATAATAATAATAGTAATAAAATAATTATAAGAATAAGTAGTGTTGTTTAAAGAGAAAAAATGAAATCATGAAAATTGCTATCATACACAACTTACAATCTCTACCACCTACGAGTGTCTCTATTAATCTGTCCATCATTTCCACCACCCAATTTACATCTCTTCGCCGCCGCCGTCCTTCTTTATCACGGAGTAAACCACCTGCTTCGAAATGTATAGTTCCATCTCTTTCGACACCTCCGTCAATTTCAAATCGAAATTGCTCTTATACCTCTCCTTCGGCGTCAACCCCGACGACGCCGGAGGAGGAAGAGGATTACCGAATGAGTTCGAGAATCGCCTCCTTGGACTCGACAACCTCCTCGGCGACTTCGGCGCTCTGATCTTCGAGATCAACGGCGTCGTGCCCGACGACGACGACGACGGGAAAGATGAATCCGATAGAGGCCCACTTTTCGTCTCCAATGGCAGCGGCTTCGGCGTTTCATCTTCTTCTTTATTATTGCTGTTCATCAGCCTCTCTTTCGCCTTCTGTGCTGCTAACACGGCTTTATCTTTGCTCATACTTATTAACTTCCATGGATTTATACCTGCTCGAAACCCTTTTGTCTTCTTCTCGGTCCCTTCTCCTCCTCCGCCCCCGTCGATTCTAATTGACAATCTCGAGGAGGGTTCCTATTTTTACCAGAGTATTTCAGAAATAGAAAAAAAAAAAAATTAAACAGTTTTAAGATAGATGATCATCATACCTTCCCTCCCTTGCATATAAATCTTGAAAAAAATGGTGATGATTTTTTAGGGGAGGAATCAGAGATCATGCTATGAACATCATCATCTTCATCGTCATCATAATCAGATAAAAAGTCGGATTCGTCAGATGATGATTCGATCTCATTCATGGATGATAGATTCTCCTCTCTCATTGCCATTACATACTCATATGTTCTCATTCCCTGCACCATTTTTATTACAAGAATCAAATCATGGGTTTTTCCAAAGGTTAAAGCTTTAACTAATTTCAAGCTTGTAGTGAATAAATAAATACCTTCTGAATTAGAACCACATGAAAAAAGAAAAGTTGTGCCAGTGCTGCTGAACCATATGCTGTGAGTAGGAACAGCAAAATCTGTGGTGAGAGCCAAAAAAAATAGTCAAATTGGTGAAACAAATCATGAAATATAGCATAAATATGTGTAGGAATGAAGCCAAATCAGTACATTTATTGCTGCAAGAAGTCCTCTTGGGAAATCTATGTACATTGTCCTCTTAACCTCTTCCTTAATCCCTTTCTTGTCAGAAAAACACCTAATAAATACAGCAATAGCTGTTCCTCCTTCTATGAAAAGCTGTTTTCAAAAAGGAACTAACATTTGATCAGAATAGGTAAAGAAATATTGACAAGGGAAGTTCAAGGAATTGACTTGAAATTTGAACTAACCATCAATAACACAAAAATCATCAGTAAGAAGAATGTTGTGTAGTTCTTCTTCCCAATACAGTTGTTTAACCACTGAAAATATGTCAATAAGAGACTGTTAAGTAAGAACCAATCTTGAGAAATCTTCCTAGGGCTTTGTTTCTTACCTTGCAATGATGATCAAACCCTTCCACACACCTGTTACAAGTCCTACAATGTTTGCTGTGCTTTTTCACCTGCATCATCATGTCAAATTTGAAACAAAATGCAACAAGTTAGATTCATATCAGATCGAAATAGTCCCCTCCCTGAGTGAATTAAAAAGCTCTTTTTCTAATTCTCGGAATTCTAGTTATCTGAATAATCGACCTAAGAATATTTATCAAGGTCACAAGAACTCATGTCCTCAAAGTCATGGGTTTGAATCTTTGTACTTTGATTCTTTCTTTTCCATTCTATTTTGTTAATTGGTACTATCTATATGAGTCTTGAGCTATATCACCTATCTATATGAGGCTTTCATATAACATAAGTTAACCTAGAAATAAATTTGGGCAAAAAGAAGATTAAAACTCACCTCAAAATTACAACTAGAGCAAAATGAGATGTCATCATCTTCAACTGGATTTGGTGAAATTCCAGCACCCTCATCTTTCAGAACAAGGGGGAAAGGGAGGAAAGGCTCTTTCTGCTGGAAATTGCCTTGCCATGGATCCAAATACTTTCTCCTTATGAAAGCCCTAAGCACCTTGCGTTCTAACCTCTTAACAAATCTCCTTAATATCTGACCTAATATAGATCCATATTTTATCTTTGGTAAACCATTCTGCTTGGCCTTGTTCTTCTTCTTCTTTTTAAGATGCGTTTTGTCTGTAGGATCTATGGCGGTGCATCTTACAAACAAAATGATAACCGAGAATGCCTGAAGAAATGACGCTCTTATTAATGAACGAATGAAATGAATGAAGAAAGTGAATTTGATCAAATATACTCACAATGGAAGAGTATATTGTGACAACGGCGATTTCTGCTTTCCTGCTTCCAAGGAAAAGGCCACCGAAACAGAAGAATGATATAACCAAAAAACAATAAATCGACATCCCTACCATCTGCTTACAAAGGAACGAACACAGTAAGAAACTTCTCCATTGTACTACAATAAAATGAATCAATTGTTGAATATTCTCGTGATTTTAACAATAAATTCAACCTGTAAAGGATGGAGAGGTCGTTGCCATCCATGGCGTCGCATATTCAGACTCAGAACCCCTAGATCGCGCTGAGTAAAAGCTCTTATACCTGTTTTTTCCAATCCGATGAAGCTGAAATTTGTGAAAGTATTATGAATAACTGAAGAAGATTCAGCTCAGAGACTGAATCTGAATGGAGACCGTTGGTTTGAACTGAACTTGTAGCAAATTCCTCAAGAGGAGGACGACGAAGACGACGACGACCCAAAAGGTGAAAAACGAAAAAGAAGTAACGACTAATTATTTGCCTCTCAATTCAAATTTTGAATCATTATTTGGGCTCATATCTCAATTGGGCCTGTCAAGTTTTATGGACCATCACAATTCTCAGCCCATAAAATAAAACGTCTATTAAATAAACGGTGTTAAATTTTAAGTAACGGAGTGGCCTATTCAAGTTTGGTGTCCTATTTGAACCAAAAGATATAATTTGGTAGCATATTTAGTAATTATGTTCCCGCCCCTTTTCTCATGTATGCTGATTCATCACTGTACACTCAACAGAATTCTTCTTCTTCTTCGTTTCTCTCTCTATATCTCTCTCACACACACACACACACACATTTGGATACGCTTTAACCGCTACCTTTCGATCGAGTTCTTAGATCGTCAAGTGGAGATAGATTCGAGGTATTCTGTATTGATTTGATTTTTTATGATTCTAGTTATTCTTCACCTGGATAAATTTCAGAGACGAATGATTCGAATGGAATTTCAGCATTAATTATGATGTTTTCAGATGCGTTATAGTACAAATGGAGCAGTTCAATATTGTAGATGTTTCTATTGTGTTGTGATACTGCCATATTTGTATTTGATCTGTTGTGATGAAGCTTTTTCATGATGTATGATGATATAACTGCTGTTATCTTCCGCAGATCTAAGTATTACCTGCTTGGATCTTGACAATGGAGTTTGGAAGCCAACGGAGAGATGTAAGAATTTATTTATGTTCCCAAGCTAGATATATACATTTCTCTGCATTGTCAAGTAGATGAAGATGTTCTGTAGTAATCATGGAGAATTATGACTAGTATGATGATATATTTTTCTCCCGATTTGGTTTTGTTTTAAGTAGGTTTCTCTTATGTTCCTGCATAAATCTGATGGTGCTATGTATGTCTTGTGGATTTATGGAAAACAATGAAACTTAATTTGCTTTTGGCGTGAATTTCAGGGGGAGGTTAGTCATTGCAGGAGTCTTGGCAGCAACTGTCATCCCTCTAGTCAATCTCGCAAAATATCAATTGGGATAATGGGGGACTCATCAAAAACGAAACCTAGAACTACGACTGAAAATGATGGGATAACCGCAGTTGGACAACAGATAAATAATTCGCAGAATAATTTAATGAGAAATGGTCGTTTGAATGGTGTGAAGGCTCAATGTGAGAATAATAAGAATCCTTCAGCTTTAGAACAGACATCATCGCCATGGGTCTCTACTAGATTGTTTCAGCAAGAGGTTCATACTTCTACTGCACTTCATGCAAAAGAGAACACCCATATACATGCTGCAAGTGGCGGATCATATAGCAGATCTAGTGCAGCAAAAGAAGAACGGGTGACTGTTACTCAAACTGCTAAGGTAAATCAGAAGGGGTACACTGTTGCCCAAAGAGAAACTGTAGAACGTTCATTTGCAAATGTGCATGAAGTTCATACTCCAGTGAAGGAAATGATAGAGGATAAAATGAGCACACCCGTAACTAGAAGCACTGAAGGACTGAGAATGAAATTGATGGAAATATTGGGGGCAACTTCCTCGCCAGTCAAGCCTGTGTCAGAATTTCGGCCTTCTGATATGAAAGAATGTAACCTAAAGGATAACAAAAGTCAACCAGTTATGCAGCCAATACAGGACTCTGACACAATAGAAAAGGATTCTGAAGATCCTGATTACACAGCTAAGAGACCTGTTACACGTCCCTTGCTCCGGAAGGGAGCTTCAAAAAAAGTACCAGAGAGCAAAACTGGAACTGGGTCATATTTCACTCGCAAAAGGAAAAATCAAGAAAACAATGCTTCCCCTTTTGTGGATGGATTATCAAGACAACAGGATGGAACTTCCATGGGTGGTTCTAAATCCTTGGGAAGAATGGGGAAGAAGAGTCTTAAACTTGAGCCAAACAAGTCTTTGCTTAATGCACAATGCGAGACTCGGCAGACAGCTAATGGAAGCAAACTCAAAACTCCAGCAGAGAAGATATCTTCCTACGGTAACAAAATTTTCACTTCTCATAATCTTCCTTCTGAGAAAAAGGATAATGTTGGTGAGCCAGATACTAGACACCGGGATGATGCATCACTAGAGTCACCTCTGAGAAATAAAAGAGATCAGACTTTGTTTAATGCACAATGCAAGGCAACAAAGACCCGGAAGACAGCCAATGAAAGCAAACTCAAAGCTCCAGCAGAAAAGATATCCTTTCATGGTAACAAAACTGTCACTTCTCATAATCTTCCTTCTGAGAAAAAGGGTAATGTTGGTGAGCCAGATACTAGACACTGGGATGATGCATCACTAGAGTCACCTCTGAGAAATAAAAGAGATCAGACTTTGTTTAATGCACAATGCAAGGCAACAAAGACCCGGAAGACAGCCAATGAAAGCAAACTCAAAGCTCCAGCAGAGAAGATATCTTTCAATGGTAACAAAACTGTCACTTCTCATAATCTTCCTTCTGAGAAAAAGGGTAATTTTAGGGAGCCAGATACTAGACACCGGGATGAGGCATCATTAGAGTCACCTCTGAGAAATAAAAGTGATCAGACTTGTGATATTTCCTGTCCGAATGTTGATGAGCCTGATACTAGACACCGGGATGATGCATCTCCTCAGTCACCTTTGAGAACTAAAAGAGATCAGACTAATGATATTTCATATCTAGCCAGAGAAAGCACTCAACAAGAAGAGTTCTTTGATCCTTCCTTGAAAAATATTGTAGAACCATCTCCTGTTTTCCATATTCCAACAAATGGAACTAGACCATCATTTGCAGATTCTCCTCTTGGTTCCCCAGAGAAAGACACACATGGAAACGCGGATCATACTGGAAATGCTGAGCAATTTGATTCTGGAAAGTTCCATGGTTTCATAAGCTTTTTATCTCCAGCACAATATCATTGCAAAAAACACGTGGAGGCTGAGGCTGAGGCTGAATTATCTGTATCCTTTACAATTACTATACTCCTGATACTCATAATATATACCTCTTTTCTAGCTTTTGCAATTCCTTATTTGACCTTAGGATGACGGAGAGGAACATGAAGATTACCATTTTACTCCATGGAATTTTACTACAGAAGACAAGGATGCAACCAAGTTGCCTGAACAATGCTCTGAAGAAACACATTCTGACAACTCTCCAGAAGTTTCAGCTAATGAAGGTAAATACTGCATACTTCAGTATCCATATAGAACTTAATGCTAAGAGACCAAAAATTGAAATGCCTAATTTGTGCAAGGTTTATTTAAGTAATTCTAGTCAGAATAAGGTGGAAATTTGCTATTAATTGCCTTTTTTTTCTATGGCAAGGCTTGCAAATATCTGCATGTGCTTTTTTGCTTTCGTATTTAAATTAATATATCAACAAAGGTCAGTGATTCCATGATATCTGCTCCTCACCTTCAAAAGTAGAGGATAGCTTTTCTTTAGAAGAATGGAAAGTAGCTGAAATTGATAGGATTTATAGAATCTAGGTGTGTTAATTAACATAAAAGATGCAACTGATGAGGATGTGTCTAGTTGGAATATGTAGATATTTTATTTGCCTTCATCATCTAGTTTCAGATGGATGAATTCTTGTTTTGTTGGTGAAAGGTTCACTTTTGTAACGAGCTCCACATTGTTCTCAACTTGAGGCATTCATGGGTAATAAATGATAATGCCTCAATTCACTTGGACATCTATTTAAGTTGTCATAAGTATTTTATTAAAAGATCTCACCATAATAATCTTCTTCTGAAAGTGGTTATGAATGCTTCAAAATTTCTTTCTCTATGCAAGTTCTGGGCTATTTTGCATCCATTATTTGTCTACTCACAGAATATAATTCTAGGCACAAATCTGAGGCCTTGTTTGATCAAGGGTTATTTAGATTTAACCTAAATAATCCCTTATCTCATCATCAACCAAAATAACAAATTACCTTATATATTTTTTATAACATTTTAAATATTAAATACACTTGGTCATTTAATCCAAACAACACCAGATAATCCACTTTTTAATCAAACTAGGTTTCCCCCCCCCCCCCCCCCAAAAAAAAAAAACTACATCAAACAAGCTCCAAGGTAGTTTTGGATGCCTAGATTGGTTCATAGCTACAGGGTGGATTTTCTGATTCATAGTTCTTCTGTATATCTTCTGTTTATTTTCTCATCTGCTTGTTATTGATTTTTTACCCTGCAGACGAGGAAACAGAACATGAGTCGCCAGAAATTGCTAATGCCAAAGAAGCAAGATTCACCCTTCATCCTAATAAAAAGTTTCGAAGTCAAGAAGGCTCTGAAGTCAATGAGCTTAGTCCCCTTGCAGACTCTGTAAAAGGCATGTTCTAAATTTGGAAAGATACTTTCTAACTTATTTAAGTTGTCAGCAATATCTGGAACTCATTATTTTTACTGTTTATTGTTTGAAGGGACTGAACAAAGTAACAAATTTGAGGAAGATTCAGACCAAAATAACGAAGATGAATTAGAGACGTATGTATTTATTATGTAAAATCTACATTTATCATCCCATTTTAACTTTCTGACAGTTTGATTTATCACCATGGATATCTACCAGTGTGGTGACCATACTCAGTTTGGCTTTAGAAAGAATTGAAAAGAAAATTAAAGCAGCAACTGCCAAGAAATCAGCTGATATTATCAGTTCAGCTGCCCAAGAAATTCATGTGCAGCTGCAGACAACTGATTCTCATATTCAAAAAGATATGTAAGTGTAACTGTATAGAAATGAGAGGTGAAGTGAAGTGATTTAAGATGTTTAATGGTTGAGAAGTCACTTTATTGATGTTTCAGGGGAAAGTTAATAAACCTTGCTAAATTGAAAAGGAAAAGTGGAGAAGCGAGATTGGAAGGTAATGGAATTGATGGAGAATATATGAGTGTGATTTGTATTGGTTGATTGAGTATATAGAAATGATTTGTTTGTTTGTGTTAATGATATGCAGAGAAACAAGAACGGGTGAGGGTTATATATGAAAAGTTCAAAGATGATGTTAATCAGCATCTCCAGGAATGCAAGAGCATCGTAAGTGAGCTGGGATCTCAGGAAGCAGAATTGAAACAAACCATGGAGAAACAAAGTATGATAATGAATGTAGAATGCCAATATGTTGTATAGTAACTAACTAATAATATGAAATGTTGTGTATCTTTCAGACGCGATTCACAGAAAGCTTATCAGGCAAGCAGAAGAGGCAGTTGAGAGCCAACTAAAAAACGCTGACAGAAGAGTAACTGCTGTAAATAAGGCAAGTAGTTCGTTCCCATATGATATGATGATAAATGCGTTTTATTGATTGATATATAAAAGAGCTAAGTGTTGTAAAATAATGAATTTGCAGTTGGCAAGAGAGAAGACACTTCACCTGAGAAATGCAATAGCAGCATTTCTGGAAGAGGATGACATGAACTAAGAAAGAAAGAATCATGCCCAAAATTCATAGTCTCAGAGATTATGATATTATCTAATAAGGTAAATACCTCCCCATTCCCTTTTTATTTTTATTTTTGTAGGTTTTATTCATTTCTGATAGACCCCCACTATTGTCATATGAATACACTTTTGTTATTTTCCAAATATCTTCAAAACATATATACTCAATGTTTGAATGGGATCCCTTATTATTATTATTATTATCCTCCACACATTTTCACCATTTTCTTTAATTCATTTTGATAAATCAATGCTTATATGGACTAACTATAATTCCTGCAGTGGGTCAATGTGTTGAATAGAAAGTTGATTGGCTTTGAAAATGAGCTGTTTTTTCATGTGTGTTTGTTGTCTTGCATTCATTTAGCTTGACTTATGCCACCCTACTTTTACATGTGTTTTCTTATTGTTCTTTCACCTGTGTTCAATTTTGGTTCCCATGTATAAATGGGCAGTAAAAATAGTAAACATTTTTTAACTTTAATTTATTACACATAAAAATATATTTAGAAAATTTGTTTGATAATGGGTTAGCTTAGTTTTTTTCCCTAAAAATATTGAAATGCGTACAAGTAACAAGGCTTTTAAAATTCATATAAAATAATTTTTGAAAATATAATTTTTAATGTATAATATATAAAGATAAGAAGGATAAGACTAACTTTCAATCTACTTTGGTGTTGAGATTGTTCAGCTTCTGATATTAGGCTACAACAGATAGTAATAAAAATAATAAATATATACAAAAAGTATATATTTTATTTATAATATAAATTTTCAAATAATTCATTAATCTATTTAAATTTATAAAATAAATAATTTAAAATATGATATGTTTAATATATTAGTTTTAAATGTTTTAATAAATTTATATATATTATTTTGTAAATTCTAAAATAGTTAGAGGTTAATAATAGTGAGATTTAAAAAATTGATCGGAATTTAATATTTTAGTCTAATAATATATTTTTAAACAGAATAGATTTTTTTTAAATGATCCCAGTCATAAATTTAGTATTTACTCAAAACATTATACATAATATAGTTATAAAATAATATTTTATTAAATAAATAAAAATTCATATTATAATTTACATCATAATAAATAATAAATTGAAAAATATTTATATATCAAACTAGTACAACAAAAAAAATAGGTGAGACGGTTGTTAAAATGTTTGTATTAGATGGTTGAAAGACAAATTTTAATTACTGTATTATTTTATACTATTTTATTTAAGATAAATAGTTGAGTTTTTTTTTAAGATATATAAGTCCGATAAATCGCGAACTTTCAAAGCGTATTTTTCCGTGATGTAATTGTATATTTACTATGTTTTATGATTTTTTTTTTTTTTTATGTTCTGTTATAGTGCTCTAATTATTTTTCATTTTTTTTCATTTTTAACTAAATGAATCAGTTAAAATATAATTTTAACTTTAACGGTTTTGTGTATGATAATAAGTAGATAAGTTTTTAATTATGATAATTATTGTATAATTATGAGAAAAGAAATGATTTCAGCAGATCCTCCATCATCATCATCCACTAAAAGAGCGAGTAGCTAAATTTGATCTACGCAAGCACGTTAGCATTAATTAATTAAATATTTTTATTACAAAGAAGTGAAGAACGTCACCGATTCCTCGAGTCCTCTTTCCTCTTCCTCCTTTAAATACCCCACGTGTCCCTCTCTCTCATCTCTTTTAACTCACCACTAGAGAGAAAGAGAGAGAGAGAGAATTTACAGAGCTAGCAAGCAAGCGCGCGAAAGCTTATTGAAGATGGCGTCGGCAGCAACAAGAGTAGATCTAGATGGAAATCCTATCAAACCATTAACAATATGCATGATTGGAGCCGGAGGTTTCATAGGCTCTCATCTCTGTGAGAAGCTCATGTCCGAAACTCCACATAAGGTACTAGCCGTCGACGTTTATAGCGACAAAATTAAGCACCTCCTTGAACCGCCATCCCTTCCTTGGATAGATCGCATTCAGTTTCACCGTATCAACATCAAGAATGATTCTAGACTCGAAGGACTAATCAAGATGGCAGATCTGGTACTTGTGCTTAACGAATTCTTGATTTGCACTTAATTATGCATTTACATACATTTTGTCCTTTCTTTGTGATCCAGACGATAAATCTAGCGGCGATCTGTACTCCGGCGGATTATAATACGCGTCCTCTTGATACAATTTACAGTAATTTCATTGACGCGCTTCCTGTGGTATGCATTTCTGTTTTCATTAACAGTTACTTTCATGGAGATAGATCTATCGGTTCGATAATCATTTTTTTTGTCGGTGACTTGAATTTTAGGTTAAGTACTGTTCGGAGAATAACAAACGTCTTATTCACTTCTCAACTTGTGAAGTTTATGGAAAAACAGTTGGCAGTTTCCTTCCCAAAGATCATCCATTGCGCCAGGTGAGGATTTATATCAATGCTGGACTAAAATCTCTTAATCCTTCATAACTATATGTTTAATAACTGATTTACTTGGATCCTAAGTTGCTATTTCACTTTGATTGCAGGATCCTTCTTTTTATGTTCTCTCGGAGGATTCTTCTCCATGTATTTTTGGTTCTATTGATAAGCAAAGGTGGTCTTACGCATGTGCAAAGCAATTGATCGAGAGGTTAATCTATGGTTGGTGAACATCAATCTAATCTACCTTTTTTTTTCCACAATTGTTTATTCTTGTTTCATGTTTTTCATCATTTGTTATGACTCATTACAGCTGAAGGTGCTGAGAATGGTCTCGAATTCACAATTGTGAGACCTTTCAATTGGATTGGTCCGAGAATGGATTTCATTCCCGGTATTGATGGTCCTAGCGAGGGCGTGCCAAGAGTTTTGGCTTGCTTCAGTAATGTTAGTATTCTTATAACTGTTCTTTTTTTCATTTTAATCAGTCTTTTGCTATCATTCATATATAATCAATGAATCTTCCCCCGGACCATTTTTGTTTCTTCTGCAGAATCTTCTCAGACGTGAGCCATTGAAGTTGGTAGATGGTGGTGAATCTCAAAGAACTTTTATATATATCAAGGATGCTATTGAAGTTGTTCTTTTGATGATTGTAAGTCCACAATTGATTCCCTGGATGTGATTGCATATTTGTTTAGTAGTATTTCTCTACAAAATTTAAGAGCTTGTTTAAAGGATAAAACATATTTCATTGATCCATTTAATCGCGAAGATCGCAATCAAACGATGAAAATCCATCAACTTTTTATATTTTTTTCCAAATATTGATTGATGAAAAAGTGGATTATTTAGGTTATTTGGGTTTAATGCCTAAATTATCTTTGTGTTTAAGGGTATTTTAGTTTTATTTGATTGATGAAATGATTGTTGATTGGATAAGGGGGTTATTTTGTCCTTGTTTGATGTGTGGATTATATGAGATTAATTTCAATAACCCACTATCTAATCAACAATCATTGAAATGATTGACTAACATACAATAAACAAACAACAATTTGATTAAATCCAAATAATCCTTCATCAAACCAGGCCTATTGTGTTTGTCTTTTCTCTCCCAGGAAAATTCAGGTAGAGCAAACGGTCATATATTCAATGTGGGCAACCCGAACAATGAAGTCACTGTTAGGCAGCTTGCTGAGATGATGACACAGGTGAATTGTGTTGCATATTCCTTCTAGAAGAGAAGTTTACAAAAAAATAATTTTGAATAAACTTTGAACTTGACTTGACAGGTTTACTCGAAGGTGAGTGGGGAGGCTTCACTTGAAGTACCGACAATTGATGTGAGCTCAAAGGAGTTCTATGGTGAAGGTTACGATGATAGTGATAAACGGATTCCAGACATGACCATAATCAATAGGCAGCTTGGTTCGTTCTTACCCACAAATTCTTTTAATTTGTTTCTTTTGGCAATGGTGGTTTTAAATCATTTAATGAATGTGTATAGGTTGGAACCCTAAAACATCGCTTTGGGACTTGCTAGAGTCGACCCTGACTTATCAACACAGGACATACGCAGAGGCGATAAAACAAGCGATTTCAAAGCCGGTTGCATCCAGTTGAGCTGAGAAACCTGTGTTTAAAATGGTCGGTGGTTTGTATTATGCATTTTAAAAATCATTTGTTGGTTGAAAACTTATTTGTGGGATAATAGAGTTGTTTGCAAAATGTAGTTGCTATTACATAATGCTTTCTATTATTTCTGATTCTCTATGAAAAATTAGTGGAGAAATGTAGAATTTTGGGGCAGTTGGTAAAATGAAATGAAATGTTGTCATGTATGAGTGATGTTAGGGATTATTATTAATGAAGGATTTGTTTTGGTTCTTCTTTTCATAATGTATTCAATTAAATTTAAGATAGAAAAAAAAAATAATTAAAAACAAACACACCCGGTGGGACTCGAACCCACAATCGCTTGATTAGAAGTCAAGCGCCTTATCCATTAGGCCACGGGTGCTAGATGTTAATGTATTATAGAATGCATTTTAAATAAGTTAAATAATAAATTGAAAAAATAAAATTTGCAATCAAACCCTCGCTTATGTAAGAAAATTGTAAATTAAACCTAATTACTCACCAAAATTCATATTAGACCAAAATCATGATTTTTTTAAGAGGACAAAGGTTATAAAAGATAACCAACCAACAAGCTTCAATTTCTCAAAGAATCGTTTGTTTAAGTGAGTCGAAATGTCTATAAGGGAAAAGTCGTTATATTGTGATAACCTTTTGTACAGAGATTGTTGTAGCAAGTGTGATGTGATAATTTTTTTAAATAAAGAATTAGTTCTCAATAAATCAAATAAAGAGTTATAAATAAAATATTAATTTATAAATAATAAAACATAACAAAGGTTAAATAATACAGATTTGTAAATCTTAAAATTATAGTGGAAATTATTTAATAATAATACAATTTATTCAAAGTCACTCCAAAGATGAACAATGAGCGATGAATGAGCTAATCCGAAGAGAATAAGATTTGTTCAAACAAATGATCAGATGTAAGTCAAACAAACCAATGAAATGTTGTAAAAATCTTGATCCAATATTCTGTAGTGAAATTTATCTTATTAAAATTTATATTGTTATAAATTTTAAAAATATGTTACGAATATTAATAATTTATTTTAATGTAATTTGATGTATTTCCATAAATAGAGACGTTATAATTTATAAATTAAATTTTATTTGGACCATTGTTTAATAAAGTATAAGAATGAAAATAATTGTTGACAGTTTATATTTACATTAATTACTTAATCATAGTTCTAACGTTTTAAATTAGTATTATTTGTAAGGATTCACAACAAATACAATGAGGGTCCTGTTTTGAAAAATAATTGGATAAATAATTTTATTGTAGATTTGAGATTGAATATAAATAAAATAGGGATAATACGTATAAATTTTATCCATTTAACTAAGTTAGAAATATATTTGTATGTGCATGATTTTATTTTAAATAGCTCTTTATATATTTATTTTTTGAAATTATTTATTGTAATTTTTTTTAAAAAATTATTTCTTATACATTTATTTTTGTTTAAATTATATTTTCAAACCTAAAATAATTTAAAATGTTAAAATATGCACAAATTTTCCCGTATTACTACGAACAAACTTTCTAAAACGACAACGCATATGTTATGTTCCATTTTCAGATAACGATGTTGCAGACTAAGATGATGAATCATTCGTCTCCTCTATATTTAAATATTATGGGTTTGTGTTGTACTTTCAAAATTATTTAAAAAAAATAAAGATATTCAATAGTAATAATAGGACAGAAATTGCGAAATATAAAATATAATATTATAATATAAAACTCGTAAACTTGTAATAGATTGAATCGGTGGTCGGATATACAGACTCAGACAAAAAAAACGGTTATCAATACAGTGGAAATGAATGTCAAAATATGATTTTATTATCCAATCAATCCAATGTTATTTAAAAATCAATATTTTATTCAAATTTTAATTGGCGGTTTTATGTATTTTGTTGTTCAGTTTTTTGTTATTTTGTACACGTCACTTTTGAGGGTTTTTTGAGGGTTTCTTGAATAACGAGACGCCAACGACATTCAGTTATCAAAAGAGAGAGTGGACTGTAGAGAGAGAAAAAGAAAAGGGTATTTCTTCTTCTTGATCCTTTTGAATACAAATAAATGTCAGCTATCGCAATTCTCATTTCTTTCTAATCGATTTCTTTCTTCACTTTTCTCATACATTCAACAGCATTGGATCGTCTATGGAAGACAATACAAGCGATCCAAGAATCGTTACAATGCCTGAAGATTCGGAAGCCGTAGAGGCAGCGGCGGCCGTTGAGGACGCCTCCCTGATCGGCGGCGGCGTCCAAATTGAAGATCCAGATCTACCGGCAGTTGTAGTCCCAGTCGTAGAGGACGCCTCCGTGATCGGCGGAGACGAATGTGGCCCCGTCGTCAATGAACCGGTTAGATTATCACATTCAGCTATTGCAGTTCTCATTTCTTTGTCATCGTTTTCCTTCTTTTTGCCTTTTTCAGATATTGAACAGCGGTGGTGGAGAGAATACAAGTGAAAAAGAAACAGTGATAATTCCTCAAGAATCCGCGGCAGTCGAAAATAAAGCTCTCCATGAACCAGTTAGATTATCTCTTTCAAGCTATCTCAATTATCATTTATTGATCATCGATTTCCTTCTTTCAGACATTGAACATGGGTGAATCATCTATGCAAGAAAATACAAGCCAGGCAGAAATGGTTACTGTCCCAGCCGTTGAAAATGAAGCTGTTAGATTATCTCTTTCTTTCAAGCTATCTCAATTCACATTTCATTATCATTTGTTTCATTTTCTTTTTCCCATTTTCAGACATTGAATGGTGTTGGGTCTTCTATGAAAGATGATAAAGAAGTGATAATTCCAGGAGATTCTTCAGTTCAAGATGTAGATAAGGAAGTTGATCATACACTGGTTAGATGATTGTTTTTTTCACCTAGATCAAATCCCATTTCTTGGTTATATGTTTCCTTCTTTTTCTCATTTTACAGACAATATTTAAAGGAGGTGAATCTAGTGGTATGGAAGAGGCAAAAATGCAGATAATACCCATACCCGTACCCGTACCAGTATCAACATTCTCAGTCACAGTCGTTGAGGACGCCTCCGCGATCAAAGAAGACATAATTGGCTCAATCAAAACTGATTTAGATCCTACTAGTGCGATATTCACTACTCCTACCAAGAGAAAGCGAGGCAGGCCGAAGAAGATTCTGGGGTCACCCTCAACTCTAGCAAAAGTAGAGAACATTACTACCGTCAGCTTAACACCACCCAAGCCGTCACCCCAATCTCCTGCGACGTTCCCTCTGATGAGACGCAGAGGGAGGCCTCCAGGCTCTAAAAATTTGCAAAAGCAATCTGGTAATTTCATGAATTTTGTTTATTTTTCCCCTTTAATGTTAGATGTAATTACAATTTATTTGGGTGTGTATCAGCTACTGGAGAAAGTGTAATTCCTCGTATACTGTTGGTGCAAAAAGGAGAGGTAATTTAGATTCAAAAGAGAATAGTTCTTGATTTTTGTTGAGTAACTAACAATGTTAACTTGTTGTTGTTGTTTAACACTTTGACAGGATATTATTGAAAGGTTGGATTCATTAACGAGGATTGATGGAAGTACAATCTTTATTATATCTGGCGTTGGTCAAGTTTCAACTGCACATATTCAATCTGGTACTTCCCTTGATGGGATTTCAAGACATGAGGTACATTTAATTAGTGTTGTTGAATATCCTTGTTTGAAACAAATGAGAAAATATTGGCTTTAAATACATGTGTGCGTGCAGGAGGGGCCTTACACTCTATTGAATCTAACTGGTACATATGGGTTTAATAGCGAAGCAGGGCGAACAGGCTTTATGACTGTAATGTTGGGTAGTTCTAGTTGTCACGTTATTGGCGGTCTCTTGGCAGGCGCTCTTGTTGCAGCTGGACCAGTCCAAGTAAGTTTAGTTGTTTGTGTTTGTGTTTGTGTTGTAAACATATGATTAATTTGAATCCTATTATTATTGTGTCTACAGATTGTTCTTGGAAGTATTGAAGACAAAAGGAATCAATTTGTCAAGAGACAATGTGTTGGATCTCCGAGTAAATTGAATTCGCCTAGGGTTCGAGGGAAGAGTCCCATAGTTGAAATGCCGACATCTTCTTCGCCTTCACCTACATCTTCTTCGCCTTCATCTTTTTCTCCTGATAATAATGATGAAAATGTAGATTCAAATTGAGATTTTGTTTTGGGTTATGACAAGAAACATTAGACTAGTAGAGTTTGGTTGGTCTCTCTTATAGAACTAAACCATATTAATAAATGTGTTTGAAAACAATATTAATAAATGTGTTACATTTCAGACTTTTAGTATTGACATTCTCTTATAAAACTAAACTATATATTTGTTGAGTTTGGTTGGTCTCTCTTATAGAACTAAACCATATTAATAAATGTGTTTGAAAACCATAGTAATAAATGTGTTGAAACATTTCAGAGTTTTAGTATTGAGATTCTCTTATAAAACTAAACTATATACTTGTTTCAAATTGTTTTGTAAAAAAATAAAATTAAAACTCAAAAATGGTGGCTGTGGGGTTCGAACCCACGCGCACGTATGTGCAGAAGATCTTAAGTCTTCCCCCTTAACCACTCGGGCAAACCACCTTATTGACAAATTATTCATATTATGTTGTAATAGTAATAAATATACATATATAAATATAAAAGATTAAAAATAAAATTTAAAAAACAAAGGGATATAGGTTGACATAATTTTTGTGTGTTACAATTAAGATTATTTTTTGGATTATAGTTCAATCTATTATGTAGATTTTGTTATTTTATTTTCTATATAATGTATAGTTAAGATTTTATGTTTTATTTAGTATATATATATTTTTTTTAATGTTAAATTATCTTTAAATTATGTTGGGAAATAAGGAATAACTCAATAAATAAATAAAAATTTGACTAAGAAACAAATAATTTTAAATTCCATTTTTACTAATAATGATTTAACAAAAATATACACAAGTGACCTCAAATAATTTATTATTATCCAATCAAACAAATATATTTTATTGCTTCAGCAGTTAATTAATCAATACAACATAATTCATATAAAATAACATTTCAATAAGTTGGAGTTTCAAGCAATCATCAATCATTCATTCCCATTAGAATATCATGATCGATGTAGAGATTGAAACTTTTATTTCACATTTTCATAACTTTATTTAAAAAAAACACACTTTTAATTTCGATTATCCTTAATTCAAAGAACTGCATACCCTCCTGATGATCCCATTTTTTCCAAGAAGTGGTTCAATATCTCCCATTTTTATCATAGCCTTCCCAAAATCAGAATTAAATTTTGAAGGGTTTTGAGTGTATTTTACTACAATACGATCTGTCGACCCTCCGTTAAACAATACTTGATCCGACGTAAGGAGACCCTTCTTCTGAATTAAGTCGTGGAAGTAGAAGTTATCAAATGTATTAGGTGTCACTAAATCAAGAGAGGCCAAATTGGTAGAACCAACATCATTGTTATTAGGGCAAGTGCGTTGAAGTGCTCTAGCGAAACTAGCGTCTATTATGCTACTGTCGTTGCTGTATATTCTGCCACGAAATGTAAGACATTGCGCTTTTCCTATGGTATGTGAACCTTCGTATTGTCGTCGTCATCGAAAATTAAAAATATTAAAATTAAAAATTAAAAATATTAAAATAAATTAAAAATAATAATTAATACCTGATAGGGCTACCAAGTCCCTTTGATTTAGTCCTTTCTTGTCAAAATTTGCAATGAGTTCATCAAGGGTGCTACTGAATAGTGGTAAGTCACTTTCGGCTAATGTAATATTGGCTGTGGTTGAATCTCTTCTTCCTAGTTTCACTTTCCATGATGGTCCGCCAACCTATATATTTCAATTTACAAAATAAGTAGTAATGAAGATCTATCGTTTCGATTCTTGGAATAAAAAATATGTTTACTTACGACAACAGAAGAATCTCGTGCTGCCAATGCAAGTATATCTGCACACGAAACAACTCCGGGACATATCTTTTCAACTTCGGCTTTGGCAGCATCAACCACTTCAAATCCCCTTAACGAGTCTTTGTTCTGTTTTGCATTTCTTTCGCTCGTCGGTGTCGCATCCTCGTCTAGTAAAACCGATGCATCACAACCCTAAAATAGATTTTTAAAAAATGTGTCAATACATATTGATATGAATTATAATATTACAGAAATACTACAACAATCAATCACCTGAACAAAACAATCGTGGAAATGGAGACGGACTAGAGATGCTGCCATCCGACGCTCACGAGATATTGCTTGCGTAATTGACTTTCGGATAGCGTTGGCTCCATTAGGACACGATCTTTTATAATATTTTGAGGACAATTTTGCTCGACAAGTCGACATGTTTGCTAAAAGGACGAAGATAGCCATAATCATAAACATAACCTCAGATCGAAACTTCATCGGGGAAGTCATCGCGATTATATTGATGATAATTGTAAAAGAGAAATTCTCTTATTTTTCTCAAATAAAATGTAACGAGAGTATAGATCATTTATAGAGTGCATTATTTGGCTGTTTTATGGTCATTGTCTCTATGCTAACCAACTATCTTGTGGATAATAATAATATATTATTATTAATATATTATTATCTCGTGGCGGTTTTTCAAAGGAAACATATAATGCATGCATGGGACAGGGGCAGTGTTAAATTACAAAAACAACCTTTTGTCATCTTCTTTTGTTTTCCAATAGAGTGGGTCTAGTTTGATTAGCTGTAAACTCTTGTTTGATTTATATTAAACTCTAATTTCACTTTATTTTATTTTATTAAATTTAACATTAATTTAGAATAAGAGTCGTTTAAGAGACCAAAATGTCACATGTTCAATTACATCTGAAAAAGTTGAGTTTAAATTGGGTCATAACGGTAAGATACTATACTAATTCTCCTTTAATTTTCCAAACAAAATTTAACATGAATTTAGAGTAAGATTGAATTTAAAAAATATTTACTAGTATATTAGAATGAGTTTTATATTCAGTAATGGATTGGGGATGTAATCTATCAACATATAATGAAAAAAGTTCTGACAACTTCCTGTAAGAGGGGATAAAAGTTGGTATGTGATAATTTTTCTTTTTAAATTCTGTGAAATTTTTAATATATATATATATATATATTTTTAATTGACTAATAGAATGTATATCAAGATTAATAGAAAAAATAGTGTAAAACGTAAAAAGTTAAATAATAAATAAAATATTAGTAAATTGAAATTATAAAATTACATTATTATATTACAATACTACAAAATTTATTATTTACAATATATATATATATATATATATATATATATATATATATATATATATATATATATATATATATATATTTAACATCTAATTAGGCTAACAGTCATATAAAATATTAAAAATAATATTATATATATATATTAAAAATTGAAAATTGAAAACAATATATATTTATTTAAAAAATTGAAAATAACATATTAAATTTTAACTTTTGTAAGTAGACTAGTGAATTATTTAAAGATGATAAGATAGAATTTTATTAGTTCATGTTAAAATGTTATATATTAACAATTTATTAAAAAAATTGTTGCCTGAGTGAAGTTTAATATCAATTTAGTATTTAACATTTTGTTAATGGACTAATATTACTATTTTGAATTTTTTTAATTTAGACAAATCGTGTTTATTTATAAATGAAAAATCAATATTTTGAATTTACTTATGAATATGTTTGAATTCATTTTCAAATGTAAAAAATATTATTTCTTAAATTATATTAAAAAATAATATATAATTATTAAATGAAAAAATAAACCCATATAATTCATTCAAATATATATATATATGACCACTCTCCAATTTAAATCTTATAATTTTACAAATAACTCTTTTAAATTAGTAATATTTGAACTATAGTCTATACGCTTATAATTATAACTCTCTCAAATTTGCACTTACATACATTAATATATCATCCTATTTTTCAAACATCTCATATACTGAATATTTTAACCATTAGACTTATAACTAAACGAGATTTGAATCTTTAACTTTTAATTTTTTTACTACAAAAATTTTTGTTAAGATTTATTTATTTATATTTATGATTTTTTTATGAATATAAATAAATTAAAATATTGTATATCAAGCAAGAAATCAGCAATATGCAGTAATGAACAAACATGTGCAATATTATAAAAGTGGACATCTTACATCTTTATTTTCAAGAAAAAAAAAAGAAAGAAAGAAAGAAAGTGACCTTTTATTAATATAATATATTATTTTCATATAATATATAGTATATACTATATCCTATCTACTTTTAGCTACTTCATTCTCCACCATATATATTAAAAAAAATTTATTTATCTCTTCACCAATATAAACTCACATTTTCAAAATGATATTTGAAAAACAGTTGGAGATATTTTCCTTCAATTATAATATCATTGTTTATAAAATATCTAAAGAAAATAATATATATACATGTAGTCGACTAAGATGTTCAATAAAATAGAGTAAAAAAATCGTTATTTAAGTGAGAAAGAGTCTTATCTAAAATATTATAAGTCTTAAGTTTTATTTTAATTAATAATGTTTAAATTTAAATTATTATTATTTTTTAACATTATTAGTACATGATATTAAGTAATTAAAAATAAAATATTGTTAATTTTTTTTTTAAATGATAAGTCACCCAAAATTATGACAATGTTGACATAAAAATCAAATTCCTGTAGTAATTTAAAAACTAATATTAATATATAATTATATATATATATAAATAAATAAATAAGAGAAAAACTTGTGTAAAATGAAATAGATAAAATTTTAAAAAATATATATATATGTGATGTGCCCAAGTTGGACACTCAAGTAATATATATACAATCCAAACGAGGCACAAAACCTTGAATCTGAAATCTGAATATTGATTGGATTTGGGCAAATACAGATTAAGGCCCAATTCTTGGACCCTTCGGTCTTCCTTTCTGTTTGACTTTTGTTATTATTATTATTATTATTATTATTATTATTATTATTATTATTATCACAGTTTATTCATTGGAATATTCTTTTAATTCTAATTATTTTTATTCAATTAATTTTTAATTTTTTTCTTAGTTAGTGTAACCCCAAAAATTGTCCATTTTCCATAGCTTAGCATTTAGACACGTGACAATACGGGAGAGACCCGAGGTAGCTCGATGTTCGATGCGTTTCAACCTTAGTTTGCGTGTCAAACATCTCTTTTAAAGAAATTTTTTTGAAAATACCTGAGAGCATTGAAAATTAATCATGTAAAAATAATTAATTTATTCAAAATTTAATAATTTAGGGACCAATAAGGGCGTAACTCCGATTGCATTGATATAAAACTGAGTAAAACCCTGAAAAATATCAGAAAAGTATTAGATTTTAAAAATAAATTCCAAACGAGGCCTCGACCAAAATATTTGTTTAGGGAATATCCCGAAAATATTTAAATATCATTTTCTAACCTTTCGGAATTATTTGAAAATGGATTAGGGTTCCACAATTACAAAAACAAATTTGGATTTTAAAAAGTGGAACCAAATAGGCCTTAGGACCGGAGTCCAAAGCTTGGGTCCGTTTTTCTGATTTAGGCTCGGTCTAGACCGAGGAGGTCTAGATCAGGGCTTGGGACACTCGGTTGAGGGATTGGAGGGCTCGGTCCTGGGGTTCAGGAGGCTTAATCCTGGACTTAGGTTGTTCAGTCCTAGGTCTAGGATGCTCGGTCTCATGTCTAGCTTTCTCTATCGTGGACTTATGAGGCTTGGTCCTAGGTCAGACCTCTTGGTCCGAGATTAGAAACCTCGGTCGGATTCCTCGGTCCTTGCTCAAGAATACTGGTCTTAAGTCTCGGTCCTTACACAATAACACTGATCCTATGGTTCAGCCCTAGGTCGATTTTCTCGGTCCTTAATCTCGGTCAGGATCGAAGATTCTTAGTCTTGTTTCTCGGTCCCAAGCTAAGAACCTCGGTCATTTGCCTTGGTCTAAGAGGACCGAGTGTTTTTAAATTGGTCAAGAATTGTAGGTCTTATATCTTCTTATATAGATATGAAAACATGATTTGTTTGTTGCAATCAACTCATATGATTGTGGGAATTAAAAGCTCTAACTTTAATCACTATCAATAGATCTCTACAAAAGATCAATTTCTTAAAATTGTTTTTAGGTCAAAATCTGGGATCTTTTGAATTAAGCCATCTCATTGCATAATTCTTGTTCAACGACTTTGAAATGATGAATATAGTCTAATACAACCAAAACAAGAGATCATTCAAGTTCTGTAACAACTTTTGAAATCGAAATTCAAATCCATTTTTTTCAAAATTGCAGTTGGATCAAACATGATCGGAATGTTAATATAATGATTAGAAAATCATCATGACATGTTTACAAACATGTTAGACAATTATTTGAATAAAAAATTCAAGCTTAAAGTTCAAGAACATTAATTTCAAAAAATCTAGTTTTTCAAACCAATTTTTTGTTTTTTTCGTTTTAGGTTGATTTGATCAAAATTATTTCAACAGAAAGTTATACATCAACTAGGAAATGATTCTAAACAAAGAAAACATAAAATTGAACCCTAAAACAGATCAAACTCGAAAAAAAATCAATCACAAATCAAAATACAGAGGATCTGGAAGCTTACTAACAGTTGGATAACACTTCAATGAAGTGTTAAAAGCTTTCACGAAGCCTGTATCAAAGCTTTGATTGTCGGAGTGAATTTCACAAAAAATCAATCTTGTCAGAATCTTTGATTCTTTGAATTGGATCGTGGTATGTGATGACTGTTTAATGGATAAAGGAGGACTTACAAAGTATTTATACTCAACTAGGTCAGCTATCTTGGACGAATTCAACTTCGATTTGGCAATCAAAGTTGTTCTTCTTCATTTCTTATTCAACTTTGGTAGCCTAGCTAAGGGAAATCTTGACTTTGCATCCTAGGGAAAATGATGGCGGAGAGGAGGCATGCACGAGGGGTTAAATTTCGGATGATAAGGACGACAAATGACAGAGATAGCTCTTTTGGAAGAATCACCGGCGTCTATTGCGTTTTCGGCGATCCCCTACATCGGCGAAGAAGACGGGTCAAAACGACGTCGTTTCGTTTAACCAAAACCCGACGTTTCAATGTTCCATCCGTGTTTGGGCATTTTTCAATTAACGGGGTTGACATCCCGTTAGTTGATTTTGTGGACCGGATGCGCGTGTGCTTCCGCTATAGCCCGTGCGTGGCGTGTTCCTAGGCGCTGGATGAAAATCCAACGCTGATCCGATAACCCTAAATCATGTTGCAACAATTAAACATAATTTCGGATACCCGTTTATATTTTTAATAAAAAGGTTATTTAAAATAGAACTTTTAACCATTTCTTACATTTTTTTACCAAAAATTCCACACAAAATATTTTTAGAAACATAATAAAAATTATGTTTATTGGTTTTATTTTTGGGTATTTATTTAATTGTTTTAAACAATAAATTATACATAATTTATGTTTAAAATCATAATTAAATAATCTCAATCCCTTTTGAGTTTAATTTGAGTAAAATAAATACAATATTTTAACCTCATATTATTTTTGGACTTTTAATTACTTTTCCTAATTACGATTTAATTATCACAATAATTAACCATAATTTGATCTTTTAATATATTTTTTAAGTTATTTTAAATTTTAAAAAGTCAAAATATTATTTTAATATTATAATTTAATAATATTATTTATAAATTAGGTTATGTTAAATTTTCATGTTTACCGTTATTGTTTATCCATTGTCACATTTATTTAGTAAAGAAAATTATTTAAATTTTTTATTATTATATTTATTAATTTTAAATTTAATACAAGATATTTTAAATTGTTTATTACAAAGGGTTTTTTTACTTAATTTGGTTTGATAAATTGTTTTAAACGTAAATGATTGAAATGCATGATTGAATTAAATTTATAAAAAATTAAGACCCAAATTGAGATATCAATCCTAGATATGAATCCCAATTTAAATCAATTAATGTGTTTTTGTTAAATATTAGATATTCTGTTTGTTTTCGAGGATTTTTTTTACTATTATTCCTGCTATGTTGGTTTCGGGGAATCCATGTGAAGCAACGTTTATATCATATTTTTTTTTTAAAAAAAATTATATAAATTAATTTTTAATTATTATAATATAGAATTGAATTCATATTATTATAAAAATATAAACTTAAAACTTTTATAAAATATAGTGAATAAATAAATATGTTAATAATTTTATATATTTAATCGTGGTTATATGTTGAGAACACACAAATATCATCCCCGATCAACTACAGGTAAAACTGAGAATTAATATTAAATCTAATCATAATTAAACTTAATGTTAGCTTTGTGTTTGTACATAATGTTAACTTTGTGTTTGTTCGAAGGCAGGATTTCTGTCTTTAAAATAAGTTTAAATAAGTTTATAGGCAGATGACTTATACAAAATAATAAGAAAAAAACAAAAATTATAGGCAGAAAACATTACTTATTTTCGATATATTAGGTTAAGCTAGCTGTATAATTAAGAAGTCCGACTGTTTAAAAATAAACAAATATAATACTCACTAGTATAAAATAAGATTGCATATTTAAATAATTATTAATGGTTTTGTATTGTTTTGAATTTATATGCAGTTGCATAAAGTATTAATATCGGATCGATTCAATTCAAACCGTTGGATATATAATCGGATATAAAAAATTAAAGTATGGTAAAAATATTATATTTATGCTTAAGGTGTGGGGGGAGTTCTTAAATTTATCCATATTAAATAATTGAATAATAAAACGGCCACGGTGAAGGTAGGAGCTCTACACTTCACAGCGGCTACATAAAGGGTTATTCTAATCATTAATAAACTGATGCGATATTATTGTCTGAACAATGTGGGATATTGTAGTCTGTTAAAATAAGTGATGACAATGGGTTATAAAAAAATAATAATGAAGCACAGTTTTTTTTTTTTTTTTATTATTGTAAAAAGCATTCCTTGTTTTTGACAGTTCCCTTAGGTTAGGTTAAGATAGTTGTATAAATTAAGAAGTAAGGTCATTTAAAAACAAACACATATATATAATCCTCCTCCCTACTTTTTGGAAAAAAATCATAGTAAGTTGAGATTACATATTCAACAAATATGTAATAAGCTTGAAACTTGTCTTACTTATAGTTAGTTGTACATGTATATAGTTGTTCTATCTATTATCTGTATTAGTCTCCTATTATGAGTTGCAGATCTTTTCATATTTTCTGAACTTATTAGATGTTATTGATGTCCTCTTCATCTCGAACAAAAGTGATAATATTTGCAATACTATCTTTTTTTAATATGTTCACCTAAGCCAAACCGAATACCAATCATCTAACCGCCTTTGTTTCCCATAAAGGTCTTCAGATGAAACATCTCACCAACAAAAGTGAGATTGTTTTCATTAATCCACGTGAAATGCAAAATTGCTGTTATTACATCATTTGTAATAAGTTAATCAGATAATGTTTGCAAGCTTGCACAGTAAAACAATATAGCTAAATGTTTTTTTTTCTCTATAAACTAGTGTTTTTTGAAAATTTCCAAAGTTGCAAGACGCAGAATATAACAATATTTGTTGCCATGAGCATCCCAATAATCTGATCAACCTTCACCTATATATATATATATAATATCTAGAATCTTGAAAAGTATAATATACATTAGATAATTGTATTTAGATGAGAAGAAAAGAATTAATGTTAAAATAGAACCATAAATGTTAGAGAATACAAAAGTATTCAACTCATTTATTTCATAAGTATAACATAACTGCAACTAATATATCATACTCTATTTATATCATTTTATCAATAACTGTCACTAACTGCAACTCCAACCATAGGACATTAACCATAATTCATTCCCTTAGGTAGCATAATCATATAATACTACAACATTTTTATATCAAATGAAATTGCATGGTTACACACTATGATCTTAACCACATAATAGGCCTGTTTAAAAATACCTGGAAGAGCCTGTTTGAAAATACATGGATTCCAGATCTGGAATATAGTTGAACGAACCAATGTTATTAAATTCGTTAATATATATAGAATTAAAATATATTCTAAAATATTATTTCATCTAAATTAATACCCTAGTAAGATATTTAAAACAAAAATATTTTTTAAATAATAAAAAAAAAATTCAAACTCAACTCCAAATAAAGTAACTGTTATTCCAAAACATATCTTCTCTATTGAGAATTCTCTCATTTATCATTAGTCATTAATATATGAGGAATTATACATATCTTTACCGGGAGACAGAGACTGAGAGAGCGACGTGACCGGACATGTCTTGTAGAATATTCTCTCATCTTATTAATTAATTTCTCTTTCCTCTTATTAAATAATTTCTCTCTATCTCTATAAATTAATTTATAATAATTTAATAATTTACAACAAACTCTCACATTAAATATTTTAATAATATGTTTAAATAAACTATAAACTTTAAACTCTAAACTTTAAACCCTAAATCCTAAACGCTAAATCCTAAATCCTAAATCCTAAACTCTAAATCCTAAATTCTAAATTCTAAACTCTAATTAATATCACTGATTAGTTGAATTATAAATTTATCTCTTTTATTTTTATTTTATTTTTTATGTTTATTTATCAAATATTTTTTTATTTATTTTTTATGGCCTCTTATTTCTTTTTTTTTATTATTTCTTTCTATTGACTTATTAATATATATTTTTTTAATTTCACCCTGTCCGCCACGACGATCGCTAGGCCAGTAGCTGAAATTATATGATAGAAATTATTTAATAAGAAAAGAGAGAAAATAATTAATATCCCACGTAGGCATCGCTGAATCATTCGCTATCCCAAGTCGCGTTCTATATCATTTTTCATATATCAGTGTGGTTTTATTGTTATACCAACCTTCTACTTAAAAAGTAAAATCCAGACATTATATATTAGCAATAAGTCCACTGGTTATATATATAAAATATTAATTTATTTGATAAAATAACAATAATTTTGAAAATTATTCAAAATGCTATCTATCAAAATTTTATTATTAAAGTATTTGGGTATTTGGTTAAATTATGTGAAATAGTTGGCCCAAAACAAGTGATATGGGCCTTCTGCCTATCGTGCAGTCCACCACGTGGTTAGGGCTTCAGGTCCAATTTTTAATTTTTTTTTTCATCTTCTTCTTCCTTTGGAATAAACCTTGGGGTTTTTCTGTAACAGCCTCCATTCTCTCTCTATCTTTATCTCTCGCTTCTCACCACCTATCGACGGCGACGGAGACGGCGTTCTATCAGGTTGACATCCTTATTATAGATCGTTGCTTATACTCCTGTCTTGATATTGTTTTCTTTGAGCTGATTAAGCAAAGTTTATTGTTGTTTTCTTCATCCTGTCTAACAGAGCAAAGATTTGAAGTTGAAGAAGTTATCTTTTTTAAATTCCATCCAAAAAGATGAACTACAAGTTTCACAACCTTCTTGGAGCTCCATACAGGGGAGGTAACGTAGTTACCGTCGATAATTCCCTTCTAATTTCTCCAGTCGGCAATCGCATTTCAGTGACTGACCTAGTCAAATCCGAAACTATAACATTACCTTGTCAATCCTCTTCCAACATCATTCGCATAGCCGCTTCCTCAGATGGACTCTTCGTTCTCGCCATCGATGAGAATTCTCGCTCACTATTCATCAACCTCCGCCGACGTGTCGTCCTTCATCGGATTACCTTCAAGGGGGCTGTAGGTGCTGTTGAATTCAGCCCTAACGGCGAGTTCATTGCTGTTGCTGTGGGGAAATTGGTCCAGATATGGAGGTCTCCTCGGTTTAGTAAGGAGTTTTTTCCATTTGAGTTAGTACGAACTTTTGCTGATTGCCATGATCAAATTACAGCTTTGAATTGGAGTCCTGATTCGAATTATGTGCTTGTTGGGTCAAAGGATTTGGCTGTTAGAATGTTTTATATGAAGAAATTGAAGAGGTATAGAAAGCCGTTTCTCTTTTTAGGTCATAGAGATATAATTACTGGTGTTTTCTTTGGTGTTGATAAGAAAACAGATAAAGTTTCACGGGTTTATACTATGTCGAGAGATGGTGCAATTTTCAGCTGGGGTTTTAGTGGAAGTGACAGTAAATTTGATGGTAACTCACATCCGCCTTCCCCTGGTACTCCTGAGCAAAGAACCAATCAAAATGACGAAGATGGTGAGAATAATACAAATGTTAGAAAAAGGAAAAGTGTTGATGATGATGATGATGATGATTTGGATGGAGAGGTAGTGGATTTGTTGCATACAGGAAAGTGGGAGTTGCTGAAGAAGGATTTCTTCATGCAAGCACCAGCTAAGCTGACAGCTTGTGATTACCATAGGGGTCTCGATCTTGTAGTTGTGGGATTCTCAAACGGAGTATTTGGGCTGTATCAGATGCCAGATTTTATTTGTATTCACTTGTTGTCGATTTCAAGAGAGAAGATAACATCTGCTGTTTTTAACGATCTTGGGAATTGGTTAACCTTTGGTTGTGCTAAACTTGGGCAACTTTTGGTTTGGGAATGGAAGTCTGAGAGCTACATTTTGAAGCAACAGGGCCATTATTTCGATGTTAATACTCTGGCATATTCTACAGATTCCCAATTCTTGGCCACTGGTGCAGATGACAACAAGATCAAGGTAAATTAGATCACAGTCTTTTAGTTGCTTGAATATCTTGGCAAGTTGTGTAGGAAAGAAGATATGGAGCTTGTTTGATTTTAATTGTTTTTTTTAAATAATCCAAATAATTTTGGAAAACTTTGTTTGATGAAAAAGTATATTATATAGGGTTATATGACAAATATTCTTTATATTTTATATTTTATAAAATATAAGGGAATTTTAGTTAATGATTTGAGATTTCTATTAATGACAGTATAAGGGATTATTGGATTAATTTCAAATAACCCATGTTTGAAATCTCTATTTATTCTGTAAAGCTGATTGTGATTTTGATTGTTCTTGATATTAAGAAGAAATATTTGGTCATCAACTTTGCAGGTGTGGACTGTCTCTTCCGGATTCTGTTTTGTGACATTTTCAGAGCACACCAATGCTGTCACAGCGCTTCATTTTACATCGAATAATCATTGTTTATTGAGTGCATCTCTGGATGGTACTGTCCGGGCTTGGGATCTTTTTCGCTACAGGAATTTCAGAACTTTCACTACCCCAACATCAAAGCAGTTTGTCTCATTGTCATCAGACCAAAGTGGTGAAGTGATTTGTGCTGGAACACTTGACTCGTTTGAAGTGCGTTTCTCATTTTGCTTCCTCTTTCTGTTTGATCCCTCTGCCTTTGTTTACATAAATGTCCAATTATTCATTATCTTCCAGATTTTGTGTTTGCGTTACTGATAATCCTTCAACTTTTGAATGCTAGATCTTTGTCTGGTCAATGAAGACAGGAAGATTGTTAGATATTCTTAGTGGGCATGAGGGTCCTGTGCATGGCTTGATGTTTTCTCCATCAAATGTGAGTTTCACATCTATTCTTCTCTTTTTTTCCTTGATTTCCAGAAAGGCCCGATCATTTTTATCCATATTATTGTGTAATTTTTGTTTCATTTGGTATACAAATTATTTTGAAGATGCAAATCATAGTTTAATTTTTGCTTTGGTATAAAAAAGTTCTTGATAATGAACCAATTATTTTTATCATTTTTAAAGCATTGTGATTATTGGCATATTCTTAATAAATGTAAGAATTTTCTGATTTTTGGTAAGTTCTTAATAAATGTTAGAATTTTCAGATGACGATAATCATTAAAAAGTTGGTAACAGTAACAAAACAGCTCGTCATCTTTCCACTTGTGGGCACATATCAGATTATAAATCACGAAAACTTTGTTAGTTTTAATTATTGTGGTAACCGACATTACTAATCATTCGAGGTTTGCTTGTAGGCCATCTTGGCATCATCTTCATGGGACAAAACTGTTCGTTTGTGGGATGTATTTGAAGGGAAAGGTGCTGTTGAAACATTCAAACACACTCACGATGTTCTCACAGTTGTTTATCGTCCTGATGGAAGGCAATTAGCTACCAGTACTTTAGATGGACAAATCCATTTCTGGGATCCAATCGACGGTGTATTGATGTACACAATCGAGGGTCGAAGAGACATAGCTGGAGGACGTCTTGCAACTGATCGCAGATCCGCAGCTAATTCTAGTTCTGGGAAATGCTTCACTACTTTGTTTTACTCCGCTGATGGAAGTTATATATTGGCTGGAGGCAATAGCAAATTCATCTGTATGTATGATGTTGCCGACCAGGTTAGTTAGCTCACTATTTTTTAGATCATTGCTTATTTTGTAGAAGATGAACATGACAAAACATGGTAACAAAACTGCTCACGGTTTGTTTACGCCTTAAAATTCTATATGTTTCAGGTATTGCTTCGTAGGTTTCAGATAACCCACAACCTTTCGTTTGATGGGATCCTCGACTTCTTGAACTCAAAGAACATGACAGATGCGGGTCCTATCGATTTGATCGATGATGAGGACAGTGATACTGAGGAAGGAATCAACAAGCAAGCGCGATCAAATCTAGGCTACGATTTGCCCGGTTCATTGCCTAACAAAGGAAGACCCGTCATTAGGACTAAATGCCTTAGGATTGCACCAACAGGCAGGAATTGGGCGGCAGCAACTACAGAAGGAGTAATGATTTACTCGATGGATGAAGCTTTTATCTTTGATCCCACTGATCTCGACATAGATGTCACACCAGAGGTACTATTCCCTGACTATTCTAGAGTTTGTTTGATGTAGTTTTATTCTCTCTTAAATAAACCCATTTTTTTGTTAATGAAAAAATGGTTTATTTGATAAAATTATTCAAATATCATTTGTATTCAACACAAATGTTTTTGAGAAAAAAGTGGAGAAGCTTTCTCATTAATTCCTGGTGCCGTGGAGACTTGCATATACTTAATGAGCTGAAACTGAGTTTAGACAAGAAAACGTTTATAATTTTTCTTAGAACCACTTATTTTTTTGTCTAAATATCTCATCTGGTCTTTTGATTTAGATGATTGACTTTTTCTCGTCTAAACCCAGACCGATATCCAACTCCATAAAGTGTTTCAAAATGTGCCTGGTTTGATATAGCGTTGTTTGAATAATTAATTATTTATTTCCAATAACTTTGTTTGATATAGGTTATGGAAAATTATGTTATTTGGGTAAAACTACAGTAAGGGTATATATATATTCTTTTAAATAGAGGTATTTTAGTATTTTATGAATGGATTATTAATTGGATAGTGGATTCTAGACCTTGGTATTTTGGTTGACATTGATTTCGCCAAAATATTCTTTGAAAATTAAGTTATTTGGGTAAAAGGACAGAGTTTGACTATGGGACATCAAGTTATTTGAGATTAAATTCAAATAATCCAAATCGAACAAGGCCTGTAATGTTTATATCCTTAAATGAACTGTTCCTTTATTCTTGCAATGCAGGCGGTTGATAAAGCTCTAAATGAAGGCAGAACTAGTCAAGCTTTAATCCTAAGCCTGCGTTTAAACGAAGACTCTCTAATCAAGAAGTGTATAGTTGCAGTTGAGCCATCAGATATAGGACTCGTGGCAGGATCAGTTCCTTCAAAGTATTTGCAGAGATTAATCGAGGCATTTGCAAATCTTGTGGAGAAATCGCCATACTTGGAATTTATCCTTAGATGGTGTCAAGAGCTGTGTAGAATTCATGGAAATTCTATTCAACAGAATTCGAGGAATTTACTTCCTGCTCTTAAGTCGCTTCAGAAAGCTATTACCAGATCGCATCAAGATTTGGCTGAAATGTGTTCGTCTAACGAGTATATGCTTCGCTATTTATGCACCACGAGAATCGAAAACTGATGATGTGTTTAGGCAAGCAGTGAATTTTGTTGTTAACTGTAATTTTTTGTTTTTTTCAGGCACAAATTTTGAGTGAAGATTTGGGTTTTTTTCTTTTGATGGAAATGAAAAGAAATTTTACATCTTCAATAACTGCTAAGTTATCAAATTATTAAACCAATATATATATATATATATATATATATATATATATATATATATATATATATATATATTAATTTACAATTGTTTACAATCTCCCAAAGAAAGGTTATATTATTTGTTTTTTTAGCTAATAGAGAAAATATGAAAAATAAATTATAAATAGTTCATTTTTATCTAATATATATTTGTGGTATGTATATATATGTATTGATTTTAAATTCAAATATAAGTATATTTTAAAGTGTCAAATAACCTTGATAATTAAAAAATAACAGGCTCAATTTTTTTTTTTTAAATTGATCTTTTTGTCATGACAAAAGATTAAATTACCCTCAATAAATGTCTTGTTTTTTCTTTTCGTTTCACCTTCTTTCTTCTTCTCCCCCGATCTTCTTTCTTCTTCTCCCCCGATCGTTGGTATCCTCTCTTATTTCTCTCTTCTTCTCCCTAAACCAACGAACTTATCAACGAAGCAACTCCCCGATCAACGAAGCAACTCCCCGATCAACGAAGCAATCCCTGACTCTCCGATCAACGTAGGCAACAACTCCCAGCAACTCCCAACGTCGGAACGTCTACGACGACGTCTTCATCATTTCAGGTGAGTTTTTCCGTCGTTTTCCTCTTGCATGCTGCTGCGTTGAAATAGTTTTAGGGTTTAGGTTTAGGGTTTTAAGAGGAGAAAGAGATGGAATATGTATATTACGTCTGCGCAATTGCATTTACGCAATTGCATTTTGCGTCGACGCAATTGCGCAGATGCAAAATTCATATTCGCAAACGCAAAATGCAATTTGTGCCGACGCAAAATGAATTCTCGACGACGCAAAATGAAGTTTTCTTGTGTTTTCATTATTCTAACATAATGTTCTTTGCAGATGACACCAACCTAAACCAAAACTAAATCTATTATTGGGAAGTTTTCTGGCCGTGTTTCATGAAAATCCGTCAGTACCTGCTTGTCAAAGATAAATGAGAGGTTTAATAACCTTGATCTTATGGATAGGGTTTTACAGACTCAATTCCAACATATATTGAAAGCCCCGACTGTATTTTCTCAGAAACAATAATCCATCAGATGCTGATGAGGAAAAGTAACTCAAATTTGAAGAAGATAAGGTTCCTAGTCAATGGTCAGGAGCTCTACTGGAGCATAAAGGAATATGCATTGGTGACAGGTCTCAACTTTGGCAGATTTCCTGTGATGGAAAACAAACACGTTAAAAAATGTCCACTTCTAGTCCGCAAATATTTTTGGGGTAAAACGATTGTTAGAGTGAATGAGGTTTAGGCAAGTTTCATCTGATTCTCTAATAAGGGAATGCATGGAAGATGGGCTCATATACCTAATTTACCAGTATCTTTTCGCATCTCATAATAGGAAGAGGGTAAGTTTGGAAATTTTCCGCATGGTGGAAGGCATGGAGATGTTTCTCCAATTTCTATGGGGAAATGTGTCCTTCAGTGCAACCCTGAAGGGTATTGACAAAGATATGAAACATCTTCGAGAGGTATATCTGCCCAAAAGAGAAACCTGCAAAGGGAAAAGCGGTTGTGATGTCGCTTATACTATTAATAAATTTACACTAGTCTTCTAAGTGTGGACCTATGAGGTTATCAAAACATTTGTCCCCAAATTTGCGGATATGACCGAACGAGAAGAACCTATATGCCCAAGGATATTGCTCTATTCAGTCTCTAGGAGCAACAACAACACTGTCCAGGAGGTAGTCACTGCCCTCCAGAAGTGCAATGTGTTCACCGAGATTGATGAGTCTGAGAAAAAGAAGAGGAAGTACTATGGGGAGGACTTTGAAGATATATGTGAGACTACATTTATGATGAATTCTTTGAACTAGATGGTAGGAAAAGAAAGAATGAAGATAAAAATACTCCCAAAGATGAAAGGACTCTCAAATCGGCACCCAATAGGAGAAGACTACTTAAAACCACACTATTTAATGATGAATCTAGCCAAGACACCTCTCGGTCTACTACTAATGAATCTAACAAGGATAACACCTCTCGATCTACTTAGCAAAGTCCCTTCTGTGACGACTCCCCAAACTAACCAATACAATTCTACATCTAGCCAAGACACCAATCGAGTGACTCAAGCCCAGACTGATGTCAAACTTGATGAGCTGACAAATGATGTAAATGAACTTAAAACTGAAATGAATCTCATTAAAGAGGATCAAGATCTTATGTTCAACAAAATAATCACATTATTGGGGGAAATAAAATAACAAAAGAATGTTGATTCAGTGGAGAAGGAGTTGGAGTTGAAGAAGCTTGATGAGTTGAAAAAGAAGCAAGACGATGAGTTGGAGAATAATAGGCTTTTGAAGTTGAAGAAGAAGCAAGATGATGATGAGTTTGAGAATAATAGGCTTTTGGAGTTGAAGAAGAAAGAAGATGATAATAAGTTGGATAAGAAAAAAGATGATGATGAGTTGAAGAAGAAAGAAAATGATGATGAGTTGGAGAAGAAAGAATACGATGATGAGTTGAAGAAGAAAGAAGATGACGATGAGTTGAAAAAGAAAGAAGATGATGATGAGTTGGAGTTGAAACGAAATGAGGTGCTTGAGTTTAAGTGGTTGGAGACATTTGAGGGAGAGAAGTTGGACAAGAAGAAAATTGAGCTGAAGAAGGACATTGAACAAATAGATGAGTTAAAGGACATTGAACAAATAGATGAGTTAAAGGACATTGAACAGATGAATGAGTTGAAGAAGGACAACAAGAAAGATTTGGCCACGAAGAAGAAAGAGTTGACCACGAAGAGGAAGGAGGAGTTGGAGAAGAAGAAGAATGATGGTGATTATGTGTTAGAGAAGAAGAATGATGATGATGATTTGTTAGAATTGACTCCAACAAAATTTTCAGGAAAGCAGTTTGAGAGAAAGAGGAAAAAGTCCACCTGAATGGGGAATTACACAGACCCTAGTAAGAAAATGTTTAAACTCAATGATCTGGTAACTGTCAATCCTCTTTTAGATTATGACATTGAATAGATGGATAAATTGAACAATTGGATGGAGCTGAAGGAGGTGAAGGGTGTAGACTTGAAAGATGTGAATACTTGTATAGCTGATCAAAAGTCTTTGACAGATTGTTGAAGCCTCAAAATTGGCTAAATGATGATGTAAGTTTTGTTTAGTAATATACATTTTGCGTCAGCGCAAAATGCATTTGCGCTGACGCAAAACACAATTTTGAGTTGGATGCCTACTGTCAGTATGTATATTGTGCTTAATTAATTTTTTCTATTGCGCAAGAGATAGATGTAACATTTTCCTTATTTGAAGAGGGTTGCCCATTTCCCCATGACTTATGATCCGATGAATTTCACAATATGTAACTATCATATCGCTCCGAAGTTTTAGTCTCATTATGCAAAGTTTGCCGCAAATCCAGTAAAATTCAAGTTCGACATGAACTTCATGGAATATTTCATGGGTGATGTTGACAGATTCATGATTTGTTAGAATATTGTAGATATCATATATCTCTATGAACCTGAAGTTGAAGCATTGTGTCTTGTGCAAGTGCATCTACAAGATTGATGAATCAATGTATATGACTGCAAATAGGGACTTTAAAAAAGGATCAGTATGACAAGTTCATGAAACCACTATGTGAAATGTTTCCATATTTGCTTGAACAGGAAATGACCCATGTTGACAAGTCCAAGTATCCTCGGTTCAAATTAGAAAGTCTGTCATATGTTGTAATACCACACTCAATAGTCCCAAAGTGCACCAAGAGTGGGGACTATGGTGTTTTAACAATTATGTATATGGAGTACCTTACTGCCTCAATGGATTTATCAGCCGTGATCACAGAAAACATGAATTTTTAGAGAAATATATGGGTAGTAAGGTTCTTCCACCAAATAATAAATATGTAGGAAATGGGCAATAAGACACCCTTCTACCATGTAAGAATTTCTTATATACATGTTAAATAGTTTACCATTTGATCAATTGTCATTTCTGGGTGTTTAACAACATACCTTAACATGTCAATGTGTTTAAAGCTTGTTATAGAATGGACAGTCACCGAAGATGAAGGAATTGAAAAAACTGATTGACATGGCTTCATAGTCATATGTGGGCAAAAAGAACTGAAGAAATTGATGTCTATTTTGACAGTCATATTTGTTTTCTTAAGTTTGAATGCAAATTGATGTATATTTTGTTAATGCTACAAGGATAGTTTTGATTGAGTATATAATGTATAATGCAATCTATTAACATTAATGAGTATATAATGTTAATGCACTAATTTGCGCTGGCAAGTGCACTAATTCTTCAGTAAAATATATTTTGCGTAGATGAAAAATGCAATTGCGTAGACGTAAAATGCAATTGCGCAGACGAAAAATACATTTGCGTTGACAAGGCACTATATGTCGGCGCCAATTGCAATTTACACCGGAGCAAATTGCATTTTCGTCTGCGAAATACATTTTGCGCCGGTGCAAATGCATTTTACGTCTGCGCAATTGCAATTTGCGTGCGTGAATCTCACGGTTAATCAAGCACATAACCTCCAAAGGTTGCATACCTAACACTCAATTGAAATAATACAACCGTAGTAATACAACAATAAATTGTTAGAAATATGACAACACTTATCCCAAAGGTCTTATGAGAATGCATAAATGAAAATCCATCCAACAGTTTCACACACTTAAAATTCTATTTCACCATCACATGCATAATATGAACATAAACATAGGTCCTCAATTCGTAGGAAAAAAAGTATCGATGAGATATGAATAAGTAAGTACTAGAATGAAATTATTTATAATTAATATTTCCTAATCTCAACTTCCCCATGTCAATCCCATCACCTGAAGCCATTCCAAATTCATCTAATATAATATAAATTATAAATAATCTAACACAATTTGATCAAGAAATATCATTCTATCATGTAAAAGGTTGTGCACTAGATTGTGAAGGTTGTGTACTAGATTGTGATGGTCTTGTAATAGATGGTGCATGCATCACTACTGAGCATGTTGCCTTGTTATGGCCCAGACCGGCACATGAGTTGCATTGTCTCCGTTATTTACCATGCTCACCTTGTGATGACCTACGCTTTATTGTTGGCCGTCCTTTCTTAACTTTAATAGGGGGTTTTAGGCACACTCGTTCCTTGATATTTTTGGAAATTTCTCAAACACCTTGATTAAAAACTGGAAAATATGTCTCTGCATATTCCATGAACCACGCTTCAGTTGTGTAAAACCTGAAAAATGATATTTAAGTCATATAAATTTAACATTCGATCAATTGGTTACATTCTCTAACCTTGTGCAACACTAATAGAGAACCGATTTCTAGAAACGAGTAGTAGCTAGGGCATGCATATAAGGAAGACCAGATACATCAAATACCCTACAAGTATAAGTTAGACCCTTGAAGTCAACTTGAAAATCAAATTCACCGTCATGCACATGAAACTGAAATCGGTTAAGCGGATAAACGTTGTAGAATCTAGCATTCTCGCTTGCTCACGTAAGAACTTTTCATAATATGGAGATAAATATTCTGTGTGGTTGGAAGCTTTTTCTCTTCTTTGATTAAACCATTCTTGTATTACGAATCTTAAATAGTTAGTTAATGTTGTTATGGGATATTTTTTAGCATTCATGCTCTGAGTATTAAAATTATATGCGTAATTGCTTGTCATTTGATTGTATCGCAAACCAGGGAAAAATGCACGACTTCATCTCTCCACTCCAATTTGTTCCAAATATTCAGCAATTCGAGGGTCTTTAGTCCTGATCTTGTCAAAATGCAGATGAAACATTGACACAATGTATGCGCGAAAAGCCAAATCAAACTCAACGTGGCTATCAATTTTAAATTTGGTCATAATATTCATTTTGATGTGGTATGTGCATGCACCGTGATGTGCTTCTGAAAAAACTGCAGACAAGGCATTAACAATAATTGAGAGTCTATCGGATACAATGACGAGATCCATGACTGATCTAATTGTCACTCTTAGTTGTTTCATGAAATATGTTCATGAGTTATTATTCTACGAATCAACGATGCCAAAATCAACGGGATATAGTTACTCATTCGCATTCAATGTTATTGCAATCAATAGTTGACCTCCAACCTTGTGCTTAAGAAAACTAGCATCGACGCACGATATATTACGACAACAGCTTCTGAAACCCCAATTGAGAGGCTTAGGGACATGAACATATACCTGAAGTGACCTTGCTCATCTGTCTGGATGTCAGTTATGATACTTGAGTTATTCTTCTACAACATTAATAGATATGATGAAAATTTACCATAGAAATCCTCCACAGTTACTCGCACCGCTATTAAGGAATTTTCCCTGGACCTTCAAGCATTATTATATGCTAGATTTAACCCATAACTTGTCTGCATGTCTTCCATTATTTTCTTAGACATGTAGTCATGGTGATGGTCCATGTACTTATGTTTGATAACAGCAAGAGGAACATTCATTATACCCATATTGTACTTCACTTTGACCACTAAATCATATATTAATTTATCCACACCAATATCATCATAGACGATGTCAGTTAATTCGGCATATGTAACATTTCGGGGTAGATTCACACCTTGACATTAACTTGAGACAAAAGAATTAACACCACCATCATCAATTTTCCACTCTCCATCATAGAGGACAAAAACATTCACAAATATATTGTGATCTGCAAATGATAAAAATTCACAGAAGTGAGTGAAAAGTATATTAACAGTTTGCAAACTGTACATTGCGTTGAACTTTGCGCCGACGCAAAGTGCAGTTTGCGACGACACAAAATGCATATTGCTCCGACGTAGAGTGCAGTTTTCTCTAACGCAAAGAGCAGTTTGCACCAGCGCAAAGTCCGCAAAGTGCAGTTTGAGCCGATGCAATGTGCAGCAAAGTGAGCAAAGTGCAGTTTGCACCGATTCAAAGTGCATCTTGTGCCGACGCAAACTACACTTTGCGTCGGTGCAAAATGCGCAAGATGCATTTTGCATCGGCGTAAGATGCACTTTGCGATCCCAATTGATTAATAACAATTGTTTTCAGTTATAACCAATCATTATTAAACTTACACATCGACGTTTGTTGAAGATCTAGTTTGATGGAGTCGTCGGGGGCTACAGTTCGGCGTAGATACTACAGTCGTCGGGGGATATTAGACATCGGGAGGGGAAGTAGAAGTAGACGATCGGCGTTGCTTTGCTTGGGATAGACGTGTCGTCGAGGGATAGTAGAGACGACTTGTTGACGGGATCCCCGTTGCCTTGTTGCACTTAGGGGAAGAAGAGAGTAGGAAGGAAGAAGGGAAAAGTTATTAAAGAGAGTAATTTGATCTTTTGCCAAAGACAAAAGTTCAGTTTTGCAAAATATTATTTGGGCATGTTATTTTTAATAATAACCCGGGTTATTTCATCAAATTCCCAAATCAATGATGATGCACTATGGTTTGGTGGACATCCACCACTTATAGTATAAGTCAAAATTTTAATTTAATATCATTTATTTTTATTATTAAATTGAGGTTTGAAATATAAACAATATTTTTGTTCAAAATGAGAAAAATATTTTAATGAGATTAATGTTTAAATTTTGATTTGATAATCTCATTAAAATTATTAAAAGAAAAGAGATTTAGAGGTGTAATTCAAATTATGTTATGAAATTTATAGGGACCCAAATTTAATTCCTTATTGAGACAAGTCATTGCATGAAAATGATGTGACCATAGAAGAATGCCATTTAAGTAGATTTCAAGGATTTTATTTACTTTTGATGATAAGCTAATAATCCTTCTTTATTGAAGGTTGTCAATTAAATGTTATAGACTTGTCTTATTACATTTTTTTTTTCCTTACTTGTTTTTATAGTTAGATTATGACTTTAAGGAAATAAGTACTAGTATAGAGAGAGCAAACAAAATGGGATTCTTAATACATTTCAATAATCAAACAATAATCAAACAAGCTGAAATAATATTCCTAATAATATTTGACCATGTCTGGAAACACCTGAAGTAGCTGAAATTAAACAAAAAAAAAAATTATTAATTTTTTTATTAATTTTTTTAATATATACATAATTATCCAAAATATTTTTTCATCTAAATCAAACGCCAATAAATATGATAAAAAATATAGTTTTTAAGTAAATTAAAAAAAATAAAAATTTCACCCAAACCCAGCTCTGGAGTTCGTTAAACCAAACAGTTCTTAAACAAAAATTGGTACGGATCAAGGATAAGAATTATCCAAAAAGAATTCCCATATGTGATTTTTGTTTTTCGATTCGTTAACGATGTAGCATTGCATATGATTTCAAGGCGCTTTAAGTTTCTTTATTTGTGTTTTGTGTCTTTTATTTTTGTTCTTATTCGAATTATTTTTCTGTTTTTATCTGTTGATTGATTCATTTTTTGTGTTTGTACATTCTGAATCCTGAACTCTTATAATTATTTACTTTTTTTTTCAAATTTATTTAGCTATTAATATTATATTGTTTTTTTTAAAATAAATAAATATTATAATCCGTTTTTCTCGATTTTATCGGGATAGTAAATTTCTAGACCCAAAAATAATATCATCAATATATTTATGTATCTTTAATATCTTATTATAAACTTTTATGTTTACTTTTTCATCATAGTTTTTTTTGGTATAATTTGGTTTGATTTGAAAGAATCCAAACAAGGCTTAGAAGATTAAGGGACCAAATAACAAATGTAAGTCTTGTGGTGAGTGCTGACAGCAAGGCAAATATCAAGATTGCTGCTGCTTGTTCCTTTCCTTTAATGGCGTCGAGGATGAAAAAAAAAATCTGAAATTTTAATAAATAATCACTTCATGAGTCTCACGTCTGTCCTACATTTCTTACATCGAACCCATTAAGCTTTCTTTCCCTCCATCTTGTTTCTTTAATTCCAAGCGAATCTTGTTCATTTCTTCCTTTTTCTTTGTCCATTTGTTTGTTCTAATCGAAACCAAGTAGTAGTCATGACCGAAGTTCTTCACTCCCCTCAATCTTCATCCCCTTCTTCATTAACGTGCGCTCCCTCTTCTTCCCCTGCAATCAACAATGAAGTGGAGAGAGTTGAAGAGATGGAGGAAGTGTGTTCTAGGGTTACAATTGTTGATAATGGGGAAATTAAGGAAAGTGAAAGTGAAAGGGATCAATTGTCTCTGTTAGCCCTTCTTCTTACTCTTTTCAGGAAATCTTTCTGGATTGCTTGCAAGACCGATGGAGAAGAACTTTCTGGAGGAGGGATGGAGATTGGTTGGCCGACTAATGTGCGCCATGTTGCACATGTTACATTTGATAGGTTCAATGGGTTCTTGGGTTTGCCAGATGAGTTTGAACCAGAAGTACCCAGAAGGGCACCCAGCGCCAGGTTTATTTTAATTGGTGTGAATTTTCATATTTGATTCTTGAAATGGACTATTATGATGATCCATGGTCATCTGGTTTTGATTTCTTTACCAAGAAAGATTGATAGATAGTTAGTTATTTGGAATCATCATTTCTCTTATCCTCCATATGTGTGGATGAGATTCAGATGGGGGGATCATCACATTTGGAATCATGTGACCCATTTGAAAAAAAATATCAAATCCAAAACTAACCCTAGTTACTTAACCAGATCTGGATCTAGATTAAAGAATACAAGTGTTTTCAAATAGATGGTTTGATCTTGAGCAAATTATCTGATAAAAATGGTATTTTTATGTTTTTTCTTGTCTTCCATAAATGGTTTGATCTTCCTGAATGAACAAAAAAGAAATGATTTCCTTTGCAGCACAACTGTCTTTGGGGTTTCCACAGAATCGATGCAGTTGTCTTTCGATACCAGAGGAAACAGTGTACCTGTAATACTTATTCTATTGCAAAGGCGTCTTTATGCGCAAGGTGGTCTACAGGTTTGTGATGATTTGCAGTTAATTCTGATTAGTTTGCTAATAAGATTCTATTAGATTTGTAATTCATGAATAAACGGGGAAAACAGGCTGAAGGTATATTCAGAATAAACGCGGAAAACAGCCAGGAGGAATACGTTAGAGAACAGCTTAATAGAGGTGTGGTTCCACAAGGGATTGACGTTCATTGTTTGGCTGGTCTTATCAAGGTAATCAATTTTTGTATAATCTGGTTTTACGGGTTTTTGTGAAACAAAATATTGATCAATTTTAAACAGGCTTGGTTCAGAGAACTCCCAACTGGGGTATTGGACTCTCTTTCGCCTGATGATGTAATGCAGTGTCGATCCGAGGAAGACTGTGCTGATCTTGTGAGGCTTCTTCCCTCAACCGAAGCAGCTCTACTCGGTTGGGCCATTAATCTTATGGCTGATGTTGTCGAGATGGAACATCTCAACAAGATGAATGCACACAATATTGCTACGGTTTTCGCACCAAACATGACACAGGTGAAAAAAAAATACTTGGATTTGAATCATGTCTCCAAACAGAACTTAGGCCTGAATTGGATTCGGGTTATTTAAGATAATGAGTTGTTGGTGTTTTTTTTTTTCAGATGGCAGATCCGTTGACTGCATTGATGTATGCAGTGCAAGTGATGAACTTCCTAAAGTCACTTATAACAAAGACACTACGAGAAAGGGTAGAATCTGATGCAGTAGGTGTACCGGTTTCTTGTACAGATCCATCGGACGAGAGTGGGAATCGTAGCCCTTCGCAGCCGTCCATCATTATACAGGGCCTTGAAAGTGCGTCTGAATCAAACGAACTAGGAAACACCACTGATGGGGAAGGAGGACACAGTTACTCGACCACTTCCATGGAGGAATCATATGAAGAATGCGAATCTCCTAAGAAAAAAGCATTGAATGGGCAATCGAGTGTTGTGAAGGATACTGTAAATGTGGATGTTGTTCAAGTACAAGATAAGGGAAAGGGGATTACTAATTTGAGTCTTATTAATTCACTGACTCAAAGGATTGAAGCTTGGAGATGAAAAGAAGAAGAACATAATGTAGATGATGCTTTGACCAATATGTAACACAGTTTCGTTTCTTAGGAGGGTTTTGTATAACAATATCACGATGTTCTTTACTTTTTTTTTTATTAATTCCTTGTCCTGATATACTTTGAAATCGAAAGAAAATTGTCAATTTTCGATTAACACTGTAGATTTGTTCTTGTGCATGTAATAACTCACAAAATTGGTTGTGAAGAAATCAAGAAACTGTCTACAATTCAATAAATAAACCCCTCATCATAAGCCAGAATTATCTTTCACAGGTAATTGTTAATTGATGAAAAGAGAAAAAAAAAGTGCAATTTCAAGTTGATCTTGATAAGAATATGTTTGGAAAAAGACAATTTTATGGTATTAGATTCATGTTCAAGATTTGGAGCCATCTAGGGTAAGAATAGCCTTGTATAAATCAGGACGACGATCTCGAAACACACCCCAGCTATGTCTCTTGGATTTGATCTTATCAAGATCAAACTCAGCCACGAGAACTGATTCCTCTTTGTCATCAGCCAATGTAACAATTTCTCCGGTTGGTCCTGTTCATCATCAATGTAGTTATAAGATTGTCAAGAAAAAACCATAAAAAGGAAAACACCTTATTCGCGGAGAATAAGCTGAATCAAATGAGCACTACATTGTTCAACAGGACAATGATAAAAGAATACCCGCAATAAATGAGTTCCCGTAGAATGAGATCTGAGTCTTCCCGTGCTCTGTCTCGATTACCTCTTTCCCTATGCGATTTGATGCAACTAAGGGTACCTGTGTGTTTTTCCGGAAATAAACAAATAATAATCCATTTTCTTCGTCAAACAAGATTTATTTATAAAGAAAAACGAGTTATTCGGAAAATAAAATCTACATCAAACAAGATCTTGATGTTTTCTGAAAGATGATTTTACGAAATGACAACCAACACTACACTAGAAACTTACAACATTAGCTCCAGCATGTCCTTGCATCACCCTCTTCCAATGATCACGAGAATCAAGACCTTCGTCTTGGGGCTCAGATCCAATAGCAGTTGGGTAGAACAATATTTCTGCACCTTGGAGCACCAAACATCGTGCAGTTTCTGGAAACCACTGATCCCAGCAAATTGCTGACAAAAAAAAAGGTTATTGCTACATGGTAGGAGAGCAATCCTAATCTTAGGTTAAAAATTCTTAACTGCTTGTTAAATAGCTTAATATGAGCCTAGATAGTATTTTATAACAATAACGATCTTATTGGAAATCGCCAAAGTTAAAGTTTTTTTCGTTTGGTATAAGATTTCTTTAGGATCATGATCCAGATTTTTCATTTGTTTTTTTTTTCGTTTGGTATAAGATTTGGTGTGATTTTGTTACTTCATTTAGCATACAAGTTATTTTGATGATATGATCCAAATAATAGGGTAACTTTTTACTTCATTTGGTTATGGGAATGATAATTTTTTCTCCATCATATTCTTTTTAGATCATGATGAGATTCTTATATAAATCAGTGATTTTTGACAAACATAACAATATAAATTTTATCAAATGTAGATCAACATACAAAAAAATTAATAACAAGAAACACAATATGTTGATATGTTTGAACAAGTTCTTAACAATGTTCTAATTTTTTTGGATATGATATAATTGAATGCAAAGCCACATCATTGTATGATATGATCAACCAACATGAGCAATATGTTGATATTTCTAGTATGTTCCAGTTAGTTGTTAGAAAGATCCATTTTTTGGAGAACGGTTTCTTCAGCTTGGACTACTAGAGAGTAGAGGTTGAAGAGCTATTTTCACCCATTTTATTTTGCTTTTGAGGGACGAAGATTAAGAAAGACGAATGTCATTCATATTTGTGTTTGATATTCGAGGACGAGTGTTTCTACAGGATGGATCCTTGATAGAAGGGGTTTTGAAGGGTTCATCAATGGGTTAATTAGAAGTATTAGATCATTAGTAGATAATTCTTTTAAGTTATATTCTTTATTAGTATGTGATTAGAATAAGGTTTTAGTTCTATAAATAGAGTCATTGACGACATTAATGTTTTATCAATACAAGAAGTATATGTTTAGCAAAAATAAAAAATACAAGAAGTATTATCTATTATATCTCTAAAATTCTCTAAGATGCACATAAACGATTCTATGTCTAAGATAAAAGTAAATTGAAGTGTTGAATATTGAATATTGAATTTTAAGGGCCGAATAGTTAAGTTAAAATGGTCCAGGGTGAAGACTCAAACCCATGACCCTAAGGACATGAGTTCATGTGCTCTACCATTGAGCCGTATAGTTAAGCATTTGAAAAGTAAATGCTGAATAAATCAAACGAAAATATCTGAATTTGAAGTACTTAGGAACTAATGTTGGGTTACTATTTTACCAGAGTAATTTGATTAATTTTCATGCTTAAAATTGTATTTTGGACTTTCTTAATGGATTATGGAGTTAAGTCGTTTGTAGCTTAACAAATTAAGCCCAGATTCTTTAGCGTAATTTTAAACAGTGATTGTCAAATGAACTTAGTTAAAATAATCACCTAATAATTTAGGTCAAGTGATAACCCAATTTTAGGGTCCACACACTATTCTCTTACGGGGTTGAAGGGTTTCCAGAAAGAAAAAAAACAAGAAGAAAAAAATGCTTACCGACTCCTATTTTTGCGAATTTGGTTTCAAAAACCTGTTTGCAAAAGAAACAATAACTAATCAAAATCTATAACAAATGAAGAAGCTCCTGAATCCTGATGTTATTAACCAGACAGGATATACCAACCTTAAAACCAGTATCGCCTGGATTGAAGTAAAACTTTTCTTGGTACCCTGAATAAGAAACACATATTTTGATATCACATTTGGAAACAATGTAAAAAGATGGAGCTTTTATGCATTCACATGCCTGGTCCATCTGGAATATGAGATTTTCTATAAAGTCCTAGATCAGCACCATCTGCATCAATGATGGCGATCGAATTGTAGTGAGCGTTGTTGGCCTGTTCAAAGAAACTAACTGGAATTACGACCCCCAATTCTTCAGCAAGTTTCTGCATCCTACATAACAACATTTTTTAGCAAGAAAACATTGAGCACCTAAGCCTTATCCCATCATTATCAAATTATTACCTTACTTCTTTTTACATATTAAATACAAAGTAACCCTACATCAAACAAGCTCATAACATTTGATAATCAATTCTCTCTATCTCTATGGAAGAAAATAATGAAATGTACAATGATCATAAGAAGCTAAAGAAGAGAGTATGTTCTTAAGAATCCGAAAGATGCTCCTTTGCTGCAATTGTTTATGAGATCTTAAGAAAAAGAAATGCAAAAGAGTGTTTGGTACACAATAAGAAAACAAATGGATAACCAATTGAATGAAGGATTCAATACCCACCTTTGAATGGTAGGATGACCCTTGTAAGGCTTAGCCCGACTAAAAAAGTCTTCTCTTTGTGCTTGACAAAAGTAATAGCCTTCAAACAGTTCCTGATCCCAACCATCCCCACATAAGAGAATTAGAATTATTGCTCAAAAACATAAAGAAAAGGGATCAAACAGTTAATAACCTGAATAAGGATTATGTTTGCACCCTTTGCATGAGCAGCTCTAACCAGCCTGCATCACATGTTTTCAACACAAAAATGGCACAAGAGACACTTAAATCTAGTTGAATTTCAATTGACAATCGGCAGTAAGAATTAAAGTTGATCCAATAATTGAATCGGGCAAGAATATGCACTAATACGTATCCAAACATAATTGATTCCGATGGTATCATTAATAAAACACCAGAGTTTGATCGGATTTCAACTGCCATACCACAAGATTGTACAGAGATTCTGCTAATAGAAGCGATAAAGGCGAACCTTTCGGCTTTGTCGACGTTTGTAGATACGTCATCGGTGCAAGCAAACTGAAGAGCTGAGACCGTAACTTTCCTTCCTTCCATACTATCCCTCGATCTCTCTCTCCTCTCTCTCTCTCTCTCTCTCTCTCTCTCTCTCCGGCAGCGATTCTAGTTTCTCAGTCCGACATTCACTGAACCTTTTTCACTTTTCTAGGAAATAAGCAAAATAGTCCCCATATTTGTTCAGACTATTCAATACTCCTCCAATACTTTTATTTAATTTATTATATTTGTTTTTCACTTTTTCTTAATTCTCTTTTATCTCGCTCATTCATTTTCTTTAAATTAATTCTTGTTTCGTATAATAAATAAAATAAATTATTATCACGGTTAAATATGATATTATATAAGGTTAAAAAAAATATAAATTAAGTAACACAATAATGATTAATGACTCATAATCTATTTTTGATTTAGTGCCAATTGAATTGAACTATTTGAATTAATTATTCTTTTAAAATAGTTATAACAAAATTACACTTTTACTTATTAAATTTATGTATAGAGTTTAAGTTTTCACTTTTAAATTATCTAAAAAAAATTCAAAATTGAGTTTTTTTAAAAACTTGGATCATTTAAAAAGTAATTAATGTTGATAATTTAAAATAGATTCAAATATTTTGATTAAAATACTTAAAGTATTAATATATAATAATAAATAAATAAATAATAATTTAAAATAAAGTATATTTTAGTTAATGAATTAAGAGTTTTAATAGAAAAATGAAATAATGTATAATTATGTTGATGTTTAAATAACATTATCTTATTGTCTATGATAATTTTTTTCTAAAAGAATTGTTTAAATAATATTTAAAAAATGAGAAAAAAAATTGAAAGATGGAATTTAGAAGAAAAAATGACGTGCAAAATTTGATTCTTTGAAAAAATAAAACATTTTCTATTTTTTCAACCGATTAGGTGATATGACTCGATACATTTATATCCAATTAGATCATAAAAGGAAACATTTGACTTTAATAGATATTTATTACTTAAAACTTTTATCTACTTACACAAAATTTTCATTAAATAAAACTCCCTAACATTTCCATTTGCCATGATGCAAGTTTGTTGAGCTACATCAATCAAATAAGAACCATCATGCCAAATTCACAAGAATCCTTCAATAAATGAGGATTTTCTTCAATCTTGTAAACTTCTTTAACACCATTGACTCCCTAATTTAATTCACTCCTTCTTGCAACAATATTTTCAAACCATAACCCGATTTTCTTCAAATAACCCCTTGAATCGTGATCAAACAAGCTCCAACAAATTGTCAAAGAAACATGACTCAACTTATCTGGGACCAGGCACAAACTCATCATCATCATCATCTTTTCCTTTCACTTTCTTCTTCTTTGAACCAGATTTCTTCTTCAAACTTCCTTTCCATGTCTCATCACTAAACAAATCCTTGTATTTCTCCATTACCCGTTCCTTCTCTTCTATTTCACCTAACATCTCATAAGCATTCGCCACCCTCTGCACTATAGACTTCACAGGCGGTTCGCGTCCAAGATCTTCCAATCTATTAAAAACCTTTATAATTTTCTCAGGCATATTGTTCCTGTAATACACACCTATCATAAGCTGACATAACTGCCAAGAAACCGTATGAAGATCATCATTCCCAATTATCTTCTTCTCCCAAATAACATCAGCCTCTTCTGCCCTATAATCCATATCTAAAGCTCGTATAAGCTGTCCATATGTAGCCCTAGTTGTTCCTTCTCCTTTACTAAGCATCCATTTAATCACTTGAATGGTTCTATGCCATTGTGCTTCTTTTTCAAGAACAAGTATTACTTTCTTGAGAGCTCCAATGGGGAATTTCTGTTCCAAAGCTACCCATGAGTCCAGTGCTCCATAAACTGCTTCTTTACTGTCGTTGATATTCATTAGGGTATCAATTAAGAACTTTGTCTTATCCCTTCCCGAAATATTCTCCCCAATTTGGCGCCTATTATTTCTAACATCACGGTTGGCGTGTCGTTCATCTGACATTGTTTCGTCCTTGACGAATCTTCTGTTAGTCACACTGAAGCTTCGGCATGGAATCATTTGTGCTGTTTTCATCTGAAAAAATGGACTTTCAACTTGATCAGTAATTAGAGTGTTTTGATTCAGAATAACGTAGCTCCATTTCAGGTATCTTATACCCAATTGAGGGATTCGTCTAACCAATTTTGCCATAACCCGAATTTTCTCTATATTATTATTACCTGCAGAGGATGATGGTATATACAATCAGCAGAAAAACATGAAACAAGGTTTTCACTTTTCAGTTTTCACCCTTGTTTGCACTCAATATATAGCTTTAATCATGATGAAGAAGTATAAGATTTAGTAGACATTTTAGTTAGTTGAAATTTGTCACACTGTAATGGAAAAAATTCCCAAATATTAGAAATTTTGTCATCAGACTTCAGTGAGACATTCTATCGAACACCTTATGTGCAAAACTGTACAAGAACTAGCCAATGGTAGAGAGATAATGATGATGAATTTCAAGGTTATGCCAAGGCATTTTATCAAGCATCTCATGGGCAAACAAAGAGAAAAAATCATGAATCCATATTTTACTGAATGTAATTGCATATATAAAACTGATGCAGAATACGTCAATTGAATCATATAAATATACGAACATAAAGGGAATACAAGAAAACTTCACCTAGTTGCAATGGAGTTGGCTTGGCTCATATAGAGGAGGAGGGAAGAGTAAATTTATCAGAGTTCTATGGGAAGCGAGGAACCAAGTTCAAGAAGAAGACAACGAAAATATAATAAAAATAAAATATTTGCTTATTCAAATACCATTTTAAATATATTAATTAATGTTTTATCGATTATTAAAAACACATAAAATATTATCTATATTATATTTGTTTTCAAATATAGAAAATTGTGTTTTATTATTATTATAAACACAAATTTATTTATATTAGCTATTGTTAAATAGAAACACATGATCAAGTACTATCTTTCCTCTACTTGGCAATAGTGTTTTAAAACTAGCATGTATCTCGTGTATTTGTACGAATAATAATATAAAAAATTGTGAAAAAATATTACGATAAAATTTTTATGGCGGGTCAACCCACAATCTGACCCAAGTATCCATTTACTCTCACATATATCCAAATTAACCACAGCTCTCGACTCAGCAATCCGGACACTTTAAAAATTAAGCATCATTATATATATAGATAGATTAATTAGTTAAAAAATTGAACTTATATTGTTAAAATGTCACGCCTTTATCAAATTTTGGGTTGAATTTAAAATATAAAGTGTTATTAGCCTAGTTGGTTAAAATGTTGTACTTGTTTTTGTTAGGTTGCAAGTTTGAATTATACCTATAACATTTTTAATTTTATTTTTAACCGTTTTAAGTTTATGGGCGGGTCAACCCACAATCCGACCCAAATATTCATTTACTCTCACATATATCCAAATTAACCACAACTCTCCACCACCCGGCAATCCGGACACTTTAAAAATTAAGCATCATTATATATATAGATTACTAACAATTTTTTATTAAATATTATCAAACAATGAAATCACTAAAAAAAAATGTTTGAATATGTAATTTTACTATGTTTTGTTTTCAACTCTATCTATTGGAATTATATTTGTTTTCAAATAACTCTACTTCTTAATTATACAACTAACTTAATCAAATAAAAATAATAAGTAATACTTTCTACATATACAAAATTTTGTTTGATTATCATTATAATTATTATTTTTATATAAGACATGTCTAACAAAATTATTTTAATAGACTATAAAATCCCAACACAAATTTAGTAGTAAGTATTACAATAATTATTTATATGAGTTGTTTTTAATTAGAATAACAAGCCCGTCTATTAACCCTAAAATTGACATTAAAATTGGAATTTAAAGTTTCAATTCCAATTTTTATGTTTGTGTATTAATATTAATAATTAAAATTGTAACTATAATTATAATAAAATTTAATCTAGTATAATTTTATAATTCTCAATTTTAAATTTTTTAGCCATGAATCGTAATTCTAAATTTAATTTATTTTATGCTTTTTCAAACAAAATTATTTATTATTTTATCATTTAAAACATGATTAACGTTTCAATCGATATTATTTTTTTTAAATTTATGATATTAAAATATTAAACCGATATCTTTTTTTATTTATTTTTTAGTTTAGAAAGTTAGCATTTTCAACTTATATATATTTATATAGAATTAGTTAATATTAAAATCAATATTTTATTTTTGAATTTATAAAGTTAAAATGTCTAACAATTATTTTTTAATATATATGTAGTTAACCTATTGAATTAATATATATATATATATATATTAGTGAGAATTGAAACTTAAACAAAACTCTTGACACCTAATTACTATCCTAATGAGTCTTATCAAACCAATTTATTTTTTCTTGAATAAATGAGAGCTAGCGTGACACCCCACAATCATAATCCCCGCTTAAACTCAAAGCACTTCCAGATTGAACCGAACCCATGACATTTTGGTCAAACTCGTGACATTTTAGTATCTTAAACCAACTTTTACCACTGAACTACCTTGGTGGGATGAGTTTTATCAAACCAATATTTTAATAAAATAGATAATATATATTAAAATTATTTTAGTATAATTTTTTTCAAACACGGGAATTGGAATTGAATTATAATTCTATAATTTTCCAATCATATGAATTGAATTGTAATTCAATATCAATTCTAATGAAATTGAATTTTAAATTTCAATGTCAATGTCAATTCTAATGAAATTGAATTTTTAATTTCAATGTCAATTCTAATTTCACTCGTCTAAACATACCTTCATTGTATTATATGTGCTTCTACATTGGGAAATTTGACAAAATGACTTTAATAATTATATTTTTTTGAAAAATGACATTTTCGGCATGTCTAAAGACGAAAATACCCCTTCACGTCACGCATCAAATGCGTCGCGTGACGTGAAGGGATGACCTGATAATGTTTGCAAAAATGACCTCGCGTGACGCAATAATGTTTGAAAAAATGGTCTCGTGTGACGCGACTATGGTGGGTCGGTACGGTATACCTTAATGTTATATCCATACCTTATATATTACCTAAAATTTTGGTATTCAAAAAATTCATACATTTACCTTATCTTGATTTCAGTATACCTTAATTTCGGTAAACAAAATTTCATACATTTTACCTTACTTTGATTTTGGTATACCTTAATTTCGGTACGATATCGGTATTATACTTTTGATACTTAAAAAACATATTAACTTAAAAAATCAATTTAATATAGTTATTACATAAATGTTACACAAATTATTTATCATAAATTAAAATATTCGTTTTAAAATCCAAAATTTGTAAAAACTAACAAAGGTTAGAAATTAAAGACTACAATCTAACTAATAGATTAAAAGACTCAAAGTTTGATTGAAACATTTTTCAATCTCATCAAGGTACAATAGAGATTGCATATATGGAATAATATTTTGTATAATTATATTTTTATAATCAAATTAATATCAAATTTATTTAATTATTTCCTTATAAAATTATTATATATATATATATATTATATTTTAATTTATTAATACTATTTCGGTATATCTCGATATACCAAAATTTTAAAAATCTTATACTTTTACCGTACCAATAATTTTGGTTTTGGTATTATACCATACATTTTTTCGATATACCTTAAAATCGATATTTCGATATATTGCGGTACAGTATTTTTGATATACCTATAATATCGATAATTTTTTCTACTGAATAATTTTTACAAATTTTATGAGGAAGAGGTAATTTCCCAAAATGATGGGTTATTTCATCAAATTTCTCTCATCATTACACCAACTTTTTTGAAATTACTAACTTCTATTAAAATATATTTTTATTAAATAAAAACTTAAAAATGAAGTTGGTACATCTATAAATAAATAAATAAAAAACCTAACATTAATTAAAATATTTTAAACGTGAATTAGATTGGTTCAATTATTTGAATAAATAATATATTCTAACTGATTTTTTATATGAAAACTTATATTCAATTGTATATTCAACTAATAAGATTTTTTCCATTGATATAATAGTTTGACACTTTATGCAACCGAATGATTCAAAACAATATAATATAATGATGAAACCTTCAAATGTTTGAATATGTAATCTTACAATATTTTGTTTCAAAACTCTAACTGTTGAGATTATATTTGTTTTCAAATAATTAAATCATACAACTAACCTATTCTAATATATCGAAAATATAAAAATTAAGTAATGCTTTATACATTTACAAAATTATGTTTATTATTATTATTGGTGATAATTTGTTGGTTCTTGGCTAAACAAAAGTCGGCAATTGACTGGCGGGTAGCAATAAAGAAATAAAGAAAGAGAGGGAAACAGAGAGAGAAAGAGAGAGAGAGAGGAGAAATGGCGATCTTCTACGCTGTGGTAGCGAGGGGCACGACGGTTTTGGCGGAATTCAGCGCTGTCAGTGGAAACGTCGTCTCATACGCCCGCCGGATCCTTGAGAAGCTACCGTCCGAGGCGGATTCCAGGTTGTGTTTCTCTCAGGACCGCTACGTATTTCACATTCTCAGAGCTGATGGACTTACTTTTCTCTGTATGGCCAACGATGCATTCGGACGTACGAAATTCATCTTCTCTTTATTATTCTTTTCACTTTTTCTCGTTAATTCTTTCAACATTTTTTAGCTTCTCAAGAATCCGGAATTTTCTATTGAAGAATTTTATTTTCCAATTGTTGCTGCTTACAAGTTAATAACGAGTTTTCAGATTGAGCATGAGAAGTACATTCAAAGAAAACTTGCCTTTGCATTTTATGATTAACAGTGATCAGTTCCTAGTCATTACTATTACCAGTAGATTTCTTAATCCAATTATGAACAGGAGGGAGTATAACTTGGTCCTAGAGTTATAGGATTTATACATACTTTATTTACTTCTTGGTTGTCAATTTCCCACCAATGAATCCCCAATGATCTTTCCCATTCAGGTTTCCTACTTGTTTACAGTTCAAGTTAATAGTTTACTCTCACTTTCAACTGCACTCCATCATTATCTGCTCTGCTTTTAATTCTTCTTCCGTATTACTTGGCTTTATATGCACTCGGATGGCTTCATAGATCAGTTAAATTGGCAGAAGAAAATTGTGTTGTAAACGGCTTTATGTACAGAAAGATGTTGTTTGTTGATCTATGGATGGAGAGAAGATCAATAAAATCTTAAATATCAATAAAATACTAAGATTTTTTACTTTTTGTATTACTTGAGAATCTGATTTTGTTACACTCACAGTAGCATCAGTTGATGTTTCTGGAATGAAATGTTCTTATGACTTATACTGTCCTAAAAAATATGCTGCTGGTTGTTGGTAATGATTGGTTACTTTGTTTTGTTGGTTTAGGGAGAATTCCATTCTCATACTTGGAAGAAATTCACATGAGATTCATGAAAAATTATGGGAGAGTAGCTCCACATGCTCCTGCTTATGCAATGAATGATGAATTTTCAAGGGTCCTGCACCAGCAAATGGAATTCTTCTCCAGTAGTCCCAGTGCAGATACACTGAGTCGAGTAAGGACTGAAGTTGATGAGGTAAGAATCCTAACCAGTGACTATTTCCCAGATGTTCGCATTCAGTAACTATGTTGATTTGGTTGATAACATAATTATCTACTTTTAGATTCCTGATATGAGTACTTCATTTATGCTAACATATTTTTCCCTTGTTGGAGAGTAGCATATGAAAGGTGTATTTCCAGTCCAATTGGAAACTATACCATTGATATTGATATTTAGGTGTACTTTAGAAATGGGTCATTTTATAAATAAATAACGAAACTAGCAAAAAAAACCGTAAACAACAAGACAAGACAAGACAAGCCTGCAAAAAACAAACACATGCAAAAGAAATTGAGAAACAAAAGGAAACAACTGGGCCTCAGTTCTGCCTAAACTTATCAAAGATGTCCAAAATGTCTCCCCCTAAAAAACTAGGAGAGCCTTTGTCAATTGGTGTAAGGAGTTGGAAGATAACTCTTTATGACTTGAATTGGTCTATTCTTGTTATCAAAATATCCTCTTCGGCACGACCCAATTAAGATTGAGTATAGCAAGTCCCAAAAGTCAACAAGTGTTGATTCTTTAGAAGCAAGAAAAAGACAACATTTTTTAACAATGGAAATCCATTTTTTCTTTAGCAGGTCATCGGTTAGATTGTCTCCATGTATGTCAGTTCACCCCAAGAACAACATTTATAGCTTGTTTGTTGTAGTTTTTTTTAAATAAAAAAATAAACCAATATTCTGAAAAACAACCTTGTTCAGTTGTTTGTTGTAAAAGTGAATTAATTGGGGTTATTCGGGTTAAATGATCATGTTTCATTTGTATTTAATATTTAAAATGTTATAAAATATCAAATATAAGAGTAATTTGGTTACTGATTTGAATCAATTGATTGATGAAGGAATTTATCAAACAAGGCCTAAGTGGTTCAATCACTGTAGGCACTAATTTTAATCATGTTTGTAATTCACACTCCTCATCTGCACTTCTAGATTGAAGTTGAACCTGTAAAAACTACCAGCTGAATGTTTAAAATGATGAATGCATTTGTACTTTAGTAGCCATATTTTCGCATTAACAACTTTGATGTCAATATTCTTAGGTACGCTCTATTATGGTGGACAACATTGATAAAATACTCGCAAGGGGTGACGTATGCAAGCTTCTTGTTGACAAAACTTCATCAATGGAAGATAACACTTTTCATTTTAAAAAACAGTCTAAGAGTCTACGAAGAGCTCTTTGGATGAAAAATGCAAAGCTCTTGTAAGTACCACTTTTCTTTGCTTGTGCTAACATCAAGAGCTTGTTTGATGTGGGGTTATTTGAAAATAATATAGGTGTAGGGTTTAGGGTTTTCTTGTTTGATGTGGTTAAACCCTTTTTTTTTGGCAATAGAAGAATGTGGAAACTAAACTATGTCTAACTTGTCTCAAAATACAATCTGCATTTTGCGGTTTTCTTAAGATGGTTTATGTTTGGCTCTCTTAACAGGGCCTTATTGACATGCTTGATCGTCGTGTTCTTGTACTTGATAATCGCTGCCTGCTGCGGAGGACTCACTTTATCTTCATGCAGATCTTGATCACAAGGCTTTATAAGGAAATAATCTAAACTTAAAGCACTATTTTCTTTTGTATTTGTTTGATTATTTGTCTATTAATTATAGGGATGGGGAGATATAAATTTATGTGAGTTTGTAAAAGACTATGGAATTCGAGTACATATATTACATGTAAAGCAGTTCTTGTATTAAGATTGAATTCTTGGTTGAGTTGTATTTGTGCTTTGTTAAATGTAAAAACCATTTTTTTTTTATCTTAATAATTATACTACTCTAGAATATCAGATCTAGCTATAATTTTATAGTGTTTTCTAAAGCATAAAGACTTCAACAATTGAAGTCAGTGCAAACATTTTAAGTTAAATTTTTTTACATTTTTTATATAGTTATAAGTTAACATTAATCTTATTTCAACTTAAAACATTTTTTAATAGAATAGAGTTCGTAAAAATTTTGATGAGCGAAGATATTTATGTCATTTATAAAAACTTCTTGAATTTGCATTTACTTATTTTTTGTTAATACAAAATTCAAGAAATAAATTTAGGAGTAATTAGAATGAGATTGTGTCGTATTTTTATAATAAATTTAAATTTGGCCTTATAATATGATAATTTTTTGAATATCCAAACTTATGCAATTCAAATAATTCATATTCAATAGGTTTGTAAACTAATTTTAAAATAATTAATCAAACAAATACATAAACATCCTTACAATAACAATTTGAATTATTTTTACTAAACACTCAGAGGATTATATATTATTATGTTTTGAAAAGTTGAATGATTAACTAATATTATTTTAGTAAAAAATGATGTGGCTATTTTCTTTTTCATTGTTTTTTATGCAGAGACCATATATATATAATGGAATATGAGAATGGAGCAAGTGACAACGACTCCTCTTTTACTTGCTAACTCCACCATCTGATCTCTTTTTCTTTTTGTGTGTGTATAAATAGCCGTTAATTAAATCGTCAAAGTATCTTCTTCAAGCTTAATCTACAATCAATCAAGAAAGATCTCTCATCTTTAATTAATTTACAGACAGACTCATTAATGGAGGGAAAAAAGAGCAGTGATCATTCAGGTGAAACAACGATCAGAATCCCGGAAACGACGACGAAATCAATCAAGCTAGAACGCGGCGGCGGTGGAGGATGGAAGAGAGGCGTTGGAATCTTCGATTTCATCTTAAGGCTTAGCGCCATCGCTGCTTCATTAGCGGCTGCCGTCACAATGGGAACCACCGATCAAACTCTCCCTTTCTTCACTCAGTTCTTTCAATTTCAAGCCAGCTACGACGATCTCCCCGCCTTCACGTACGTACAAATAATTATTCCTTTTAATGAATAAATGAATGATTTAATTAATTAAAACGCAAACGCAAACGCAGGTTCTTTGTGATTGCAAATGCAGCAACAAGTGGGTATCTGGTTCTCTCATTGGCTTTTTCTATCGTCGGAATCGTTCGCCCTCATTTGACCGGAATCCGTCTACTTCTCCTCATCCTCGACATCGTAAGTAGTATTAATTAATAATCAATCAATTAGACAACAAAAGTATAGTATTAATATTAATCAATTAACTGCATGCATTCATGCAGGTTATGGTGTCTCTAACGACGGCGGCGGCGGCGGCGGCCGGAGCTATTGTATACTTGGCTCACAATGGAAATCCGAGTGCTAATTGGATCGCGATTTGCCAACAATTTGACGATTTTTGCCAACGCATAAGTGGAGCCGTTGTCGCTTCTTTCATTGCTGCATTTCTCCTCATCCTGCTCGTCATCCTTTCCGCTGTTGCTCTCAGGAGGCATTAATTTAAATTATTAAGACAAGTGGTATGACTTTGTGTTTATTTTCTTTCTTATGTTGTGTGTGTGTTTGTTTGTTAATATATCCGGTTTGTTGTGTTTTTATTATGTAATTATATTTTACAACATGGTATGTACTCTTTGTTTTATTTTAATACTCTTGTTAAAAGATTAAAAAAAGTATCAAAAGTTATGTTTACTTAAATTCGGATTTAATTTTCATTTAAAAATGTCTTAAAGTTATGAATGACAATTAGAGTTCAGTTCTATTTAATTTCAGGAATTATATCATATTCTCAAAAAAAAAAAAAAAAAAAAAAAACAATTATATAAAAGAATATATATTATAAATTCATATTATTATAAATAAATTTAAAAATCAATTTTAAAATAGGAATGATAAATAAATATATAGGTGATATTATATATATAATTGTGTCAACTATAACTCCGAAAAGCACTTATTACAATAAAAACTTAAATAAATATATATGTGATATTATATATATAATTGTGTCAAGTATTATAACTCCGAAAACCCTTATTACAATAAAAACTCGAAGTTCGAATTTTTTTAATATACATGTGTCAAAAATCTTTTTTAATAAAACATTATTTTAAAAAAATTATAAAAATATATCATGGATTTTGAAATTAATTATAACAATAATTAATTTTTTTTATCAAATTTTAAATCATCTTTTAGATTTAAAATAATCAAATTAAAATTTGATTTAAAGGAATCTATTTTAAATTAATTAAAAAAATTATTTGACAAAGAATCAACAATTAATTTTCAGTTTAAAATAAATAAAAATTATAATTATACGTATACAAACGTATTTTTAATCCGAGTATCTTTTTGGTTCGTAGTTTTGTGATACTCGAGAAAAGATTTTGCGTTATATCCTTTGTACCCGTTAAAAAATGGTCTCTACTTTATAAAATTTTTGCTTTTGAAAATTGGTTATGTACTATTTTATTTTAACCAATTATTTTTAAGATCCTAAGTTTTCACAAGTTTTTTTGTTTTAAAAATTGTAAAAAATGACGATAATTGATGAGGAATGTACCAGAAAAATATAAGTTTAAGGCATTAAGATTTAAAAATAAATCCTAAACAAACCCTTATCAAAATATATATTTTTTAAAATATTCTTAAAAATATTTCGGACCCATTTTTTTTTAAGAAATGGTTTAGGGTTTCAAAATTATAAAAATAATTTTGAAATAATAAAAATGAAACCAAACAGATCTTAGGACTGGTACTCTCGGTCCTTATTTCATTGGCATGGGGCTAAACCCTCGGTCTTCGGTCGAAACCCATCGGTCGAGGTGCGGGGATTCTTGGTCGGGGTGTTGAAGTCCCTCGGTCGGATGTAGAAGTCACTGGTACTAGGTGTAGGTAGCTCTCGGTCGGTGCGAGAGTTGTCGGTCCTAGGTGCATGTAGCTCTTAGTCGATGTGAGAATCCTTAGTCGAGTGCGAGAATTCTCGGTCCTAGGTTAGCTAACTTTCTTTAGTCCTTGGTATAAAGAACACTCGATCATGGGTTAACCTCGTGTTAACTTTCTTCGGTCCTAGGTTAACTAACTTTCCTTAGTCCTTGGTATAAAGAACACTCGATCATGGGTTAACCTTGTGTTAACTTTCTTCTGTCCTAGGTGTTAAGGATGCTCGGTCCTAGCTTATCCTTGGGCTAACATTCATCGGTCATGGGTGTGAAGGATTCTCGGTCTTAGCTAGACCTGAGCTAGGTTTCTCGGTCCTCAAGAACATCAAACTACATGTTTGATGATTTTGTTTGAGGCCTAGATCCCTTGATATAAGGTCATGTGAAGCTTCATATAGTTTATATGATCATTTAGAACATCATCCCGATGTATCATTCAATCGGGATGATGTCTCATTAAACCAAACAGTTTTGCTACTAAAAAACGTGTTTCTGGTTTTAGACTTTAATGAAGCGTAAGGAGCTTGTCAATAACTTTCTTATGCTTTATATGGTTAAATGAAACCAAAAATGAACACTAACTATTAATTTTGACCAATTTAAGAATTAATTTTTTTTTATATAAAAAAATTAGTTTTTTTATCAAACATGATCGGGATTGATTGGAACTGGTCCAAATAGGTTTCCAATATCATTAGAAACATGTTAGACAACTTTATAGGTTATTGTTCTTGAGCAATAACTCAAGAATAGAAAACACGATTTCGAAAATTTCAAAATCAAATTTGGGATTGATTTAAAGTCGATTGATTGAATTTTGTTTAAACAGATGATCCTATGATCGTTTTCCAATCAAGAAATCGGATAACCAAGCAGTATATGAAACTATCAAAACTGAAATATACAAATTTCAATTCAAATTGGTAAACTGAATTACAGTATGATTGGAAGCTCATTAGATGACTGAATCAAATCTTTATAGCCTTACACGAAAATTACAAATTTTTAGAAAGCTTGAAAGCTTCTTCAATGGTGGATTTTTTCCGAAGCTTGATTGAGGACTTGAGAGTGGATATCTTGCCTTCGATTTTCCTAGAGGAGGCTTTTTATAACCTCCTAAAGTCGGTTCATCGACCAAGTGGATCGGATTTGGTCAAACAACCATTGATGGTGTTTTGGCTGTTCTCCCGATAGTTGTTGGTATATGCCGTGATTATGCTCCTAAGCGTATGGGAAATGATCACCAGAGTAGATGATCATTTCACCTTTTGAACGAAGTCAAAAGGTGGAGAAACAACAAAATTCCATCTTTGAAAAATCAAAGATGAAACTGTTCTTATATAGTTCATCGTCACGAAAGTAGACAAACTAGACAAGACGACGTCGTTTCTTTCTCCCGTGTTTGAGCGCTGAGGAAGGGCTGAAACGAAGTCTTTTTTAGCCTAAGCGCAGACGTTGGGCGTTCCGCTAACGCTCCTTTGACGATGAGAGATACGCGCGCGTCTGGGCTGACGTCGTTGGAGGCGTCCGTCTTTTAATCCTGTGCTGCGCTGAAGTGCCTCGCTTTTGTTGCAGTGGGCGACCACGTGAAATACAGGATGAGCTTTCCGCACTCATCCGATGGCCGTAGGATCTGCTGCACCGAATCCTACTGATTTCAGCGGTAACAGATCACACTCCATTTTCAGCTTAAGAGTTTGTATAAAATTGATTTTTCTTTTATCCATTTGGTTTTATTTTTAACCTACAAAACATTTTTAATAAATATGACATTTATTTTGTCAATTTTTTTTTAATTTTTTTTTTAATTTTTGGGGCTTAACAAATAACTTATTTGGGATATAATGAATACAACATTTATCCTAAATTATTTATCTTAATTTCCCTTGATTTTTCTAAAATTAATTTGAGACAAAATGAGTACAACATTTATCATATATTATTTTTATTTATTTTCTTTGGCTATTATTTTTAATTAATTATGATTTAATTATTACAATAATTAATCTCACTTAATTTTAATTATGCTATTGACTTTGATTTTAATTATTTTAATTTTATTTATTCAAAATAATAATTTTAAAATTTGTAAATTTTAGAGATTTACAGCTATGATCAAATTGAGAAAAATCGCCAAAATAAGATAATTCATATAAAAAATTGGAGGAAGGATTAATCATATATTTATAACTTTAAATAAAATGACAATGGGGCAGATCGGTGCATGCCATGTATTTATCATCTCGCCACGTTTTATTTTAAGGATTTTTTACTACCATTCATTTTCGGGGAATTTATGCGGAACACCGTTTATATTATATTTTAAAAAATTATATAAAAATTATAATATATATTAAAATTTTATATTATTATAAAAGATAAACCTAAATCTTTTATAAAATATGAAGAATAAATAAATATATGTGTTCCATATAAAATATAGATGAAATTGGGACGGGAGACCAATCACCCTCATTCCAGTTGAACCCCAAAAAAAATTCAAACCGGAACATTTTCGATTGAATATTGTGAGGCAGATTATATTTGCCAAACAAGTATAATTCTATTATATTTCTAAAAAAAGAAAAATATCATTATATAGTGTTATATTATAAAATAAATATATATATTTGATACGATTTATTTAAATATCTCGGTATATTTTCTCTAAATAGTTCATCAATTAAAATAATTTATACTTTAAATATAAATAAATAATTTTCTATTAAATACCATAACCTTTTAATTTTTCATTAAATATTTTATTTTATGAAAAATTAATTTAATAAAAATATTAAAATAATTCAATAAATTATCAAAATAACACAATAATAAAGTTTGATTTATTAAATTAAAATGAATCAAAATAATCTAAGATCTATCAGTTAATTTTATACTGTATTTAAGGAAAAAATCACTTAAAAATTAGAGATTTTTCCAAAGTTTTTTAATAATAAAAAAAAAGAATGGTATTGAATAATTGTGTACGGCTATAAAAAGAAAGGCCTTTCGTTGGTCAAAACCAGACCCATGATGAGGGGAGAGGGGCTAGGGCGAAATCCCGACCCAATCTGTGTTTTTGTTGATTTGTGAAGAAGCGGTTTAAGCCCTCCATTCCATTCCATTGCTGAAACCAGACAAGACAGACCCAATTTAACATAGAAAAGAGAAGAAGTGGAATCTTGCTTTCTCTCTCTCTCTCTCCCTCGTTTTCATTCCATTTTGCCCTCTTCTTCTAACACTGCGATTACGCATACACGCGTGTGTGTTCTCTTTCTGCTTTCATCCATCATCGTATCCATTTCTTCTCCTCTTTTCTATACAACCCATTCTAGGCTTTGTTTCTTAATCAATTTCTCTGATATAATAATAAACTCACCTTGCCTGAGATTTACAGGTACTCATCATACAACTGTTACTACTCAGGTGAGCTTCTCAACTCCCGCGTTGTCATTTATCTTTTTTTATGTTAGGATTCCAATTGCTTCGATCTTTGCGTATTTGGGTTGTCTTATGCTTTACCTGGTTTCGAAGGTTAATTTGGGATTCTTATTCTTCATCTAGCTTTTCGTATAGTTTTGTTTTGAATGCGTGTGTGTGTGATGATTATAGGTTGCGGCAGCCTCCTGTCGAAGATGTTGGTTTTTTGGGGTTAAATTTAGAGTATTTAAGAGGATTGTTGTTTAGAACTTGTAGGTCAAGGTCTGATGAGAATTATCGGGGGAATGCAGAAATTGATTTTTGATAAGAAGATTGTAAAGTGTTGGTCAGAATCTTTCAGCCTTGGAATTGGCGTGGCTGTTCCTAAAGCTAGGACGCGTGATAAGATCAAGAATCGGACTTTGCACCTTTGATTTTGGGGAGTGATTTGGGGTCAAGCTGAAGGTGAAAACAAGATGACCCGAATTTTGGTTCAGAGAGGGTCTTCTTCAAGCTCATCATCTTCGTCTAACCCAAACAGGACAGGATCATTACCCAATTCTTCTTTGCCTTCTTCATCAACTACTCCAGTACAGCATCAGTTGCCCTCCTCTTCAACAACTACTCCGTTACCTTCTCTGAAAGATGATCAAATTGAAGAGGAAGTACAACAACGGCCATGTCTAGATGACTCTTCTGAGGATCCTTGCATGAATGCAGATCAAGTTGCTAAAACTGATGATATTTGTTTGATAACCTATCCCCAAGATTCTTCTGATGATGGACCTGTTGAATCCGAGAAGATTAGGGATGATGATTTGAATTTGAATACCAGGGAAGTGATGAAAGAAGGTTATGGACTGCAAATAAATGAGGAAGATGTGGGCGTCAGTAATGTCCCTGTGCAGATTACAAGCAGTACCTCATATCCGCCTCCTCCTCCAGTTCCTCCTCCAAAACTTTCTCCAGTCAATACAAGTGCCAGGTTGGGCATGAGTGGTACTTTAAATTCCCAAAGGAGTGGATCGTCAAGAAGAGCAACTGCATGGCCAGTTGTTTCAGCAAGGTCTTCGCCAAATGGCTCCAGGCCATCTTCCCCAAGATCCCATTGCGAAAATGAGGGTTATAATAGTGCTGACGAGCAAGGGCCTTGCTTTGTGTCCTCATATAATGATACTGTAAGCTCCACCATTGTCTTTAATTTGCATAGGAACTCACAATTCTTCAGTTGACAATAGTTCATCCATGAACTTGTTTGATTTTATTGTTTTTAAATTACCCCCATTTTAAAAAAAAAAAATCTTGTTTGACGAAAAAGTGGATTATTTGGGTTAAATGACTAAAACATCCTTTGTATGAAATATTTAAAATGTTATAAAAAAATTAATTAAGGGTGGTTGTTGATGTTTTGGCTGATGAAGCGGATTGATTCATCAAACAAGGCCTAGATTTGGTTCGTAAGCATATAATTTCTTTCTATATTGTGATTTTCTGGATTTAGGAGAGAGAGCGCCAATTTGAAATTGATATCAGGCGTGTGAAGGGGTTTGAATTAAGGAGAATGCTAGAGGATGGAAATTGTCTTTTTCGTGCTGTTGCTGATCAGGTTTATGGGGATTCTGAACTTCATGATTTGGTTAGACAAATGTGCATCGATTACATGGTAAGGTCACTTTCAGAATCTGCAACCCATTTTTATCCTTCTGCTTCGTTTAAAACTAGTTTGTTGGTATACACGTGTAACCAGAAAGTAGACCAATGCCTCAACAGTTATATCAATAAACGACAAATGGTTTCTCATGGCCCTATATGGCTATGATAGTTTACATGGATCTAAAGACTGCAAGGCTTTTATTCTAGCTAGTACATTAGTTGCAGATATGATTAATATTATAATATTTTTGTTACAAGCTTGTAGGGTATACATTAAATGATTAAATGGATCCAACCACAAAAAAGTAAAGGAAGGCCGTTCCCTGGATTCTTATAGAAGCCAATCCTGGGGTGACACATGGACATGACAATAGTATTAATAGCAAATCGGAAGTAGTAGATTGACATAATTTAGATTAATTAAACGTCATTCTCTGGTGTAATCATAATCAGGCATTAATCAACACTCATTTCTTGTTTTCTAGTGATCTTAACTCAGTTTCCTTTTTTTTAACTTTCACATTATGCTCAATGATAGACATATTCAAAAACTAAACCATCCAAATCATAACTGCTCTATGGCTCATTTGCATCTTAAGTTGTATTATTTGCACACAATTTATTACTGTATTTGTGACTGCTGAATTGCATATAGTAATAAGTTACAATCATGTTTTTTCTGATTCTATAGTGTTGCTTTTTAAATATGTCCAACAAAAGAAAAGCATTGAGTTGTAAGATCTGATTACATTAAAGAGAAATCTAAAAGGAATTGTTCATATAATTGGATCCCCAAAGCAGAAAAACTTGTCCAGAAAAAGAAAGAAAAATATGATTGTTTAATTATAGATCACAAGCCTGTGATTCTGCAGGTGATGAATAACAGATATATATTGGAAATTTCGTGTTACCAAGCTTGTATATTTCTGGAGTTTTATTTTGAAAAATGAGAATTTCATTTTAAAACCATAGTATACATGGAAGCTGCATATATTTCTGGTACAGGTGTATTATGCACAAATTTTCAAACTTCTCTTCTTTGATCTGTGAAAATGTTCTGAACTGGGCATATTCACTTTAGGCTGACTAACTAGATTGTTTAATGACTTTAGGATTTTACTAGGTTATGGATCACTTTTGATGGATAATACCTAAAAACATAACTTACACGTGTTAAAAATTCTGTGCCATCAATCTTTTGAAGTGGCTAATAGTTACATTTTGTCCTAGTTTTCATGCTTCTGTGCTCGCGCTCTCATTCTTGTTTTTTCAGGGCTTCTCCAACTGTTGCATCGTGAAATTCCAACTATCTTGTTTCATTGATATTGACAGTGATTATGTATTGATGTTTATTACCACAGATGTAACGTAGCTTTGTTCTATTTCAAACAGGAGCAAGAAAGAGACCACTTCTCTCAATTTATGACAGAAGGTTTTACATCTTATATTCAGAGGAAAAGAAGGAATAAGGTATTTTCGAATTTCCTTCTAATATCGTTTAAAATGTAGCTACTTCGGGAGCGTGTATTTTCCACGACATTTACTTCCACGTGGTTTTATGTTTAAACGTTGTTTGATTTGTAGTTTATTTGGATTTAATCCAAAAAAACTAAAATAATATTATTTTATATTTATGACAATTTGAATGCTAAATACTAAGGATACTTTTGTCTTTTGACCCAAATAATATACTTTCTCAAAAAACAATATATATATTTTTCATAAAAAATAAATCAGGTTATCTTGAAATACACCCAGATCAAACAAGCCTCAAACTTGAGTCCTTGAGTAAGTGTTTGCAGATTTAGTTCTTTATGTTGGCTTCTTAGAAACTTCATCTTTCTGCAATGTTATTATGGCATGGTTTGGATATGGGTTATTGTTTCCTTCATTTTCTAAGTTGTATGCATATTCATGTGATTGATGCAGGTTTATGGAAACAATATCGAGATCCAAGCATTGGCTGAAATGTATAACCGACCCATTCACATTTACTGCTATAGTACAGGTCCTTTGTTTTTTTTCTTTAGAAGCTTGTATCCACAACAAGTTCTTCTTAGCTTGTACTCAGATTGCTCTTTTGATTTCGGATAATTCAGAACCTATCAACATATTTCATGGAAGCTATAATACAGATGTACCACCTATTCGACTTAGTTTCCATTCTGGGAATCATTACAATTCACTTGTTGATCCTCGAAGGCTGGCTATTGGTGCTGGGCTTGGCTTTAGCTCTCTACAAGGGGTAATACTATTACTGACATGCCATATTTTCTTTTGTTTCATATCCACCATCTTTATCTTTGTCTGGTAATTTGATCGAGTATTGTAGATTAGAAATAACCAATGAATTTATGAATTTGTGGTATAATCTAGCTTCTAGAAAATAGACATAGAGCTGGCTTAATGTTGGTCATTTTGATGAAAAAGTGAATTATTTTGTGTTATTTTATGTCTAAAATATCCTTTGGATTTAATATTTTAGAACTTTATAAAAGATTAAGTAAGAATATTTTGTTTCATGATTTGAATGATTTAATTCATCTAGTGTTTGATGATATATAAATCCAAATAACTATAGGAAGATTGTAAAATGTTGATGATGATGACTCATAATCCCAGTGTTTTTCTTCCTTGTGCAGAGAAACATTGATAGGGATCAAGTGAAAGCTGCTATCAAAGCACAACAAGACCAACAGATTGATAATGTAAATCTGGCTATATACAAAACATGTATACATTCGTGTAAGACAAAAAAAAACAAGTAACTAACTTTGTTTAATGTTGTTTTCCAATTGGAAAGGCACTTCTGGCAGAAGGACGATTCTACTCGGATCTTGAGCTTACAGAGAAGGAGATGGAGCGTATGGTAATGGAAGCTTCTCGGGCTGAGTATCTTACAAGTGATAAGTTCAACCAACAATCGAACTGGAGACAGTCTTCTACTCCTGGTGCAGAACCATCGTCCTCCGGTGGTGCTAGTATGTTATCCTTCTTAATAGTACACACTTATGTTTTTTCCCAGAAAAAGGAAAATAATTAGTAATAAATGTTTCAGAAACACTAAATGTAACTAAACATCAACAAATAATTTTGTAGTAAGCACTTTGTTTTTGATTTTTTAAGAGGTCAAACATTTTTCTTTTGAAAGTTCAGGAATTTAACACGGCCCTCCACAGAAATGACCTCCGTTTCAACTTAAGACTTTTAATAGAAATTGAACTTGAAACTTTTGGTCTCTTAGGTAAACTCTTGTCACTTGAGCTACCTTAGTGGGTTTTAAGAGGTAACTTTTTATTAGAAGAAAAAGGAGGACATCACTTTTGTTTCTTCATTCTTCAAATCCAATCAATGAAGGATCAATATTCCTCATTCACTGCATAGTAACTCATTTTAGAACGAATGAGTCTTCTTAGTTAAGAGAAGTTCAATTCCCACTAAAAACACTTTGATTTAAAATGGGGCATGACGGTTGAGGGTTGTGCTATCTTGAGCTAGTTTGATGTGGCCTTTTTTGGTTATGAAATCAAAATGTTGTTTTGGATTATTTGGGTTAAATTACTAAAATAGATGAATTAAGTGATTTGATAATTGAAATGATAGATGAAACAAGCTCCAGTTTGCAAAAAACTAAATTTTGGAATTGGCGATTGTTACTTTGTTCCAAGTAGATTATGTTTGTTACTAAAAGTTCTTGAGTACCTTTATTCCGATTAGTGCAGATTTGGTTAAATTGATTTAATTTCTGAAATTAGGGTCATCTGGAAGTGAAACAGCAGCTAAGGTGCTTAGCAGCAGTGTGCAGATGGTATTGTCAATGGGTTTCAGTTACATGCAGGCTATGGAGGCATATAGCATATTCGGAGATGATGTCGATTCGATGATTTGTTATCTGATCGAGACTGGGAACAGCAGCCGTCAGAAAGGAAAGGCGAGGGAATGAATGAATGAATCGATCTTGAGTTTTAATAAAACTTGCTGTGAACTTCTTCTTATTAGCAGATGTAATGTTTAGAATGAGTAAAATTAGATTGCAATAATATGTGTTTTACATTCTAAATGACTTATTTACCCAGTTCCCATTGGAGGAGTGTGTTGGCTGGAACTCTATTAACTCCTTTTCTACTTTAAATAATAATAAAATTATGTAGTAATCTCTCTTATTTTATATCATTATTGTTTTTTTTTTGTTCAACTCCTTTATCTATATCAGGGCCAACCCTATGGTAAGGCCTTTGTAGGGTCAAACTATTTTATTAGCACTAACAAGGATTACATAACATCTAATTAATTAAATTACTTTATTTTTTGTTAAAAATAATTCAAATTTATTAAATTTTTAAATAAAATATAATTACTAAATTAAAAAGAATAATAATTTTTTATTTTTCACTTTATGTCACTCCAATTGTATCTTTAGATAAAGGATATTTTTTATATTTAGGCTAGTTAGACTAAGATTTAATTAGTTTAGGTGGAAAAAAAATTACTTTATTTTTATACTGAGTTCTAATAAAACATATTTTTTCAAATATATACATATATACGGATACATTATTGCAATTTTATGTATCCGACACAAAAATTGTATCAAGTCAAATAAGTACTATCCCGTCTCAATAAAAAACGTCTTTTGGGTTTTTGTCAATCCATTCAGAGGTCCCGAGTTTTGGACTGCCCTAGACCCGATAAAAATAAAAGTTTATTTTTTCTATTGCCCTAGTTCTAGTATTAAAAATTGATAAAAAATTTGTTTTTGGTGAAGTTTAAACTTTGAACTCAAGATCAAATGAAAATTCTAAATTTTTTAAGGCCGACCCTATTCCACTTGATCCCGATCCCATTCCCCTACGAACGTCTTTTGGGTTTTTGCTAATCCATCCCGATCTGAGGTTAAAGTGGGAAAATCTGTCCAATTTGTTTCGAGTTCGAATTGACTAATTATAGTCCGGGATGGATTTTAATTTCTAATCGGTTAGGATCTTAAAATAAAAAAATTAAGAAATTTTTAGTAAAAAAAATAAAATGTAAAAGCTTAAATAATATATATTTTTTTTCTGTCATAACTTCTTTTTCTCTTTATTCTCTTATTTGTTTATTTATTATTATTATTTTTCTTGAACTTTAAGATGTTAAAATCATTCCTGCCCATCATCATAATCTTATTTCAATTTAAATACTTGTAATAAGAATCGAATTATCGAATTTAAATATACATCTTAATTATATATAAAAAAATGATTTCTTTATTTTATAAAGAAATGAAATAAAATAAAATAGGACCCATGTCAAGTGTCAAGATATCATATGCTTCTTCTTCCTCCATTTATTGGAAGTCGCGTTGGAAGATTGATTTTATCTCTCTTCCCATCTGAAGCTGCCCGCCTGCCTGCCTTCCTTCAATTGATTGATTACTTCATCTGGGCCTTCTTCCTTTCCTTTCCTTTCCTTTCCTTGATTGCTTAATCTCCATGACGATCGGTTCAGCTGGATCCAGCGTTGTCGGTAAGATTTCCCTTCTTCAAATTCTCCACCTTTAATCTTTTCTAACCAAACCCTAATTCTACTATTCTTCTTCCTTTACCCCCGATCAATCTTTCACTTTCTTTCATTTCTTCAGGGTTTATCTTCTTAAGCAAAACCCATCTTTAAATGATTCTCTATCTATCAATCTGTTTCTTTCACAATAACTTGACTGCCTCCAGATTTTCTCTCTTTCTGTAATGTTTTTTCTAATGTGTTAATAGATGAAGAATCTATTTTTCTTTCTTCTTCTTGTTGTTGTTGGTCAACTCTTCTTGTGCCATACTAAAATGAAATTTGGGTTACACCAAGGAATACAAACTGACATTAATTGTTGAAATACAAGTTTTAACATAGAAAAAAGAAGCATTGGAGTGTGTAATGGCTATTCCTGCCCCGATCATGGGTCAATCTTGAAATTGTTTGTTTTGGGTGGCTAGTTGTGTCACTTCAAGTTTTTATCCTTTCTTAGCTAGAGGTTTTAATACTGAAATGATCCAAACAAATTTCAGGAATGTATTCCTTAAAGGGATTTTCAGTTTTTGTTATTAATTTCACTATATCATGACTGGGATTGATTCCCTCTCATGTGCTTTAGTTGTGCTTGATAAACAAATTTCTAAGTGCTAAGGGTTTCTGTTCATTTTTTTTTTAGTTCCTCGAAACTTTAGATTGCTTGAGGAACTTGAACGTGGGGAAAAGGGTATTGGAGATGGTTCAGTTAGTTATGGAATGGATGATGCTGATGACATTTACATGCGTTCTTGGACTGGTACAGTACTTGGACCACATAATGTAAGTTCTCCTTCTAAACATTTTATATGGAATGCAAACATTTAATTTGGTTCTGTAAAAGATCAAGGTCCTATGAACATTCATAGATGTGGATCTTCTTTACATGGAAAAGACCATTAATCTATTTCTGGTGAACTGGTGCTTTTATAGTGGTAAAGTTAATGGCCTTTCATTATACTTACCTATTTTTGGTGATCAAAATGGGTGTAGTCTTTAATTTTTAATTTTTATTTGCTGCAAACAAACATTCTTATACAGGATAAAAAGAGTGTTACAATAAATATACATGAGTGAGGGATAAGTTTAACTAAGATGTACCCTAATTCATGGACAGGTAGTACAAACTTTGTAAACAATTTTTTTAAAGAGAAAGGATGATGAAGAAAGCTGAATTTTATGTGATTTCAAAATATATTTAGCTTCCAACCAATTGGACCCATACCAAAGTTTGCGATGATATAAAAAGACAATTAATTGTAGTAGGATCAAGGGATGGAAACACTTTTTGTTTCTTGATTTGAATCCCATGAGAAATCGGCAATACAGATTTTTTATTATGTCTCTGTTTCCAAATCTCATCTCATTTGGATGTGGATCCAAATGAGATATCTGACAGAAATTAAGTTTTTCATTTGGGTCTAGAATTGTATAACAAACATTGTTCAATATCAATGGTTCTCACATGACATTAACATGATGACAAATAGTTGAAAGTGATAATCACCCTGTTGAGGTGGTAAGAGTCTTGAACTAAGTGACTGATGTATCAATTATATGATTGATGGCTTTTTCTTGAATTGAAATTGTAAACTACTATCATATTCATATAGCAGGACAATATCTATATGGTCTGGAAACATTTTCTGATATCATTTCTTCCATTCTCTTCTTTATTTGATTTCAGACTGTTCATGAAGGACGAATCTATCAACTGAAGCTTTTCTGTGACAAGGATTATCCCGAGAAGCCTCCAATTGTTCGTTTCCATTCACGTGTGAATATGAACTGCGTGAATCATGATACTGGGGTGGTAATATCTCTAAACAATTCTCTATAGTATTTTCACGTCTTTCATTTTTCCTCTATAAAAGTAGCATTTTCTAGTTGAACTTCTGTATATCCATTTTTATTTGTTTCTTCAACCATTTGCTAGGCATTTGCTTCAAATTTTGAATGACGGTTAAAATGTTTTAAAAACAAATTGGATTGATTTGAAAATAACCTACATCAAACACAGGTTGAACCAAAGAAGTTTGGATTATTGGGAAACTGGCAACGCGATTACTCCATGGAAGACATACTTACTCAGCTACGGAAAGAAATGGTGTCCCCACACAACCGAAAGGCTGCCCAGCCCCCGGAGGGCACTTATTACTAGTGACTCTTTCGGAAAATGTTGTTGACTTGAAATTATCGGTATGTATCTCTATCTCTCTTTTTTTTCTCCTTCTTTAGCCATCATTTTGCTCACACAAAAATGATGGCATATGTCTTAGACAACTGTTAATTAACAACATTGGGTTAAAAAAAAACACCTTGTGGAAGTGTAATGTTCTTCTTCCTCTTCTTCACCCAATGGAGAACTTACTGTATGTAAATCTCTATTAATATTACTTTAATTATGATTGTTGTGCTTTATTTGTGCTATTTTATTTTTATTCTATGCTTTCATGTTAATCCTCATATATTTAAAAAAAGTTTTAAGTTGGAATAAATAATAAAATAAATTATTTTGATTTTTTTTGTGTCATATAGTAAAATAAATAAATAATAGTTCAAATAAAGAATTTTGTTTAAATGATTAAATTATTTCTTGTTTGATTGTGGTTAAGACACTCTAATTTGAGTTGTATTACTCAGTAATTTTGAGGGAGTGTTTTAAATTTTAATTAAAATTGAGAGTTGAACTAAAATTATTTTCTGTAAAAGTTTTTAAAAATAATATTAGCTATATTATTATTATTATTTATGTTTATAATTAAATATAAAATTAATAAATATTACTAACAAAAAATTAATTATATAAGTTTATTTATTTTAATAAATAATAATTTATTTTTATATTGTAAGTATAAATTTTAATTTAAAATTGTAAAAATTTATAAATAGTAAATTTTTTTATATAATTAAATTTAAATAATATTTATTTTATTTAAAATATTTATAGATAAACATGTAAAATGTAAGGAATTTATGCTAATTCTAATGAATGGTAAGATCCAGTCAAATTCTTATTTAATTCAATTAATTGAATGTTCAACTTTTCTCTCTATGTAAAGATGACCCGTGAACTTATATTTATATAAATAAAATAATAACAAGTAAATAATATAAAAATAAAAATAAACACACAAATAAAAAACGTTTTGAAATTGGTCAGTTAGAGCTGCTAATATTTGCAAACTCCACTAGTTGACATATATATCCAAAATTAAAAGAAATATATTTTTAAATAATAAAACATATTCTATTCATCAATTATTGTGAAGATTCTTTGTAAAAACTCATAAAAAAAACTTTTAAATTCAAATTATAATATTAATTATTATTATCCCAAAATCCATGAACAAAAAAAATCATATCATAAAAAAATAAAATAATATAGTAACATAAATATTTATTCAAAATACTTTATTCTTTTGCATTATTTACATTAATATTTTATTTATAAATAACATGTTAATAATAAGTTAACGACGTTTAAACCGTTAACATCTTTTATAATTTTTAACAATAAAAAATCTAAAATTATAAAATTTAATAAAATGAACTCATAATATTTTGTACGATGTCAAAATTATGATGCGACAATTCGGTCCATTTTAAATATATTACAATTTTAATATGATCTCAAATCAACTATTATTAGGGATGTAAATGAGCCGAGTCGAACAGTATCATGCTCGAGCTCGGCTCGTCTAGTATATATTCGGGCCCGAGCTCGGCTCGAGCTCGTTTCGAGCTTTTACAATCGAACTCGAGCTCGGCTCGTATAGATTTATTTGAGCTCACAAGCCGCTCGTTTAAAAAGCTCGTTAAGAGCTCGTTTAAACCTCGTTTATAAATTGAACAAATGAAATGAATGCAACATTAAAATTATAATTATAAATATATTAATGTAATAATATTAATTATTATAATATATATTTATATATTACTATTTTTTTAAATAATTTACAAACTATATTTAAACAATATTATAATCGAACGTGTTCGTGAGCCTATAAACGAACTTGTTCGCGAGCTTATAAACGAGTCTATAAACGAGCCTATAAACGAACATGTTCGTGAGCTTACGAGCCGAATATCGAGAAGTTCAAGCTCGATTCGTTTAAATTTTTGAGCTTTTAAACGAGCTTGAGCTCGGCTCGTTAAGACTAACGAACGAACTCGAACGAGCTTTTTGTCGAGCCGAGATTTGAATAGCTCGCGAGTAGCTTCATTTACCTCCCTAACTATTATATATATATTCAGATCAAATATAGAATACTTATAATAGGAAAGTTCATTGCTTATTAGATATGAAACTTGCCTTTGAAGTTACCCATTGATATTTTTAATTTTTAATGATTAAATATATTGAACAAACAACTCTTATAAGTTATAACTAAAAAAAATTGAACATGTGGATAAATAAAAAAAACCGATGAAATATACTTTTTTTTACAAAGAAAAAAACCGATGAAATATACTTTTTTTTACAAAGAAATTACCCAATTTAATGGTTTGTTTGTATAAGTGAAATATTTTTTTTAAATAATCTAAATGTAAAGATTCAAATTCAGTGCAGTGAGAAGAAATACTTATAGATTTTTTTATCATTCCTTTCTATTAGTATATATTGGGAAATTTCAATACAAGTAAAAATTCTTAAAAAAAGGTAATATGTTTGTTCTTGATGGTATATGAATTCAAGTTAAATTTTATTTAAAAAAAATTCAACAAAAAATAAAGAATAAACAATATTAATAGAATAAAGAAATCAATTTTATTTAATAAAGAATTCTTAACATTTATAAAACCTCCAAACCGAATAGAACAACAGCCTATTGTTCGGTGAACAAAATAAACCACTTTCAATTTTTGAAAAGTACCGGCCTGTTGGCACTTCTCGACTGCCAGATTGACTCCAAGCGTGGTAGCAACCCGATCCAATCTTCCATAGAGACTCTAGCATAAGCACATCATATGTTTGACGTCGTAAACTTTGTTTCCAAACAGATCTCTATACAATAAAAGTTAGATATTCCCAGCTTTTTTTTGAGAGGTTTTGAGTTCGAGCTCGTCAAATGACAAGTTCCACGCCTAGTTAAGTGTGTTTGCGGACTACATATTTAACTCCCTTGTGCCTACATTAATCCCCTCTTATACCCAAACGACAATAAGAGGGGATATTTTCATCCTCCTTGAGGTCCTAGATTCTTAAACGTCAAGTTCTGTACATAATTAAATGGTTAAGTGTGTTTGCGAACTATGTGCTTAACCCGCTGTCCCATTTTTAATCTCACCAAAGTAGTACAGTGTAAGAGTCGGCTAAAGAGACCAAAATGTCTTGGGTTCGATTCCATCTGGAAGCGCTTTGAGTTTAAGCGGGAGACTATGACTATGGGGTGTCATGCTAGTTCTCCTTTAGCTCAAAAAAAGTATGAACATGATACTGGACTGGACAAATCAAGATGCCCATCTTGAAAAAAAAGTGTGGATCGGAGATGTTTAAATTTGGAAAATCTTAAGTTTAAAAAAAATATATCTTATTTGAAGTCGATGTTTTTTTTCTTTGAAGTTCCATGTTTCAAATATTTTTTTTGAGATTTTATCTAATCAATGTTCTTTTGAGCAGTTTTTGAATTGTTTTATATTATTATTTGGTTATTGGTTGTATAGTGTAGAGTGTAGACATTTTTCTTTAGTTGACATTGTGTTGTGTTGTTATTGCATTCATACCGAACTTTAATATAATCTCATAATTCATGTGAAGTTATAGTACTATGAAAGTGAACCTTATTCTTTTTGTCGATGGTATTCATTATCCAAGTCCTCAATGTTGCATCAATTATCCTCGAAAGCGTTGTTTTTTCTTTTAAGATCCTCAAATTTTTTGCAAGAACCGTCGATGAAGCATGTCTTCATCTTCAATAGTAAACCAAGACCAAACCGAATACTAATACTCCATTCGAAATAGTTTAGTCATCGTTAATGTGAGAACAATTGAATCTCCTCCATATAGATACAAATGATTAGTTCGATCACGTTTTCTTTTTTACCCTATGTTCTTGATCGCTAAATAATCGTGTTAATTTTTGTTCGGATTGAGTTAGAGTTTCAATTAATTATTTGTTCGACAACAACTTCTATCTCATAAATATCATAATGGTAAATATTGAGATCGCCAGTTATAGAGTGATTCTCACCCTATATAAAATATATTTTAAATGAGTTATATATATATATATATATATATATATAATCTAAAATTAACACTAAACAATATATTTAACCAAAAAAATTTATAAATTTTTTATCGGCATTTCCTTGTATAATTTCAAAATGTGATCAATATTTAATGTTTATATATATTTTTTATATTCATCTTGAATATAAGATGTAACATGATTTCTTTTTAATAGAATTTATTTTATTTTCTTGTTTGAAGAAATATTTTCATATTTGTAAACATCTTTCTTTCCTCTCCTTTATTTAATATGGTTGATCATTTATCACTAATATTTTCTACCATTAATTATATTTTTTTGGTGCTGAGTTTAAGGCTAAACAAACTTTAAAGAAGAATTAGTTGTATAATTATTTATTTGTTGGTGTTGAGTTTAAGGCTAGAAACAAACTTTAAAGAAGAATTAGTTGTAGTAACATTAATTATTTATTTGTTGGTGTTGAGTTTAATTAAGGTTAGAAACAAACTTTAAAGAATAATTAATTGTAGTAACATTAATATTTTTCCTATCTAAAGGAGACTGAACTGAACATCTGCTTAAACTAGACGATAGAAATAAGAAAATCTTGGACTAAATGTTATTGTAGTTTACTTATATTTATTTGAATTATAATAATATGGTAATGGAATTTGAGTTTATTTAAATAATTTAGTTTAATGTACACCAACCCCCTCCCTCCATGTTTGACTAATTCTAATGAATGGTTAGACTAAGTCAAATTGTTATTTAATTCAATTAATTGAATTTTCAACTTTTTATCTCTAAGTAAAGATGACTATGACTTCTTGGGAACTTATATATAAAGTAAATAAAATAACAACAAAAATCTTGTCCTTATCAAGCAAATAAAATAAAAATAAAAATAAACACACAAATCAAAAACTTTTCGAAATTGGTCAGTTAAAGCTGCTAATATTTGCAAACTCCACTAGTTGACTAGTTGACATATATATATCCAACATTAAAATAAATATATTTTTAAATAATAAAACATATTCTATTCATCAATTATTGTCAAGATTCTTTGTAAAAACTCATAAAATAAACTTTTAAATTCAAATTATAATATTAATTATTATTATTCAATATAAAAATCTTATAAAAAATAAGATAAAAAAATGAGTAACATTAATATTTTATTTATTTATAAATCGTTTTTGATAATAAATTAACTACGTTTAAACCGTTAAAACAAAATTTCATCAAATATAATTTTAACAATAAAAAACTAAAACTATGACGTGACAATTCGAGTAATTATAAATATATTACAAATTTTAATATGATCCCAACTCAACTGATATTGAGATCAAATATAAAATACTGATAATAGGAAACATTCATTGCTTATTAGATATGAAACTTGCCTTTGAAGTTACCCCATTAATATTTTGTTTGAATATATTAAGAAAGGTTTAATTTGATCCTTACGTTGAAACTAGAGGGTATATATAATTATTTCCATTCATAACCGCTGCTGCCATTTTCCTTAATCCTTCCCCCTTTACCAAAAACACGTGTAACTTAAAAATATTTTATAATAGCCGTCGACAGTTTTTAATTCTAAAATAAAATATTTGTCGGTCAATTTCGCCGAACGCGTTGAATTTGGTCACTCTCTCTCTTCACACTTCCCTTCCAAGCAACATCCTTAAACAAACTAAAACCTTAATCTCCTATAAAACACACCAAACCACACTTTACTTCACTCACCGGAGAAAACCAATCAATCAATCCTTCTTCTTCTCGCCGGCGATCATGGCTACACTTCATGACAAGCCGAACGTCGTCATCCGATCAGTCTGGTCCAACAATCTCGACTCTGAATTCGATCTCATCCGATCTTTAATCGTCAAATTTCCTTACATCTCAATGGACACTGAATTCCCCGGCGTAGTCTTCCGTCCGCCGCCGTCTGTTGGAAGAAATCCTTACCATCTCCGTCCCTGTGATCACTACAAGGTTCTGAAAGCGAATGTTGATGTTCTTAATTTGATTCAATTAGGTCTTACTCTAACTGATTCCGCCGGTAATTTACCTGATCTCGGAACTGGAAATCAACGTTTCATATGGGAGTTCAACTTCCGCGACTTCAATCCGGCGCGTGATTTACACGCTCCGGATTCCATCGAACTCCTCCGGCGACAGGGAATCGATTTCGAAAGGAATTGCACCGACGGCGTTGATTCCGTTAAATTCGCTCAACTCATGATGACGTCGGGACTGCTCTGTAACGACGCTGTTAGCTGGGTTACTTTTCACAGCGCGTACGATTTTGCGTACTTGGCGAAGATACTCACGCGCCGTCTTCTTCCCAGGGATATAAATGACTTTTTGGAGATTCTTAAATTTCTGTTTGGAAATAGAGTTTATGACGTTAAACATATGATGCGGTTCTGCCAGAGTCTCTATGGAGGATTGGACCGGGTTGCTAGTATGCTGGATGTGAACCGGGCGGTTGGGAAGTGCCACCAGGCCGGTTCTGACAGCTTGTTGACGTGGCATACATTCCAAAAATTGAACGAGGTTTATTTTCTCCAAGGTGGCTCTGAACAATATGCTGGTGTTCTATTTGGTTTGGAAGTTTTATAAATGTTATGGATTCTTTATTAAATAAAATTGATTTCATTATTTGATTAATACAAGAAAGCTGTTAATATTGCATATTATTATTATTTTTGTTGAAACCTTAAAAATTCAATTCTATCTTGAATTCAAGTACAGTCGAGAATCAAAATTATTAATAAAAATTCTACTTAATTTGAATTTGCTAATATATATAGATAGATAAAATATTCTTAAAGATATAATTTTTCTCACTTACACAAACTGAGTTCATTTATAAAAAAATAAAATTCATTTCAATCTTGAGTGTTAATTTTTTAAAATTTTCTTCCACCACTTAACAAACAAAAATAAAAATAAATTTAGAATGTTAGAGGAAAGTTATACCTTATGTCTCCGTTTGTTTGGGGGTATAAGACTTCTTATGTCTCCGTTTTTAAGACTTTAGATACCTGCAGTATGTTTGGTTTTGAAATTTTATGTATACCGTATTAAACAAATTACAAATACTTTATATTATATATAAAATAGTAACCAATTATGAAACCAGTTACAAGCCTCTCCTAAAACTTTTATTCCAATAATACTCCTTTCTCTTCTTTCATCTTCTTATTACCCCTTTCCTTCGCTCTTCTATATCTTACTATTTCCCTAACTTGCCTGAGTTATCAATCACATAAATTGGTTTTCAGATTCAACCAAACATACTTTTCTATTATTCGTAAGCATGAGAAAGCATGAGATAGAGGGTCTAAATTCAAAGGAGGATTGGAAGGGATAGCGCACAACTCCATGTCTTTGATAGATGGAATTATTTCAATGACATATCTCGCATACATTCAATGAATTTTTCCTCTCACATGTGATCCCTTAATATACTTAAACATTTTCTCTAATTTATTTAATTGAACTATCAATCTTTTTCAATCCTTCTTGCACAACAAGATTCTGGATATGTGCACAACAACGCAAATGAAAGAATTCCCCATTACACAACAAAGCATTTCTCATGTTCAGCTGAGATCTTAAAACTCCCATAGAGACATTATTCGAAGAAGCATTATCCAAAGTCAACGAAAAATTTTTATTCTCAATGCCCCAATCAGAAATCATAGAAAATATATTCTCAGCTAACGCGACACCGGAATGAGGTGGAGCCATGAATGGGAAATTCAAAATTACTTTGTGTAACTCCCAATCATTATCTATATAGTATGCCGTCAAACATATATAACCATCAGTAACAATAGAAGTCCACAAATCAGAGGTCAAAGAAATTCTACCAGGACAACGTTCAAACATGGATTTCAACTCAATTTGTTACTTTCATACAATTTTAGCGCACGAGCTTTCACTGTATTTCTCGTAGGAACATACGGTGACGGACAAATATATTTGATTAATTTACGAATACCATCGTACTCAACAAACTGAAATGGAAAATCATGTAAAATAATTGTTGTTGTTAACAAATCTAGAAATGTACCTTGATCAAACTAACTTGCCGAACCATTTTCTTGAGACAAAATCAATTGCCCTATATCCGCAATGTTTTTTCTCACACAATTTGTTAGATGTTTTTTCATGTTCCTTATACCATATTTACTATCACAAAGATACACATTCCTACACTTCTTACATTTCGAACGACGTCTTTTGTCATCCGTTGTTACATGTAAAACATCAAAATAGTTTCATACTATTGATCTCAACTTTCTTTTATTCTTAACAATTTGTTTACCATTTGATGTCATTTCATCAACATTTGCATCTAAAGTATGAAGATCAGCACCTGTTGAGTCAATACCTTCCCCGGAAATTGGAAAATCATTGACATCAAAGTCAACGTCAACATCAATTGTGTCACTACCTTTATCTATAGGATTATTGTCCAATGAGGAATGAATTACGTACCCTATGAATCATAATACACAACTTAGAATTTCAGCACTCCAACCGTAACTTCAGTAATTATATGAAATTCAGCACTCAAATAGTAACTTCAATTACTCATACATTAGCATAAACATTAATGGTTATGAGATATATATGAAACATATATGAAACACTAAATGACTCATACACCAACTAATGGGACATATATGAAACCCTTTTACAAATGCTATAGATGGATTATTAGCGCATTTTGCCGTACAAGATCTTCAACGAATTGAACAAGAATAAGCAAAGTTAGATCGGTTCCATTTACAACATGATCGGTTAAAAATAGAGCCTGGAAGCCTAGATCTAGATGAACAATCGGAAAGAATGAACCTCCAAAATAAACCTATATCAAAATGTTAAAGAAACATCGCGATATATTAGAACAAAAGATAGATAGAGAGAGACACCTAAGGAAACGAGCAACCGCAAAGACGTTTAACAGTGTTTACGCCGGAGACACTAGGTCAAACGAACCGACGATTGATACACAAAATAGAGTTCTTAAAACAACGAGAATGAAGTATTTTACGCCGATGAGCCTCAATTGTAACGAACATCTAAGAAAGAGAACTGGAAACATAGAGGGAGAATGAAAAAAGAAATTGGGTTGGGTTAGGTGATTGAGGAGATGAACAGATTATTTATTTATTTAGGGTTAAATTTGGTAACATGTCACATATGTGTAACGGGTAACCCATTATTCGTCAGACACGATAATTTAAATGGGTCATTATCGTGTCTAACGGGTATACACGATAATGACCCGTACACGACCCGTTAAAAACCGACACGTTAAAGACACGACACGAAAAAGACACGACCTGTTAAAGACCGACCCAAACCCGTTAATAATGTGTCGTGTTCGTGTTGTGTTATCGTGTTGTGACACAAATTGTCACCCCTCAATTGTTGGTGAAATCCTTTTCGTGTAAGGATTCATAGTCCAAATCAACAAGCAAATTGGCAAAGGCAAGAGTTCATATTTTGGTTCACATGTGTGTCCAAGGAGTGCATTTGAGGTTTCATTTCATCTTTTTTAAGTTTAAGAAAACCTAATGAGAGTCCAAAATAATCTCTAGACTAAGCATAAAACATCATGTTAAATAGACTCAATAAACGATAAATGGAAATCAAGAGAATTCTAATGACTTGATGCCAACCTTTATTGGAATCTAATAAAAGCTAGGATTACTCTTTCTAGATTATAGACAATATTAGGCATACACAAATAAAAGAATTCTGAACTAAAAAAAAAACGTGTAACATACTTTCACAAATAAATTGTCAACTACATATAGTATAGATTATCCCGCAGGATAGACGCTTAGGACATAATTGTTGCGGCCCTTTCCTCATGCGTAACCAAGCTTCGAACCGTTAATCCGTGAATACACTGTTTTTTCTTTAGTTTCTTTTTGAAGTAAATTAAAGTGGCGTCTCTTAAAATCAACCGAATTATTACATTTTCAAACACGTACCAATTTGGACTTGTACGTCCCAAATAAGGAAAAGTTTATGATATAGAGCTTCATTTATGTTCTTCATCTCAAACAGATAGGACATCATCCTATATGGATAGTTTTCCAATCTATTTTTTGTGAGATTTGAGAGTAAGGTAAGCCACAGGATTCTATAACATAGATTTTGTAGAAAAATACTTTTTCTAAAAGTGTGCAGGTCGTGTTACCATTCGATGCGTCCCTTCCATGGGTGGAGCACTCAAAAGGATAAGTAAGGCATGTGAACCAACTAACTTTGGATCGCACAAAACGCTCTTAAAGATGGAACATTTGAGTAGATGAATCTATCTTAGGATTAGATCCTTCATGCCCTAAAAAAAACGTTAGGTGAACTTTAAAATTGGTAGATGCTTAAGAAGAGAGAAAGTCTCACGTACAAGAAACGCAAATTCTTGGGACGTGTGGGAAAGACGAAAATTTAAAAGTGTACAAAATCAGTTTTTTTTTTTTTTAATTTAAGATTTTTCAGAATTTAAACATTTGAGGCACACTTTTTTTCAAAGATAACCATCCTAAGGGGATATTGAGACATTGTATAAAATATTAGGATATTTTTATACTTTTACTAATTAATATTGTTTCCCAAATTCATGTATATAATCATTATTTCGTTTCTTTGATTTCTATTATCTTTTTTAAGTCTAAACATTATATTCCTTTGTGCGATCGATTTTCGAATAAAATACGTTTATTCTTTCGGATAAGATCTTAAAACTTCTTTTCTTGTTGTCACCGGAGATCATGACTACCATTCTTGACAAGTCTAAGGCTTCGGTCATTGTCATCCAACAGTCTGGTCCAGACATCTCGACTATGAATTCCAACTCATCCGAAGTCTAATTGTCAAATTTCATTACATATGGATGGATACTAAATTCCCCGGCGTAGTCTTCTGTTCGCCGCCGTCTGTTGGAAGAAATCCATACCATCTCCGCCCCTGTGATCACTACAAGATTCAGAAAGCAAACATTGATGTTCTTAATTTGATTAATTAGGGCTTACTCTAACTGATTCCGCCGACAATCTATCGGATCTCTCGGGAACTCGAGATCAATGTTTGATATGGGAGTTCATCCTTTGAAACTTCAACGTGGCGCTTGATCTACACGTGTAGGATTCCATCGAACTCTCCGACGATAAGGGATCAATTTCGAAAGGAATCGCATAGACGACCTCAATTCTGCTAGATTCGCCCAACTCATGATTACGTCGGGGCTGCTTTGTAACGACGTTGTTAGCTAAGTCACTTTCCACAACGCGTACGATTTCACGTATTTGGTGAAGATACTCACGCGCCGTCTTCTTCCCAGTGACATAAGGGACTTTTTGGAGATTCTTAGAGTTCTGTTTGGAAACAATGTTTACATCATCAAACATATGATGCACTTCTGCGAGAGTCTCTATGGAGGATTGGACCGGGTTGCTAGCACGTTGGGAGTCCACCGGGCCGTGAAGTGCCACCAAGCCGGTTCTGACAGCCTGTTGACGTGGCATACTTTTCAAAAACTGAAAGCGTTATTTTGTCGACGGTAGTTTTGAGCAATTTGCCGGTGTTTTGTTTGGCTTAGAGATTTCATAGATTAGAAGATGTTATGAATTTGTTATTAAATAAAATCTAATTGTTTTAATTGTTTATAATGCATAATATTGGATGAGTGTTATTTCAGAATTGTTTTTTATGTTTAGTTTCAAATTATATTAGGCTGTACAATTTATAAACTATTAAAAAAGTATATAGAATAAATTAGGGAAGATTGCTTGAAAAAAAAAAATCTGAAACAGGATCATTCAAATCTGAAATCACATGTTAGATTATAATCATAAATATTTATTTTTAATTAAGATACAAGTTATCCACTTTAGAATATATTCTTACTGTATACATGTTAATAATATATTATTTAAACTTCTTTCAATTTTTGACAAGTATATAGTTAATTTTGTTTCATTAATATTAAAATTAATTAAAACAAGTTTACAAATATATATATATATATACTTATTTTTGTTTATCTTATATTTATAATTTTATAATAATCTTAAATCAACAAATTTTTTTAATTCTTATATGGTTTCGTTATAGGGGATAGAAGTAATAATTAATTTGATTTAAAAAGACGTCATACGTTCTTTAAAATAACTAAATTTTAAATTATTATAAATAAAACGCAATAGATACAAGCTAAATTGGCTTTATAAACAATAAGCACGAAATTATTCGTGTCATGCATCTTAGAAATAAGAAGAAAAAAATTTGATCGAAGAACAGAGTCTCTTTGAATCCTATTGAATTTCATTTATAAGTATAAAGATCGTATCAATTCTTAAAAAATATTAAAAGCACTGTGAAGTGTGAGTCAGCACACAAACGTGTTTCTCATGGCCGAGGAAACACCTAAGATTGGCCCGTCTTCGGATTTCCTATTTCTCTGCGACGTAATGCATCCACAAATATTTTTACTTTTGCTGGAAAAAAATAATTGAGATTTAAAAATGAAAATATCAAAAAAAAATAAAATAATAATCATTTCTCTTTTAACAACAAACCAACTTATCCGTTTGAACCGGGTTATCTTTGTGAAAATAAAATGAAAATTCTATTTATTTGTTGAATGACTCAAGGTGAGGGCTCCTTTAGTCACATTGAGAAAATCATTTAGAGGGAGACAAATTTCTAGAGTGGGAGATGGCTAAAAGCTATAATCGCCGTGGTTGAATAATTAACTCGATTTGGATTTTCGTGAAGAGTGACTTTAAATGTTTGATTTTTATTGAGAAAGTTAGCTAGAATTAATTGTATGCTCTCTTTTAATCGATTATTGAAATTAGAAAGAAAAGTTAGTTTGTATAAATTTGAGTTTGAGATTTATTATACAATTTTGCATTCCTTATTTTGATTATTAAATATTAATTATTAAATGATTTAAGAACTGTCTAGCTAGTATGTTTGCCTAAATTTAATTTAAAATAATATGAGAGTGATGTTTTTAAGCTCAATATTTAATGTTTGTATTAATTTTTAGATATTCATCTTGGATAGAATTTATACAGTCCATTAAAATACCTTTTTTGAAATTAGATTTAATATTTCTCTTTTTTTTTTAAATAAATTAGAAGAAGGTGAAAAGTCGTTTTTTATTTTTTGTCCATTTTGGTGGTTTTTTTTATTGAAGAGTGACTTATTTCTATTTTCACTATTCAGATTCAGATTCGAGTTAATATTGTATTTGGTTCGATTTGACAGTATATCGTATAGAATTTTTACCATATGAATAATACTCTTAATTTTTGTTAGGTTGTTTGCTATTCATATTTATCGATTGTTCGGGTGATATTTCCTTGAGTATATGTTCATTATTTTCTTAGTAGCAAAAGGGATAAAGTTACCAGATATTTCGTTATTTCTGATTTGTTCACTAATTTATTTGAACTAATGTTCCATTTAGATCATCTCCAATCCACCTGCAAACTCATCTCCATAATAGGTTTTAGCTCTCCAACTCACCTGCAAACTCAACTGCATTTTGAGTTTTTCTGTAAATTCTCTCTCCTCTATACCCAAATTTGCAGGGACACTGTTCACATACTCAAAACTTTTCAAAACTTTCATATTAGTCCTTTTAGTTTGTTTTTATTTAATTTACATAACTTATTTATATTTTAATTTTTTTATCTATTTTATTTATTTATATTTTAATTTATTTATATAATTTATTTATATTTTATTTTATTTATATGTTTAATTCATGATAATTTTAATTTGTTTATAGGATTAATTTATATTTAAATTTGTTTATATTTATATTTTTTATTTTTTAAGTATTATAAATTTATAATAATACACAATATTGTATAAATAATTGATTTATAATTAGAATTTAAAAGTAATTAATAAGTTGTTGTAAAGTTATGGGTTTAATTTATAATTTTAGATAAATATATAGATAATATTGAAAAAATTAAAAATTATTATAAGAAGGAATATTCTGAGAATATTCTTTTGAGTTTGAGTTTTTGGGTTGAAGATGAATTACTGTTTGATAAGATGTTTACTGCATTTTGGGTTTGAGAATAGGTATTTGGGTTGGAGATGACCTTAGAAGTTCTCTTAAAATATTTCTTACTTGTTTTTTACGGGTTTCTTATTATTTTGACCATATACGTAGTTGTTTTTTACGGGTTTCTTATTATTTTGACCATATACGTAGTTGTTAGTTATTACTTAGCTAACATTTTTCGATGCTGCTTACTAACCGACGGACAACGAAAATTTTATTGTCGCCCAATACTTTATATAGAGATTCTTCCGAAACTTTAATTAGTTTGTTTAGCTTGCTCTACTTTCTCACACTTAATTTTATAATTTTATAGAACTCCGTATGAGTTCTTTTTAGAGTTACCTTTCAAAATGTAAAATAGTTGAATATTTCTATTTTAGTTTTTTTTATAAATAGATTATTTAATATTTAAATTATTATTTAATATTTAAATTATTATTTAATTGTTTTGATTGGATATATATTATATTATATTATAAATTAATTTTACATATTTAACTATTTTTTAATTAATAAAAATTAACTTTTATTCGAAAAAAATTACCATCTTATACTAGAGTTTATTGTTTTAAGAGAATGAGTTGGGTTAAAGTACTTTGGTTAGTTTGATGTATAACTTTCCTCTTAACATTTTAAATTTATTATTTTTTAGTTTGTTAGGGATGGAAGAAACTTTTTACAAAATTAACACCCAAGGTTGAAATGAATTTTATTTCTTTTTGTAAAACTCGTTTGTTTAAGTGACAAGATTTTTATTTTTAAGAATATTTTATCAATTTCTTTCTATTAATATATATATATATATATATATATATATATATATTAATTAGCAAATTAATTAAGTAGAAAATTTCGATTATTGACCCTCGTACTTGAATTCAAGATAAAATTGAATTTTTAAAAAGTTTTAACAAAATCTAAATAATATGCAATATATAACTTTGTTGTATTAATCAAATTATGAAATCAATTTTAGTTAATAAAGAATTCTTCACACTTATAAAACCTCCAAACCAAATAGAATACCAACATTAAGGGTTAAGAAAACCGACAAAACCGTTCAAACCGGACCGAAACCGTTCAAATCAAATCAAATCAAATCACCTAAATTGAGTTCAAATCGGTTCTGATTTGACTAAATCGAGCTATACAGTTCGATTGTTCAGTTTGCAGTATCATAATCCGTCGGTTTACTGACCGAACCGAATATACTGATTATGTATAATACGATTACGTTATTCTTTTTACTCTGTATATTAATATATAATTATATATTATAATAAATTAACAATAAAGTAAATGACGCTTCAGACTCTTCACTGTTCAATGTTAGCCTGCCCGGTCTTCTCCGCTGGTCGCGGTAACATGCAAACTCAACTGCACAAGTTGTCTCTGTTCTTTTTTTATTTACAATTATACCATTTTTTTTATTTAATAATTAACTATTTCTCTCACTAGTTTTAAAAAATACTTTATACTAAAAATGGTTGAATTCATCCTAAATCTTCAACGTATTACAATGTTAATCTCTGTTCACACATTTTCTCTACCGAATAACTCTCTAAAACTATTTTTTAGCCCTCATATCCAAAGTTTCAGTTTCTATTTTTCAAGAATTATTGACAAAATCGAGAAAAATAATGACTAAAGGTAAGAATAAAAACTCCGATTATCCATTTTCATTGTTGTTTAAGACTTTAAGTTCATCATTCATCTTTAGAGTTAAATAAAAGATATATATTTTAATTTTTGATTATTAGGTCAACTCTAATCTTAGAAAAATTGAACAAAACTCTTCAGAGTTTAGTTCGACATTGTTCAAGTAACTTTCTCCACTTGGCTTTAGATTCGATGTTCTTCTTTATATTTATACTCAAAATCTTTTATATGTTTCTTTATATTCTAGAACTTGTTTTATTCTCAAATATGAAAAAAAAAATAAGTTTAATTTTTGTCTGTTTTAATATTTTAGTTAATATTTGTTAATTTAGATTCATAATAAATAATTTTAATGTTTTAAATATTTTTTATAAGTATATGAATAATGAAAATTGCAATATGAGGAGTACTAGTATTCAACAAATTATTTTCAATGGAAGTGAGAGTGGTGGTGGGGTTGTTGCAATTATTCATGGCACTTGTAATGATGTTTTGTTTTTTATAAATTTTGCAGATAGGTGAATTTGGATTGCTGAAATTGATTTGTTGTAGTATGATGTCTTGAAAATTGTACAGGAGTGGATTTGATTTTAAATTGTTCAATGCCATATATTTATGTAGTTCTTAATAGATTTTTAGACTTTAAGTCATTATTTTGAAGATTTTATAGTTTAGTAACAAAGTTTAAATAATTGTGTTTTTAAATCGAATAAACCGAATAAACCGACCAAACCGATTTTCAAACCGTTCAAACCGAACCAACTAAACCAACGGTTTCAAATTTAGCAAACCGACCTCAACGGTTTGGATGTACATTTCGGTCAATAAACCGACATAGTTCGGATCCACAGTAAACAAAATAAATCGGGAAGAATGTAAATTTTATCATTAAACTATAACAGAATATTCACGTATATCACTAACTAATTTTTGTTCGTTAATACCATTTCAGTTGAGCTTAATATTCATCTATATTACTAATTAACAAAAACATACAAGTCCGTTAAGATTTTCGTTAAATGATGACAAATGTCATTTTTAAAAAAAAATTAATATATATTATATATTTATATTTATTCACAATTCTAAGTAATAATGTTTTTACATTTTTAGAGTCATTCACCTAACAACCTATACATTTTGAGACATATTCATAATAATTCATATATAATAATATTAATTTAAAATTATTATTAAGTGAATTATTGTGCCTAGGTTCTTTGGTTAATGTCTTTCAAAATGTAAATTTTTTGTTATTTAGAATTTTTAAATAAAAATAAATATATAATATATATTAATTTAAAAAAAATGACATGTGTCATCATTTACGGAAAATTTAATAGACTTAGATGTTTTTATTAACTAGTGATATAGATGAACACTAAGCTCAACTACAATGGTATGAACGAACAAAAACTATTTCAGTGATATACGTTAGACTGACAATAGCGCATCATATATTTGACATCGTAATTTTTGTTTTCAGAAAGAACTCTAAGTATCTCCAAAAAGTCCCTTATTATCCTTGGAAGCTGTCGATGCATGAGTATCTTTGCCAAGTATGCAAAATCGTATGCGCCGTGGAAAGTAACCTAGCTAATGAAGTCATTACCTAGCAGCCCCGACGTCATCATGAGTTGGGCGAATTTAACGGAATCCACGTCGTCTGTGCAATTCCTTTCGAAATCGATCCCCTGTCTTTATAGGAGTTCGATGGAATCCGACACGTGTAGATTAACCGTCAGATTGAAGTAATAGAAATTGAACTCCCATATAAAACGTTGATCTCCAGTTCTGAATACCGATGGAATTAGTTAGAGTAAGACCTAATTGAATCAAATTAAGAACATCAACATTCACTTTTAGAACCGAAAATGCCTAAATTCCTTAATTAATAATAACTGAAAAAATAGGGTTATTTATAACTTTACAAAAGAAAAAAATTATGAACACTACTAACCCACTACTAACTTAGTGGTATTACTTACCATAGCAAGAAAATAGGAACCACTACTAATTCCTTACTAACTGAATGATGTTACTTACCAAAGCAAAAAATGATGAACCATTACTAACACTAACTTAATAGTGTTTACATCAAAACTAATTAAATATAATTAATTCAAAAAACATATACTATGTAAAAATGACTATCACTAACCACTTCAACAAATCGAAGATGGGGCAGAGATGGTAAGGATTTCTTCCAACAAATTGCCGCGGACGGAAGACTATGCCGGGGAATTCAGTGTCCATTGAGATGTAAGGAAATTTGATTTGATTAGATGTAAGTATATGATTAACAAACTTTTTTAAAAAAGAAAAAAATAGTTGTACTTTAATATGAGTAATTATTTATCTTTCTTGAAAGAGAGAAAATATATATAATGGACTGTGTGTGCATATTAAATGCTTGTCAAACCTAAAATATTGCAATCCATTATTTTCCTTCTAATTTACCATATTTTGAAATTTAGATTGGATAACTAAGACTGAAAAATGAATTTGAAAGGCAAATTAATAAGTGTCTAATAAAGCATTTGGTTGAGTTAAAATTTAAAATTTAATTTTAATAAGAAAATAATCGGTTCTTTAAATCTTTAACTGTTAGAGTGGTTTGGTTTGACTTAATTTGTAATCCTAAATAATTTTAAAAAAAAATGTGACAAACAAGAATATTCAATATCAAACAAGTCATAGAGTTTATTAGGGTAAATACATTTTAAGCCTGCTTATTCTCTTCAAAAAATTTAATATAAACTGGTAAAATATATTAAATAGGCATAAAATTTATTTTTGTATATTTTCGGGTTTTATTTGAATTATTTTAGAATTTAAATTACTACACGTGTCTAAAATAATTATTTAATTTAATTAAATCTTATATTTAATTAATTTAAGGTTATCCTAAATAATTATTTAATTTTAAAAAATATATTATATTTATTATTAAGATTGGAATCATTCCATAAATTAAATTAGGTCATATTTATTCAAACAAATTAGATAGTTAAATTTAGTCGTGTCATTGTAACCCGTCAGGCGGCAAAGGCGGCAAATTATGTACTTAATTAAATGGTTAATTGTTTGCTAGTTATATACCTAATTCGTTATCTCATTGCGGGGTCTACTATAATTATAAGGTGTAATGTTAGTTTTTCTTTAACCGCTAACAATAATAATGTATTGGGTGCCCATAATCAAACCCTACCATATAAGAATATGAAGTTAACAATTTTTTTTAATCTTACAGTTATTTTTAATTTTACTTGTTCAAGTCATAAAATTCTTTTAATTTTTTAAATTCTCATACTAACCAGCCAACATTTAAAATTTACAAAATAATATCTATATTTATTAAAAAGTTAAAAATAACATAATATATTTAAAAATATATTTTATAAATATAAATTTATTAACTAATTATTTACGAATTTATATTATAAAATATATATTAGTTAGTATCTTTTGGGTGTTGTGTATACTAGAATATTTGACTAATGTACAAGGATTACCATTGGTATATTTGAAATAATAATAATTATTTGTTATTATTAGTTACTAGGCTTAGGGAAACAGCATACAATTAATGGTTTTTAGTTAATTATGTGTACAATAACATGTCTAAAATTAACTATTCCTTAATTTTTTAACTTTTTTAGAAATATTTTTTTAGGTAATTGGATATATTTAAAATTGTCCGAAACTCAAAGATAAATTTTTAGTGAAGGGACTTTTTGAAAATTTAGTCTAAGAATCAAACACAATACTTTATGGACAAGCTTTAAAAAAAGGGGAAAAAAAAGATTTTTTTTAATCTAAGTAATTATATATCAGCCTTGAAATATATAGAAAAATATATATTGTAATCCACTAATTTTCTTCTAATTGACCACTATTTAAAATTTCAGATTTGAGAATTAAGACTGAAAAATGAATTTGGAATTCAAATAAGTGTTAAAACCATTTGATTCAGTTAAAATTAAGTTAATCGAAATTCTTTAAATCTTCAAACCAAGGCGGTTTAACTTGGCTTAAATTTGTTTTTTTCTCATGATTCTATTATATAAATAGAATTGACATTGAAAATGGTAGCCTTGGTTAGAAAAATAAAAATTGATTAGATTTTAAAGTTTTCCAAAGTAAACAAGAAAAAAAAAATAGAAATACGACACTCTTAATTCCAGTTATATACGTGTGATTGTGTGAATAATACACTATATATTAAAATAAAATAAAATAAACAGCAATAAATTGTAGACAAAAGGTTAAAATTGATCCAAGTATGAGATTGTTCATTGGGATCGTCGAACGTAGTATAGAACAAATGATGGAAAATTTTAAGGAATTTTCGAACTTGACACAATTTTCGAAGAAAATATAATCGTTGAAAAATCTATCATTAATAACGATGTCTAACAAATGCATCTTATACCAAATCAAAATGTAACTAAATTTCCTTAATTGTTTTATACTTTTTTTTATTTTCATTATTTTTTTTTTAAATTTATTAATTTTGTCACAAACATAGTAAAATTGTCGGAAAATTTCTGAAAGCTATCAAGCATCAATAAATTTTGGACACAAATATTTTTAATTATTTTGTTATATCATTTTTTATGTCATAAATAGATTTAAAAATTGTCAAACTCAAATATAAATTTAGTGTTCTCCATAATTTATTTATGAACCAAATTTTAATATTAAAAATATAATTTATTTTTTCTCAAATTTATTATTAATTTGGTTCGATATTTTTCTCTTAGACATTTATTTTTAATATTTTAAATTTTTATGAAACATAACATCTATCCAAAAATTAGTTTAATTATTTTAATTTTATTTATCTAAAATAATGATTTTATTATAGAGATTTTTAAATAAAATATTATTTAAAGACTTTAATTTTTTAATTTTTTTTATTAAATTGATGAGTTAAATTTGAATGTTCATCCCTTTCAAAATAATTATTTATTTTAATATTGTGTAATTAGTTCCTATAAAAATTTATAAACTTATTAAATTGATATTATTAAGTTAAAAAATGAATGTCAATATAAAAATTTATAAACTAATTTTAATATTAATAAAACAAAAAATAGCTTTTTTTTAAATGTAATTATATTAACGATAAATGCGCTGCTTAATATTTATTTTTAATTAAGATACTTTTCAGGTAATTATTTTAGAATATATTCTAAAATTATGTTTCCATATTAACATCCATGCACTTAATATATATATATACGTGTAAATAATATATTATTTTATCTTGACAAGCAATCGAACTCACTCATCTGTAATTCACTTACTTACACCAACGGATCTTTCTTCTTCATGAGTACTACTGTTCTTGATCACGAGCCTAAGGCGCCGGTGGTCGTGATCCGATCAGTATGGTCCAGCAATCTCGACTATGAATTCCAACTCATCCGAAGTCTAATCGTCAAATTTCCTTACATCTCCATGGATACTGAATTCCCCGGCGTAGTCTTCCGTCCGTCCAACCCTTATCAACTCAACCCCTGCGACTACTATTATGTTCTGAAAGCAAACGTTGATGTTCTTCATCTGATTCAATTAGGGCTTACTCTCACCGATTCCGCCGGAAACCTACCGGATCTCGGAACTGGAGATCAACGTTTCATATGGGAGTTCAACTTTCGCGACTTCAACGTGGGTCGTGATCTACACGCTCCGGACTCCATCGATCTCCTCCGGCGACAGGGGATCGACTTCGAAAGGAATCGCACGGACGGCGTGGATTCCGCTAGATTCGCCCAAATCATGATTACGTCGGGGTTGCTCTGTAATAACTTCGTTAGCTGGGTTACTTTCCACAGCGCGTACGATTTCGCGTATTTGGTGAAGATACTCACGCGCCGTCTTCTTCCCAGGGACATAACGGACTTTTTGGAGATTCTTAGAGTTCTGTTTGGAAACAGTGTTTACGACGTCAAACATATGATGCGCTTCTGCGAGAGTCTCTACGGAGGATTGCTTCTGCGAGAGTCTCTACGGAGGATTGGACCGGGTTGCTACCACTTTGGGAGTCAACCGGGTGATCGGGAAGTGCCACCAGGCCGGTTCTGACAGCCTGTTGACGTGGCATACTTTTCAAAAATTGAAAGAGCGTTATTTTGTCGACGGCGGTTCTGAGCAATTTGCCGGTGTTTTGTTTGGCTTAGAAATTTATTAGATTAGAAGAAGATGTTAAGAATTTGTTATTAAATAAAATCCAATTGTTTTAATTGTTTATAATGCATAATAATATTGGATGAGTTTTATTTCAGAATTGTTTTTTTATGTTTAGTTTCAAATTATTTTAGACGGTACAATTTATATAACTATTAGAAAAGTATATAGAATAAATTAGGGAATATCGCTTGAAAAAAAAAATCTGAAACAAGATCATTCAAATATGAAATCACATGTTAGATTATAATCAACAGTCTAAGAATCAATTGCAATACTAATTGATTAACAAATTTTAAAAAAAAAAGGAAGAAAAAAAGAGTTGTAATTTTAATCTGAATAATTATTTATCTTAGTCTTGAAACATGTTGAAAAATATATATTGTACTGTTTGTACATATCAAACCTGAAATATTGCGATCAATTATTTCCCTTCTAATTGACCACATTTTGAAATCATTTGGTAGAGTTAAAATTTAAAATTTATTTATATCAAAAAGATAACCGGTTATTTAAATATTCAACTGTCACTTAACAACGCGTTTTCTATTTAAATTACAATACGAGACTCACTACGATTAATCTTGTATTCAATATCAAGCAACTACAAGTCATAGAGTTGAATATGTAGAACTTAACAAATCATCCCAACACTATTGACATGATTTTTCGGTAATGTCAGCTATAAGATCGATTCGCAGTATTCAGTTTGGGCGCTATAATGAATACCCAAAAGAACTTGTGATAAAAAATAAAGCCTATCAGCAAATCAAGCAAATGATAAATTTTATATGATTGATTGAAGAACTTGAAAACTTGGTGGGAAAAGAATGACAAAAGCACAGAACTTGCTGATCATCTAAATTTAAGAATCTGCAGCCAAAGATTAGGGTAAATACATATGATCGATCATCATCATCTTCCCATTTCTTGGAAATCAATTATCAAAGCTACAACAACAACAGTTCCCTATCAATTCAGAATGAAGTCTAATTAATTTCAGACAAGAATCCGTGAATGGTTTGTTTATATATAGATAGATCTTCACAACACAAAAACAGCTCAATTTCTTCCATTAGCAAAACAAGCAAACAAAACTGTGATATCAAAGAACTAAACCTATCCCCTTATGAAATCTCATAACATACTTTTCATTTCCCATAGAATAGGAACTTCACTTCACTTCACTTCAATTAGTAAGCTTTACCTAGGTCATATATTATCAGAACAAATTCAACAGACAAACAAACAATCAATCAAACTTACAGACCCACTTTGCATTCCCTAGCTCCACTTGTCAAATTCCCTTCATTGCTGCTGCTATTCGATGAAAACCCAACTCTCAGATCGCCGCAATAAACCCTAACAAACCGCCTCCTCGTCCACCACAATCCAGCCTTGAACTGAACACGAGTTGATAATCTCACATTGAAAGTTACAGCTCCTCGCCCTTTATCCTCAATCATACCATCTGAAACAGGTTTCTCAATGAAAGCTGAAGATGCCGCAAATGTTGCCCGCGCCGGCGATTCGTCCCTCTTCCCTTGGAAAAAAGGCGGCACTGTCGTCTCCGAAAGAGACACCCTCTGATAATAGACGTATCCCTCGATTCGGTCGTAATATAAAGTGATTTTCCCGTTAGGGTTTCGGAATGTAAACCGGACATCCCAGTTACCGCTGATGGAAGACGAGGGAGAGGAAGATAGATTTAAATTGGTGACAGATAATGAGTCGATCCGGACATCAGGGAGCTGAGGACGTAGAATCAGCCAGATTATGAACGCGATAGAGCCAGCGATTATAAATGCGGCGACTACGATGGTGAAAACGCGGCGGAGAAATAGGGCTCTGTGGTCGTCGTATGGCTGGGTATTATAATAAGGGTTTGGATTGTAGTAAGCTGGGTTCTGCTGGGTGTGTAGCGGTGCGGCGTACGGATAAGCTGTGCCGGCGTTTGAGTGGCCGTTTTGATTGCTGGTTTGGGGTGGTGGTGGAGGTGGGTAGCCGGATGCAGCGGGATAACCGGTGACCGGCGGTCTAGATTGATCGGCCATGGATGAGGAGGAGGAGGAAGTAAAGAGATAAAGAGATCAGATGCTGCTGATGAGGGTATGGAGATGAAGATCTTGCAAATCGGCTTCTGATTGGGTAAAGCAGAATGAAGACTAGTGGAATCGGTTCCTCTAGATCCCCGTCTCGTTCCCCTTCTCTAACCGCTCTTTTTTTTTACAAGGTATTTCATTTTTCAGATTAATGTCAATCAATTTTGTTTAAAAATTAATTTATTATTACTAATTTTGATATAATTCTTATTTATACCCAAATATAAACTTTAAAAAAATGGATTGTCATTTATTTGAATTTTTTACTCTTTCTTTCTAACAAAAATATAAGAAGTTGAAATAAATTCAAAATAAAAATAGTATAAAATTTTTAATATGTTCAATTTTAACTAAAAATATCATAAATTTTAAGTGATTTCATTCTATACTAATTTTGGTTAAGAGGAGAGAAAAGAGGAGAAAATTAAGGAGGGAAAGGTGTGAAAAGAGAATTTTTTTAAAATTTTTCAATAGTCATTCCCTCGGTATATTTTATTTTTAATTCAAATAAATAAATAAATTAATATAAACAAAATCCACAATTTATGCTACAACATTTATTATTATTATTATTTTTTATTTATAAAGAATCAATTTTAAATATATGCTACTCGAAAATTAATTAGTAAATAATAAAAGATAACATCATTATTGAGTATTGGGCATAGCAATTTGCTCTTCCAAAAAAAAGTGATGAAAGAATTTGACATGTTGATGAGGACTTCATTTGGGATAGACGAGGGAAAGGGGCAAGAAGGTGAAATGGGCTGATATATGCAAACCGAAGGAGGAGGGTGGTATTGGGCTAAAAAATTGTATGAATGGAACAAGGCACCAACTTACAAGCACCTTGGGCCATTGAACGCAAACGAGATTCGCTTTGGGTAAGATGAGTGCATTCTCGATTTATGAAAACGAGAAGTGAGCATTTGGACTAGCAAAGTTAAAGAAGGAATGGGCTAGTCATTAAAGAAAATACTAAAGTTAAAAGACAACATTGAATCCTTATTTGACATAAGGTTAGGAAATGGCCAAGGCACCTTGTTTTGGCACGACTCATGGTTTGAAAATCGGTCACTTGTCCATAAAGAGGAGTTCTGAAATACACGTATAAGAAATGATTGCTTGGCTGCCCAGTAAGAGACGTAAGAGATGGACAATGGGGTTCACTTCTTAGGCGGGTTCCGGAAGGGCAACGGGTTCTTGATCACATAAACAACATTCAATTACATTATAGAGTCGATATTCATTCATGGGAAATCGAGGAAGACGGTAAGCTTATTTCCAGCAGGGTATGGAAAGTTATTCAGGAAAGAGGGCAGGTTGTTGAATGGGCTCCATTTGTTTGGTCTTCGAAGGTCATCCTGAGACATCAATTTATTCTTTGACTGGATTTTCGTGGGAGGCTAAATACTCGGGATCGAATTCAACGATACATGAACATTCCGGATGTTGGCTGCCTACTTTGCGAGGGGAATGAGGAATCTATTGACCACTTATTAGGCAGCTGCCCATTCACTAAGCTATTGTGGAGTGAATACATCTCGGTTATGAGTTTATTGAGCTTTTCGGAAGTGTGGGAGGAAATCAAAGTTGCTGCCCAAAATAAAGCTAAGGGTAATAAATTTCCAGTCCGGTTTGCTTAAATTGTCTACCATCTATGGGCCGAAAGAAATGTGCGGGTGTTTGGAAGAGTTTGTAGAAGTATGAGTGAAGTCTGGAGCAATATCGTGTTCGATTGTGCAGCGCTTATGAGGACTTGGAGGAGAATTCCTGAAGGCGAGCGAGAATGAAAATTATGTCAAGAATGGAGAATCCCGTATGAAAAAGTCACTAGTTTTGAAAATGTTAAAGTGAGATAAAACTTCAAAGTGTTTATGGTTATAATTTCATTAGATTTGTTAATTGTGCGTTTTTTTATGTTTCTTTGATATTCCGAAAGTTTGCTTATTCTAGGTTGTTAAAATAAAGCATAGAAACTATGTTCGTTTTTTCCTTTGGGATTTTTAATAAAATAACAAGTAAGCCGTTTTTCCAAAAAGAAAATAATAACACCTATAAAATCAAAATAAATAAATAGTTATCTAGATATCAAATTGTATAAACAATTTACAAAATTAAAACTTACAAGATGTTGTCTTTGCCCCCATACTAAACAATGAAAAATATCCAACAATGATTTAATTTGTTGAGGGTTCCTCTAAAGATTAACTCATTTGAGTTAATGAACGATGAGTATTAAAGTAGAGCAAGTCGAACGAACCAATGAAAAAATGTCGAAATAATCTCTAAAAAATATTTTGAACGGTAGTTAATATTATTATTATATGTGGGTTGAAAAACAATGTAAAAAATGTCATATCAATTAAAAATAGACCATTTGTATATATATGACTGAAATAATGTCAAATAATGAGAGAATACTTATAAGAGTATGTTTGGATGAGTGAAATTAAAATTGGCATTGGAATTCTAATGCAAATTCTATAAGAATTGACATTGAATTACAATTCAATTCTTATATAATGAAAACTATAGACAATCATATTTCTATATTTGAAAAAAATAAATAATAAAAATAATTTTATTATATATTATCTACGAAATATTAGTTTAACACAATTAATTAGGATAACTAAGTGTTAAGAGATATTTTTAAATTTAATTTTTATTAAAAAAAAATATATAGGTTAAAATTTTTAACTATATTAATGGAAAAAATATTGATTCGACATTTTAACTTCATAAATTTAAAAACAAAATTTCGGTTCAACATTTAACTTTATAATGTTAATTTATTAAATTAAAAAAGAAAAAAAGACATCGGTTCTATATTTTAATATCCTAAATATAAAAAAATATCGATTGCAAATTTTAATTGTGTTTTAAATGATAAAATAATAAGTTAATTTGTTTGAAAAGTATAAAATAAAATAAAATTTGGAATTACAATTCTAAACTAAAAATAGTGAAATTGAATTGAGAAGTATAAAATTACTCTATTAAAATTCTAATTTTAATTTTAATTATTAATATTAAAGGTTTTACAAATCTTAAGAATTGGAATTAAACCCTAATTCTAATTTCAATGTCAATTTCAAGATTACCAAACATAAGAGATATTTCTAGATTAAAGATCAAATCTAATAATTCTTTATTGAAAAAATGAATAATAACTCTATATCCGATAATTTTGTTTCATTTACTCTAAAAAGAGGACAAACGCGATTTCAAAAAGAATCACTAACAAAACTAGCATGTAGCCCATGCATTTGCACGAGTAATGATATAAAAATTAAAGAGAAAAAATACGTTAAAAATGTGACTTTATAATTTAATTCAATATTTTTTTTTATCAAATTATTAAAAAATATGACAAAACTTATTTTTATTCACTCGTTTTATTTAAAATTGTTTTGTTATTTTTTTAAACCTACCGCTCTAAATCACCCTCCGTGGAGGAACCCTTATGACCCTTATGCTTTCTCTCCAATGTTTGTTTTACTCTAAGCCGACAATCCAATATGAAATGTTAACACTTTAACCGCTATACCACTTATGATTGTTGAAATGATTTTATAATTTTGTGTGTATATATATATATATATTGTAAGTTAGATTTTGAATAATTATATAAATTATCTACTATGTCTAATATTACTTATTGTTATGAAGATTCTCGTGCGATGCACACGGATAAAAATATAAATTTAATAAATTTAATAAAAAAATAATAATAATATGTATTCAATGTTTAAAATTCTTAATAAATTACGAATAATATATTAAAATAAAAAATAGAACGCTCTCATTCTATATTTTATTTGGTAAAACAACTTATCTTCTCACATATCTCATCACATCTTTTTTTCGAATGAACTTCTCATCTCATGACCTAACACTTTCACTTTGGTCAATCAAATATTTGATTCATATTTTTTAATATTTAACATCGTGACCTCACACTTTGGTTAATAAATATTTGATTCATATTTTTTAATATTTAACATCGTGACCTCACACTTTGGTTAATAAATATTTGATCCATATTTTTTTAATCACTTTTAATTGATACTGGCATATTATCCCTAAGCAAACGACATCACAATCACACTTGATTAAAGGGTTGTACTTATTTTGTTAGGTTGCAAGTTCGAAACATACATATAACATTAAATTTTATTTTTAACCGTTTTAAGTTTATGGGCGGGTCAACTCACATTCCGACCCAAGTATCTATTTACTCTCACATATATATCCAAATTAACCACAGCTCTCGACCCGGTAATCCGGACACTTTAAAAATTAAGCATCATTATATATATATATATATTTGTTAGTTAAAAAGTTGAACTTATATTGTTAAAATGTTCCGCGTTCATCTAATTTTGTGTTGAATTTAAAATTTAAAGTGTTATTAGTTTAGTTGGTTAAATGGTTGTACTTGTTTTTGTTAGGTTACAAGTTGAAACATAAATATAGTATTTTTAATTTTATTTTTAACCGTTTTAAGTTTATGGGCGAGTCAAATCACAATCAGACCCAAATATCAATTTACTCTCACATATAGGGATGTAAATGAGCCGAGCCGAGCCGAACAGTATCAAACTCGAGCTCGGCTCGTCTGTTATATATTCGGGCTCGAGCTCGGCTCGAGCTCGTTTCGAGCTTTTATAATCGAGCTCGAGCTCGGCTCGTATGAATTTAATTGAGCTCACGAGCCGCTCGTATTCGGCTCGTTTAAAGCTCGTTTAGAAAGCTCGTTTAGAGCTCGTTTAAAAAGCTCGTTTATGAGCTCGTTTAAAGCTCGTTTATAACTTAAACAATGAAATGAATGCAACATTAAAGTAAAAATTGTAAATATACTTTTCAACTGCTATGTGTAACAAATTAGTGGAAATAAACTATCAAAATGATAAAACACTAACTAATAACATAATTACAAAAAGCATTTTGCTTTAGTTTTAGAATACTTCTAAAAAGGCCATAACACACAAATATTATCAAAAATATTTTGCTATTATCAAAAGTATTTTGCAATCATCTAATAAGATAAAGCATCTTGCTTTAGTTGGAGTATACTTCAAAAAAGACCAAAACACTTGCATATTATCAAGAGCATTTTGCTCTCCTCCAGCAACATCTTACCATTATAGATTACTATCACAAAATCAACATACCTACATCATAAATAACACATCATCAGTATTCATTATTTTCATTTCATAATATGATTACAAAATAAATAAATATTTAACACTAGACAATAAAATAAAGGATTATGTTATAAAGCATTTTGCTTAGTTGTAGTATACTTTGAAAAATGTCATTACACTATCATATTATCAAAAATATTTTGTTCTCAATTCTCATCCAGCAACATCTTACAATTTATTACCACAAAATCAACATACCTACATTATATATAACACATCATCATCATTACTTATTTCAGTTCATAATATGATTATCAAACAAACAAATATTTAACAGTCAACCAATAATTATATTATATAAACTTACCAATTTCATAATTATGCCAGAGAAGTCACAACCATTGACTGCAAGACTTTAAGTCAAATGAATCTCTTTTATCCCTGAATTATCCTTCACATATAAAATTATCTTTTAGATTTAGTAACGCAATCTTTTTGCTAGTCAATATATTTTAACTATTGCATAAATAAAAGGATATCAAATATACACCATAGTAATTAGGCTTACAGATTCCATCACCTGAATCAAAAATATGTCAACTGGACAGTTATTAGGGCACAGTTAATTCTAGATCCCTTCAATACTAATAAATCGTTCTACAGTTTTAACCAAATGACCAATTTCAGGTAATGGAATCGATCAGGAGCAAATTCATTCACTCTACTTTCCCCTTGAAATAAAACCCTACTCAAAAGACAACTTAGCACAACAACAGGATCCATTAATGAGCAATGAAAAGTATGCAGCTAATGATATAATTTACATCTTAGTTCGTCCATCCGAACCAAAAACGAAAGAGATTTCTACAGAAATCTTAGGCAGGTATCGGATCTACTAGACAGATCATTCATTCTACTTGCTCGATTCAGAACAGAAAAGATCATATATATATATATGATATTCTTTTAAGAACATTTTTAAATCTCAGACAGGTATCGGATCAACTAGACAGATCATTCTACTTGATCGAATCTGAACAACAAAAATCATATATTATAAATAAATTACCTCAAACCCTAATATCAGTATAGAATTCATGTAGATCTACAAAATTCATACAAAGCTGAAACATGGAATGATTGAAATCTTATATCAAAACATTAAAGACACGTCCGTGGAGAGAAAAGAAAAGCGAGAAAACCTGGACAGCAGAAAAAGCAAAGAGATCAATACACAGTGTAGATTCCTAGCAAAGTGTCTCGAAATCTTGTACGCAATCTAGTCAATCCCTTCTCTTTCTAGTCAACTAAGAGCATGATGAGAATGGTGGGAATAATAAACTCTTTTCTTTTTCCTTGTGAGCTGCAACCTTGAAAACCTAGACGGAAGAGAAGAGAGAGTTATGAGAGATAGAAGGATGAATGACCCTCTTTCAGTTCTTCTACATAGTTCTAGAGGTATCTTTTAAAAAATATATATTTATTAATTTAAATTTAATTAAAGATTATTATTATATTAATTATTTTAATATATATATATTACTTAATTTTTTATTTTTTTTATAATTTATATAATCGAACATGTTCGTGAGCCTATTAACGAACTTGTTCGCGAGCCTATAAGCGAGCCTATAAACGAACATGTTCGTGAGCTTACGAGCCGAATATCGAGAAGCTCAAGCTCGGCTCGTTTAAATTTTCGAGCTTTTAAACGAGCCTAAGCTCGGCTCGTTAAGATTAACGAACGAGCTCGAACAAGCTTTTTGCCGAGCCGAGATTCGAATAGCTCGCGAGCAGCTCAGTTCATTTACATCCCTCACATATATCCAAATTAATCATAATTCTCGACTTGAAAATTCAGACACTTTAAAAATTAAACATCATTATATATAAGAAAAATATGAGCAGCAAACATCATATCAAAACAATTGAGAGTTATTTTTCATTAAAGTAAAACTTATTGAAAGTAATATTTTAAGTCTACCCATAATTTAATAACTTACAAAGATGATCAACTCAAACTAACTTTAATCACTCATGTCTCATAATAATTTAATACTTATTTATTTTAATGTAGTGGGTGTTTTAAAGCATAAATAAAAGAATAATAAGTGGACTAGATTGAATATATACAAAGTTGTCTTTTTGAAATTTAATGGGCCTAAAATCTGAATAAATTATTAAAATACTGGATCTTCTCTTTTATCATTTTTTTTTGTATCTTGTTTTGTCTTTTTCATCTGACGGTGCGTAGGTTGGACAAGTCTCGTTATAACCACCGGTAAGTTGATTTCTCTTTAGAGTAGTCATTAATAATTGAGTACTACTATTTTGATATTAAAGGCAATGTTTTTATCTGTAATTTAGTTAGCCATTTAAATCATCATCATAAATGTTTTGCTTCTCATTTTATACAATAATTTCATTAATGAAATTTACTGTTACTTTTACAAAATAAAAAAAAATTGGAAGGCTCATGGTTATCTTAAACATTTAATGATATTAGAGGCCTATTTCAATTAAATATTTTTATTTTAAAATAATTCAGACCATTAGAACTTGTTTGATCTTGTGATAGTTTAATTAATTTTAAATAAGTTAGCTCAAATATTTTATCTTTTAATAATTAAATTATTCAATTTATAAAAAAAATACTTCAAATATTCCTACTTTTATTTATATATATAATCTTAACTTGTAAATACAATTTCTTTTTAATAGTTTATCCCGGCCAAATAAAATCAAATCCATTTTCATCAAAACAAAATAATATTTATATATTATTTTATATTTATTAAATATATTTTATTATAAAAATAATTTATATCATAATTTCTTAAAACACCCTTGATCCTCTTAATGACCCCAAGACGAAATGGGTAAATGTTAAATAGGATCAAAATAATAACAATATTTAGGAAAATTAAATCTACCTACTCCTTGCTAAATCGCAGTAATTAATAGATGGTTTCCTATTAATTATTAAATTACAATAATTTGTCAATTTCCTAATAAATTAGGTGACAACAATATGGCCCAATGAAAATTGATATTTACCATATGTTAGGCGACACTGTCCTATAAAATGCTGTACAATTCCAATGTACAAGACATATCACAAGCAAACTAAGTTCTCAAGTTCCCTCAATCCCTCAATGGCCTTAATCCATGAACTTGTTTTCACCACAATTTTATTCTTTTTAACTCGAATGATTATCCGTTACTTTATCTACTTAATTTCTCGACGTAAGTTTCCTCCTGGACCAATTGGTTTTCCCTTGGTTGGTACACTTCCTTACTTGGGATCCATGCCGCATGTTGCATTAGCCCAAATGGCTAACAAGTATGGACCGATTATGTTCTTGAAAGTAGGCACATGTGACATGGTGGTCGCGTCAAGCCCAGAATCAGCTCGATCCTTCCTCAAAACCCTAGACATGAATTTCTCAAACCGGCCCTTGGATGGTGGTCCTACCCACCTCGCCTACAATGGCCAAGACATGGTATTCGCGGACTATGGTCATAGGTGGAGGATGCTAAGGAAGTTGAGCAACGTTCACATGCTCGGCCAAAAGGCCCTGGATGATTGGACTAGAGTTCGGGAAAACGAGGTTGGTCAAATGCTTCGAGCCATGATCGAGTCTAGCCAACGGGAAGAGCTAGTGGTGGTGCCCGATATGTTGTCGTACACAACTGCCAATATGATTGGTCAGGCTATGATGAGTAGGAGAGTGTTCGAGACCAAAGGATCCGAGTCTAACGAATTCAAGGACATGGTGGTGGAGCTCATGACAATAGCCGGTTACTTCAACATAGGAGATTTCATACCTATATTGGAACCACTAGATCTACAAGGGCTCAAGCGAAAGATGAAGTGTCTACACAAGAAGTTCGATGTTTTAATAACAAAGCTCATAAAGGAGCACAAATTGACAACCCACGAGCGAAAGAGAAGACCGGATTTTGTAGATGCCCTCCTAAGTTGCGAGGAGAAATCAGGCGATGAAAGGCTAAGTAACACAAATATTAAGGCTTTGATATTGGTATAGCTCCACCACTACTTAATTTCCTAAAAACATATTTCCATACATAGATTAGACAACCTAATATATCTAGACAACTAAGGATATAACATAACATGTTCCATTGTTTCTCTATTAGTTCTTTATCATTGCATTGCATGTGAATAAATTAAATATGTTTTTGAGAAACCCATAAGTAAGTCCCGGCCCTAAACCTTTTCAAACATTAATATTCATCCTTCAACTTTATATATTCATATTAATTTATATATTTCTTGCAGAATTTATTTACTGCTGGCACTGATACATCATCAAGTGCTATAGAATGGGCGTTAGCAGAACTGTTAAGCAACCCAAAAATCTTGTCCCGAGCCCATAATGAAATGGACAGGGTTATAGGACGAGACCGAAGGCTAAAGGAGACCGATATAGCCAAGCTTCCGTACCTTAGAGCCATATGCAAAGAGGCTTTTCGCAAGCATCCATCAACTCCACTAAACCTTCCTCGGATCTCGACCGAAGCATGCGAGGTGAATGGCTACTACATCCCTAAAAACACGAGGCTTAGCGTGAACATATGGGCCATAGGCAGGGACTCAAGTGTGTGGGAGAATCCGATGGAGTTCAAGCCAGAGCGGTTCCTAAGTGGGGAAAAGGCGAAAGTGGACCCTAGAGGGAACGACTTTGAGTTGATCCCGTTTGGGGCTGGCCGAAGGATTTGTGCCGGTGCGAGAATGGGGATCACATTGGTGGAATATGTGTTGGGTTCGTTGGTCCACTCTTTCGATTGGAAGCTCGTCGAGGAGTTAAACATGGACGAGACTTTTGGACTTGCACTTCAAAAGGCAATTCCATTATCTGCTTTGGTCACACCAAGATTGTCTTCAAGTGCTTATGCCACTTGAGAATTATACCATTCAACTTTTTTTTTTGTTGCGTTTTCTCATGTTTGTGTTTGTTTGATTGCGATTTTAAATTTATGATGACTTTTGCGTCTATATATATTTTAATAATTTTTAAGATTAATTGTTTCCTTAAGTTTCTATTCAACTTAGTTTCATTCGCAAAATTTTTAAGATAACATAAACACTATTTCAAAATTGGAGATCCAACCTATAATGTAACAAAAGGTTAAATGTATAGACTAATTAGTTTATAGGTTACTAGGTAATAAATTATTATGCTTTTATTTTATTTTTAACAAATTGATACTTTTATAGTCCAACATTAGTTAGAAATATATCTTGAAAGAATAAACCTAGTTAAGAAAGCACAAAGTGTAGATATTACTTGTAAACTAAGCATTTAACTTCCAAATCAAGTCACTCACCAAGTCACGTGAAGTTAACTCCATCCACCAATATTGATATCGATGTTAACTCCATCCACCTCAAGGTAAAGGTAATCATAAGTAGATAGGGCCATTAAATTTTCGACTACATCAATCTCAAACATTTAGTTCTTGTCTCTTAGCGTGTCCTACAAAACTTTAATGTTCTCAATTCTTATGATTTGTTTATCATTATCTTCTCAATGTTATATAGAATCTCATGACAATTCTTATGCCATATTCTATATAGAATTTCACAATAATTCTTAAATTATGACAATGATTTTTTTTTGTTAAATTTTATTACAAATTTTGAGAATAGGGTACTGTAAACACTATTTTTTATGCTATAATTTGTAATTATAAATAATTTCGAGTCAAAATATTTATTTTTTAAATATTTTCTTTTGTATGTACTCATTACATAAGATTAAAATAATTAATTAATTTGAAAACATGTCATATCAATTGAATTCCAAAAAAAACTAATTTCTTACCATTCTTAAATAAATTTAAATAGTTTAAACAGACTAGATAAAAAAATGTATCTAGAATGAATGTTTGTTTTATTTATTTTGTCGGGGATTGAAAAATAAAGTTATAGAAAAAATGGTTAAATACTAAAAGACAAAAAAGTAACGAGTTCAATTCCAAATGTTTTGAATTTAAGCGTAGTTTCATGTCGGTAGAGTTGTAGAGTGTCATGTTAGTTCTCCTTCGTTCAAAAAGAATAAAATTGGTTAAAGATCTCCATAGGCCCACAAACAGCCGGTTCGATGGAGACCGAACGACAAGACGAACAACGAGTCAACCAGATGCTCACCTAGTTTGGTCAACGAGCGCAGAAGAGTGTCAAAGGCGGAAGATTCATGCCCAAGCCGCGTCTGACTTATTCGGGTGCGAAATCGAGTGTCTACTTAAGGTGAAAACGCTGAGATTCGATCCAGTGATCAAACGTCCCATGTGAAACACGCGACCCACGCCGGACTGTTTTGACGCCTAATTCAACGATGCCCGGTCCTCATTCTTAATCGTTTGAGTTAATAATTAATGAGGCTTGCCCACAAGGCCCCATTTCGAGCAATCAAGGCTGCCCTTTTCCGACAATGGAGCGAAAAGGGACTTAAAAAAGTCAAAGTCAACGACTTTGGCTATTTCTTCCTCACTTTTGGCACGAAGACCGAAGCCCAAGCCATTGCCGACTCAGATTTTACCTTCATGTTCAGCTTATGTTTCAAGCTTGCCAAATGGAATGAAAAAATTGACATCAATAGCAAACCACCTGGGTGAGACTAAGAAACATTCCACCGCACCTTTGTAATGCCAAAGCACTTGCCTACCTCACCGGACTCATTGAAAAGCCGCTTAAGCTCGATCACAACTTTGACTCGTTTGAAAGAGTTACGTTTGCCTGCGTTTGCATTGAGATCGATTCAACGAGTACAAAACCAGAAAAAATCAAGTTAAGATGCCAGAATGGAAACATGACTGTCATTGAGGTCATGTACGAGCAGCCGAAAAAAGAGGACGGGGAAAAGTAAAAGAAATCCGTGGCCACCCCCGAACAAGAGAATCTCAAGGTGATTAAGAAATCCTATATCGAAATCATCAAAGAAAATGAAAACCACAACGAACACGTGAACGAGAACCAAACTGATCTCGATCCCACCGAGCTTGAAACCGAGGCCCTTTTCCCACTAATTAGGATCGAAAAGCCCTACATCGACGTGGATGATAGCGAAAGACAAAACATCTCAAAAACCATGAGCTCCGAAACCAAAGAAAGCCGCAATGTTGTCAAATAAATCACCTTAAGGGAAACAACTCATACGCTCAACTCCAAACTTAAGCCCAAAAGAAAAAAGTGACAAGAGAAGCTAGCGAAGACGAAGAAGCTAGAACACTATCCGGAAATATACCCCAAAAAGACATAAGGGTGACAAAAAGACTTAGATAAATCAACATTTATGAGCATACAACGCACCTTCTCCATCAAAGTTCTATTCATCCTCTCTGTCACACCATTCTATTGTAGATATTTAGGTATTGTGTGGTGCCTTACAATTCATTCAATTATGTATAAAGCATTAAATTCTTCAAAATAGAACTCCAAACCATTCTTAGTACATAAACGTTTTATTAGTTTAAATATTTGTTTTTCAATCATAGTATTCCACTCCTTAAACTTATAGAACACATCACTATTTTGCTTCAAAAAGAAAATCCAAACTTTTCTGGAAAAATCATCGATAATCGTCAGTATATAATAAGTACCTCCATAGAAGGCACCCTAGAGTGAATATAATCAAGTGTTCCTTCAGTATTGTGGATGACTTTTTTCTGCTTGTCTAGTGCTCACAAAACTTCAATTGGGTAATACTTTGTCCATCAAGAAGTCTTCGTTTTTTTAATTCGGTCATGCAATTTTTACTCATATGATCAAGTCGCATATGCCACAACTTTGCGACATTATCATTAGATAAGGAAGAGGTGGCGACAACAACATCACCTAAATGGTAGAACCTTTCAAAATATATAACATGTTAGATTTTCTTTCACCCTTCATCACAACAAGAACACCTTTACTAATTTTCATTACTCCATCTTCAGTAGTGTACTTGTACCCTTTTAAATCGAGAGTACTAAGAGAAATTATATTTCTCTTCAAATCAGGAACATGTCTTACATCACCAAGTGTCCGTGTAGCTCCATCAAACATCTTGATTTTGATTGTTCCATTACCCACGACCTTATAGGATAAATTGTTTCCCATTAATACAATACCTTTGAAAATTGTATCATATGTTGAAAACCAGTCCCAATTGGGACACTTATGATACGTACAACCACAATCGAGTATTCATTCATCATGTAATCTCGCGTCGCAAATAGAAGCCATGAGAAGTTCACTATCTTCAGCTTCAGCAAAACTAGATTCACCAAAATTTCTAACTTGGTTTCTAGTCGAATTACTACCCTATTTCTTACCTTTATTTTGTTGCTTCCAACACTCAGATTTTATGTGGCCTCCTTTCTTATAGTAATTGAAAGTTTTCCAAAGTTTTCTTGACTTCGATTTATCTTTCTGATTATTTTTTGAACATTTTTCTTAGGTTCTTCCTTGAGCAGTAAGACTCTTTGTCGGAACATTGGAATGACTAACAAGGTGTTTTATCTTCTCCTTGGAGAATACTGCATCATAAACATCAGTAGTGACTACATCACGACTAAATAGAATAGTATCATGAAAAGTGATATATGATGGGGGCATCGAACACAGAAGAATCAATGTTAAATCTTCATCGTTATACTTGACTTCCAAGGATTCCAAATCAGCAACAGTTTTTTTAAATGCCGATATATGCTCTTGTAGAGGCATACCTTCTAACATTCGATGAAAATATAATTGTTGCTTCAGATGCAGCTTACTAGTAAGACTTTTTGTCATACATAGTTGTTCTAGATTTATTCATAATCTAGCAGCACTCGTCTCCTTCAATACATCGTGTAGAATATTGTTCGATAAATGTAGATGTATATGAGACAATGTCTTACGATCCTTTCCCTTTTTCTCTTCTGATGTCCACGAATTGGGCATATCAAACCCTAGTAGAGTTTCATCCAAATCCATCTGAGTGAGCAAACCTCGCATTTTTATCTTCCATAAAGAAAATCTGGTATTGTGATCCAATAATGCAATGTCATACTTCATACTTGACATCTCCAAAAATAGATATGGTCTTAGAATAAAAAAAAACTCAAGGCTTTGATACAAATTGTTGAAAAATGGAATATAAATCTGGAGACTAATCAAGATAAATAAGAGATGAAGTATCAACCAAGAAAGTACGATAAATAACACAAGATTTACGTGGACACTCAAGACGGGAAAAATCACGAACATAGGAGGAAAATTCACTATGGTTAAAGTAGAAAATTACAATTGGAGAGAGAGAAGAATAATGGAAAATATTATGTGTGTATAAAACTCTAACTAAGACCATATATTTATAGGTCATATGACTGAGCATAGTTGGCCCAATATCAAATAGTTAGGATTTTATTTTATTTTATATTAGTTTATTATATCGCGAGCCTAGGCTTAGGCCCGATCAAAACCCATATGGTTCACCATAATCTAACAACTCCCTATCTAGAAAAGCAAGTTGATCTTTAAGGGAGATCGTATGATTCTCATAAAAAAGGTGTTGGAATCTATGTCATGATGTCCTTAATTGTTATTTCTAAAAGCGTGGCAGTTAAAATAGAGAAATTTATGTGTAATTTTTTATGGAAGTCTTCTGAATCTTCGTTTTCACATCTTGTTAGTTGGGACAAAGTAAAAATTTCTAAAGATGAAGGAGGTTTGAGTTTTCGTGACCTATGTAGTTTTAATAAGGCCTTATTGTCAAAATCGTGTGTTTGTTTTTGTTTAGAATAGGGAAGTTTTGGGGTTAATATGATTAACAAGTATGAGTTGGATTGGTCTGGTTGGTTCACCAAAATATTCAATTGCCCCATGAGATGTATCATATAGTGTGACATATCAATAATGTGGAAAAGTTATCACGAACATTTTTTGTTTACCGTGGGCGACGGTTCATCAATCTGTTTTTGGGAAAATGTATGGTGTGGGGGTAAGTCTTTGGTTGTTCTCTTCCATGTGATGGCCTCTATTTCTATTTGTATAGATGTCAAAGTCAATGATATATAAGACCATCGTTCTCAAGGTTTTGCGCATCGAATCAGATATAAAAAAAGGTTATCATTTGAGGAAATTTTTTGTCATAATAGATTATTATCATTAGTAGCCAATAAAGGAGTGTCTTCATTGAACTAGTATGTGATGCGATTGAGAGGTTTGTATAAGTTTGATGTGGGACATTGTTATTATTTATTTGATAGAGTCGTTTCAACTGAGTTGTGTTGGGAAAAATTATAGGAGTATAGGATTCTCACTAAGATCTTTTTTTTGGGTGGAGTGTGATCCACGGTGATATTCTAACAGATGATAGATGTATGTGTAAATGTCTTATCTTAGTTAGTCTATGCATTAAGAATGTGGAGACGACCCTCGTCTCCTTTTACATTGTAAGGATGTCGTTGATATTTGAAATCTTCTTTGGAACATTACTAGTATTCATTGGATTATGTTGGGAACTATTGGTGCGTTTTGGGATTCGTGGATTGAGGCAGCTAAATTTACGGGCCTAAAACAATGGGGGTTATATCCCCATTATTTTATGGTGGATAATTTTGTTGAAGAGAAATCGTAGAACCTTCAACAATTTTAAATGACCATTGTGGATCCTTCATAAAGTTATCATACTAACATTATATGAGGTTCAATGTGGGAAACCGACAAATTCAGTCGGAGATCTCATCACTCTTTTGGAAGATCTCCACACATATTAATTTTGTATTATTTGTGTTTTGTATTATTTGTGTTTTTTTTTCCACAAATGTAATATTTTATTGTTATGCTTAAACGATTATCTATTTCATAATATTATTACATGAATTATTTTTAAAATAAAAATAAATTAGAAGTTCAATTTTGATGTAATATATATTTAAATAAGCCCCTAAAGTTTATTCCTGATTAAAATAAGAAACCTCATTTATTTATAACCACATTTTGCACTTTTTTGAAGTTGAAATTGAGTTCAAAGAAAATGTAGATAAATGTATGAATATATGTATAATTAAATGTTAAATGTGTAGACTTAATATTCGTTGGAGCTAATTAGTTTATAGGTTTAATAATTATAAGTTTGTAAATTTGGATTTCAGTAAGCACGGAAAAGAAGAAAAAATATGCATAGTTTAATAGTTTTTTAACAAGTCAATGCATGCATTACATGTCCTCAAAATTCAAATTTAGACGCAAAGACATTATTTTAGTTAGCTTTGCTTGAACTTACAAGCACGTGTGTTATTTTTTTGTTATGCGAAGACAAAATTAAATAAACTAGGTAATGAATTATTATGCTTTTATTTTATTTTGTATGGTACATGATTTTGTACTCAGGAACGGAAAATGATACAATAAGGTTTTTGATTAATGAGTTTAATTTCATAATATTGATTTGATTACCTATACTCAGGATTCATCCTTCGTAATGAATCACGATAGAGTCCATTTTTTCTCCATTTTTTCTCACATTATTAATTTTAATGTAGCCTCTCCCTCGTAACTATAATTATAATTTTAATATTATATATATATTTTATAATTATATTACACGTTATTTTATAATTAAAATAATAAATTATTTTTTAAATTTATTTATTAAAATAAATTATTTAAATTATTTAAATAATATTAAAGAATTATCTAAAATATAATTAATAAAATAAATTTTAATAATAATTACAATAAATAATAATAATATAATCATTTTTATATAATTAATTTCAAATATCATATATTAGTAATAAAATTAAAATTAAAAATTAAATAGAATAAAAATTTTATATAAAATAATATTTAAAAATTATTAGAAAATTAAATATAAAATATTTTAATAAAATTTGTTATTAAAAAAATTATATCATATTATAATGTATGTTATTAAGTAAAACTTTATATTTAATTTGATCTATTATCAATATATAATATTATAAAAAATTTATATTATATATTTTAAATATATGTATGTATAATTGGTATGATAAGATATTAAATGTTTATATTTTATTAAATTATGATATAATTAATTATTTTATATATGGTAAAAATTATGATATAAAATAATAATATTTTATATTTTAATTAATATTAGTTTCACTTCTAAAAATATTAATAATTTCTCTATTATAAATTCAAACATTAGAAATGATTAATATTACTAATCAAACATTACATTTCTATTTGTTATACTCATTTTCATTCACACCTCTATCGATTTCATTTTTATTCTCATTCCCTTATTTGAACAAAACACTCCCTCGATTAACCCCGCTCCCTCAATGTTATATAGATCCCATCATAATTCTTAAATTACAATATAATATTTTTCATCTACAAATTAGAATGAATTCTTCTAAATTGATTACAGTATTATACAATTAAAATTCTTAGGTGTATTACTACATGTTTTAAAAGAGCTACCCTTTCTTTTGTAGGGATATGATCTTTTAAATTTTAATATTTACTATATTGCACTTTTTCTTTTATTTTATTACAAATTTTAAGAAATAATTCACGTATAAACTCTTTTTGTATACCCTAATTTATAATTTTTTAAAAAAATAGTCAAAAGAATTTTTTTTTTTTTTTTAATTCTTATAGTCTTATTGTACCATAGTAAAATAAATAATTAATTTGAAAATGGTATTTTATTAATTGAACTCTAAAATAATTAATTTTGAATCATTTTCAAATAAATCTAAATAGTTTAAATAAATAGACAAATAAATAAATAGACTTAATAAAGAAAATGTATCTAGAATTAATGTTTATTTTATTTATTTTGCATGGATTGAAAAAAAAATAGATAAAAAAATGGTTGAATACCACCGCATGCGGCCACTCGGACCACAGCGAATTAACCGCCTGCTAGGCGGAGACCGGATGGCAAGGTTAACCTCCCAGTCAACTAGGCACTGTCAACGCACGCAGGAGAGTCAAAGGCAGAAGATCCAAGCCCAAGCCCAGACGATGGCCTACTATAGCTCTCATTCAAGTTGCAACTTTTTTTCACTCATTCGAGTTTTAGTTTGTGATGGTTCATACACTACTTCATTCTTTGATTTGATTAATAGAGAACGATCCTATCATGATTTAGAAAGTATTTGTTGAGCTAGATTTGATCCATTGATTATACGAAAATACCCATATTAATATTAAAAATACGAAATTAGGTTGTTCTTGAGTTTTAGCTAAGAATGACAACTCAAGATTAATCTAGAAAGTTTGTAAAATGTAATTAGGGGTGTTTCTATTTGATTCTTACACGATTAAGTTAATGATTGCTCGATTTCATAAAATGCCGATGATTATCGATTTTCAAATTTAATTGTAGTTAGTGTAGAAGTATGTCATACTACATGGTTGGATTGTTTTGGTACCTACAGGGTGAGTGAAGATATATCGATTTTGAATCGAAATAAGCATTCTATGTTTTTCATGTGAAAAAACTCTAATTTTCTGACGATGCTCCTATGTGAATTGTGATAAATGACACCGACTATGTATGTTCTTGTCTCTACTGTTGTTTTTGGCACAATTAGAATCCCACATCGGAAGATAATGGGAGTGAAAGAAGTTTCTTAGTATATAAAAGAAACTATATTCACAATTAGCATAAATCCCACATCGGAAGATGATGGGAGTTGGGGAAGTTTCTTAGTGTATAAAAGAAACTCTCCCCTCTTTGGTTTATTGCACCCAAATTTGTATCTCTTCTTCCTTATTAATTGATAGCCTTAGTGCTCGGAGACGTAGGCAACATTTTGGCCGAACTCCGTTATCAAATTCTGTTAGTGTGTTCATTATTTTGTTTTCTTCTTTTGTGGTTCTGTCAGGGTTTTTCCCCAACAAGTGGTATCAGAGTCGAAGGTTCGTCCTTGGCATGGTGGAGTCTTCAAAAGGGGCGTCAACTCCTTCGTCATCCTGGACGAGGACACCGATGTCGAATTTGAAGTTTGCGGTGGAGATCTTTGATGGAACTGGGCATTTCGGCATGTGGCAAGGTGAGGTTCTAGATTGTCTTTTTCAGCAGGGTCTAGATGTTGCTATTGAGGTCGGAAAGCCAGATGGTATAGAAGAAAAAGAGTGGAGTATCATGAATCGGTTGGCGTGCGGAACAATTCGGTCGTGCCTGTCTAGAGAGCAAAAGTATGCTGTGAAGAATGAAACTTCTGCACAGAAGCTGTGGCAAGCATTGGAGGATAAATTTCTGAAGAAGAGTGGTCAGAATAAGCTCCTTATGAAGAAGTGATTGTTCCGGTTTGAATACCAATCAGGTACTACGATTAATGAGCATATAACTAAGTTTAATCAGTTAGTAGCGGATTTGTTAAACCTTGACGTTAGGTTTGAGGATGAAGATTTGGCTTTGATGTTGCTATCGTCCCTTCCTGATGAATTTGAACACTTAGAAACAACGTTACTTCATGGGAAGGGAAATGTTTCTTTTGATGATGTAAGTTCTGCTTTATATAGTCATGAATTGAGAAAGCAGGACAAAAGGAAAAACAAAGTAGGTACAGCAGATGAAGCATTGATGGTCAGGGGCCGTCAGCAGAGCAAATCAAAAGGGAAAGGAAGAAGATCTGAAAGTAGAGTTGCCAAAGATGAATGTGCTTTCTGCCGTGAGAAAGGACATTGGAAGATTAACTGCCCAAAGTTGAAGAAGAAAGAGAAAGATTCTGAAGATGCGAATGTTGCAGAAAACAAAGGTGATGCAGATTCAGAATACTCTTTATCGATGTCACACACAACATCACATCCTGATGCGTGGATATTGGACTCAGCCTGCACTTATCATATGACACCAGTTCGAAAGTGGTTCTTTGACTTTAAAGAGCTGGATGGTGGAGTTGTTTACATGGGAGATGCTAATACATGTAAAATAAAGGGGATAGGTTCAATCAAGCTGAGAAATGAAGACGGATCCACCAGAATTATTAGAGATGTTCGGTACATACCGAATATGAAAAAGAATCTCATTTCTTTGGGGGCCTTGGAGTCGAAAGGCCTACATGTGAAATTGGAAAATGGAGTTCTTAGGGTAATATTTGGAGCGCTAGTGATGTTGAAAGCTATCAGGAAGAGTAATAATTTGTATTATTATCAAGGTAGTACAGTTAATGGGACATCATGTGTATCAACTTTCGGGAGCAGTAAGAAGTTAGAGGCAACAAAGCTATGGCATATGCGATTGGGGCATGCTGGTGAGAAATCTATGCAAACTCTTGTCAAGCAAGGATTGTTGAAAGGTACAAAAGTTTGTAAGTTAGATTTTTGTGAACATTGTATTCTGGGAAAACAAAGGCGAGTAAAATTTGGCACTGCTATTCATAACACCGAGGGTATTTTGGATTATGTGCACTCAGATGTCTGGGGACCTGCCAAGACTCCTTCTCTTGGAGGTAGACATTATTTTGTTACTTTTATTGATGATTTTTCCAGAAGAGTTTGGGTGTTTACTATGAAGAACAAAGATGAAGTGTTTGAGATTTTTCTTAAATGGAAAACTCAAGTTGAAGACGAGACAGGAAGAAAGATCAAAGTTCTCCGGACTGATAACGGTGGAGAATACAAGAATGATCCATTCCAGAAGTTATGCCAAGAGTGTGGCATAGTTCGACACTTCACAGTCAGAAAAACACCACAGCAGAATGGAGTATCGGAACGTATGAACAGGATATTGGTGGAGAAAGTTCGATGTATGTTGTCTAATGCTGGGTTAGACAGAAAATTTTGGGCAGAAGCTGTGTCATACGCTCAACATTTGGTAAATCGCCTACCATCATCTGCACTTGGTGGCAAGACTCCATTAGAGGTATGGTCTGGAAAACCTGCAACTGATTATGATTCTTTACATATTTTTGGTTCTACTGCATATTATCATGTAGTTGAATCAAAGTTGGATCCACGAGGAAAGAAGGCTCTTTTTATGGGATTTACTACGGGAGTTAAAGAGTATCGCCTCTGGTGTTTGGATGCAAAGAAAACCATTATCAGTAGAGATGTTACTTTTGATGATTATTCAATGTTGAATAAGGTAACACCAGACAAAATTGATTGTACTCCACGACAGGTGGAGTTTGAGCAGATAAAGATAAGCCCAATTAGAAGTGACTCTCCGACGACAGACGAAGAGTTAAATGAGGAAGAGGTTCTGACCCAAGAACCTTCAGAACAAAGTGAATCAATTGCTGTGAATAGGCCAAGACGAGTTATTCAAAAACCAGGTCGGTTTGTTGACATGGCGGCCTATGCACTTCTAGTCGTAGATGATGTTCCATCAACTTTTCCAGATGTCAGTCGAAATACTGAAAATGGAAAAAGGAGAGGTGTTATGGAAGATGAAATGCAATCTATTCAGAAGAATGAGACATGCAAGTTGAAGCATCTACGAAAAGAGAAGAAGGTTATTGGTTGTAAATGGATCTTTGCTAAGAAAGAAGAATTTCCTGAAAAATTTGATGTTCGCTACAAGGAAAAATTAGTAGTTAAAGACTACGCTCAGAAGGAAGGAGGTGATTATAATGAGGTACTTTCTCCTGTTGTTAAACACTCTTCCATTAGAATTTTGTTGGCCTTGGTAGCGAAGATGAATTTGGAGCTAGCTCAACCAGATGTGAAGACCGCAGACATACACGGTCATTTGAATGAGGAAATCAACATTTATCAACCAGATGGATTCAAAGTTGCTGATAAAGAAAATTGGGTTTGCAAGTTGAACAGATCATTGTACAGGTTGAAGCAATCGTCGAGACAATGGTACAAGCGACTTGACAAGTTTATGATGGAGCACAGGTACACAAGAAGCAGATTCAGTTCATGTGTGTATTTGCGCAAGTTGCAAGATGAGTCTTATATCTATTTACTCTTGTACGTTGATGATATGTTGATAGCATCAAAGAGCCAATATGAAGTTGACAAATTGAAGGCTCAATTGGGTAAAGAGTTCGAGATGAAAGACATGGGGAAAACCAAATCTAATTGTTTAGATTTGGTAAACATCTTCCGCGTTTGAGTCGGCGCTGAAGAGCGCCAATTGGAAGCACTGAAGGACTATTTTTAATATTGAAGAATTAGTAATTGGATATTGTGCCAAGGTGGAGATTTGTTGTTTTTGGCACAATTAGAATCCCACATCGGAAGATAATGGGAGTGAAAGAAGTTTCTTAGTATATAAAAGAAACTATATTCACAATTAGCATAAATCCCACATCGGAAGATGATGGGAGTTGGGGAAGTTTCTTAGTGTATAAAAGAAACTCTCCCCTCTTTGGTTTATTGCACCCAAATTTGTATCTCTTCTTCCTTATTAATTGATAGTCTTAGTGCTCGGAGACGTAGGCAACATTTTGGCCGAACTCCGTTATCAAATTCTGTTAGTGTGTTCATTATTTTGTTTTCTTCTTTTGTGGTTCTGTCAGGGTTTTTCCCAACATCTACAACTAAGTCAACTCACAAGGTATTTTAATTCTCAGTCATGCATCCAGGCCAGCCCCTTTTTCGACCGAAAGAAATCCAAGTCGGCATCATCGACTGTGATCCTCCTATTGACCGTAGCCTCGATTTCGACCGAATGATATGACCCTTTTGGCCTGGTTTTCGATTGTGGTTTGCTTTGCCTAGACAGCCGGTGCTTATTCCAGTTTCGCCTGAAACCTGATCATCCGATGCAGTCATCCTACCCACAAACAAAGCAGCTAAAATCAAGTAATAAATATAATCAATATAATATATAAGGTATGTCTCTTATATAGACACTAAATTAGACTTATAAGGAAACTAATAACTACTATTTATGGTTTTTCTGAGGGATTGGGAGAAGGCCTATCAATATACGGCAATGGCAAGACTATAATAGAATAATACAATATCGATATTATCACAAATTATAATATTGTGATAATATCTTATAAATATCTTTATATTATATCTCAAATATATTAGATTAATTATATTTATTACTCCACCGCAATCGAAGTAGGTGAGCGATGCATACTGAGATTAAATCGAAACTCTTCAAAAAGAACCTGAAGAAACCCTAAACAACAATGATGTAGCAGCCGAAGCCGAAAAAGTTATCTTAGTTAGAGTAGCAACAGATGAAGATCTAAGCGCTACTGAGGTCGCAAATGATCCGAAAGTAGATGCAACAAAAGAAGACGACGATGCACTAGTTGTCATCCCAAAAGGAGGAGATGGCGAAGAACTAGTGACAGTTGATCCAAATCTTAATGAAGGAGTGGAGGTTGTGGAAGTCGATGTGTTGGTTAATCCAGATTCGAAATGAGCAAAGGCTCCAATTATGCCAAATCCAAAGGAAGGTGTGGAAGCGGCTGAAGTTAAGACACCAGTTGTTCCAAAGAAATGTATGGAAGCGGTTAAAGTCGAGACACCATTTATTCTGAATCCGAAGGTAGGGGCACCACTTGCTCATAAACCAAAGAAACTAGCGGAAGCGGATGACGCAATGATTAGGGTTTGTAAAAGACATAGGAAATGATGAACCGGACGACGAAAAAGATGAGGTAATGGACGACGCAGAGGAGAATAGCGAAGAGGAAGAAGAAGAAATGGAGAGAGGTAGTAGAACTTTATTTGAGTTCTCTATCAATGGCTAAAGTAACCATTGATGTAGGCAGCGGAAGACTATATTTTGTGCTCAAACACAAAAAAATTTGCTCTAATACCATGTATGAATATATAGAAGGAGAGTGTCTTGAATGATTTCTGAATTACATAAGATATGTCTCTTATATAGACATTAAATTAAACTTATAAGGAATCTAATATAATATAATTTTATAATATCGATATTATCACAATTTATCATATTGTGATAATATCTTATAGATATATTATCTTTATATTATGTATCCAATATATTAAATTGATTATATTTATTATCGAGATCTTACATAAAATCGTTTAACAATTGTAAACTCGTAAAATTTAGAGTTTACTTTAAATCGTAAAAGTTTAATTTGAAAATTTTAAGCTAAAGTAAATTAAGAATGTTGGACCAGAATATTTTATTAATTTAGTGAGATATTATTATATCGATAAATTAATAATTTTTTAATTTAAAGAGATTTTACGTATAAGTTTGTAATTTTCAAGTTCATTGTATTAGCTACAATGTATATTAGTTAGAAATGAAAAATAAATTACAATAACACGTTTCAAGACACATTCTGTGAATGTACATTCACAAATTAATTGAATAATGTCCAAAGACTTGGGGCATTACCCAATAAATCCCAATAATACTTCATAAAAAACTCCATATACTAGACATTTTTCGACAATATAAAAGTAAGTGAGTTGCTTATTCAACTTCTTCGTGACACATACGATTAGTCATAATACAACATTTTTTCATTCATATATCATCCATAATAAATACACCGTAAATAATGTTTTATCCATAAAATCGAAATTATTTATAAACTCGTAAAATCTTATTATCATAAATTTAAAATCGTAAGGGTTTACTTATTTAAAAGTTTACTTATTTAAAATCAGACTCGTTAACATTCTCTTAAATCGTAAAATCATAAAATTTTAAGATTCAACTCAATATTTTAACAATTTTTCCAACAAGTCTACATATATACACATTGTTATATGTTGTTATCATTTTTAGGCCCTATTTGATTATTAAAAAAAATACTAAATAAATTAAAAAAAAAAAAGAAAATATTTTTCTAAGGGTTTGTTAGGTTACTTTTTTTTATTTGTTTTTGAAATAATGAGAACTGGCATTACACCCTGCTACCATAACATATGCTTCCATAGAAAGTGCTTTCAGTTGAAATCGAACTCGTAACCAAACACCGAATCAAGAACAAATTTTCTTGAGTACGCTTTTATATGTCATATTTTTCTTTCTCAATTTCTCACCGAGGAAAATCGAGAGACAATTTTAATAAACAAAGTTAATCTAGGTCAACAATTTTAATTTCACTTTTGAGTCTAACATTTTGGGTTTTCATCCTAATTCTATATTTGAGAAGAAGACGATTATGGGCGTCGACTAACTGAGTTTTGAAAAAAATGTTTTAATAAAAAGACGATTTTCAAATGTTACACTTGTATCTTTAAGAATTTTAATTATTTTATAGTTTTTAACCAACACAATTTATTTATAATAATGACAACTCACTGCGTGTAAGATAAAAATAGAGAGTCAATCCTACTAAAAACATCTTATCTTAAATTAAGTGTAGGCGTTACTCATGTTAACATATTAAAATTTAAAAAGAAAATTATAATAATGACAATATTTTATAAAGTAGATTTTACATAAACTTAAATTATTTATAAAATCCAAAAATAGATTATGCAAAATTCAAACATAGAATTTGACCCACCCCATTAATTAATTAATGTCATTAATAGTAAAAATATCTCTATGATATCTTGATTTCTTCTCAAAATCTCTATTTTAATAATATTTATTTAGATAGAAGAGAGATTAATCCGAGTCTGCTCACGTCATTATAATCTAAAAATCAACTCTCATTGAGGTAGGTTTGTTAGTTACTGGTTAAGAATTGTTAATTTTGTTTCTGGTTGACGTTTGTTAATAAATTATTATTCTTTTGTTTATTTTTAAATAGCAAAATTTCTTTTAATTTAGAATGTTCTTAATAAAATATAAAGTTGTAAAATTTACAAGTCAATGATAAAAATTATAATTTACTTACTCCCCTTTCTTTCTTAATACTTATATAATTAGATTTTAAAAAAAGGTTCATATAAAAGTATTTTATTTTATTATCTTATATATTTTGATTAAAAGAGATAACGTTTGAATCAGAATTTAATTTTGTTATTTGGCTAATAATAATAATATAATAATAATAGTAATAGTAATAGACAGGTCTAGGGCTGCTGTCGTCATCTTAAGCATCATTTGTATGCCAGGTGGATAATAAAAGTCAAGTCAAAACAAACGTGATTTGAAAAATGTTAAAAATAAGTGGAGTTGACCAACCGCCGTTTCTGCCCATGAGAACATGTCTGACCGGTAAAAGAGAGATAGTCCAATACAAACTTAGGGCTTGTTTGTTTGATAAGTTTTACTTTTTTTTTCATTCTTTTCTTTTAAATAAAGTTATTTTACTTTAATTTAAAAAATTACTACCACTCCATATTATAATTGATTATGTGAATTCTTCTTATCAAAAAAGCAAAATGAGTTATACATCTTATAAAGAAAAATCTTCAATATTATAAGAAGCAAAATTGCTAATAATAAGTGGAATTTTTTATTTTTTATTTAATTTAAGTAACAGATATTATCCTTAATTCAACTTAAAACTAAGGCCTAGTGTTATCGATCTAAATTGTTTCATTTTGGGACGATTTTTTTCGGTTTGATACATAATTGACTAGGATAGAACGAGAATGATATATGTATCTCTCGTCCCCGACTTTATCCCAATTTTATCCAATTAAATATATAACATCACAAAATATTTATTTATATTTTATAATAATATTAATTTTTAATATATTACAATAAATATTATATAAAATTATTCCGTGAGAATTCTCTGAAACCAATAAGACGGGAATGGTAGTAAAAAAATCTCTAAGTAGATCAGTACAGGATGATAAATACAACTCGACCCGATCTGCGGGCTCTAATTAAGATCTTAGTAGAAATAAATTAAAAATATTTGTTTTTATAGACAATGTTCTTTTCATCTTAATTATCTTTAAGTGAATTTATAAGTTTGAAATTCTAATTCAACATTCTCCACTCCTTAACAAAACCAACTAATTTTTTTTATATTTTATATTTTAGTTTAATAATTTATGACAAATCTTATTTTGACTTAATTTGTGTTGTTTTATTTTATTTTATTTTCTCATGTTACAACAAGCAGACATCGGTAGGTGGATTATCGAAAAATATTTTCATTTAAAAAAAATATATTTAATTTATTAAATCATATTATTTAAAAGTAATCTTATTTTTTAATATTTAAATATATATATATATGAATAAAAATGTATTTCAATGTTTTAATTAATGATATAAATAATTTGACTAAAAATGTTGATGGGTACTAATATGATGATATTTGAATTTAATTCAATGCCCACTTGTTTGCTTATATTTCTAAACCAAAAAAAAAAAACTTACGTTTACTTTTCTAGATTCTCCTACTTTTGTGTTTATTCAAAGTTTTCAAACCCTCTTAATATTTATAGCCACTTTCTCTTACCATACTTTAACACAATCCCGGCCTTTTACTTCTCGATCGATCTCCTTTCTCCTCTCCATGGAAGACCTAGAGGTACCACAATATTTCATCTGCCCAATCTCTCTTGAAATCATGAAGGATCCCGTCACGACCATATCGGGCATAACCTACGATCGTGAGAGCATCGAGCAATGGTTCGAAACCACCACCAAAGAATTATCGACTTGTCCGGTCACAAAACAAGTGCTTCCTCGAGACACCGATCTCACTCCCAACCACACGCTAAGGCGGTTGATCCAAGCTTGGTGCGTAGTCAATGCCATACATGGTGTTGAGCGAATACCAACCCCGAGATCCCCACTTTGTAAGTCTATTATTAACAAGCTCGTCCGCGATCTCAATGTTTCGAATTTGTACTTTGTCACTTTGAAAAAGATGGAGGAATTCGCGAAAGATAATGAGAGGAACCGGGCAATCATGCTTGATGCCGGCGTAGTCAAGGCCATGGTTATGTTGTTGATGAAATTTAGTAAAGAGAGGATAACTAATGGTATCTCGGAGGTGTTAAAGATACTCCACCTTGTTTGGAGTCCAACCACGGAAAACAAACAACTAGTTCGCGAAAACCACGATTTTATAGATTCTCTAGTATGGGTAATGAGAGTCCACGGCTTTGATAAACGAGGTTGTGAAGTGAGCTCAAATGCTATGTTGGTTCTCAAGTCGGTTATAGAAGTCGCGAGTACAAATCTCTTGGAGAGATTGAAACTCGACTTCTTTATCCAAATTGTGAAAATATTGAGAGTTGGATCAACAACAACTTTGCATGCTCTAAAAGCAGTGTTACAGATCTTGATAGAAGTTTCTCCGTGGGGGAGAAACAGGTTAAAGATTATCGAGTCACGAACCGTCTTTGACCTAATTGAGCTGGAGCTCAACCATAATCCTGATACGAGAACCACCGAGCTTGTGTTTTGTTTGTTGGCTCAATTGTGCTCTTGCGCGGATGGCAGGGCTCAGCTTCTCGAGCATGGCGCCGGTTTGGCTATGGTAGCCAAAAGAACACTTAGGGTTTCCTTGGGGACGGATGATCGATCGATACACATACTTTCTTTGGTGGCGAAATTCTCGGCTTCGAGTGAGGTTTTGATGGAGATGCTTAGGGTTGGGGCAGTTTCAAAGCTTTGCATGGTTCTTCAAGCGGATACTACAAAATTCTTGAAGAGCAAGGCAAGAGAGGTGCTTAGATTGCATTCTAAGGTTTGGAATAACTCCCCTTGTATTGCTGTATATCTCATGACAAGAGACCCTAGGTAAATCATTAAGTTCATGATCATTTATGCAAACATTTAAACATGTTTTTTTTGGGTTGAAATGGTCATTTTTTTGGTTGTGATGGAAAGGTATCGGAAAAAAAAATATGAGATTGTGGGTCGCCTCCATTCCGAGGGTCACAAGTAACATCAATTATTATCGGCTTGAAAACATAATATTGGTTCATGGGTTACGCCACTTCTTCAAATTTGTACATGTTAAATTTCTTTACAACGTGAATTCATAATTGTGTGACTAATTCTTTTTAAAACAATGTGTGTATATATATTTGAAGTAGAAATGTGATTTATTTTTGTAAGATTTTGTATAACCTCCTAATAATTAATGTCTCAAATCTCAAGCAATTGACATAGTTCTCCAAAATCAGATTAAAAAAAACAACAAAATTTGAAATTCCTTGATAATATATATTTTAAAATGAAATGAAATTTTCTATTGATTATAGTAGGAAAAATAAATTCATAAATTTAGTAAGAATTATGAAATGTGTTATCATGAATGGATGATTTTGGTCATGTCCTGCTTATCTTAGGTTGGGCAAGATGGGTCACCGCACAGGCCCCAAAATTAAGAAGGCTAAAAAAAAGTACTATAAAAAAAATATGTTTTATGTTTCTTTCCGTCTCTCTTTTTGATATTATAAGAATCATATTTTTTCTTATTAAATATTGTTTTTGAATTCAAAATTTATGCCCCAAATCTTAGATCGTCCAGACCCCAAAAATGAACGAGACGGCCCTGGTGGACCATTTGACTTAAAAGAAACGGTAATCATTATCGATTAATATGTTTAATTCATAATTTTATTATTATGACAATTAGAAAATTTTCATTGAGTAAACCAGTTGAGACGGTTGGAGAACTCATTGATCTTCTTGAAGATCTTCATGTTTATTAAAAAAAAAAATATCATTGGTGAACTTTTTTGTGTTATGTTTTTTTAAATGTTTTTCTTTTCATTATTATAATGTTTTTTATCATTATACTTAATCGAATCTCAATAATAATGGTTGACACCTTCAATTATATTGAAAACATCTCCAGAAATTATTACATCCGGTCAAAGTTAGTGAGTGAAGTTGGACTTTTAATCTCCAAAAATTATTGGCCAAAAAAATTTAAATCACGAATATAGTTGGACTTTTAACCTTTTGTTTTCATTCTATCATGCTTTTCACTATTACAAAGTCTCATTTTTTTTTTATATTGAACTTTGATTTGTGATTTCAATTTTTATCTTCTTTATATTGAGGTTTAATTGGGTGATTTTCATAATTTTTCTTACTTAATTATTGATAATAAAGAATTTTTTTTAACTTAAAAAACATTAGGTATATATGTATTACCTTTATTATCTTTATTAGTATTTAAAAATATATTTTTATTTTTTTTATTTTTGCAGTTTATTTACATAATCATATAGTTTAAATTATAAAAAAATATATATATAAAATAATGTAAATTATTTAATAATATTATTTATTTTAAAAATATATTTATAAAATAATTATATATTATTTTTTATAAAATTTCATCTAATTAATAATACAAACTACCCATAATAAATATTAAAATAATAACTTTAATAAGGTTAAAATAGTCTTTTACATTTCTTACTATTTTCTTATACCACAAACCAAACACAAAATAATAAAAAATATATAATTTATATTTTTTTTTTATTGTCAACTAAATACTAATAAATTTATACCTCTTAATAACTCCTTATAATTTAGAAAAAAAAGTTTATTTAAACTTGTACAACTAGCTCAGTTAAACATAAATATATTAATAAAAGATCATTTAAATATACGTCCTATCAAAAATTTATTTATTTAGTCTCTTTTAATAAATTATAGTTAATTTTTATTTTTTATTTATATATTTATTAATTAAATATTAATATATTTTTTATCCCTTTCTTTTTCATTAATAATAAACTTTTTATTTTTATATTTTTCATAAATTTTTTATTATTTCTATATGAGTATTTATTATTTATTTTTAATTATTTTAATATTATTTTTTATATATATATATAAAAGTATTTATCATTAATTATTTTAATTTTATATTTCTTCTTTTTTTATATTTTTTTATATTAACATTGATTATTAATTATTTTAAAATTTTTTGATCTCAATGGTTGATATAACAATGACTTTCCTTTCAATAATAAAAATTCTTCAACTAAAAAATAAATAAATTCAAAAATTGAATAATAATAACAACTCATTCAACAAAAGAGTAATAATCAAATTTTAGACAAAATAATGTTTTTACTACTCTAAGTTATGAATAAAAAATTATTATTTTTATTTATATTTATATTAAACTAGATAAGAAAGAAAATCTTTAAAAAAAATATTACAATAAAACACAAAATTCATAAATAAGTTGTTAAAATATTTTTAAAAATGAGAATTTAAGAATACGAGAAATAAAAACAGATAAAAAAAGAAGATAAAATAAAAAAGAGAAATTAATATAAAAAAAATAAAATGAAATAAATTTAATTGTTTTAATTAATGAAAAAGAGGATAAAAAAATTGAAATGAACTATCAAATTATACTAAATTGAATTTCATTAAATTCTAATTATATTTACCATTCTTAATTTTAAATGTTTTATCCTCCTAAAGATTAGAATTTGACCCTAATTTTAATTTAATGATTAACAGATATTATACGAGCTTAAAAATATAGTAATCTTATGATGAAAATATATAAATAATAAATATAATAAGTAGTATCAAAAAATGAGAAATACTCTACTCCAATTTGGTTTAAATCATTCAAATTAGGATGAAATAATGCTTTAAGACATAATTGAATTAGTTGGACAAATATTTATAAATTTATTAACATGTTTTAATTTATAAATATATTCAAATTAATTTATGTTAACCTTTCCATGACTTGTTATTAATTGACTAATTTTTCATGATTAACTATATATATATATATATATATATATATATATATATATATTAAGCAATACTTTTTTTATTTAAACTTGTTTCTTCACTTGTATTGTAGGTGATTTATGATAGACATTCCAATTATTGTTTGAGGCTCGAATTTGAGTTGTTTTTATTAAATAAGTTCGAACTTGGATCATTTTTATTAAATAATTTCGAACTTTGAATTGTTGTCATCAGATAATGTTCAAACTATCAAAATTTTAATTATTTGAAACTTTTTCTAAATTGACAAAATGTCTGTCATTTTATTTTAACATATCATTTTTCATTTGTCACGTTCTTAAATTTAATAATATTTGTCGTGTATTTTTTTTAAAATTGAGTTATTTTTTAGATTTATGCATTCTAATTTGTCGAAGTTAGTTTTGATGATTAAAAAATGTGTAATTGGAGGAAATATTTGAAAAGGTTTGAATAGAGATAGATTTTGTATTTATGTTTCAAAGAATTTATAACGACAAAACTTTGTGTACGGTTTACCAATTTGAACGTATTTGAGTTTTAAATTAAATATTTTTTTTGAGATATATGTTTAAAACTAAAAAAAAAACAGTTTGAATACTTTAAAAAATATATTATATACAGGAATAATTGAAAAATTGAAAAAGAAAAATTAGTTGTTATTTTATTTTTATATATGTGATAAATTAATTAAGAATAATAATAATATATTTAAGAAGATGATAGTTCATCAATTGTGAAAAAATCTAACTATAAAATTGTGTTAATTGAGCCTCCTACAGTACAATTCAAAATTCGAGTCTTATTCAATAAAACGACCCAAGTTCGAGTCTCAATTAACAATTGAGTCAAATTTTAATCGACTAAAAAATATTATAATTTGCTTACTAAAACAACTCTTAAAATTTAAATGGTGCATCTCAATTACAAAAATTAAGCTTTTCATTATTAAGGACAAATTTTATGTTAGATTTTTATTGAAAATATTAAGCTGTAGATTGTTATGTTTGTCTCTTCCAAATAAATATAGGTGTAGTGTATAATAAAAATATCTCCGATGAAAATCGACTTACAAAAAAAATAATAATAATAGTAAAAAGTTATGGTCATAATACAACCACGCCTAAGGTACACGTTGTCCCATTGAAGAGATATATGGTACTCACTAAAAATAAATTGGACAACTACACATCTCTACCCTATGTACCTCATATATATTAGACCTAATTTACAAATTAAAGCTATTTATTATGATAATTGAAATTTAGGGTACTTTTTTTAAAAAAAATTCACAATTTTATACTTCTTATAATTAAAGTTATACAAAAATAAGGTTTTATTTTAGCGGTATTAAACGTCGTTAACTTATTATCTACGTTTTATTTATAAATAGAAAATAAAATATTCATGTCACTCATTTAACAACTGAATTTCAACGAATTAAAAATTTTGGCTACTTATTTTTTAAAATTTGGTAGTCAAAACTTTCAATTCGTTGAATTTGATAATATATATATATATATATAATGATGCTTAATTTTCAAAAATTTTGAATTGTCGGGTCGAGAGTTGTGGTTAATTTGAATATATATGTGAGAGTAAATTAAAAATTCTATCACATTTTCACCGTAATTTTTTTTTTCTCGATTTTTATATCAATACTCGTGCAAATACACGGGCTACATGCTAGTTAAATTAGTAACATAAATCTGTATTTATTTATAAATGTCACATATATAATAAATTAACGACAGCGTTTGAAACGATAAAATCTCTAAATTTTTATATAATTTAATATTCCAGTAAAATTTGATGAAGAAATGTAATAATTATTCTTATATTATTGATAGCATGAACCAGAAATTAATTTTATCACGATTATTTAGAATCTCATTTAAATAATATATTTGTTTAGTGGGAATTAAATCTGAATTATTTATTTATTTTTTTATAAAAAAAAATTATGAGATCTTCCTTTTATATATTATATGTTTTGAGTTTTGATAAAAAAAAAATAATAATAAATTTACTAGTTGAAAGTATAAATTAATTAATAGATATAAAATATTGTTTTTTTTTTTTGCATAGGCTCACATGGCACATCCTAAACATAAGATTTAAAAAAATTACTCTATTAAGGTTTAAAAATATGAAATCATAATAAATATTATAATAATAGTTAATTATCAAGATTATATTATTATTATATTTTATTTTATTTTGTTAATTATATTACACAATTATTATATATTTTCTTAAATAATAAAATAATAACAATCATTTTTCTCTACAATATGTTCAAAAGATCTATCTACCATTTTTTTTGTTTGGCAGTATCCAATAATTCAAAACTTAATTTCAAAGTCATATTTTGACTACTTTTTATGGATACAGATAATTTTTAATGGAATGACAAGCATTTTTTCTTCCGTGAACCTAATCCTAAGAATGCTTATAGAATGTTTTTGGTTGGTTATTCAAGAACTATGGTCTTTTGTTCTAAATTTGAACTATTTTAAAAAACTTTAAAGAAAAACAAAGCGATCAATATCAACTAGTAAAACTTAGTAGTAAGTTGCACGAAGTGGCCTGTTAAAATAGTCGACTTAAAAAGCCAATATATCAAATGTTCAATTCTCGTTATTAAACGCTTTGAATGAAAACGAAAAAAAAACTAAGGTAGGTGAAACGTTAGTTATAAGGGTGTTCAATATTTGGTATAAACCGAATATCCGACCGAATTTAAATTTTATTTTCGATTTTTGAATCGTTCAAATACGGTTTCGATTTGGTTTCGAGTTTGAGTTTCAACTCGAAAACCAAATCGAAAATCGAATTCATTTTTTATTATTTATTCTTTCAAACTTAGTTTAAGAAAAAGTTCAAAATAATCCAATTAGAATTTTTTTATTTAGATTTAATAATAAAAGAAAAGAAAAGAAAGAAGAAAAAGCACGGGTGGTAGAATAGTACCTGCCACGGTTTCAGACCCGGGTTTAATTTCCGGCGGTACAGACCCGGGTTTAATTTTTGGCGGTACAGACCCGGGTTCAATTTATCGCTGGTGAAAAAAAGAACAGAATTCGGTTTGATTTAATTTAAATTTTTAAAACTGATTAAAAAAAATAAAAATTTAAATAAATCGAATCGAGTAATTCGAAAACTAAATCGAAAGTTGTTTACAAATTTGAATATGGTTTAGTAAAAATGAGCAGCACACTATTTACACTAGGCGCCAACTTCGTTCCTCGTGTCTACCTAACAATTCTGCTCTCTCTCTCTCTACAAGAGTCTCCGATCAGTCTCCGGTGACGATCTGAAGGGAAGAAATACGAGAGAGACGGAGAGAGTGTGAAAGTATAAGCTACCAAATTTGTGAAACGTACGTACAATTTGATCTCTTCACTTCAGCTAACCGGAAACAATGGCGACATTGGCGAAACTCCTGGCCGGTCTGTTCCTTATTCTGGCACTGTACTGTGGAATCGATCCTTTTAACCACAGTGCTATCTCCGATTTTCCTGATTTTGAAGCTTACAAGGTAGGCATGCCTTCTTGGTCGGAGGTTCCCAAGGAGATAGACACCGAGAATCTGCTCCAGAAATCCGAGATTAAGTTTCTAAACCAAATCCAGGGACCAGAGAGCATGGCGTTTGATCCGTTAGGTCGTGGTCCATACACTGGAGTAGCCGACGGTCGGATTCTCTTCTGGAACGGCGAGGCATGGACTGACTTCGCTTATACTTCGCCAAATAGGTGATTTATAGTTTCAATTCATACTTAATTTTTAACTTAGCTTTAAGTTATTTTCTCTTGTTCATATGTTCTAAATAGATTCTCTATTGAAATATTTTGTTAGCTTTATTCATATGCCTTAAATCTATGATTGAATTCAGATCAGAAATATGCGATCCAAAACCATCATTCCTGAGCTATTTAAAACATGAACACATATGTGGGAGGCCATTAGGGCTTCGATTTGATAAGAAAACAGGGGATTTGTACATTGCTGATGCTTATTTTGGGCTACTGAAAGTTGGGCCAGAAGGTGGACTTGCAACATCATTAACTACTGAGGCAGAAGGAATCCCACTTAGGTTCACAAATGATCTGGATATTGATGAGGAAGGAAACATTTATTTTACTGATAGCAGTATAAAATTCCAAAGAAGGTGAATACTTTCTACTTTCTAACCTGCAATTTTTTATTCAATCTTTTTGAATAATTAAATAGTTTGTATTTTAAACTTCTGCATAGTTTATGGTATATATGTTTACTACAAACTAGTAGTGAGTGCTTAGAATTACTTCATTTTTTTAGTGCTTAGCATTAATTACAACCTTCATGATAGATATACATTATTAAATCTTTATGTATGCATACAAAGAGGACAAATTAGGTTCTTAATTTCTGTGCAGCTGCACTAAATACATGTATTTTTTTTAAAAAAATTAGGAAATTATTGCCACTGAAATGAAGTTGAGAACTTTGATCTCTTAGTCAACACTTTAACTATCTTAGTGGGCTATACACAAATTAACATGAGTGAGACTATATTTAGATGTGTATAATTAGAATTAGATTTAGAATTGCAATTTCGAGATTAGAATAATGGGATTAATGAATAAAAAATCATATACCTTCAATTTCATGGGAATTATAATTCCTTATTTTAAGTCATGAATAAACAAAAGATTTAGAATTTGACTCCATTTCTAATTGGAATTGCAATTTATTTATTATTATTAATTTATGATGCTAGCATAATCCTTACTTCAACTTAAATCATTTTTAGTGAGAATTGAACCCGTGTCTTTTATTCTTTGTTCTTTTAGGCAGACTCTTACTACTTGAGCTACCTTAGTGGGTTTTTCAAAACAATGATTCTTGTTCTAGATCAATCTATATCATGGTGGATGAAAACCTTCAGTAGGACGATTTGATTTTTAAGTACAAATATTTCTTTCCCCTGCCCCTTTTTTGGTCTCACTGAAATCTTGTGTTGTATTTAATGATGTGGAAGTTGCTATCTTTGTTTGCAGTTTGAATGTTTCTAAGATGTCTTCATTTGTTCACATTTGTACAAAATTCTTTGTTCTTTTTAGTTACAGTCCAATGTAATGTTTTTTTTAGTATTCATTTTGTCGGAGGTTCTTTCAAAACATTCACACAATTGATTAGCTAAGCCAGTTTTGTAACTTTTGTTCCACTAAGTATATCATTATACTATATGTATTCTCTGTCCATCCTAATTGTTTATGATTTTGCCTTTTAGGAACTTTCTGCAGCTAGTTTTCTCCTCAGAGGATAGTGGAAGGGTTCTGAAATACAACCCGACTACAAAAGACACCACTGTGCTTGTAAGGAATGTCCAGTTTCCGAATGGTGTGTCTCTGAGCAAGGATGGCTCGTTCTTTGTGTTTTGTGAGGGTTCTTTGGGCAGGTAAGTTATCTCACAAATATTTAAGTATTGAATAATGAATTTAAATACCTAAGTAATTATATGTTAGGAAATAAAGGTTGAATAAATCCATACATAAAAACACTCTCCCAATTGAACTATTCTTGTGGAAAATATTCATATATCCAATTAAGTTAGAATTTTTAATTTTATTTGATTTTTTTTGTGACCCGGGTATATTCCTGAGGTGGCTAGCATGACTTCAAAGTTATGAACCCCTTTAAATTAGAATTGGATCTTAATAATTAAGTGACTTTAAATAACAATTAACAAACTTGAACTTATTCAAATAAATCAACAGATCTATGGGGGTAAATTGTGGTGTTGTTAAGACAATGATAAAACAATTTTTTTGTTTCACATAAAAAATAAGTTTTACTTGAACGATAACCTTTACTTTTCAAAAACTAGTGAGTCTCTTTTTCTTAGATCCATGAAACTGTTAAGATCTCATGTACTATGAGAAAAACTGAACCAATACATAATGTTATGACATGTAGTGCTTGCTTGTTTGATCTTGGGTTTTATGTTGAAGTATTTTTCTAAAAAACTAAAATACTAAAGATCCTAGTCACAACCTGAATCAAAATCATGTAAACCAAAAATTGAAACGACAAAATAACACACAAAACAATCGCATAATAAAAAAAAAAACTCAAACCTAACATCATAGAAATAAAGAAAAAATCCAAATTCATTTAGCAAAGGTCAACACTGATCTTGATGCCCTGTCTTTGTGCATCCCTAGAATTAGTGTCCCTCGTAATGTCATAGTTTACCCACCATTTCTAGAACAATAGGAGTTAATTTAATAACTTCTCTAATGATAGCAGTTAAGTTGTTAAACTGCCAATTAGTTTCTTGTACCAGTTAATTTATTTTCTCTAGGTTTAGAACTGCCATATACAGAAACAGGTTGAGTTTCTTCTTGTTCTTCTTCTCAAACTAGTGACCAAACTGAATTGAAAGATGTTTTTCTTTCCTTTCTTTCTTTCACTCAATGTAGGTTGAGTAAGTACTGGTTAAAAGGAGAGAAAGCAGGAAGTAAAGAAGTTATGGCCATACTCCCCGGTTTCCCTGACAATGTGAGGACAAACGAAAAGGGAGAATTTTGGGTGGCAATTCACTGCAGGCGCAACATATATGCATATATATGCGGTTTATATCCAAAACTAAGGATGTTCTTATTGAGGTTACCGATACCTGCAAAGATTCATTACCTTTTACAGATTGGAGGACGGCTCCATGCAGTGGCTGTAAAGTTCAGCCCTGAAGGTAAACTTTTGACCATATTGGAAGATAGACAAGGTAAGGTTGTTAAAGTGATTAGTGAAGTTGAAGAGAAAGATGGGAAACTGTGGATGGGTAGTGTCTTGATGAATTACGTCGCGGTTTATAAGCTCGATTGAGGGAGACTGAGATCACATAATATAGACTTTATTTATGGTGTGATGATGGAATTTTATTTAATTTCAGTTATGTTAGTTAGTGTCCTTGATTATTTGGGCTAGTTCCTTTGGAATTCATTATATATAGACTTCTATTATGTTAATGTAGATGAGAATACAAAATAATGGGCATGTCTCTTAATAAAATTAGAACAGATCCTTATTTTTGTATTTTTTTTAATAAGCAAGTTATCTGTTTGATTTATCCAACATTTTCAATTAGAGTTGTTATTTTGAACCAGTGATAGTCAAGTACCAACAAATTCGTTTTATAGTGATTAAGTGCTGAATCACTACTAAAACTTTTTAACTCGGAAACAACTAGGAAACAACTACCTTTGATAAATTTCGACTCAAGAACGAGACAATGAAACTGTTTTACAGGAAATGTATCAAACACATTCTTCAAATCAAACTCTTATAGTTTATTTGACTTTTTTAACATTCTAGTTTCATATACTTTCTTTAATTTTAAAATAATATATCTAATCAGTTCTACCTTGAAAAGTCATTACAAATTATAATATGTAACCCGGACAAAAATCTAAGATAACACATTTACAAGTATTTCTTTACCATCGAGTCTACTACCATATTTGCTTCCTTATTAGGGAATTGAATACGTGAATCAAGAAACATCGAATGAATTTCTCTTGGATAGGATAACTCACTTAGTCGTCTACAAAGGGAAATGCGTGGTATGAAATCTCGTCAGCTATAGATATAGACATTATTTTTTCACACTAATAAGGTCTCAAATCACATAATTGAGTTCCTTAATTTGTATGTTTTATTATTGTTATCGAAATCTCTAAATAAGAAGAGGCTTATGTATATGACATAATAAAGAAAATAGTTAATTAGGAGAAACAATACTAACTTGAACTAAGTAAATATTTATCTTTTAAATAATTACTAAAAATAGTTACAAAAACGGGATTTACCACTATAAACGCATCGTTGAATTCCATAAATAATATTTTTTCTAAAACAATTAATGGTTTAAAACATAATATTTTATAATACCTATAGTTGAATCTCTACTCGATCGATTTCCTTTGAACCCAATCCTTATACACACATAGAACACGATTTTTGTCTTTCTATCCTTATCGAATTCAAAATGATTTAAGATGAACATCGAAAGCTATCTATTTCTTTATGTTTAAAACAAGTTAATGTATAAATGTCTGATTTAGAAGCCAATCTAATACTAATTTATACCTATTTTTTTCAAAAGCCAAAATTCATAAGCTTTCATTTGTTTATCATATCCTTGTTAAAAGTAGTTAAATATATATTTGATTTCAAACCCATTATGTAACTTTGGTTAACAAAGTTGCGTTTTAAAGAGTTGGATTTGGGTTTAAACTATACAAAAATTATAAATTTATTTTAATAGCATACATTTAATGATATAGGTTAGCGTTTATAGATAAAATACAACTTTACTTTAAAACAAATAAAAAAGTTGCTCTTAAAACAATATGTAGATAGGAAACATTTACCATTTACATTTCAGGTGAAAATTTAAACCCTAGGGTTTGACTTTAGAATGGGCCTTGGTTGGATTCATGTATAATTTTCATATGTAAATAGTTTTTACTTTTACGGGGGTTTACAGAAAAGAAATCATTTGACTTGAGTCTCTGGATGAAACATTTCAGCAACCACAACGCCGTGACCAAAAAGCCTCCATCTTTCAATCTCCAGTTATCTTCTTCTCTTTCGTCTATTCCAGCTTTTTAGTTGATTCTTCAGTGACCCATGAATTCAATATGCATTGCATAGATATATCTAATGTAATATGATTTGGGTTCAGAAGGGTATATGGTTTCGTGATCAAGTTCGTGCCAGGTCTTATTCCAAGTAGATTTTTAGGGTTTTTGTTGCCTCCAATCGAATTCATTAACGAGTTGATTTGTATCTACATTCTGGGCAAAATGTCGGATGACATGCTTCTGCATTTCTCTTCGAACAATTCAAGTCAGTCTGATCACTCTCAGGCTTCTAAGATGAGGAAGCTCGAAGCTCGGTTGATCGGTAAATCTCCTTCCATATCTACTAATCATGGTTCATCGCCGTCTGTGGCAAGACTTGGGGTTGATGCTCAAGGATTCTCCGAGCAATCACTTTCTAGCGATTCTGATGATGATGTAAGTTATCATTCGGATTCTTTTATACTTTGATGTTCTTGTTTTCTATTTCTAGAATGGATGAGAAACAATGGGGTAGCTTTTCTGTGTGATTATCATGATAGTTCAAAATATGAATGGACTGGGGTTGTACTCTCAATTTCAGGCATTGTTATGGGGTCTCATAAGTAGGGTTTGGGTTGGAGAGATTAATGAGAAAGAAGAAAGAATTGGCTAATTGGGGATGAGAATCTCTAAGATTTTTTTTAATTTTGTTACCCAAATCGAAAAATCAATTTTTTTTCTCCTGTGCCACGTCGCCCTGCCATAGGAAGTAAATCATAATGTTCTTTCTTTATAAGAAGCATCGATTATCTCGCATCCGGGCCGTCTATCAAAGTTAATAAAAGAGTAACCTGACACGCGTAACGGGTAACGGGATCATCCAATCCTTGGTATAGCATTTTCAGTTGATGTTAAACCAGCTAAGCCCAGGCTTTTCTAAGTTAACTGATTAAAGCTGTCTAGATAATATGATATTAATCCGGTGAGCTAAAGAGTTCTGTTTAAGGAATGCCTCATTCAGTGACAGGTTTGATCTGTCTCACGAGGAATTTTGATCCAATATCCGATTCAGGAAGAGATGTTTTTAAAAAATAATAAAAGATAGTTATGTTTAAGGAATTTATGGTGAGAATTATGTAATGTTAATTCATCGAAAGAAATTCTCATCTTAACGTTAATGACTATACTATCCTAATCTCTTGGATTCATTTGTATTGACCCATTCTTACCTTAGATGTGGAAATGGGTTTTTTTGCAGTGCTGCAGCACAGATTGTTAGGGTTTCTTCTTTTTACTCTGAATTCTAATTGATTATGGGAGGTCTTTTCACAGTATTCTAGTAATGTTGAAGTTCTTAGTAATCCTGTAATGATGATGGCATGTTCATTTTCCACTGGTGCAACGAGGATGAAATTGCAATTGCTCAGAGTTTTTGCTTTATTCTAGATTCAGTCTATTAATTGAGCATTTAGATGTGCATGAAGCTCTTGCCTTGTTTATATCTGATCCCTGATTGTGTTTCCTTAAGTTATTATTTGTACTTTTCCCTTCACATTCCGGATGTTTTATCAGCACTCAGAAGTACAAGTGGAGTGGTTTCCAGCTATTTATTTCCACCATCTGTTTACACTATTTCCAGAATGGAGAGGAATATCATATTCGGGCAAACGTTCAGAAGCGCAAGAATCCTGATGAAGATGAGAATATGTCTTCCTTTGAAGATATTGAGGTATTGTTACTATTATTATTTATGTTTTTGGTGGAATTCGACTATGTTAGTGTCATTAGATGGAATCGGGATGCTTTTCTATGTCTATTTGTTTGTTTCTTCATTAGAAGGATCATTTCCATTTCATTTGTTACAAGTCCTGTAAAAGGCTGCAGAAGTGGTTCCTTATTGCTATAGTTTGTCCTTCCTCATATCATAGTGCACTTTGTTCTCAGTAATTCTTTCCTGCACTAGATTTTTATATGGATTGCAAAATATGTGAAACAAAATTGACGCAGGTTGCAGTTGGCATGGGGCAAGCTACTACGGAGAGCTTGAGCAAGACAGGAAGTGAAGGAAATAGGAAAAGACAAAGCCGCGGGAGGGGAAATAGCACAACTGGTAGGGGTCGTGGTGCCAGAGCTAATGGTCAGATGAAAACACAAAATTCTTCAGCAGTTGTCATGTCTTTAAATGGACAGCTTGAGAATGCATATTACAAGGTTCGTTATCTTCTGTTTGTGAACAACTACTTCAATGCATAAAAAGCTCAGAAGTATATTGAGTCATTTCTTTTCATTTTTGACTTCGATATGGCTTATACTCTACTTGCTTGATAATTTGCATTTCCTGCCTGTTACATTATTTGGTTTTTGTTTTTTATTACTATTTTACTTGAATTCTTATGACAAACAAATTGCATATATTCTGAAGTCCAAAATAAGACTGTAAGTTGATTTATCATCAAATGATTAAAACCGGCTTGAAATTACTATGTTTGAGTGTGGGGATTAGAAGACGCAGGATGAAATCATTTTCGGTGTGTAAGGATATTTTGTCTGGTTAAGTCTGTATAAGAAATGTGAACCATCTTGTTGAAGATATAGTAATGCTCATTTTTGTCTTTTTTCTTTATTAGCTGACCATATTTTCCGCTCATTCTGCAGGATGTCTGTTCAAAAGAGCGAGTTGGTGGTGATAATGCCTCTTTACTAGAGGTGGGTTCATTAGGGATTTACTATAGTGGTGATGTTGTTCCTCTCACGTTTTTTTTTGTGCATTCAATGCTTTAATCAAGACTTAGTAGTTAGTACTATCTTTTATCTGTATTATTTATACATGCGACACCACAATGTTGATCTACCCCCTTAAAGTAATTAATGTCCATATTTAATGTTGGAGGATTCAGGTGGAAGTTGTCTCTTTACGTGCAAAAACTACAGCACTAGAGGAGAAACTGAAGAGATCATGCCAAGAGGCATCTGAGTATCAGCAACAAATCCACCAACTAGAAAGGGTATAGTTATGCACCTTCCTTTTCATGGTTTTGTGATTCAGCTTTGAGACTTGTTGATCACATTGTGCTATATCTCTTTTCATATCTTCTCAGGAGCTCAAGGACATTAAAGATTATGAGCAACAAACGAAGCCGAAGGTAAGCTTTCTAAAAGGATTATGACATTATGATTACTAAGTTGACGTATTCAAATGCAATAGTATGCTGATCCTTCATCTTTAGTTAAACTGGAATTGGTTGCTCTAAGCTGAGTTTTTCTGTAGGTCATAGTAAATGAATGCCAACTCAGAGAACTAGTCTCACTTGATTAAGCCTTTGGTCTTTTCTTACCATGGTTCTTTATCTCAATCAAATATAAATAGTTCTCTCAATAAAAATGACATTATATGACGATATGTCCTAGAGTTTTTTCAAATTTTATTTCACAGGTATATTCAAAACGTTTTAGTTCCACTCAGTAAATAATTACATTCCTATAGACATAGTTCCTTCTCAATATTGAACTAACGAATTTTATTATATTGGCGAGGGACTAGGAAAAAAGAGTCTGTTACTATTATTCTTGGAGCATGTTGGGAAAAGTGGGAATTGGAATGCCATGTTAGATGGCAACATGTTGTTTAGCTTCATCTTAATTGCCAAACCTGTTTTTTTTTTTCACTTTCTAATATGTAACTGAAGAAATGGACATTTCACCTCTTAATGCATGTATTATATATATATATATATATATATATATATATATATATATATATATATATATATATATATATATATATATATATATATATATTTGTTCAGCATCATCATGCTTCAGTATCTTTATGCAGTTTCTTTTACCTGGATGATGGATATGAACATGCTCTTATGTTTGTATTTTGGAATTTAGTGAGTGTGAGTTGCTTGCTTGTTTAAAAATGTATGAATTTTCACTGTTTGATCTGATGATATCCATTCTTTTTGCACTTTGTTGCAGAGAACAAAAATATTATCTGATCTATTGATATCTGTTTCAAAATCTGAGAGACAAGAAGCAAGGTTGAAAGTAAGGCAAGATTCTTTGAGGCTTGGCAATGTAGGTGTGATCAGGTATATCCTTCATGAACGGAATCCTTTAGCTTAAGCATTTATTCATAATATATCATTTCTACTTTTACTTGGTGAACATATATGAACTCTACCTGATTGCTTGTTTGTGAGTATTCCTTGTCATGCATGACATATATGCAGGAGTTTATAATGAAAAATGTAGACAGTGCACTTCTCTATTTTGCATGACTTGCTTCTAATCTATAAAATAGATGTTCTTTATATGACCAGGAGTGTTCCTCAACTATACGGCCTAGAGATATAAGTGACATCTGATGTTAATGTGAAATTTGTTGAATATTAAGCTTAAAAACTCTAATTCATTTATGACACATGTTGTGAAGTTCACAATTGCTATTTAGGCATGACTGGCTTTCTAATCTGAAAAAAGATGGTTCTTTATATGACCTAAGGTGTTCTTTGGGCATATGGAATTAAGTGTATCTGATGTTAATGTGAAATTTGTTGAACATTTATACAGAAATGCCTCGTGTTCACTTTCATTTCTGCATTGTCATTGTAGATCATTGCTCACATATTTTGTATTGATTTCTTTAACCACAGAGCTGGAACAATCATATCTGAGACATGGGAAGATGGTCCGGCACTTAAAGATCTTAATACTCACCTTGTATGTCATTGCTATGTACCCATGATCATGTTCTATTTGATCTGTCTAATTCCTGTAGTATTTGATGCTCTATATAACCTTTTTATGAGCTGATATCAAATCTGCTTAGTTTATTTAATTGTTGAATTATGGAGGCAGTACGTGGTAAGTGTACTTGTGGAGTTTGTTACAATGTTTCTGGAACACATGGTGGATGCGAAAGACATTTATTTTAAGAGAGGATAGAAAGAAGAGGGTAGAGAAAAGGTGACATGTTCACCCTGAACTAAAATGGCGTTCTCATATTCTGTCTGAAATCTTGTGTATTGAATACACTAGCGACTAATGAACTATTTTTTCTTATGCGCCTCTCCTTATAATCTAGTACAGGATTTGGACGTTAGTGCCCATATGTGGAGGAACCCACTAACCATTAGAACCAACCCACTCTATGACTAGTTTGATTATTGACTGAATCATTGCTTCTACAAACATGATTCCAATTTTTTCTCTCTTCATTTGATTCTTCTTTCTCAGTATCCAGGTTCATTTTAGAATGATTGCACTGTAACACTTTAAAGATTCTTCACTAACTATATCAAGTACTTGCCATTACATAAGCCTTACATGCTTCTGGAGATTTTAGATTGATTTAGTGTTCTTAACAGAAACAATTGTTGGAAATGAAAGAAGCTGTTGAGCGTCAGCGAAAATCATTGAAGAAACGACAGTCAGGTGAATTATTTACCATATTTCCTTGTTTTACCTTCACTTTTCTTTTTCTTTCTATGTACGGGCATATACTTGGCAATACAAGATTAGCTTCATTAAGGATATCAATTACATTGTTGAACATTCATGGAAACTTATTATTATATATGATAGGTATATGTGGATCACAACAGCCTTTAGTTGTCATGTGTGATGTCCCACATTGGGAAATCATGTTGTTCTACTTCAGGAAATCATAAAAAATCTAGACTTCTTATAAGTGTGAGGTTAATAGGCTATAGTTACCTTTTAGGATTAGGCTGTGGTGCTCAATTGTTCTCCTAAGGTATCTCACGCGCACCATGGCCCAGGGGTGTTGCGCCATGTTTAACTCATTTTCTTGTAGCATTTTTTTTAATCACTAACAAAATTTACTTCTATTTTTTTATTCAAGACAAGAGTGAAGGGCCAGATGTAGAATCAGGGTCTCAAGAGGAAGATTTTCTTGTCCAAGATGAAATATACAAATCTCGCCTTGCAAGCATCAAACGCGTAAGTTTCTTCTTTGGATTGTTGTTTGCATGATGCCTTGGCCAACTCAAACCAAATATAATTAATAATTTAAAGCCTGAAGCTGGAGTATTGTTTCTCATTTTGTGCTATGAAATTCTCTTTAGGAGGAAGATACCATATTTCGTGAAAGGGATCGTTATGATTTGGAGAAGACAAGACTTATCCGAGAAATGAAACGCATACGAGATGAAGATGGTTCTCGTTTCAATAGTTTCCCTATTTTGAACAATCGATATGCCCTGCTGAATCTTCTTGGAAAAGGAGGATTTAGTGAAGTCTACAAGGTCAGATTTTAAGGATTTCATTTTACATTAAACTGTGAATAGTATAATTAAGCAAAGTTCGGCCAGCTCTTTTTTATTGAAAAGAAGGTCCAACATTTGAAGCGGTCATTTACAGAAAGTGGAAAGAAAATCATGGAAAAGGAAAGAGAACAACAGAAAAGTTAAAATTCCTATCATGTCAAAAAAGTTCCATCCTGTGCAAATTCTTCTTTTCCTGATGGAAGTGAATGTTCTAGAGCTCTGCTAATTGAAAGACAGTTCAAATAATTCGGTAACTTGCAAACTTAAAATACATATCCTTTACAAGTACTAACACGAGGATTTTCAACAGGCCTATGATTTGGTAGAGCAGAGATATGTCGCATGTAAGCTTCATGGTCTGAATGCTCAATGGAGTGAGGAGAAAAAGCAAAGTTACATGCGACATGCAATTCGGGAGTACAATATTCACAAGACTTTGGTGCATAATCACATCGTTCGGCTCTGGGACATTTTTGAAATTGACCAAAATGCATTCTGTACCATCCTGGAGTACTGCAGTGGTGTGTTCTGTTTAGTAGATTTTAGAGAATATTTTCTGATTTTTTGTGTTATCTTAATGCACCATTTTTTGCAGGCAAAGATCTTGATGCTGTTCTTAAAGCAACACCTGTTTTGCCGGAGAGAGAAGCTCGGATAATCATTGTTCAAATTTTCCAGGGCCTTGTTTACTTGAATAAAAGAACACAAAAGATCATCCATTATGATTTGAAGCCTGGAAATGTTTTGTTTGATATGTATGGTGTGGCTAAAGTTACCGATTTTGGCCTTAGCAAGATAGTGGAGGATGATGTTGGATCTCAAGGCATGGAACTCACTTCTCAGGGTGCTGGAACATATTGGTAAGTGTTGCATTTTTTTTCAAGCACCTTTGTTGTAACAACTTCAATTATGTTTTTCTGAAAAAAAGTTAACTTTTTAGTTAGGAGAGCGCAAGATGCGTTCAAACGTTACAAATGGGGGAAGCTAAACATAAAATGAAAAACAACGTAAGAATTTTAAGATCAAAAAATTCTCATCACGTACAAGCCTCTCGTTTCCTGATTAAAAAGAACATGTGTAACATGAATCCTTTGAGATAATCGTACCCATAACTTTTCCCTTTGAAGATTCTTCTATTTATATATTTTCATATCGTCCACCACATGATGAGAGGAATGAATTTCCAGTCATCCGCAATGTTGTTACTAGAGCTCCAGTTAATTCATTTGACCCAAAAGTCAGCGACATTTGATGGTGTATCCCATTGAAAATGAAGTAGGTTCTGCAGAAGAGTTCACATGCTCTTCGCAAGGTCGCAATCAAGAAAAATATTATCAATGAATTCTTCACTCTACAAACAAATGTTGCACATGCCAGATGAAATCCCTTCTTTTTTAGTATGTTAAATGTTAAGACTCTTCCGTTGATAGCTTCTCAGCCAAAGTAAAGAATGAGATTCTTTGAAATTTTTGCTTTCCACACTTCTTTTCAAGGAAACCGAGATGGAGTCATTGGGAGGGATGCATGGTAAATGTAGTTAGTCTTGAAATCGGGAGAGACGGTTAGAGGAAACTTGTCGTCGGTCTCCAGGTGAATCAAAACATGGGTAAGAGCATCCATGAGAAGAGTCTACCTCCTCTTCAATGAAAAGTCGTCTATTTAGGAATTTTTCCAAACAATTTGATTAGATGTGGACGAAAACAGTCTGCCACTTTTGTCTCATTCTTACTAGAGATCTCAAAAAGATCTCAGGAGTCTGGAAATTTTCTGCTAGGGTGCCACGGATCATTCATGAGATCGATTTTCTTACCATTACCCACCGTGAAAATGAGAAGGGGGTGAAGCTTCTCCCATGTTTTAGTGATACAATCCTAAAGGCTTCTACCCTAAACTTTCTCCTAGAGAGAGGCATTCATTCGTTGTCTTGAAGTCCATACTTGACAGAGGAGCGAAGTGTTGAAAAGGGAAAGTCATTGATTCCGAGCCTGCTGTCAACAACGTCAAGCTTCGTTGTGTCCCATCTCACAAGTGAGTGATTCTAGAAGAGTTGGAGCTGTCCCAAAAGAAATTCTAATGATTGTGTCCCTTATGTTGGTCACCGAGGTAAAGATATGAAAGAGGGACATAGTGAATAAATGTTGGGATTGTGGCGAGGGAGTTCTTGATGAGGACTAACCTACCACCTTTAGAGAGAAGTTTGCTCCTCTAAAGAGCTTGTCTAGTCCCCATTTTCTTGATGATAGGATTCCAAATCTCTTTGTAACTAAATTTGGTGTCTAGAGGGAAACTGATATACTTCGATGGGAGAGAACTGAATCTAAACCTCATGATGCCGACCAATGACCGAGTGTTAGGAACATTACTGATGAAAAAAACTTAGACTTTTTATTAATCTTCAACCTTGAGCACGTCTCAAAAAGAATAAGTATATTTAAGAGAGAATGAAGGTATTTTTTGTTGTAGTCTTGGTAAGACAAAGGATGTCATCGGTAAAAAATAAGTGAGATATGTAGTTGGGCCTTCTCGTCATTCCCATGTTAACCCCGTGAAAAGGCTAGCATTGATGGCTCTCTCGAACAACTTTGACCTCTATCCAAGTTGGTGGATTCCGCTCTGCTCTAACTTGCTCGTTGGAGCTTGTCTGCGTTGACCTCTATCCACAATTGATGCTGCCGAAGATGATTCCGACCACACTGAGATATCATAGATAAGCCCCGTCCTCTATCTTAATCCAAGTCGGAATCGATTGTCCCGTGCTATTGACCTATATTCTGGCCCATTGTAGGTTGGTTTTAGCCAAAGTTGCCTTATCGATTTCCAGTAAACCACCACAAGAGTTACCGATCCTCGTCATTGCTTATGAGTTACATAAATGGACCAGTAGATTGACAATGCGAAGACATGAAGATTTCAATTTCTGGGGTCGGACAACAACCCGTGAATTTGTTCCAATTTTGAAATTTGACTGTGTTCATAAAATTGACAAATCATGCCAGTCACCTTAACTTTGTCTCTGTTGTTAGCAAACACGAATAAATAAAATGAGATGTAGAGATCCCTAACCACGACAGAGTGCTAAATCAGAAAATATCCACGGCACAGGATTGGAGATCATCTGTCATGGTGCTAACCCCGTCTTAGGGTTCGCAGAAAGCCACAAGGCTCGACTTGAGGGAGATGTTAGAAAACTGATACATTTGAAACATTATCATTGTGAAAACGTAATGTTGTATTCCTTCTATAATTGTGTTGTGGAATGAGTCTTCTATGTCGATGAAACATGAGTTTAGTAGTGGGTTGTAGACTGAGTATGAGACTGGAATGTGGGTTAGGATGGATGACTGGTTTAGGGTTGCGTGTAGGAGTTGGGATATGCCGATATGGTCATTTGAGGGTTGGGGTTGCAGGTAAAGGGCAAATCGGCACGTGGGTTTGGGTTAGGAACAAGAAAGTTAGATAAGATTTGGGTTCTGACTTAAAGAGGTTAAGGTCTCATATTCGAATCTAAAGAATGTAGATGCCTTGTTTTAGATATTGACTGTATTATTAGAAGTTGTTCAACTTTAATAATAATATTCATTCCTTTCAATATCAGTTTAGAAGCTTTTTATTTTTATTTTATTTTTCTATACTGGAAGTGGACATTTCAAACATTGCATTTGTGATAGTTCATTTATTGTACTTACAGGTATCTGCCTCCAGAATGTTTTGAATTATACAAGACTCCACTAATATCATCAAAGGTTGGTGTGGACACTAAACAATAATTATTATTATCAGTTAATTTCTCGGTTACCATAATAGATCCCCATTTGGTGATGTGTTTGTCTCGTTTGGATTGTTCTAGGTTGATGTTTGGTCAGCTGGTGTTCTACTATACCAGATGCTATTCGGCAAACGTCCTTTTGGACATGACCAAACTCAGGAGAGAATATTACGCGAAGACACCATCATAAAAGCTAGGAAAGTGGATTTTCCCACAAGACCGTCTGTGTCAAATGAGGCGAAAGTGAGTAGTAAATGCAAAAACCTTAAATAAATTTCATCTTCTTTCCATTTTCCATTCATTTTTCATTTGTTTGGAATTTACACAGGAATTTATTAGGCGATGTCTATCTTACAACCAGGCAGATAGACCAGATGTTTTGACCATTGCCCAAGATCCATACATTACTTATGCAAAGAAGTAGTAAACAGCCAGTATTGTTACATAATTGACCTTTTTTTTAAAAAGGTGAACAAAATAAAACGATGATAGTTTATATATACATATATGTAAGCTGTGTTACTTGTAGCCTTTGTTCTATCCTCCTGCATTCTTTCACCTAGAAATTTGGTGTTGAATTTTGCAGCGTGGTTTGTACTTTGACGAGACAGGGAAATCGGATTTCTAGTTTGTTGTTTGTTTGTATAGATTTGATTGAGGTTGTGTGGTTTTCTTTATAATGTTTCTCAAATTCAAATTAAAACTTTAATGACATTTCTTGACATTATTTATTGTGTTAGTTTATTATATGATTCAAATTATGTCTTGATTACTTACTTTTAATATCATACAACAATAATGTGATCAATTCATATATTATTGAGACTTTTTAATATTTTTCTCTTCTTTCAAACTTTGAGGGTGTATTTGATCTCCATGCGGGTTTGAAATGATGAAGTTATTTTTATCGTCTCAAATCGGGCTCGGAGAAAGGCTATTAGATTGAGCTTTTTCCTCATTTTCAATAGTAGGATTTCTCCTAGGACTCATGAGGATTGTAGCTCTTGCAAATTAGGTTCAGGGTTACAGCTTGAAGTTGTTTATATATTTTTTATGGCAATTAGGGTAAAAATATGCAAGAATTAATCCATTAGGTAACTACCTAACTCAAGTGTTAAGAGTCACGATTTTAATTTTCTCAAAAATAATACACTTAAAGTTGAAATTAGAAATATATATATATGTGTGCAAAATTGAAAATTCATTAAAAAAAATGAGGTTAATTTAGTTGTATTTAATTATATATTTACAGTTAGAGATAGGTTGAATTTAAAATGCTTGGTAAAGAAGTGTTTTTGATTTAGACTATTTTAGTTTAAAGTAATTAAACTTATGAAACACGTTATTTACTAACAAAATAACTATTATACTCATACTATTTTTAAAAAAATATATTGTTTGATAAAATTGTAATTTATTTAAAAAAAAAAACTAAGATTATAAAATTAAAATACTTGTAAGGTAACTCAATTGTAAAACTAATGAGTAATGTCTTATTCTTAAAAATAAATGTGGTGATTTTAAGAAGATAATTTTTTTGTTTTTTATTAAAAAAAAAATTAAAAACATATTAATATATAATAATAAAATAAAAATAAAAATTATTTAATTATTTGAATTAATGAATGATTAATGTGATAAAAGATAAAGGTTTAAAATAATGTTTGATTTGTTTGATTAATTTAAATAACTAAAATTGAACTAAGTCCAAAGATTAAAATCACCTTAAACTAAAACAAGAGTTTGTTTCATAAAAATATGAATGTGATTTATCAGCAAGGATTTTTTTTTTTAATCAAACTAGGATAGTTGTTTGTCATCTTTTAATTAAAGTTTAATCAAAATTAAGAATGGTAAAGATTTAATTTTGACAATTTTGTTCAATTTTTTTTTATTTTAATTTAACAACGATTAAACAATTTAAAAAAAAAACATGTGAATTGATTAAGTTAAATTATTAAACTATTTTTAATTTAATATTTATTTTAAAGAAAAAGTTAAGCTAGTACAATTTGATATTTATTTTAATCATTTGAACAATAATATTATGATAAATAATTATATATATATAAAAAATCAAATAACCCAAAATCAAACAAGCTCAAATTTGTAGTCTATTTATATATAGAGCCCATATATTAACTTAAAATTCCTAACCAAACACTGGACTATTGTCATTATGCCATCTTTTTTGCAATTCTATCATGCAGAAGATGATATTACACTTACCACTAACAATTGAGTTTTTCTCTCCACCCTTTATGAAGCTAAGTTAATTTTCATCAACCCAATTCTCCAAACTCATAGAACTTTTCCACGTTTAGCCGTCTTCCATCTCTAAATATCGAGAAAATATGATAATTGACAGTTAATCCGTGATTGCAAGATTTAAAGCATGAGTCTAAGAAATATAAACTAAAACCAACACTTGTCTTTTCATGTTTAGTCATCCAAAGCAAATGGTTGATGTTACATACACTACAGCATCACCTAACAAACAAAATATTATTCAATTTAGAAACAGACTCACCAGTTATAATCGCTGCAAGAACAATTAGTATGTCTCCTTAATCTCATTGAGAACTGGAATCCAATAGTTCAGGGCATGTTCCTGAAGGATCCGCATTTTTAATAATCCAAGGGTGCTCCATGATCTTTTGAAGAGAAATTCTTTTAGACGAATCTTTCACAAGTAGCTGCATTAGTAGTTCAACAACATTTTTCATAACTTGCACCAAAAACAAGACCAAAGATTGTTGGTTTTAGTTAGGTTAGGTTAGGTTACCTGGCAAATGAGGTTTTTAGCTGCTCCTGAAATGACAGGTTCAGAAGGGAAACTGAGGTCTACCTTTAAAATCCTATAATCAATATCAACATATAATAACTGATTTACACTTATCATTGAAAATTTGAAGATAACAATTTGTCCATCACTCACCTTCTGAATGTATCTGCCTGGCTTTCAGCCTCAAATGGTGGGACGCCATACAAAAACTCGTAACAAAGAATACCCAATGTCCAATTATCAACAGAATAGTCATGAGGTTTCTTCTCTACCATTTCTGGAGCCAGATAATCCAATGTTCCACACATTGTAAGCCTCTTGTTTATGGATTGCACCGACCATCCAAAATCTGCTATCTTCAAGCGACCCTGCAGCAATCATTGTTATTAATATAAGAGTCAATTCACATGGGGCATCAAGGTTGCATTCATGGTTCTATAACCAAATTAGTAAAAAAAACAGAGTTGAATCAGGTTCATTGTGAAATGAAACACTTTCACTAAGTTAGGAACTTCCATATGACAGCATATCTGTCAACAAGTTTCAGTAAGAAGAACAGTATATGAAGCTCTTGTAACATACCTCGTGGTCGAGTAATAAGTTCTCTGGCTTGATATCTCTGTGAATCACGCTGTTCTCATGGCAGTACGCCAATGCTTTGCTAAGGCTTGCAATATACTTGAATGTTCAACAGTTGTTGACATAGAAAAATATTGAACTAGTTAAGTGCAGTTAAAAAATAGAACACAATTTTGATCGCTGAGACACCATCACATTTCAAAAAGGAGAAACCAATACTGCATGATGAATTGACTTACAGTTGCAGCCTGTTTCTCGCTAAGATGGCCATGTCTGGTGAGCACTCCATATAGCTCACCGCCATGAGCATACTCTAGAATCAAGTAAATTTTCTCTTCATCTTGGAACCAGCCATAAAGTCTGAGGACATTAGGATGTCGAAGACTGGTCTGAATATCCATCTCTCTCACCAGTTGATGCTGCAGTCTATACTTGGCTAGCTGTTGCTTGAATATTACCTTCAGCGCCACAATGAACTTGCTCTGAAACACAATTTAACAGATACGGAAGCAAATCAGGAAAATCTGCTATCGATTTCAGCCTTAAATGAATCATCTACCACAAACAGGCAGTCATTATCATCATCAACAACAACACTTAAACTACTGGTATCTGATCTGGAGATGAATTTACACGATGTACTCTAGCTCTGAAACACAATTTTAACACAAACGAAAGCAAATCAAGAAAATCTGCTATCAATTTCAGTCTTAAATGAATCATCTACCACAAACAGGCAGTCATTATCATCATCATCATCAACAACACTTAAACTATTGGTATCTGATCTTAGAGATGAATTTGCACAATGTACTAGCTCTGAAACACAATTTTAACACAAACAAAAGCGAACCAAGAAAATCTGCTATCGATTTCAGCCTTAAATGAATCATCTACCACACAGAAGCGGTCATTATCATCATCAACTACAACAACAACAACACTTAAATTAATCGTATCTGATCTGATAGATGAAAACAACAATTTTAACAGAAACTAAAGCAAATCAAGAAAACTGCTATCGAATTTAGCCTTAGAAGAATCATCTCGCACACACACACATCATCATCATCAACTACAACAACACTTAAATTACACTATCGGTATCTGATCTGAGAGATGAATTTACACTATGTACTAGCTCTGAAACACAATTTTAACACAAAAGAAAACAAATCAAGAAAAACTGCTGTCGAATTTAGCCTTAGAAGAATCATCTCACACACACACACATCGTCATCATCATCAACTACAACAACAACACTTAAATTACACTATCGGTATCTGATCTGAGAGATGAATTTACACGATATACTAGCTCTGAAACACAAAAGAAAACAAATCAAGAAAAACTGCTATCGAATTTAGCCTTAGATGAATTATCTCACACATACACACACGCATCATCATCATCATTTACAACAACAACAGACACTTAAATTGCACTATTGGCATCTGAATCTTCAATTCCAAATACTTCGAAACTGTTATGCGAATAAGAAGAATATGTACATCACCTTAACTTCGCGAGCGAGATAGACGCGGCCGAATTTTCCTTTGCCGAGTGGTTTCCCGATCTCGAAGTCCTTTATAGACCATTGCTTAATCTGAGGATTTTGTATCGGTTGTATCGGTTGCTTCTGCTTTTGTAGATGAACTTGGGACGCCATTTCTGGATAGGATTCGAATATGGAGAAAGAGAGAAAGAAGATTAAAAGATAATAGATGAACTTTCTTGAGCACTTGGAGGGAAAACCGATATTTTCAAATCAAGTTCACGGCATTGTTCAAAAAAACAAACAAATTAGGGTTTATTTGATTGTAAATAAATTTATAAATGATATTTAAATTTAAGTCTTAATTTTTAAAAATATATATATTATAAATTTTATTTTAAAATATAATTTAATTGTAATATTCTAAGAAGTGAGAGATCGTATTATTTACATAAAATTAAAAAAATAAAAATAATCAAACTCTTTAAATTAATTTTTATTTTATTTTGATTGTATAAAGAGAAAAATAAGTAATGGGCAGTTTGAAAATTTTAATGGAAAGAGTGGGTAGAAAATATTAAGAGAGAGAGAGAGAGAATGCAGTTGAAAAGCCACCGGCCTCGGAATTCGAAACGCTTAACTAATCTGTATAAGATTTTGATTGCATTTCCATCAATATATATTTGAATCGAAGAATCCAATGCCGGAATTCAAACGATCTGTAAATGATTCGACGATGAAGAAGCAATTATCTCCTCCTCCTCCGGTTTCTTCTACCGATCATCACTTCCGAAACTACAAGGATCTTCACAAGGTAATTTTCGATATCGATTGTTTTCTACTAGTTATAAATTATAATCGCTGGCTACTACACAGTGTTGTGAACAGCAGAAACGTCTCTCAGTTCGTGAAATAGTGAGTAAATTCGAGAAGAAGATGACAGCTCCAGCCAATTTGTTTGATGAGATTGAGATCTTATTAGAATCACTGGAGAAACATATGCTTGTTCAAGAGCTTAGAGATTCAATGGAATCGTTAAGAGAACGTGTATCTGGTCAGAATAAGAACTATGTTCACAAAGCGATTGCTATGGTAATTCATTCTTCTTTCCTCTTCATTACATTCATCCTTTATGTTTGAGTATTTGAATTTATGTATCTGATGAACTGCTCAAATTGAAATTTGTTCAATATAATACAAGATATATAATTTTGATACGAAAAAACCGATATGGTATAAATATATGTTAATTCAAATAATCGTCAATCTCGGTTCTGTTACTTGACATAATCAACAAATATCGTATTCATATTATATGTTATTGAAAGTTTTAGTTAAATTATTTGTTAATATAAAGTTACACATCATTATTGATAAAAAAAAAATAATTACAGATTGAGGCATTGGCTGTACATCAGTCAATTGAAAAGGAAGAGGCTGAAAGTATTAAAGATTTTCTTGAAAAGGTAAGTTCAAAATATTTTATTTATTTTGAAAAGGTAAGTTAATTAATAATTATTATTTAGATAAGATAAAGAGATAAATGTAAATAAATGTGTATGTTTTATTGAAGTTGAAGATGAGCAGGATGGGGACGAGTTTGTTTGAGGCAGAGGAGATTGGGAATTCGAATAAAGAGAAAATAAATGTGTTAGATGAGTGGGTTTGGGTCGAATCTTAGTTAGATTTTTATTTATTGGTGAATTTTATATTATTTAGTTTTTGGAATTATGTTATTTTTTTATTTTTCATAATTTAAAAAATTAGCACTTACTTATTTAGTCATGATTTATCATCTTGTTTTAAAGTATTATTATTGGAAATCCTACTTAAAAGATGAACATGGGACCCCAAATTATTCCGGCCCTTTAGTTTTATAAATTATTTTTGGTCGAACTCTTGTTTATAAGATTAGAGTAACTTATTAGAAATCTTTTGTTTAAATAATTTTAGATTTATAAAAAATAATATTTTTTTACTCTTGAATTAGAAATAATATTTTTTAGACTCATGTGGTTTCACTAATTCCACATTTAGAATTTTTGGTATGAAATTTTAAAATAAAAACCATCTAGTTCAATGATTTTTGGACAAACAATGATTTTTAATGTGTAATATTATGATTTAAATCTAAATAAAATTAATTAACTATTTAAAAAGTAAATAAATTATTCATAATAAATATATATATATATATTAAATTGTACGTAATTAATTAAAATAATAATAATATATAAAATATTAATAAAAAATTATATATATGTAAAATAATATATATATATATATATATATATATATTTTTTTTTAAAAGTCATATATATTAAAAATGAAAAAAAAAATCGTTTAAATATATAACGAGAAAACATGACATGAAAATAAATAAAAACTAATAATACTTAAAAAAAAAATTACAAATCTTTGAAAAAAATGATTAATTTTCTAACATATTCTACTACCTTTCTTAAATGAACTTAAAAAGTGACATAATAATAGTGGTATGCATGATTATGCATGATACGAATCGGACAATTTCGATAATTTGAATAGTTAGGTATGTCATATAAATTCCATAATTCTACACTTTCTAATAATTATTCAAAAACTTAAACATCACCGAATTAATCTCAATAATATTCGGAAAATATTTTAAACCACGTGATTCTAATTTAAAATTTTATATAAAAAATCTAAATTTTGGAATTGTTAAAGCCATATGATAATTATGTGCAAATTTCCCAAAAGATACAAAAATATGAGATGGTTCCGCTGTTGCTGGGGGCGTCTTGTATATTTGTCATAACTCATAACTCTATGAACTGGGCCCTATTGTTATATTTTAATTGGACTATTAAGGTCCAACAATAATAGTATATTACGATGGGCTTGGCCCAAGTTAAATTACGTGGCCCAGTTTACAGCCACTAGCGAGATGCCAACTAGCCTTTTCTAAGATATCTTCTTTCTCCGTCTTCTCGTCGTCCCTATAAAACTGTCACTCACATTCCAGATCCTTGTTTCTCTCTCCTCTGGATTATTCTGAACTCTCTCTCTCTCTACCTCGGCAAAAGAATAATGGCGGATCAACTCACCGATGAACAGATCTCCGAATTCAAGGAAGCTTTCAGTCTATTCGACAAGGACGGAGATGGTCAGATTCCTTTTCTATCTTACTTTTTTACCATTTTCATAGTCATCTAATATATAATCATTCCTTCTTTGTTTCAACACACAGACTCGATTCATTTTTACCTTTTCTCTTCAGATCCATGCTTTGATTTATCTATATTCCTTCTATTTAATACTTTTAGCTGTTGACTTCGATTTGATCCGTAATTGTTGATTGAAAACTGATGCTACGTGAGATTGATTTCATCTTATCTGCTTAGATCTTGCGTGTCTTTTCTCTGTCGTTTCGATTTTTAATATGGCTGGTTCATTGTATGCCTTTGATAATGCTATGTTTTAGCCAATTGATGGTAAAACTGTCACAATTTATGTTTGTATGTATATTTGGGGGAAATTTCATTTCATGTTCCTATTTTTGTTTAGAACACATGAAATGAAATCACTTTTAGCAGTCAACCCACTGGGTTAGTCTTAAGTTGAAGTTATCATAAATTTTAGTAAGAACTCCTTAATTCTCACTAAGAACATGTCATGAACCTTATAGGTATCATAAACACAAGCTGCAAATGAACATTTGTATAGAATAGAATAGAATAGGAAAGAAGTTCTTCACATTTATTAAGCTTGATCTAGACTTCATTGTGTAAGAGTATTTGAATAGGAGGTGGTTAAGCTATTCCTTAATTGAAGAATTGTAAGCTCAATTTGCAATATACATTTGCAGGTTGTATTACCACCAAGGAGCTCGGAACTGTAATGAGATCCCTTGGACAGAATCCAACTGAGGCAGAGCTTCAAGATATGATCAATGAAGTTGATGCTGATGGTAATGGAACCATTGATTTCCCAGAGTTCCTCAATCTGATGGCTCGCAAGATGAAGGACACTGACTCTGAGGAGGAACTGAAGGAAGCTTTCAGGGTTTTCGACAAGGATCAGAACGGATTCATTTCTGCAGCTGAGCTTCGTCATGTTATGACAAATCTTGGCGAGAAGCTAACGGACGAAGAAGTTGATGAGATGATCCGTGAGGCTGATGTGGATGGCGATGGACAGATTAACTACGAAGAATTTGTCAAGGTTATGATGGCCAAGTAGACGAACAAATGATCAAACCTCGATTGGGATTGGGTTAAGATAAGTCTTCATGAGATTTTTCTAAATCTTGCAAAATAGGGTTTGTCTTTATAATTATTGGTAGTAGTTATTGAGTGTCTTTTTGAATGTTGTCTGTTTTTGCACTATTTTGTAACTTTGATTTCATTGTTTCTGCCTATCTACTTTGATTATTTAGGTTTTGGTGGCTATAATCATCTGTTGTTTTGTTTTTATGACACCACCATGGATATTTATTTGCCTGAGTTGTTGATTGTGTCTGGTTTTCTTAGTGGGATGTGCCAAGAATCTGTTGATAACTTTTAAATGTTATAACAAATTGTAATTGCTTTATTTTTCTTTATGGGATCAATTTTTGTTTTGATCTAATTTTTGTTTGATCATTTTTTTACTAAAATTGTCAAATCACATTTCAAGCTTTTGTTTTAATTGTTAAAATGAAGGTCCCCTTAATGTAATAAAGTTTTAAGTCTTAAGATTAATTGTTCACTTTCAAATTAAAGTTTAAGCTTTTGTTAGTATATTTTTTTTTAAATTTATAAATATACATTATTTGTTTTATAATTTTTGTTTTTTTAGATTAAATTCTAGGTATACTTAATGTTTTTTTGGCAAATGATAAATTCAGCAATAATAACAATACCCTCCAATGAAGCGAGAATGTGTATTTAAGAGAGGAGATCTGGTTCTACCTCGTCCCGAGTTTGAGAAAATTGAGTAAGTCTTGTACTATCACGAGCGTGGTAGTGAACAAACTTATTAGTATCATAAATACAATCCTATTGTGGTTCAAACGGAATAGTGAAGGACGAGCAACAATAACCTCATAGCACTACGGAATAACGAATTACCAAAGCTTCTTCGAATAACGAATTACCAAAGCTTCTTCAAAGAAATAATGACGTAGGTAGACTAACTAGAAGTAGGAGTTCCCGTAAGCATACTTACAGTCATCTTTATCATTCAAGAGGAATCCATCCAGCATCCTATGAAAACGGATGGCGAAAGGACGAATTCAGCTTAGACCGTTCCTCTAGCTTGATCAAAGACTATCCAACACAGATTATCCTTTCAATCAAGATTTCCCCGAAACTTAAAATGATATGAACAGACTTTTGAATTTTGATTAAACTTCAAAGCATTTATAATTACTCAAAATCAAAATTGAGAACATTCACAGAACTTGAATTTTCTTTACCAAATCCGACGAAAAGACTGCCAAATTTGTCCGAAACTAAACTTGAACAACCGAAACTATTCCAAAATAAACAAATACAGGACAACAGTTATGATCGTTTGTTGTGGGGCTTATAGAGGACAACAGTTACATACTTTGATTGAAACCTGTGAGTCAAACCGAGAGCAACCACAGACTGAGAAGCCCATCCTTTCTCGAGGAAGAGGTGGTTTAGCACCACATGTTGCGGTTTAGAAGAAGTGGTAGAAGATGGATTATCATGATCATTATTAGTTGCATTCTCTTCTCCTTCAACTGTCACCTGAAGCTGAGGCGGGACTATTACAGGTTCCTTTGCAAAATCTTCGTCGCCAAGAAAAGGCTGACCGTAACTCGATTCTGGTGAAGGTGGTGACTCGAATTCGGCAACCCCATCAATACTCTCAGGTACGTAATCCTGCGTTTTGGAAACAAAACGGAACATATATATTTACGAATAAGCTACCCCCACCACATATTCTTTCTTTCTTTTCAAAAGATGTCTAGAAAAAGGAATAATGGTGAGAAACCATAATCATAATCATATCCAAAACCAAATACTTTCAGTGCAAACAAAAGGCTGAGAATGCTTTAAGTAACATTAGAATTGGGGAGTTCAATTTCACTTCAAAATTAAGAATTAGAATTGTAATTCCAACAGAATTCAAATCATTACGGTTTTGTAATTATCAGTTCCAATTCTACTTTCTTTCTTTTTCAAACAAAACATGTTTACAGCCCGCGGTTAACATGTTGAACTGATATCTCAATAATAAAGATAATATTTATTGAAATTGTTATCTTTTCTACTTATATTAAAAAAACATCCCAAGAATTATAATTCAATAACTCTTATGCAACATAGGAATTCAAGCACAATTTTTATTCCAATTCTAATTTCAATTCTCCTCATCCAAATACACTCTTTAGTGTAAATGAAACGCCAATCACTACTCTTCAATCGACCTATTATTAGACAAGACTTTGAGCTACCCTAGTTTTAACATGCTATTATACACAAAACCAATTGAAACGGTCCAAATCCAAATAACTAACTACTTATCTCATTATCAATCATTTTATCTTGAACATTAAAATCATCAACTACTAAGATACAATGGACTTAGTTTCAGGAAAAAATTCATTTTGTGTTCGTTTTAATTCCTGAACTTTTAAAAATGACTCAAATTACTTTTCGTCGTCATTTTCTTGTTAACTCGGTTAATGATCTTGATTTGCATTTTAGAAAGAAAAAAAATAGTTAAGAATTGAGATTAGTGTAAAAATGGTTTTAAAACCTGAAGGAATTAACAAAAAACTAACAAGGAGATGTAATGGGAGCCGTTTTTTCAGTGTTCTGGAAGTCAAAAGAAGTTTTGATGCAAGTTGAGAAGCAAAATGAACTTCTATTCTTTATTTTTAATAATATTTTTAATAATAAAACCAATTAATCCACTTTTTCATCAAAGATATTTTTCCAAAAAAAATATCCTACATAAAACAAGCTCTAAGAGTGTATTATGCTTATCTAATAAAAAATATGTGAATGATAAATGCATATTAATAAATGATGTTGTAACATTAATAGAGGGAAACTTACATTCACATCAAGTATATTGTAAGTTTGGCCTCTCTCGTCGGCTACATGAGAAAGATCTTGAATATATCTCGGTTCACCATCCACTATAAACCTATAATGATATATACCCATGGGCAAGACCAAGAGAATAGAATGATCTTTTCCTGATCTCTGTAGTTTCCTCCTGTTCAACACAATAGCTGTTAAGTGATGACACTATATTAGGTGAAAAACAATATTTGACTCGAACTTGTTTGATCTTGGGTTATTTGATTTTTTCAAATCAACAATCAAATCACTCAACCCATCAACCAAAAATACTTAAGACTTTTTAATAGTTTAACCCAAATAATCCATTTTTTCATCAAACATCATTCTAAATTCATAGCCAATTCTTTTCAAATAAGCTCTCGAGTGACAGACAGGCTCACCTTGATGCCCAATTATCCCAAGATCCTTCCACAACAACATCAGTGCCTCCATAACTCCAATTCAGTAAAGTAGGTATTCCTTGCTCAGTGGGGAAATCCATAGCATTGGGAGATTCACCCTGCCACATTTGATTTGATAATGGTGGTCCATCACCCCTCTGTAGAGGAGCTATAGGAATCTATGAAATGCAATCAAAAAATGGTTTTTAGAAAGATGGGATTCTGAAGAAAATTTTAATCACTTTAACAATGATGTCATGTTTCTTCCAGAAGGACTAAGTCACAAAGAAAGTATCACAAAATAATTACTAAAACCTTGTTTGATCCCCTCGTCCCATCAACAATCACTTCATCATTCAAATTTTACCCTTACTTGATTTTTTATAACATTATAAATATTAACTACAAAGAATATTATAGCCATGTAACCCAAATACTCATCTTTTTCATGAAACAAGCTCTAAGTGTAACTATGGATGCTTATATACATATTTATCAGGAAAACGTTTAGAACCATAAAATTAATAGATTTCTAAACATATTGACTTCAATAGACCAGTATTTGCAAAACTATATACAATCCCATCACAGCAATAGCATGTCATAATAAAATCCATTGTTCTACAATTAAAACACACACCAAAATGATGCAAAAACAAAGAAGTTAGTCTTGCTTAAACCAGTCTCCTTATAATGCAAAGAGGAAAATGAATCAGGGACTGAAAGTTGTGGAATTAGGTTATAATGTCAGATCATCAAACAAAATCAAAGGCATAATGAAGCTCCAATACATGTTTAATATCATGTTGACAAGAAGATTGTCCTCCAAGAAGAAGGATAATCCAGTATCTAAAAATGAACCATCCATTTGGAAAGGCCATATAACCAAGAATCTAAAGGGCTACATAATGAACAATCTGCCAAACTAACTCAAATGTTGACATTTTAAATACATCAGATGTAAATAAGCTAAGAAAATATTAAGCCTAGTTTAGATCATGTGACAGCACATCAATTCCAGCACAACAACACTTGATTCTCCAAAGTCAAACACATCAAATCAAGTAAATAAGGAAGAAGAATTCAAAAAAATATTATGGATGAATGTATAAAGCAAGGCTTTCTAAACCAAAAGCAGCAATTATCTGAATTAATTGTTCATCTCAATACAGAAAACAAGTGCAAAGTAACTGATATGATTAAGATCAGTCAATGAATCAAATTTTCAATTGAGCAGTTATACGTTTTCGTTAATGACATCATTTCCATTTTCGATTATCCAACATTATGCAACAACGACGACGATGTTCATGGTACTCACATCACATCAAACATGTTTACGCGAAGATTAAGTACGTAATTTAATTAACATAGGATATAAGAAGACCTGAGGAGCGAACATGAGCGGAGATCTTGAACGTCCAGGACTCTCAGGAGGCGAATTCGCCATGGAATCCGTTGATACAGGACCACCTCCGTAAGAGCCGTTGGACATACCGGAAGACCGATCGGGAACACCGTCGACGGTTCCGTCCTCTCTTCCATTGGCATTGCCCATCCGGCGTTGACCAGAGTTAGTAATAAACAAATTTTCTCCGAGATCTACAGCCTCTCTCTTTCTCTTTCTCCCTCTCTCTCTTTGCCGCGATAAAGCTAGAGAAAATATAAAAAAAAAATTGTAGAAATTGGTGGGAGGTGGCGGCGAGCTACCGTGAAGTGACGGCAGCCAGTAGCCGGAGCTGATGAAATGGAGAGGACGATCTGATTGAAGGAGAAACAGTAGTATTATCAAATTCAAAATCAAGAGAAAGAAGAAGAAGAAGAACAGATCGAGAAAGACGTGGAGATATGATTTCAAAAAATGGATAAAAATGAATTCTAGAGAGAGAGATGAGAGAGAGAGAGAAAGGATGAAGATGAATACGTGGCAGATATACTTCAAGAAATCAAAACCTCTTTTGCATATCATAATAGCACGCGCCATTTTTCTACGAACAATTCCACGCGTGTTTTCTCTACTTTCCTTATTTATGTAAATTAAAATATTTGTTATTGTTTTTATTTAAATATTAAAATATATGAATTCATTTTATTTTAATAATATATGAAAGTTAAATAAAATTTGTAGTTAAGTATAATTACTTTGGTTAAAAGAATTGATTTTAATATATAAGATATTTTTAAAAAATAAGATATTTAAATACTTTGGTTGATAACTTAGATTATTAAAAAAATAAAAAAATAATAAAAAATGATAGTTAAAGTCAGGTTTGGAAGATAAATTCATTTGTTAAGTGATATTAATTTAAGGAGACATTTTAGTAAGTCGGATCAAAATGTCTGATTGATGTAATTAATATCATATATATTTATTTTATATTTAAATGACGTCAACAAAAAAAAACTAAATTACAAATAAAAAAATGAGTAAGCAAGAAAAGTTATACACAAATTTTTTTTTTAAAATAATAGAGTTGGGTTAAAGTTTACTTTTAATTAATTAAGTCGACACAATTTTAACATATTTATTAATAAAGTTAAAATAGATAAATATTATTTCGATTTAAATTCAACATTACATTATTTTTCGTATTTGGGATATATTTCCGTGTGGATTAGAAATGGCTTACTTGTGACACCTACCCTATAACCTCACAAAAATTATATATATTATTTTTTATAGTTATTATATATATAAAAAAACTAGTGAAATTTTTTATTTGAATTATAGTAAATACAAAATAAAATTATACACGTTTTAAAACAAACTAAATTTTATTTTATGAAATAAATTATTAAGTCTAGTTTATCACACTTTAATATAAGTACATGATAAGATCTTTTTTATTTTAAAATACATAAATAATATTTGTTACTTCTAAATTAAATTGAAGAAAAAAAAGAGTTTGGCGCGTGTAGGCCAATATTAGTAGATAAACTTTGTCCGTGGGGGTTAATGAAGCGGTGCCAACCTATTTAGACTTCAAAGCTTGTTTGATATGATTTGTTTTGGATTAAAAAAAATATTTTATCAATTAAATTATTTCTTATTAAATTAAATACAAAATATATATAAATAACTTAATTTTTTAATAAAAAAGATTTTAAGAGCCATAAAAATCTGCAAATAAATTTATAAAATATATTTTATAGGATAGTAGAGTTAAGCCTACGTGGCGATAAGGTTACACTTGGCTATGTTGGAATGGGGCCCGCAGGAGGCTATTATTGTCCGTATGTATATATTGTCAGAGGTAAAGCACGTGACAATTGAAATATATTTATAAATAAATATAATTATAATTATAATTATCTAATGGATAAGATCATATTTCGTTGTCATTGACGGGACCAAAGCCCGTATAATTTCATTTTAACTTACTTAATTCACTTATATATATTTTTTTATTAATTTATAAAATTATTTATATCAATTTATTATAGAAAAAAAAAATTAGAATTTGAACTTTAATAATTTTATTTAACGAGTTCAGATTTTAAATTGTGTCATGTTTTTTTAACCATTACAATTTTGCATCTTTAACCTACGAACTAATTTATTATATTTATAAAAACAAAATAATAAAATATTTTTTGATTTTTTAAATTATTTTCAAATATTTTTTTTAAGACATTCAAATTTTCAACAATTCTGATCACGTATATCTCGAAAAAATATCTAAATTGGTAAACGTAGTACCGTACCTAAAATTTTGTCGTTCAAAAGTTTTTTTTAAAAAATAAATAAATAATTTATCTATATTCAAAATTTCTTAAATCTATTATAGATTAGACAATTTTTTAATTACACAAACTAACATCGATAAATTAAAATGCATACATTCAAAAAATAATACTTAATTTTGAAAAAATGCGTTAAAAATATTTCTAAATATTATTTCATTTAAAAAATATAACAAATTAAAAAAAGTCTCAAACTATAAAATGATAAAATTTTGAAATTATGATCGTAACTCAAGTGTAAGAATAGATAAGTAAGAAAGTAAATATTACAAATTTAATTATAATTTAAAATATCTTAGATAATATTACCATCATAATTTTAGAATGAGAAAAATGACTTAAAATAGTTTAAATTAAGGGGAAAATGAATAGAAATTAAAAAAACTCATCATTGTACTAAAGTTTTGTATTTATTTAGAAATTAAATATATCTTAATTTTATATGTTTTGTGTAAAAAGTTTGATTGATTTTTTTCTGTTAAAATTATGTACATGTTTGTCAATTCTCTCTAACTGTGCACAATTGTTTTTTTAAATATATTTTTATTTCTAAATGTATTTCTTATTTTTGCATTTGAAATGGGCCATGATTCATTTTATAATAGCTATGAGAAATTAAATTTGGTCCAACTAAACTTTGATTAAAAAATAAGCATTGAGCCCAATATTAAGCCCAACAGCTATAAAGTGTCGATTCTGGTTTGAAGCCCTAGATATACATCATCGGAGAGAAAGAAAGAAAGGTCTGCTTTTCAAACTCCGCCATGGCCAAGAAGCGAAAGATCCGTTCTGACGAACCTGCATCCACCGGAGCACCTTTACCGGACCAGCTCCAAACCCTAACCGAACCTGCATCCACCGGAGCACCTTTACCGGAACAGCTCCAAACCCTAATCGAACCTGCATCCACCGCAGCACCTTTACTGGAACAGCTTCAAACCCTAATCGAACCTGCATCCACCGCAGCACCTTTACCGGAGCAGCTCCAAACCCTAACTGAACCTGCATCCACCGCAGCACCTTTACCGGAGCAGCTCCAAACCCTAACCGAACCTGCATCCACCGGAGCACCTTTACCGGAGAAGCTCCAGACCTTAACCGAGCCTAAACAGCCGGCACAACAGATCGAAATAAAGGCGCAACCACAAACGGAGCAAAATCATCAGACAAGGCAACCGGAAGGTGGATTAGTTGCAGTTCAAATAGAAGACAAAGAGAAGAAAGGCAGCGTAAATGGATGTAAGACAGTGAAAATGGATGGTGGCGATAAGGAATTAGATGAAGAGCCAATTGAGAAGATTCTAGAATCCCTCGGAAAGGACCAGCTGATTGCTATTGTCAAGGAGTCTGTCTCAAAGTTCCCGAATGTAATGAAGATCGTGAAGAAAACGGTCAATTTAGACCCTGCTCGTAGAAAGATTTGTGTTCATGGTCTCGTCTTGGATAACATGGAAACTCTAATAGAGGTATTTAGAAAGTACGGTGAGATTGTGGATTGTGAGGCTGCTTGTGACAAGGAATCTGGAAAGTCAATAGGGTATGGATTCATTATCTTCAAGCGCAGGAGTGCAGCCATGAAGGCATTGAAGCATCCTCAGGAGAAAATTGGTAATCAATTGATCTCTTGTCAGTTGTCATCAGATGGATTTGTTCCTGCTCCTGTAGGTCCACCAGCTATTGATAATATTCAGAGGAAGATTTGCATATACAACGTGTCTGCTGACATTGACCCACAAAAACTAACCGAGTTCTTTGCTAGATATGGGAAGATTGAAGAGGGTCCTCTGGGATTAGATGAAGCTGGGAAATTTAAAGGTTTTTGCCTTTTTGTGTACAAGACTATGGAGGGTTATAGAAGAGCATTGCAGGAGCCTCAAAAGATCTTTGATGGGATGATACTGAACTGCCAGAAATCAATTAAACCATATGTTCCTGATCAACGACAGAATCAACAACTTCCTTCTAAACCAACCCCTGCCCACCTCAAGGCACCTTCCGCACCCGCTATTGGATTTAAACCACCAGCTCTGGGTCCTGCGTTTGGACATGCATTGGCTGCTGCTCTTCTCTCCTAGCTGGTTTTCGGGGGCAACAATGAATCAGGGCATTCAGACAATGATGAACAATCCTGGTTATGTGAACTAGGTTGGAGCCAGCTATGGTGGTAGTCAACCAGCTTACATACATAAACATAGATGCATCAAAACTTTAGTTTTCAACTATCTTCTCAAATTTAGATGGAAATATGTATTTTTCTTTAAGTATCCATTTCTTTATTGTTTTCAAAACATTGTACTAGTATTTTCAACTTATATTTGGGCTCTTTTTGTTTCAAAATTTTCACTTTTATGTTGAGTAAAATTCTTGTTAAAATTCACATTTTTATTTTTATTTTTTACAAGTCTTTTTACATGCCATGCTTTTACCCTCTATGTTTCTTATAGTTGTCATGTATTGGCTGGATTTGCCTTTGACCCATTTGAGAGGCATAAAATTATTGTATGAATTATTTAATTAATGATTGATTTGTTTTATAATATTAAACAAAACAAATAAGAAGCTCAAAATAAGTAAGTTTTTATATATGCTAAAGGATCATGTTAAAATAAATGAAATTGATTTTAAAATTGAGCGTGTGGCTTCAGACAACTCGCGATTGGACCAGCGATCATTGGGCGCGTTTTTATGAGAGAAGGAACGCAAGACGTTAGAAAAGCTGAGGGTAGAACTGGTATTTCATCTTCTCAAACTGGATTGGCGCCATTGTTGAAAAGAACTAAGAATTAGGGAGAACATTCTTGTCTTGTCTTCTATACACTGATTGTGAGTGGTGGGGGATTGAAGAGAGGGGAAGGGTGAAAGGAAATTGTAGCAGTCGTACGTCTTGTTCTGGGTTTCAATTCGAATTTCTTCCTCTCCTCAGGTTCTTTATTGTTTCTTTACCCACGTGTTTAACGATGAATTTCATCAAGAAGCTATGCATTTTTGATTTCTTGCAATTGAGGCAAATGCTATATAAAATGTTCTGTTCTGATTTTATATTTATTTGTTGGAAAAGTTCTTGAGTTGATGATGATGTGAATCAATTGGGTTCAATAAAAACAGTTTCCATTTAGTATGATCCTATTATTATTTACTGGCTAAAGCACAATGGGTATGACTTATCTTGAAGAGATTTGATGATTTGAATGCATTTTGAGTTGAATTCGAATTTGTCAAAATGGGTTTCAAGATTAGAAAATTTAAATAACTTATGATTTGTTGGGTCTAACGTGTTATTTATGAGTTTGTGGAGTCAATTTCATGAAATCTTGATGTATTGGAGTCCAAATTGGTGAAAACAGAAACTACTGCAGTTAAAAACATGAATATGGAAGAGTCTTCTGAAGAGGAGCCCCAGAACTTGACTGAGGATGAGGAAGAAGTCAGCGAGGAGGAAGAAGAAAGCGATGAAGAAGAAGAGGAAGAAGTCAGCGAGGAGGAAGAAGAGGAAGAAGAAAGCGACGAGGAGGAAGACGAAGAGCCTATCCAGGAGATTATTGAAACTCTTGGAAAAGACCAGCTGATTGCTCTTTTAAAGGAGTCTGTCTCAAAGTTTGTTGATATAATTGGGAGCGTGCAGAGATTGGCTGATTTGGACCCTGCACACAGAAAGATTTTTGTTCATGGTCTTGACTGGGATTCTAACAGGGAAACTCTAATAAGGGTATTTAGCAAGTACGGTGAGATTGAGGATTGTAAGCTTGTTTATAACATGGTAGGCAAGTTAAAGGGGTTCGGCTTCATTCTCTTCAAGCACAGGAGTGGAGCCAGGAAGGCACTGAAACATCCACGGAAGAAAATTTGTAATCGATTGACCTCTTGCCATTTGGCATCAGCTGGATCTGTTCCTGCTCCTCCTCCTCCTCCTGTAGATCCACCAGTGTCGGAGTATACGCAGAGAAAGATTTTCGTAAGCAATGTGTCTGCTAACATTGACCCACAAAAACTAACCGAGTTCTTTTCTAGATATGGGGAGATTGAAGAGGGGCCTCTCGGATTAGATAAACATACTGGGAAATTTAAAGGTTTCTGTCTTTTTGTGTACAAGAGCATGGAGAGTTCTAGAAAAGCATTGGAACAGCCTTATAAGAGCTTTGGAGGGAAGACATTGAACTGCCAGAAGGCAATTGATGGCCCCAAACCAAAGTTTCCTTATCAGCAGTATCATAATCAGCATCTTTCTTCCAAATACACATCTGGCAACCTCATTGCACCTTTCGGACCTGCTCTTGGATTTAACCCAGCTGTTGCAGCTCCAGCTCTGGGTCCTTCAAATAGACAGGCATTGACTGCTCTTCTCACCTCGCAAGGAGCTGGTTTAGGGGCAACAATGAATCAGGGCATGCCGCCAATGACGAACAATCCTGGTTATGGGAACCAGGTTGGAGCCAGCTATGGTGGTAGTCAACCAGCTTACATAAACCAGGGTGGTTACCAAGACCCCCAGTTAGGGCAAGGATCAACTTGGCCAGATTCAGGTGGTGCTTCAAACATGGATTATGAACAGTAGGTAAATGAAAGGTATGCCCATATAGGCAACTAACTTTGGTTGGTTGTTATGCTCATTTAAGTTTAATTTCATGTACAAAGTAGATACAATTTCACATACATTTGAAACCTGATCAAAGTGATGAATTCCAAGTTTTCCAACCAAAGTTGGATCTTTATTCTGATTGAATTTTAACTCCTTAATAGTTATTCAATGAATGGAGGATCTCATTTTGATGACCTTTGATTAGTATTTCTACTTGTTACAGTTAAATTTTTTGCTTAAAATATTTTTTCATCAAGAACAGATTTTTATAATTTGCATATTGATTTTGCAGATTCCTTCATAGATGCATCCAAACTTTAATTTTCAACTATGGTGATCCCTTGAAGTTCCTGGCGCTCTTCAGACTATGTATTCGTATTTCTATCAAAAAATGACCACTGCTTCCCAAATTTCAGAAGGGATATGTGTGTTTTTCTTTTAACCATCTATTCATTTAATGTTTTCAAAACATTGTGTATTTCAACTTATATGCCTTTTACAACATATTTTACATATTTTTGGTTCAAAATTTTCACTGTTATGTTTAGCAAATGGTTGTTAAAATTCACAATTCCTTGTATATTTTTCTTGCCAAGTTTTTACCTCCTCTATGGTAGTTATAGTTGTCCTGTATTCGTCGGCTGGATTTGCCTTAGACCCATTTGATGTTGTCGGTTGGTATCGGTTATTTTGCTTTGTGAAACAGTGTTCAAACCTCTGTTGCTAATCTATGTGCTAATTTTTGTGTATAATGAGGCAGACTTATAGCTGCTAGTAGTTACATGACTTGCCAACTTACCTATAGTAATGCTCAATTATCATTTCCTATTACTTCATAAGTTGAAAGAAATACCCATATCATAAAATATTTAGATTTTGAGTGAACTTTGTCACCATTCAATAATGAAAAGTTATAACACTTTGATGCAAAATCAAATATAATGAGATTATCTTCAGGCTTGTTTGCACTTCGATTGCGTTTCAAAGTCAGGAAAATAAAAAATGATTGGTTGTTTAAACTAATGATCTCCCAACCTGACTTTGGGTATTTTTGCACACTTTAATCATGATTATTAATTCATATTTATAACTTTTTTTATTAATATAATTGATATGAACAGCAATTTAATTCGTATATTGATTAATGAGTTACATGTACTTATTTACCTTCATATTAAGATCTAAATCAATAAGGATTTGTAATTCAATACAATCAATAATAATACATACCTCAATGAAATGAATAAAGATGTGTTACTCAATAATTAATAATTATAACATATATTTACAATAAACAATATAAAATGATTTATATATAAATGTTAACCCATCTTTGAAAAGTTTTAAAGATATTAGTTATCTTTTATAGAACAAGAATCTTAACTCATTTGGATGGAAGGTGAATGAAAATTATAATGTTAGTTGTAATTATATATTTTTATTATTAAGGAACACATTCAATTTACTCTTTGCTCAACACAACAAACCCAAATTGTGAAAAAATATTTGGAGTTCAAATAACTCAATAAAATCAATAAAATACGTAGCTCAATAAAATGAATAAAGATGCGTTACTCAATAATTAATAATTATAATACAAAGTGACTTATGCATGTCAACTAATCTTTGAAGATGTTTTAAAGACATTAGTTATCTTTTATAGAAAAGAGATCCTAACTCACATTAATGAAAATTATAATGTTAGTTCTAATTATAATTTTTTTTTATTAAGAAACACATTCCATTTAGTCTTTGTTCTTCCTCTTCACTCCACACAATGAACCCAAATTGTGGAAACAAATAATTCAGAAAATAATTTTTTTATATATTTGGTATTAATGTATCTCATCTAGAGCTCGGCAATGAGTTTGATCAGCACGAACTGACACGATATAACACGATATTAGTACGGAATGACACAATACAATATTATCTTACTCGAGTCGTGAGTTGGACACGAAACAAATACAAGACGACACAATCACGATACGGTTATGAGCTTATATGATCGTAACACGGTCACGAGTCGACACAGACACAATATGAGTATAGATACGACACGAGCACGAGTATACACACGAAACGACATAAACATAATTAGTCACATGACCTAAGCTACTCAACTTTACATCAACATTTTTTCTAAATTTATTTAGATTCTCATTCAATTAATAAATTATTTAATTTTATATATGTAATATATACAATTAAAACTAAATATACTAAATTAAAATAAAATATTAACTTAAATTATATAAATTAAAATAAAATATAAATATAAAAAATAAATTATATAAATAGAAATGTGAGTCTTCAAATATTTCTCTCCAAAATTACTTTTATTAATTAATTAATTTATTTTTAAAATTTAAAATTATTTAATTATGTAATTATTATTAATACATTAAATAATAAATATATTATAATATTTAATTTGATAATATAATATTATATATTTATAATTTCTACCTACATTTCCATTAAATTATAATATAATAATATATATTTATAAATATGTCAACTACAAATTTATTAAATTTCTACTCACCTTTCTCATTTCTTTTCTCAAACTACCCACACATTTCCCATTTCCTTCCCCAAACTACCCATCTTTACATTAATATTCTCAAACTAAATATATTAAATTCTTATTCAATTAATAAATTATTAACTAATTTTATTTAGATAATTATTTGTAAATTTAAAAACATATTTTAAATAATTGACATTCAAATTATTATTTATGAAACTATATGTTAAAATTTATATCTACACATATTACAAATTTAACATATTAATTAGTTTTTTTAATAACATATTTATAACATTTAACTTATTAAATTAATTTAAGTTTTCTAAACTAAAATAAATAAATAAACTAATAATAATATTTTTTTAATTTTTACTAACAATATAATATAATTTAATATATATATATAAATAAATAATAATGAGTGTGTCAATACACGACATGACACACATGAAAACGGACATCGTCACTATATGATTGAGTCGAAACTCTAGTCGGAATAATATGAAACACAAATTTAAACACGAATTATCACGACACGAATAAACTCATGGATACGAATTAACACGACACGAAAGAGCCCGTGGATTATAATATTTTTAATGGGTCAAGACACACGATACAACACTCATAAGATTAAGACACAACATAACATGACACGATTGAGAGTCTAACACGACTTGCGTGAATCAAATACGAACGTTTAAGCACGATGTCCAACTCTAACTTAGTCCTTAAAATTTTGTCAAATTGAAGCTATATAATTGGACCTAATACATAACCTTTGTTGTGCAAGGTTGGAAAGACTTTTTAGTAACTATAATTACCAATATAGAGAAAAGCTACTTTATTTACCTATTTATCTTATATTCTAATTAGCTTTTCTCTAATCTCATTCATCAATCAAAGGTAATTTAGAATAAAAACAAACTCTTTATATTGGGTGGAGAAGGATGCTCATTTTTTATTTCATTAGTTTACAAAGAATATATATTTTCCTATATAACATTACTAGCTTAGAATCACTCACACAATTCATTCCCTTCTTTCTTTCTAGCTTTCTAAAATATTGAGAAAAATGGCTTAGTTCTAGTTGTTCTTTGGGTGGTGGTGATAGTTGCCGTCGGATACAAGATTTTAAGTCTTTCCAAAGTTCTTTCTAGGGACATACAAGAGAAGGAGCTGAAGTCGGTTAGAGTTCGCGACCACATGAGATTCAGTCATGTGCAAAAGACCTAATTACATGGAAAAGCCACCCCAAGTTCTCATTTCTAGAAACATTTCGTGATCCCTACATTGGAGGGTATTTAACTTTGCTAGATTATTAATATTTTTTGTGTCGTTTTTATAACTTATAACTAATTGATTTAACATGAACATGTTACATTATACTACAATTCAGTTTGGGTCTCCTCCCAAAAAGCTCCATGTTCAGATTGACACTAGGAGCGACGATTTGTGGGTTAACTGCAAATTCTGTCCCAACTAGAGTTGGGCAATGAGTTGAATAATACGAACCGACACGATCCAACACGATAATAGTACGGAACGACACAATACGAATTCACTCAGGTCGTGAGTTGGACACGACACAAGAACGAGACGACACGATCATGGTCATGAATCGACACAGACACGACACAAGCACGATTATACACACAAAACGACATAAATACAATTAGTCACATGACTTAAGTTACTCAACTTTACATTAACATTTTTTCAAAATCTATTTACATCCTCATTTAATTAATATATTATTTAATTTTATAAATATAATATATATATATAATTAAAACTAAACATATTAAATTAAAATATTAATTTAAATAATATAAATTAAATTAAAATATAATATAATAAAAATAAATAAATTATATGAATAGAAATGTGAGTCTCTTAATAAATCTCTTTAATATTATTTTATTAATTAATTGATTTATTTTTAAAATTTTAATTAATATTAATACATTAAATAATAAATATAGAATAATAATTTAATTTTAATAATATAATAATATATATTTATAATTTATACCACCTTTTTATTAAATTATAATATAATAATATACGGGAAATTTGACTAAATAACCTCAGAGATGAGGTTATTTGAGCCGGTGGTAAATTACTAATTAAATTGCGCTCGTGGTCTTTTTATTTTTTTTTTTGACGAAATTGCCCTTGTAGCGAAACGCTAAGTCCCTTAGCGTTTCGCTAAGTGGATTAGGTTTAGTATAAATACTTAAATTTTTCCATTTCCTTCATTTTCTTTCTCTCTCTTCGCTCTCTTCTCTTGTTCTTTCTTTGACGGCGGCGACGGAGGCGGCGGCTACGGCGACGGAGGCGACATAGCTTACATGATCTTGATTTCAAACCCTAACCTAAATCGATTTATGTTTTTATTTACACGATCTTCATTTTAAACCCTAACCCTAAACTTATTTTGCATGCAGGTGAAGGATTTGAAGGTCGAAGAAAAAAGGAGAAGAAGATCTTCATTTCAAACCTTAACCTAATTCGATTTATGTTCATGTTTCCATTATCTTATCTTCATTTCAAACCCTTCGATTTAATCTGTTCTTATTTGGTTCATATTGGTTCTGTTTCAGGGAAGATTCGCTAAGTGTTTACCGTTTCGCTAAGTGCTTATCGTTTCGCTAAGTGCTTACCGTTTCGCTAAGTGCTTATCGTTTCGCTAAGTGCTTACCGTTTCGCTAAGTGCTTACCGTTTCGCTAAGTGCTTACCGTTTCGCTAAGTGCTTACCTTTTGTTTCTTTTTTAGACCTTGTTCGTATAAGGGTATGAAAAAAATGTTTTATGCAACTAATTAAAAATTTCACTGAAATCTTTTGCATATGGTGTAGACTGATAAGGAGTCAAAGATGAGGAGCAATAGTTATAATCCATTTTTTGAAGATCATCACTCCCATGAGTACATATACTGAGCTTTGCGACTTATTGTTGCCTTTATGATGAAGACTCTTTGTTTAGATCGGGATGGATGGAATGATGTATTATTATTATTATTAGTTATGTGTGTGTGAATGCTACTTAAGATTAAGATGATGACGATGTTTTTCTGTTTGTTGCAGCAAATACAGTAATGTTCTTTCTTTTTATAAGGTTGCTAGAGAGAACTAAACTAAACTTGGCTATGTAGATATAATTGTTTTAACTTGTGTGCTTTTTGTGACATTAATATATAATGTTCATTTTTTCAGTATTTTTGGCACTCATCATCTTTTTATTTTGATTGTTTTTGCATATGATTAAAAACAAATTCTAGAGTTTACTCTTAAAAAGTATATTAGTTATTGTAAGACGTGAGAAAATAGACTATAAATATCCAAAACAAACCACAAATATATCATTATATTAACTGTGATTTTATGATGGGGATTTAGTCGTTGCGATCTCTTTAAGATTCAAGAGGTACTCTTCGTGACACTTTATTCCTACTATCGGGTCGGTTTTGATACAAGTATCGTTACCCGTGAAGAAATATACTAAAAGTACCTCGAGACCAATATAATCAAGCTCAAGAGGTACCCTAATAAAGGTATTTATAGTTTATTAGTGAAGTACATATTTACAATAATTGATACAAATAAACAAATAATCTTTGCTCTTGCTAACACTACAAAAAGCTTCGGGGCTCCTGTTAGCACTACAAAAAGCTTTGGTCCTTTTCTCGGGTTCATAGAGTCGTGTTTCGTTTACCAACAACGGAAGACCCCACAATGCAGGTAGCAACAACAGTTAGGAACAAGATGTCGTCAGCCTCAATGAAACTCCAAAAGAACATTTATTGGAAAGTCTATTGTGTTTTTTTCGCTTCTATTTTTGTTTCCTCTTAGAGGAGATCAACATTTTTTAATTCCATCATATTCTTTCAAAGCATTTATGCTTTGTTCTAATTTAATAACATCATATTCAAAAAAATATTATTTAATAAGTGTAAGATAATAGCCTGAAAAAAATTGATCAATAATATAAAATTTGGTGGCAAAAACATATACAAATGTTAGACAAACCAAATATAACGAATGATGAGACTGCTGGTTGATGAAATAACTAGACAACTCGATATAGCAAACATATTAGGAAATGTGTTTTACAATCAATGTTTCATCGAAATGGATGTAAAGAAGAAACTCGTCATTATCTGTAATGACAATATTATCTGATTTATTTGCAGAGAACATCATCTATTATTGCAGCCAAACTTGAACATATACAAACAAACAAAATAAGTAAAAAAAAGAGAATTGTGATCAAATTCATTAGTAACCAATGGAAATTATAACAATGACAGAATTACAATAACAATAACCAAAATTACAAAGCCAAAAAACACCAACTTCATCAACATCCCACCTCTCTTTCTTTCTTTCTCTCTAGCTATATTCAAAAATTACAACAAATTATCTTCCTTCAATCTCCCATGTCTGGATGATGTATATGTTTCTTCTCCATGTCTTGACGGGGATTGGGGAAGAAGTAGAAGAAGATTACCTCAAATCCAGCGCTTGCGTCCTCCTCGTGAGTTATGAGCTCCTTGAAACCACCTATCCCATCCTACCACTGCTGGACCTTTAGTGCTGCATGCAGTTCAGTTAAATTAATTCTCAACAATGTTAATAATCTATCATCTATCTATCTACTACTGCTCTTAACTCTTTCTATAAATCAAACAGTTAACAATAAATAAAATGTAAAGGGATTGATGAAATTGTACATACATAGGGAGCAAAAGATCAGACAGACTTTGTCCAAGATTATCTATCATTTATCTATCTACTACTGCTATTATTTCCGTTTATTGATTATCTAAATACATAATGATCTCCAATATACACCATAAGAAAATATATCTATGTACTTTAAACATGCAGACTTTGTCCAAAATTATCTAAATGGTTGAAAATGCTTAACATATCCTTTGTATTATGTATAATCTTCAAAAAGAGATAGGAAAATCTCTAGATAGCTTAACAATGCATAATAATAATAATAAAAAAAAAAAAATAGGGTTCAATATATCCATTTCGAAATGTTAAGCACTTAGCGAAACGCTAAGCACTTAGCGAAACGCTAAGCACTTAGCGAAACGCTAAGCACTTAGCGAAACGCTAAGCACTTAGCGAAACGCTAAGCACTTAACGAAACGCTAAGCACTTAGCGAAACGGAAAGTAAACCCTAAACAACAGATTCGAAGATGCATAAACCAAACATCAATAATAAACTTGAAGTATAATAGGATAAACGTACCAAGTGGAATCGTGCTTGTGCTCGTCGTGGAGCTTATCGTCGTGGATTTCGCCGTCGCCGCCGATTGCCGCCGCCCAGCTTAGAGAGAAGGAGGAGAAGAGCGGGAAGAGAGAGAAAAGAAAAAAAGATATGAAAAAAAATAGGCTGGAATATATTAAATAATAAGGGTAATCTGGACATTTCACACCTTACCACTTAGCGAAACGCTAAGTCCCTTAGCGTTTCGCTACAAGGGCAATTTCGTCAAAAAAAAAATAAAAAGACCACGAGCGCAATTTAATTAGTAATTTACCACCAGCTCAAATAACCTCATCTTTAAGGTTATTTAGTCAAATTTCCCTAATATACAGTTATAAATATGTAAATTATAAATTCATTTTAATTACTACCACCTTTATTATTTCATTCTTCAAACTACTCACACTTTTTGCATTTTCTTATTCAAATTACCCACATTTATATTAACATTCTCAGACTACAAACTACAACGTCTTTTTAAATATATTTATATTCTCATTTAATTAATAAATTATTAATTAATTTTATTTGAATAATTATTTAAAAATTTAAAATACGTTTTAAATAATTGAGTTTGAAAAAAACTATATATTAAAATTTATATCTACCCATTCTTATATTTTTGTAACATATTAATTATGTTTTTAAATAATATATTTTCTACATTTAACTTATTAAATTAATTTAAAAATTTTAAATTAAAATAAATAAGTTAATAATCATATTTTATAATTTTTACTAATAATATAATTTAATATATATATATATATATATAAATAAATAATTAATATGAGTGTGTCAAGACATGACACAATGAAACGAGCATCGACACGATTAGGTCGAAACTCTAATCGGAATAATACGAAACACGAATGTAACTACGAGTTACCACGACATGAATAAACCCGTGAACACGAATTAACACGACACGAAAGAGTCCGTGAATCATAATATTTTGAGTGAGTCACAACACGACACGCATAAGATTGAGACACGACATAATTGAATGTCTAACACGACTTGTCCAAATCGAATACGACCGTTTATGCACGATGCCCAACTATCTGATCAATGGAAATTGTTTTTCTTTGTTGAACTTGTCAGACATGTCTTCTGTTATTGTGGAATGATAGTCTCCAAATTTTGACTTCTTTTTATAATTCATATTTTATTAGTTACACGTTTTAATACATAGATATTTGACTACTTTTATAAACATTGTGGTATCCTGCATGATTGTCTTATTTGTATTCACCTTGCAAATTTGGTTTATTGAAAAATAAGAATCTCTCATTTTTTTTAAATCACTCTCTTCATGCTCACATTGTGTTTAAACATGCTCTATTTGATACAGGAGATTTCTTAAGCGATATAGACAATATTAATCGTAATCACCAAATTGAAATAACTCTTGGCATTTGCAAATGTTCAACATTTAGTGTTATTATGCCGTTCAACAATGTTATAAGTGAACTGATTGCAAAAATCACTTGGAATCTTCCTTGATTATAGCTTATATAAGTGTATCATCCCATCAACCTAGACGTTGAACAAAATGGAATTATGGTTGAGTTGACTCTCATTCCCAAGTATTTGATTGTTGATATATGTTTCACTAAATTCTGTGCATGCTATTAAATTTCAAAATTAGACCATATATTATTGTAATTATGGAAATTACTTAAATTTATAATTTTAAAATAATATTTTAAATTTTTATATCTAAAATTATTCAAAGGAAGAATTAAAAACTTAATTAGAATCAAATTAGGGTTAATTATTTTGATAAACTCTAACTAAAAAATTATTTGAAAATTCAAAAATAATTTGAAGTTAAAATATTGTATTTATTTTATACAAATTAAACCCAAGAAGGGGTTAAAATTATTTAATTAGGATTTAAACATAAATTATGTATAATTTGTGTCTTAAAACAATTAAATAAATACCCAAAAATACTCAAAAATAAAATTAATGGACATAATTTTTATTATGTTTCCAAAAATATTTTTTGTTTGTGTCTTAAAACAATTAAATAAATACCCAAAAATACTCAAAAATAAAATTAATGGACATAATTTTTATTATGTTTCCAAAAATATTTTTTGTGCAATTTTTGGTGAAGAAAAATGCAAAAAAGAGATTAAAATTTGATTTTAAATAACTTTTTTTTATTAAAAGTAAAACTGATAATCTTGTGTAGTCGAAATTATGTTTAATTGATACAACAAGATTCAGGACTATTAGGATAGAATTAGGGATATAATCTCAAATTGACAAATTCAACTTGAATTCATCCTCCTCAACCGACCTAAAGTCCTTAGGTGTTTCTCTATCAATCCATCAAACAATCAATCTATATTACACTACAAATCAAAGAATTCAAATTTTGCCAAAAACTGATTTTTGTGAAAACAATCTCCGGCAATCCAAGCTTTGATCCAGGCTTCTGGACAGTTTTCAACAACTCATTGGAGTGTTCTCCAATTATTGGTATGCATTTAGAACCTTTGTAATTCAATTTGTGATTGAAAATTGAATTATTTCAAGTTTGACCGGTTTAATCGGTTCTATAGTTCAATTGTATGATATCTTTGTTTAGAATCAATTCTGTTGAAAGAGATTCAATCAAATCAACCTTAAACTAAAAAAACAAAAATTTAAATGAAAATTTTGGATTTTTGAAAATTCATGTTCTTGAGTTTTAATCTTGTTTTAATTCAAATAGCAGCTAAACATGTTAAGATGATTTCTCAATATTTGTAACATCATTTTAATCATGTTTGATCAAACAATATTTTTAAAAATTTTGAATTTGGATTTCATCTTCAAAAATCATTGTAAATTGTAATGATGTTCTTGTTTTGGTTGTGTTCAACTATGTTAATCATTTCAAAGCTAATAAAACAAGAATTAGGCTATGATATGACATAATTTAAAAGATCCCAATTTTTGACCTACAAACGGTTTTTAAAAATTGACATTTGTAAAGATCGATTGATCGTAATTAGGGTTAGGGCTTTTGTTCTTCATAATCATATGAACCAACTGCAATCTACAGATCATGATTCCATGATCTATATCAAAAGTTATGGCACCTTCAATTCTTGACCAATTCAAGAACACTCGGTCCTCTTGGACCAAGGCACATGACCGAGGTTCTTAGCCTAGAACCGAGGGCGAGGACCGAGAATCTTAATCTAGGGTCCAAGGATCCAGACAGAAAAAAAAATTAGGCCAAGTCCGAGACCAAGGACCGATGTTCTTAAGTCTAGGACCGGTGTTCTTGAGTAAGGACCGAGAGCCACAACCGAGAAAACTTAGCCCGGGTCCAAAGGCTAAGGACCAATGATCTTAGCCTAGGACCGAGCCCTCCCTTTAACATATGACTGATTTTTCGAACCTAGGATCGATGAACCCGACCTAGTTTTCTAACTTAGGACTGAGCCCTCCGCTTAGCCTATGACTGATTTTTCTAACCTAGGGCCGAGTCCATACCCATGACCAAAGACCGAGCAGCTCGAGTCTGAGACCGAGCATCCCGAGCCCCGATCCAAACCCTTCGGTTATTTGACCAAGGGTCTTGAGCCCCGGTCCAGACCAACTAGATCGAGCCCAACCGAGCCTAGATCGGTATAAACTGACCCAAGTTTTAGGACCCCGATCCTAAGGCATATTTGATTCCACTTTTCAAAATTTAAAATTATTTTGATAATTTTAGAACTCCAATCTATTTTAAAATGATCCCGAAAGGGTTTTTACTCAGTTTTATATCAACACAATCGCATGTATGCCCTTCTAAATAATTTTGTATAATTATTTACTTAAACTAAATTCATCCGTGTTTAGGACCCCTAGACTAATAATTGAATAATCAATGTTATAAATAAATATTTTAATATCCAGAATTTTATTATAAAATAAGACCGTCCTTTGATGGGCACGGAGGACATAATACGAAAGCTCTTTTCCGAGCATAACCAAACAACGAATCCCTCATAAAAACTTTGGTAAAAATATGTTTATACACATAGTTTACTAATTTTTCTAAAATCATTTGGCGACTCTGTTTTCAAAATAATAATCTCTTAAATTAATAATGTTGGATTAATTTAAACTGAATTACAACCAAATTTCTAGATTATTAAAATTTGAGTAAAAATTAATTATTTTTACATAATTGATTTTTAAAGCAATTAGGTATTATCAAATTTTTTTAAAAATTAGTTGTTTCATTTTAAAAGATGTCTCAAACACAAACCAATGTTAAAATCATTGAACTTCAAGCAAACTTTTGGGTTCCTCCCCTTATTGCCACGTGTCCAACCGACCCATGTTAAACTATGGGAACCAAAGGGAACATACCACGAGATAAAAAAAAACTTTATCCTCCATTTTATTGTGAAATTTCATTTTTCACATTCTTCATTAATGAAAATACCCGTTTGGTAGTAGCGGTAGAAAATGATAATGTAAAAGAAGATAGTCAATCTAGTACATCTAGGTCAATTGTTATTGACATATAATTATATAATTACATTGCAAACTTGCAAATATTATAATTATTAATGAGTCAGAATGCATTTTTTGGATTTAAAGATTACTAAGAAAAATAATTTTTTTAATAATAACTTAATAAATTGAGTATTTTACTCTATCAAAAACATCAAAGCGGTAATAATGCTCAACTATACTATAACAACCAATCTTACATTTACAGTCAATTTCATTGAATTAGCAAAGATATTAATTTCTTAAAAAATAAATCATTCACCTGAATTGTTAAGTTTTTGAAAGCTAATTTTGATAGGATAGACAAATGTAATAACAATCAAAATGTGTTCGATTTTTGTTTTTATGGAGTTGACAAAGAAGATTTACTGTTCTCATAATAATCTTATGAATAAAATGTTAAAAGTGAAAACAAATTCAAAACTTGTCATATTTTTGTAAATCATTGAATTTTAGCCTTTAATTCTTATATTTGGAAAATGATCATTAAGAAGTTCATTTTCCCCCCCTAAATTTTAACGGTGAAAGCTGGTAGAAGTGGGATTTTGTCTTCTCAACTGGATTGGCGCCATTGTTGAACAGAACTAACCGCGTGGAAGAAACCACTGCCCGCTCCTATAAAAGCTAAAGAAGTAGAAGACCGTTATTGTCTTCTGTACACTGATTGTGAGTGGGGGATTGTAGAGGGGAAGGGTGAAAGGAAGCTGTAGGCCTGTAGCAGTCGTCTTGTTCTGGGCTTCAATTCAAATTTCTTCCTCTCCTCAGGTTCTTTATTGTTTGTTTACTCATGTGTTTAATGATGAATTAAACGATGAATTTCATCAAGAAGCTATGCATTTGTGATTTCTTGCAATTGAGGCAAATTCTATACAAAATGTTCTGTTCTGATTTTATATTTGTTGGAAAAGTTCTTGAGTTGATGATGATGTGAATCAATTGGGTGTCATGGGTATTACTTTGAATTCATATGGTTCCATGTGTTAGATTCTATACTTCAAAAGTTCATAAAAAAAGTTTCCATCTTTGATGACCAAGATTGATTGCGATCTTGAGATTTTGATGAACAAGTGCCTTGGCATTTAGTTTGATCCTATTATTTATTGGCTTAAGCATGATGGGTATGACATATCTTGAAGAGATTTGATGATTTGAATGTCAAAATGCTATTCAATATGTTATTTATGAGTTTGAAGAGTCAATTCCAAATTGGTGAAAACAGAGGGTGTGACAGTTTGTGCTGCAGCTAAAAAACATACAATGGAAGAGCCTTCTGAAGTGGGGACGCAGAACGTGAGCGAGGATGGGGAAGAAGACAACGAGGAGGAAGGCAATGAAAATGGAGGTCGGATGAAGAAAGGGGAGGAAGAAGAAAGTGACAAGGAATTAGAAGAAGAACCTATTGAGAAGATTCTAGAACCCTTGGGAAAATTCAAGCTGATTGCTCTCGTCAAGGAGGTTGTCTCAAAGTTCCCGGATATAATTGAGTGCGTGCAGAGATTTGCTGATTTGGACCCTGCACACAGAAATATTTTTGTTCATGGTCTCGACTATGATTCTAACAGAGAAACTCTAATAATTGTATTTAGCAAGTACGGTGAGATTGAAAGTTGTGAGGTTGTCTATAACAATGTAGGCATGTCAAAGGGATACGGCTTCATTCTCTTCAAGCACAGGAGTGGAGCCAGTAAGGCATTGAAACATCCACAGAAGAAAATCGATAATCGATTGATCTCTTGCCATTTGGCATCAGCTGGACCTGTTCCTGCTCCTCCTCCTGTAGACTATTCATCGTCGGATTATAATCAGAGGAAGATTTTCGTAAGAAACGTGTCTTGTGACATTGACCCACTAAAACTAACCGAGTTCTTTGCTAGATATGGGGAGATTGAAGATGGGCCTCTGGGAATAAATAAACATACTGGGAAATTTAAAGGTTTCTGTTTTTTTGTGTACAAGAGCATTGAGAGTTATAGAAAAGCATTGGAGGAGCCTAATAAGATTTTTGAAGGGAAGATCCTGCACTGCTGTAAGCATGTCCCCAAATCAAATAAACCAAATCAGCGTCTTTCTGGACCAACCCCTGACCACCTCATTGCACCTTTCAGACCTGCTCTTGGATTTAACCCAGCTGTTGCAGCTCCAACTCTAGTTCTGGGTCCTTCGGTTGGACAGACATTGGATGCTCTTCTCGCCTCGCAAGGAGTTGGTTTGGGGTTAACAATGAATCAGGGCATGCCGCCAATGATGAACAATCCTGGTTATGGGAATCTGGTTGGAGCAAGCTATGATGGTAGTCAACCAGCTTACATATACCAGGATGGTTACCAAGATCCCCATTTAGGACAAGGATCAACTTGGCCAGCTTCAAGTGGTGCTTCTTACACGGATCATGGACAATAGGTAAATGAAAGGTATGCCAATATTGACTATTAACTTGGGTTGTTTGTTATGGTCATTTAAGTTTAATTTCATGTATAAAGTAAATACAATTTCACATACATTTGAAACCTGATCAAAGTGATGAATGCCAACCAAAGTTGGATCTTTATTCTGATTGACCAGTAATTCCTTAATAATTGTTGCTTAGATCATTTGTTAAAGTTATTCAATGATCATTTTTATGACCTACTACTTGTTACAGTTAATTTTTCTGCTTAAAATATGTTTTCATCAAGAACAGGTTTTTATAATTTGCATATTGATTTTGCAGATTCCTTCATAGATGCATCAAAACTTTAGTTCCTGGCTCTCTTCCAACTATGCCTTTGTATTTCTATCAAAAATAGGACACTGCTTCACAAATTTCAGATGGAAATGCACATTTTTTTTGAATTGTGTGTTCCTTTTTAAACATTGTACAAAATCTGGTTTGGCATGTTTAGGTTTAATGATAAACTTTCACATTAAAAAAATTACTCTCACATTGTCAATGATTGAATAGCAAAAATTGTACTTCTTTAATTGTTTTTATTTTCTTTCTCATCACCTTTTACTTAACCTTTCTTAGGTTTTATTGTGTAATTATTTTGCTTAAGTTAATTACAAGTGTCCATATATTTATTTTTTAGTTTGAGCCTATCATGTTTGTTTTTATAAATCATGAACTAATTAATTATTGGTAGTTTTATGATAAATGTAAACTTAATTATCATGGGAAAAATTATCAAAATATTATATCATAATAATTCAATTGTCATATTTATTTAATTTATTAAGTAATGATATATTATAAGACTCTAATGGATATTAAGAGCCAAATTTTGATATATATATATATATTAAGGATATAGATAAGCAAATATTTTAATTAAAATTTTATTGATAGTCTATTGGTCATTCAGAAGAGATTTGAACTTTTTTTTAAATTAATTTTTATTATTTCAAATAAAGGATAACATATATATAAAAAAATTAAATTTCAAAATAATATTAATAAAATTAAAATAATTAATTAAAATCTAAATGATAAATAATATGACAAATTTACTATAATTAAAATTCTAATTAAGAAGATTTAACATCGTATAATTTTTTTTCATATAATTCAAAAAAATATATAACGATGAGTAACGAATTAGAGCAAGTGAAACAACCCAATCAAACCGTATTAAAATTCTCTACCGCGAGAAAAAATTATCCTTAACGAGAGTGGTTAACCAAAGTTAAAAATATGTTCTGTTAAGTGATAAATAATCATTTACATATATGATAAAAAAAAAATGAAAGCATCTACATGTTTGATTCTCACTCAACATTCTCAATCAAAACTTTTTAAATAAAAGTGAATGTCATTAAATGATTAAATGATGATACATTCTATATTAAAGTGATGATAGCGGATACCATAGGAAGAATTTCAATCGAAATTTTATTAAAAAATAACTTTAAATCTAAGTAACTTCATTCCTTATAAAGATCGACACAAACTCGAAAAATGACTCGAAAAATGATTATTAGGATAATCGAAAAGAATGAGCTCCTAACGACATTTCAACAGCTCGAAATATTATTCAAATTATAAAAATGGGGTAAAAAAAATATAATCGGCCTAAAAAGATGCGACATCATAAAAACATAACATTAATATAAATTTTAACGGTGAAAGCTGAGGTTAGAAGTGGATTTTTGTCTTCTCAGTTGGATTGGCGCCATTGTTGAACAGAACTAACTGCGCGGAAGAAACCGCTGCCCGCTCCTATAAAAGCTAAAGAAGTAGAAGAACGTTGAGGAGGACCGAGAGAATTAGGGAGAACATTCTTGTCTTCTATACATTGATTGAATAGCAGTCGTCTATTCTTGTTCTGGGTTTCAATTCGAATTTCTTCCTCTCTTCAGGTTCTTTATTGTTTGTTTACCCATGTGTATAGTGATTAGTCAAGTGTTTAATGATGAATTAAACGATGAATTTCATCAAGAAGCTATGCATTTGTGATTTCTTGCAATTTAGGCAGATGCTATAAAATGTTCTGTTTTGATGCACAAATTGTGTTACAATCTGATTCATATTTGTTGGAAAAGTTCTTGAGTTGATGATGTGAATCAAATGGGTGTCTTCTTATTAATTTGAATTCATATGGTTCAATCTGTTAGATTCTATACTTCAAAAGTTCATAAAAACAGTTTGCATCTTTGATGACCAAGAATCTTGGTCCAAGATTGATTGCGATCATGAGATTTTGATGAACAACAAGTTCCTTGGCATTTAGACTGATGGGTATGATTTATCTTGAAAAGATTTAATGATCTGAATGCATTTTGAATTGAATCAGGGCATGCCGCCAATGATGAACAATCCTGGTTATAGGAACAAGGTTGGAGCCAGATATAAACCGGGGTGCTTCAGGTGGCGCTTTCCTATCTTCTTGTTATCCTAGGCATCCAATTATGCTGCTTTTGCTTCTTCTTTTCCAGTATTTTGCTGCTTTTGCTTCTTCATTTCCGGTGGCTCAAAATTCAGAGCTCCAATCTTCATTTCAACAACTACCTAATCTGATTGAGGATTTTGGAAATATTGATATTAACATTCCTTCCTCTTCAGTCCAATTTGATCCTGATCCTGATCCTGATCCTGATCCTGATCATGACATTCCTTCCTCTTCTTATGCTGCTACTGATGATTTTTCGGTGGCTCATAATTCAGAGCCTCTTATTGTTACCCATAATAATACTTTCTCTTCATTACAGCAACCACTTGATCAGATTGAGAGTTTTAGAAATATTGATCTTAACATTCCTTACTCTTCAGTCCAATTTGATCCTGATCCTGATCATGACATTCCTTCCTCTTCTTATGCTGCTACTGATGATTTTCAGGTGGCTCATAATTCAGAGCCTCTTATTGTAACCAATAATACTTTCTCTTCATTACAACAACCACTTAATCAGATTGAGAGTTTTAGAAATATTGATCTTAACATTCCTTACTCTTCAGTCCAATTTGATCCTGATCATGACATCCCTTCCTCTTCTTATGCTGCTACTAATGATTTTCCGGTGGCTCATAATTCAGAGCCTCTTATTGTTACCAATAATACTTTCTCTTCATTACAACAACCACTTGATCAGATTGAGAGTTTTAGAAATATCGATCTTAACATTCCTTACTCTTCAGTCCAATTTGATCCTGATCATGACATCCCTTCCTCTTCTTATGCTGCTACTGATGATTTTCCGGTGGCTCATAATTCAGAGCCTCCTATTGTTGCCAATAATACTGATCAAAATTTGCCATCATCTTCTTCTCAGAATTATTGTCCAGAGCTCCCTTCAATCCAATCTCCAGATATTTTTAATTTGCCACCAATTGAGAATCTAAACCTGTCACCCATACAGTCAAATTATAAGTCTAGTCTAAAGAGAACCTACAATCAAATGTCAACTACTATAGAGGATTGGGATGCATTATTGGGAAACAACTTTTTTGAATTGAACCAATCACAAAAAACAACAACAATGTCTGATTGGGGTGTGTTTTTTTCTTTAGCTTATTTCATATTTTATTTATTATATACATGATGTTAAATTTGATATTTGTTACTTTCTTGTGTAGGAAAAATTATACACGACGAATTATTCAGCTCTTTTGACTTTGGTCGTAACATCTTCGTGTTAAAACCAAATGAAGAAGACGAAAACCAAATGAAAAGAGGAGAACCAAATGAAGAAGACAAGAATGAAGAAGACGAAAACCAAAGGAAGAAGAGGAGAACCAAATGAAGAAGACGAGATGACATGTACATTGTGTGCCCTAAATATCTCATGATTAGTGAAAACATTTAAGTGTATACCAAATTTTAATTTAAAATTTTATATTAGTTAATGGTAATTTGATAGAGTTTTTCTTTTGGAGAAATGTTTCATTAGTGAGTTTTTTTTTGTTGTTTCTTAAAATTAGCATTGTAGTCTTTTACTCTTTTATTGATCCAATTTCTTAAATCATGCCCATTCTTGATTAATGTTTATTTAATTATAATATTTTTAACATAATCAAATATAAGATTATTACTTAATTCATTAACAAACAAACAATAAAAAAACATATTAAAATACTTTTTAATTTATTATTATATATTAATGCCTCTTTAAAATATTTTATAAAAAAACCCATTTTTTAAAATTATACTAAATAAGATTATTAAAATAATTCATATATTATTTCAATAACCCTATATTGAACAAGGTTTATGTCTATGACTTGGTGTTGGTGTTGTTATTGCTTATTTATTAAATTTTATCATAATTTATATTTTGTTTAATTGTTTTCTATCATAAAAACTAAGAAAAAAAATATCATTTAAAATGTGTTAACTTTCTAAAAAAACTATCAAAATATTTTAACAAATTTAATTTTTTTTTTGGGTAATAAATAACATATCCAATTGAATAAGAGAAAGATTTATGGAAGACATGATTGGCTCAAAATAAATTATGTGATTTCATCCACTTATAAACAAAATTGTATAAAGGGAACTATTTAACTATGTCAACCTTTATTAATCTAATGTTTTCAATCAGTCACTCTCAATTATGATTTTGTTGAGGTTGAATTTTAAATAATTTAAAAAATGTGACATTCATTTTCATTATCAAGTCACATTATTTAATTTATCAAATAAAATTTGAATTAAAAAAATTAACATGATTAGTTCAGATCATAATCTCTTGAGCAAAAAGAATTTAAACAATTTAAGTATCTTAATGTTATTTTTTAATAAACTAATAAAATTATAGATAATACATAAATCTAGCATTAGTTAAAGTATAAATATTTTAAATAATCATCTCATAAAGGTATCTTATGTGCCAATAGTATTTTCTAAGTAGAGATGAAAAAGAGACAAATTAGGGATGGAAAATGACCATTTACGCTCAATTCAATTTCAAAAAATCAGAGTACACCTTTATAACATATTAATTAAAATTTCACATTTTAATATATATATATATATATATATATATATATATATATATTATTAAAATATTAGTTTGACTCATCCTATTAGGATAACTCAAGTATTTATAGTTTTGTCTAGAATTCGATTTTCATTAATAAAAATATACCGGTTCCACGTTATAACTTTTTAGTTTTTTTTTTATAAAAAATATTGATTCGATAGGTTTACTTCATAAATTTAAAAATAAACATCGATTCAACATTTTAACATTCTAAACATTTTAAAAAATCTCGGTTAAAAACATTAATAATGATGTAAATGAATATTTTATTTGAATATATATATATATATATATATATATATATATATATATATATATATATATATATAAATAAATATTTGAATTACAATTCCGAACTAAAAATATAAAATTAATTATAAAATTACATTGATTTGAATTCATTATAATTATAAATTATTATTTTTTTTATTAAATGATCTACCAAATCTAAAAATTCAAATTAGACTTCTCAATCTAATTATAAGAAACTATAAATGATTTAAATATAACTAAATCTAAAAATTCAAATTAGACTTCTCAATTCTAATTATAAGAAACTAAAAATTAACGCTCAACGTTAATTTAAATATAACCGTGATGTGCATTTGTTAGATGAGTCATTTTTGGAGCTAAAAGACAAAAAGAAACTAAAATTAATGCTCAACGAGTTGATTTAAATATAATCGTGACGTGTATTTGTTAGATGAGTCCTTTTCGGAGCTAAAAGACAAAAAGAAAGTTGTATAGGACTCAGGGAGAACGACAATTGCCGGAGTTGAGAAATTCGTCGAATTTTTGTGATTTTGACTCTATAACACTTGATCTTGAGTTAGCTGAGTTCATGTACTTTGATATAATCATTTCAATTTATTTACATATTCGTGATGCCTGAAAAATCCCTCTTTTCGGGATCGTTTCGTCAAATAGTCTCAATTTGAGTGGGGAAGGAAATCATTTATTAAAAAATATTTATACAAACATGTATTTTGATTATTAAATTAAAATTAGATCGAGGGGAGTTTTTATTCTTTTAAAATTCATTAATTTGATTTTAAAAGACGGGTTCGTAGTAGGGGTGAGCAAACGGGTAAACCCAACCCGTATTACCCAACCCATATTCAACTCAAATTAAATTTACTCAACCCATAATTCAACCCATATTATTTACTAATATGGGTTGGGTATGAGTGAGTATGAGTTGGGTAACCCAAATTATTTTATTTTTATTTTTTATTTAACATGTATTTGACTCATTTAACACATTTTTATTAGTTTAACACGTTTTCACGTTTTGACATTTTTAATACGTTTTTCACACGTTTTGACATGTTTAACACGTTTTTGGCACGTTTAACACATTTTTGACACGTTGAACACGTTTTTCATGTTTTTGGCATGTTTAACACGTTTTTAACACGTTTAACACGTTTTTGACGTGTTTGACACGTTTAACACGTTTTGACACGTTTTTTCACGTTTTCGACGCGTTTAACACATTTTGACACATTTTTAGCACGTTTAACACGTTTTAACACGTTTTGACACGTTTAACATATTTTTCACATTTTTGACACGTTTCACACATTTTTCACGTTTTTGGCACGTTTTGACACGTTTAACATGTTTTCCACGTTTTTGACACGTTTTGACACGTTTAACACGTTTTCGACACGTTTAATACGTTTTTCACATTATTGACACGTTTCACACGTTTTCACATTTTTGGCACGTTTAACACGTTTTGACACGCTTAACACATTTTGAGACGTTTAACACGTTTTGACACGTTTAACACGTTTTGAGACGTTTAACACGTTTTGACACGTTTAACACGTTTTTCACGTTTAACACGTTTTTGACACGTTTTTCACGTTTTCGACATATTTAATACGTTTTCGACACGTTTAATACGTTTTTCACACATTCAACATGTTTAACACATTTGACACGTTGGACACTATTTTCATATTTTGACATGTTTAACACATTTTTAACACGTTTGACACATTTTTCACGATTACGACACATTTAACACTTTTGACACATTTTTCACGTTTTTGGCACGTTTAACACGTTTTGACATGTTTAACATGTTTTTCACGTTTTTCACATTATTAACACGTTTAACACGTTTGTAACATGTTTAACACGTTTGTAACATTTTTAACATGTTTTCACACGTTTTTCACGTTTTTGGCACGTTTAACACGTTTCGACACATATTCCACGTTTTTGGCACGTTTAACACGTTTTCCTCGTTTTGGCACATTTTGATACGTTTAACAAGTTTTTGACACGTTTAACATGTTTTTCACATTTTTGACACGTTTAATACGTTTTCACATGTTTAATGTCAAACGTGTGAAAAACATATTAAACGTGTCAAAAATGGCAAAAATGTGTTAAACATGACAAAAACGTGTTAAAACTTATCAAAATGTGTTAACGTGCAAAAAAAATATATTAAACATGTCAAAATATGTTAAATGTGTAAAACGTGTTAAAATGTCAAAAACATGTTAAACGTGCCAAAAACGTGTTAAACGTGCCAAAAACGTGATAAACGTGTTAAACATGTTACAAACGTATTAAATATGTTACAAACTTGTTAAACGTGTTAAGAATGTGAAAAACGTGAAAAACGTGAAAAACATGTTAAATATGTCAAAAACGTATTAAACGTACCAAAATGTAAAAAATGTGTGAAAAACGTGTCAAATATGTCAAAAACGTGTTTAACATGCCAAAAACATAAAAAACATATTGAATGTGTGAAACACGTGTTAAATATGTGAAAAACGTGTGAAAATGTGTTAAACATATCAAAAACGTGTTAAACATGTCAAAAACTTGTTAAACGTGCCAAAAACGTAAAAACGTGTGAAAAACATGTTTTAATTGTGAAAGCGTGATAAGAATATTAAAAACGTGTTAAACGTGTGAAAAACGTATTAAACATATCAAAAACGTGTTAAAATGTCAAAAACGAGTTAAACGTGCCAAAAATGTGAAAAACGTGTTAAACTTATCAAAAACGTGTTAAACGTGCCAAAAACGTGAAAACCGTGTTAAACTTATAAAAAACGTGTTAACGTGTTAGTTATGTTAAAAACGTGTTAAACGTGCCAAAAAGGTAAAAAAGAAACGTGTTAAACTTGTCAAAAACGCGTTAAATGTATTAAACATGTCAAAAACGTGTTCAACGTGACAAAAACATGAAAAAACGTGTTATTAGTGTGAAAATGTGTTAAACATGTCAAAAACGTGTTAAACGTGTCAAAAACGTGAAAACATGTCAAAAACGTGAAAACGTGTCAAAAATGTGAAAATGTGTGAAAAACGTGTTAAACGTATGAAAAACGTGTTAAACGTGTGAAAAACGTGTTAAATGTGTAAAAAACGTGTTAAACGTTTGAAAAACATGTTAGAAGTGAAACGCGTTAAAAATATTAAAAACGTGTTAGACGTGTGCAAAATGTGTTAAACGTATGAAAAATATGTTAAACATGTCAAAAACGTGTTCGACTTAAAGTTGGAAGATGATTAGTTTATATTGGATTAATAATAGAGAATTAAACTAAATTTATATAATTTGGGTAATTTGGGTAACCCTAACCCAACCCAAATTAAACTCAACCCAAATTTAACTCAACCCATACTCAACCCAACCCATACTAACCAACCCAAATTAATATTTTGGGTTTGGGTTAGGGTTGGGTTTGGGTAAACCCATATTATGCTCACCCCTAGTTCGTAGGATCATAGGGTCGTCAATTGATTTTGAATAAAATCAATAAAAATGTTTGTATATGTGTTCGATGTTTGATTACACTCGGGAAAATATTTTCGCGTTATATTCTCTATACCCGTTATAGAACTATCTCTATTTTATAAAAGTTTGGCTATTTTCTGAAAATTTGGTTTTATTAAATTTTATTTAACCAATTATATTTCAAGTTTTAGACATGTATTGGTTTTTCTGTCATTTAAAATTTTAAAATAATATTTAAATGTTAATATATGCGATTGATGTCGAGAATTATTGAGAAAAATATAGTGAGTTGGAGAACACTCTTAAACTCTTTATGAAGCTTTAAGATGACCGAGAATCGAGTTTTAGAGCTTTACACAAGATCTTCAAAAATTTCAAAAGCATAAGAAAATATTTATGGCGGATTTTGTGGGAGTTGGATTTGAGGCTTGGGATTGATCTCATCTCTTTTATCTTAGCCGATGACTATTTATAGCCTTTATACGTCGGTTGAAGGAACAAATTCGAATTCGATACAAAATACAATTAATGACTTTTGTCTGATTTTGATCGTTCTCATTCAATTAGGTTATAATTAGGTCTATGACCATAGGTGAAATGATCAACAGGCTAGGGTGATCATGATGGAGTATTAACCGAGTTCCACTTTTGAAAAATCAAAAGTTTCGCTTGATGTCTATTTGTTAGTCACGAGGAAGAAGAAGACCCACAGACGCACGTCTAGGTGCATCATTGGGAATTCCCCCGTTAGCGTTCCGCGTTTAGAATAGCAACGTTGCTTCGGGGGTCATCCAATCCGCTGGTGCGCAAAAGCGTTCGCCTTTCGTTATAGCGGGCGACGCGGTAAGTCTTCCGTCTGTTGGATAAAGGTCAGCGCTGCATGAGATGGCCATGCGGTTCGCTGTAGCCGTTTTTTCTAGTTTCGGCTATACTAGATCATGATCTTTTTTCAGCTTTAGAGCTTGTTTGAAATCGACTTTTCTTCTCTCCTTTAACTTTATTCCATCTCACAAAATATACAAAATTATTTTAATAGACACAAATATATACTGTTTATTTTTTTTATTTAGTATATTTTGAGTTTTATAAACAATTGATTTGAGATTTAAATGAATACAATATTTATTTTAAATTATTTATTAAATTTATTTTAGCCTTCTTAAAATTAATTTGGGATAAATGAATACAATACTGTAAACACTAATATTTTACCTCCCAATTTAAAAATATTAAATAATTATTTTGAATAAATAAATTCAAAATAAAAGACAAATAAATCATAATTATTTAAAATAAAGGATAAGATAAATGAAAATATTTTTTTTGAGATAAATGTTGTATTCATTTTTATCCCAAATTGATTCTAAAAGGGCTCAAATAAATTAAATAAATAATTTAAGATAAATGTTGTATTAATTTCAACCCCAAATTAATTATATAAAATCCTAAAATTATACATAAATAAAACAAATAGACAAAATAAATATTTATATCTATTTAAATATTTTATTGAATGAAAATAAAGTCAACATGAGTAAAGAAAAATCAATTTCAAACAAGCTTCAAGGCTAAAAAAAGATCGTGATCCAGTGCAACCGAAAATATGAGAAACAACTGCAGCAGACCACGCGGCTATCAGATGAGCGCCCAGACTTCATTCAACGGACATCAGAGGAACGCATCACTTGCTGCAACAGAAGTCAAGTGTTGCTGCGTAGCACTAGATCAACTAACGCACAATTTAGTTTTTTTCTTTATTTCTCACATGCATTTGTGTATATACTTGCATTTAAAAAATTAAAAAATAATAATTTATTTTTTAACATAAAATAATATCTGATTGATTTAAAATATTATCATTTATTTTTGAATTTTTTTTATGTTATCTATAATCTGTCGATCTATTTTTATTCACACTGTGAATTCTATAAATAGGAATGATATGGGCAACGAAAACAAAACCACGAATCATACCTAGTCTGACACATGTGCAGGAAAGAGAAAAATATATATATATGGTAGTATAAATACAATTCCAAACTCAAAATCCGTCATAATCCTCAAATTATTTCTCTCTCTCAAACCTCTGTGGCTCTGACGAAAATCATCTCCCAACCCAAAACCCTAGCTCATGGTATTTTATTTTTTAGATCTAGTTATACGTAACATTTATTTTATTTATTATTTTATTTCAATGTTAATGGTATTGTATTTTCCACTTTTGAGACTATATTTATTGGTAAGAACACTAACAGAGTTTATAAATTGTCTAAAGAGGCAATACTTGATACATACTAGTTGAAGAGACTCATTTCCTACTTAGTCGAGAACTTATAATAAGTCGAATGATGCTGAACAGAACGTTGTTTTTGGAGATTCTATTGACATCCATTTTTACCCACGTGTAGAGTTTTAAAAGAAGTTCACATTGGTTAGATATGTTTATTGTTTAGATCTGTTCATTGTCCCGAAAAATGAAATAAAACACTTATTTATTTTGATGGTCGTCTATAAAATTGTGTTATTTGAAATAAACACTTATACATTATCCAAAAACTTAAATTTAAAATGTTTATCTATAAAATTTAAAATTATTTACAATGTTACAATTCATCGACATCCTTCATTATTTACAGATAAACAAATAAATGAATCATGAAGCTCACTAAACAGATACATATATAACAAATAAAATTCGAGAAAAAAACGTACCAAAAGTGAATACTTTTAGGAGAAAAACGTCCCGAAATTGTTCTCTTTCGGTAAAAAATGTCATGAAATTGTTCATTTTCAGGAAAGAACGTCAAAAAGTTTCATTTTCGGTAGAAAACGTCCCGAAAATAAAAACTTTCACGACAAAATGTCAAATAAAAAATTTGGGACAAGAACGTTTCATTTTCGGGAGAAAACGTCTCGAAAATAAAAATTGATTTATATTGAAATACGCTTGTATTGGAATGACATAACTTTGGAGGGGCATAACTTTGTGTACGTTTGAAGGATTAAGACGATTTTGTTTTTAAAATTGTGTATTTTTTGGAGATCTACGCCGTCCAAACGCCGAATGCGGTTTGGGTGACGAAATCTTCAAATTAGACGTGTTTTGATGGTTAATTTTATGATTTGATTATGTTTGAACATTTTACAATTAAAGAATGTTTTATAATTTAACAACCCTGAAGTGTTTAAGTTTTTAATCACTTCATATTATGTATTTTGATGATAATGTGGGATTCCAAACCTTATCCAACTATGGATTCCCAAAAATGAAAATTTTCGGAAAAAATGTCTTGAAAGTTTTTATTTTCCGGAGAAAACATTCCGAAATTCTATTAGAGGCTTAAAACCAAGCGCAAGATGCATCCACAACCTTTCTACGAGAATTTAGAGATATATTTGTTCATGGAACTTGGAAGTATGCAACAATGAAGAAAATAATAAACATATCTAAACAATAAACAAATTTAAACAATAAACAGATCTAAACAATTTTTCGGGACAAAGCACTTTGTTCCATTCCACTGAAGTTGAAGTTGAAGTTGAAGTTGAAGTTGAAGGAGAATGAAGAAGAAGACGAAGTCGCACAAGCTGAAATGAAGAAATCGCCGAATCGTCGGAGAGAAGAAAGTGAAAGTCACGAATAAATACAAAAAGACGAAAAATAAATGAAAAAAGTAAAAGAAGACTTATATTATTTTATTTTTTAAAATGCCAGTGTGGGACGAAGCATCGCAAACCCCTCTCATTTTTTTTTCTATAAATTTAATTAGCCTATGTTACTTTACTACCTCCCATATTTAGGAAAAAATGAGTATCTTTATATTTATAATAAAAATTAAGCAAGAATCTTAGAAGTGATACAATGTGTATAAATTCCAAAAGGTATAAAATTTATATTTTAACCAAAATGACTAAATAATTACGAGTTACATCATACATGAGTATCAAGCTTTTTACTGAGTCATAGTGAGAGCTCATTGCAAATCAATTGACTCTAGTTATTAAAATGTGATTAATTTTCGTTCCTTTGTGCAATATTTAATTGGACAAAAGTGACACAATTGACTATACTATCCAAATGAGTAAAGAATTACCAAATAATACTATCAGAAAAACCATTGTAAATTATAATAGATGATCAAAACAATAAAAATATAGTATCATATTAATAATCTCTAAGAAATAATGCATGAAATTCATTACACGTCACACATATTACTTTCACTATGATTGAACTCTCATTTTATTAATTTGAATATCTTTATCATCTATTTTTTTAATTTAATATTAATTAACAATTTTTATAGCAAAATAATATTTCGGTCAAAATTCAACCATTCTTCACGAGAGTATTTTATTGAACAATTGAATTCAAGGATGAAAAAACATAAAAATAAAATAAAAATCAAAGTAAATATTTAATTTATTTTAATCTTATTATATATATAATATATTTTTTAATATTCTGAAAGTTTAGTTTAATTTATATATATATATATATATATATATATATATATATAAATGAAAATAAGAGTGTAAATTAATAACCTTTAATTTATACTTGATTTTTAATCTTTTAAAGTGAGATTTCGTCTTCTCAACTGGATTGGCGCCATTGTTGAACAGAATTAACTGTGCGGAAGAACTAATTATAAAAGCTGAAGAACGTTTAGGATGGCCGAGAGAGTTAGGGAGAACATTCTTTCTTGTCTTCTATACAGTGATTGTGAGAGTGTGGGGGATTGAAGAGGGGAAGGGTGAAAGGAAGTTGTAGCAGTCGTTCGATCTTGTTCTGGGTTTCAATTCGAATTTCTTCCTCTCCTCAGGTTCTTTATTGTTTCTTTACCCATGTGTTTAACGATGAATTTCATCAAGAAGCTATGCATTTGAGGCAAATGCTATATAAAATGTTCTGTTCTGATTTTATATTTATTTGTTGGAAAAGTTCTTGAGTTGATGATGATGTGAATCAATTGGGTTCAATAAAAACAGTTTCCATTTAGTATGATCCTATTATTATTTACTGGCTAAAGCACAATGGGTTTGACTTATCTTGAAGAGATTTGATGATTTGAATGCATTTTGAGTTGAATTAGAATTTGTCAAAATGGGTTTCAAGATTAGAAAATATTAAATAACTCATGATTTGTTGGGTCTAACTTGTTATTTATGAGTTTGTGGAGTCAATTTCATGAAATCTTGATGTATTGGAGTCCAAATTGGTGAAAACAGAAGCTACTGCAGTTAAAAACATGAATACGGAAGAGTCTTCTGAAGAGGATGAGGAAGAAGAAAGCGACGAAGAGCCTATCGAGAAGATTCTAGAATCCTTGGGAAAAGACCAGCTGATTGTTCTTGTCAAGGAGGCTGTCTCAAAGCTCCCGGATATAATTGAGAGCATACAGAGATTGGCCGATTCATACACTGCACATAGAAACATTTTTGTTCATGGTCTCGACTGGGATTCTAAAGAGGAAACTATAATAAGGGTATTTAGCAAGTACGGTGAGATTGAGAGTTGTGAGGTTCTCTATAACAAGGTAGGCAGGTCAAAGGGATACTGCTTCATTCTCTTCAAGCACAGGAGTGGAGCCAGGAAGGCACTGAAACATCCACACAAGAAAATTGATAATCGATTGACCTCTTGCCATTTGGCTTCAGCTGGACCTGTTCCTGCTCCTCCTCCTGTAGATCCACCATCGTCGGATTGTAATCAGAGGACGATCTTCGTAAGAAACGCGTCTCCTGACATTGACCCACTAAAACTAACCGAGTTCTTTGCTAGATATGGGGAGATTGAAGATGGGCCTAAGGGATTAAATAAACATACTGGGAAATTTAAAGGTTTCTGTTTTTTTGTGTACAAGAGCATTGAGAGTTATAGAAAAGCATTGGAGGAGCCTAATAAGATTTTTGAAGGGAAGATCCTGCAATGCTATAAGCGAGTTGATGTCCCCAAATCAAATAAACCAAATCAGCATCTTTCTGGACCAACCCCTGAGCACCTCATTGAACCTTTCAGACATGCTCTTGGATTTAACCCAACTGTTGCAGCTCCAACTCTAGTCCCCAATTCAAATAAACCAAATCAGCATCTTTCTGGACCAACCCCTGAGAGTCTCATTGAACCTTTCAGACATGCTCTTGGATTTAACCCAACTGTTGCAGCTCCAACTCTAGTCCCCAAATCAAATAAACCAAATCAGCATCTTTCTGGACCAACCCCTGAGAACCTCATTGAACCTTTCAGACATGCTCTTGGATTTAACCCAACTATTGCAGCTCCAACTCTAGTTCCGGGTCCTTCGATTAGACAGATATTGGATGCTATTCGCGGCTCGGAAGGAGATGATTTTGAGGCAACAATGAATCAGATCATACTGCCAAAGATGAATAATCCTGGTTATGGGAACCAGGTTGGAGCCAGCTATGGTGGTAGTCAACCAGTTTACATAAACCAGGATGGTTACCAAGACCCCCAGTCAGGGCAAGGATCAACTTGGCCAGCTTCAGGTGGTGCTTCTAACATGGGTCATGGACAATAGGTAAATGAAAGGTATGCCAATATAGGCATTTAACTTTTGTTGTTTTTTATGCTCATTTAAGTTTAATTTTTTGTACAATGTATATACAATTTCACATACATTTCAAACCTGACCAAAGTGATGAATGCTAACCAAAGTTGGATCTTTATTCTGATTGACTAGTAACTCCTTAATAGTTATTCAATGAATGGAGGATCTCATTTTGATGACCTTTGATTAGTATTTCTACTTGTTACAGTAAAATTTTCTTCTTAAAATATTTTTTCATCAAGAACAGGTTTTCATAATTTTCATATTAATTTTGCAGATTCCTTCATAGATGCATCAAAATTTTAGTTTTCAACTATGGTGATCCCTTGAAGCTCCTGGCACTCTTCAAACTATGTCTTTGTATTTCTATATAAAAAGAAAGACACTCTTCGCAAATTTCAGATGGAAATATGGATAATTTTTTTTGATTGTTTGTTCCTTTTAAAAACATTATACAAAATTTGGTTAGGCGTGTTTCAGTAAATAAAAAACTTTCCTGTTTTAAAAAACCACTCTCTTCATGTTCGCATTTTGTTGAAACATGTTATTTATGTCATATGATAGCATAGCAAAAAAATTTGACTTCTTTAATTGTTTTCTTAATCACCTTTTACTTAACCTTCCTTAGATTTGATTGTGTAATCAGTTTACTTAAGTTAATTACAATTGTCTTTTTTATCAAAATAAAATTAGTGTCTATTTTTATTTTTTAGTTTGAGCTTAACATGTATTTAATTTTCAAATAACATTTCACAACAATATGTTTGAAGCTTTTCAAGTATAGAAAAGAAGAATCATATCATAACTCAAATATATTACCATCATTTTCTCCTCATTTAAATTTCATGATCACACCTGATTTGAATCTCATAGTCATATTCATGAGTTAATCTTTAAAATTAATTATGAAATTATAAATCAGAACCAATTAATTATATGTAAACTTAATTATCATATGGTAAAATTGATCAAATTATTAGATTATAATAATTCAGTTGTCATATTTATTTAATTTATGAAGTAATAATATATTATAACACTCTAGAGAATAAGTGGTAACTGTGGTAGTACACGACGATTGAGAAATAAATAAATAAATAAATCATATCTAAAATCAATAATAATAAATTTAAAATATACATTTTTTATTTTATTTTAACATGGCATTTTTTTTAATTTATTATTTTTTAATATTTTTTTATTCTCAAATATATATATTTATTAAATATAATATATATTTTAAAACATATATATTTATTTATTTTATTATTTAATTTAATTATTCTCCCTATTATTACTCTAAAAAATATATATATAAATAAAATGTAACAACAAAATATATAAACATATATTTACAAATCAAAAGAGAAAAGAGAAAAAAAATAATAAAGCAAGACAAGAATGAGAAGTTTTTAACGGAGAAAAAAGAGAAAATTTTATTTATTTATTTATTTATTTTTTTTTGTCTAAAGCATGACCATTTTCGGACTTTATTTTATTTTATTTTAATTTGAATATGACTTTTTTTTAATTTATTATTTTTTTAATAAAAAATTTTATTCTGTTATATATATATATATATATATTTTAAACATATATATTTATATTTTTATTATTTTATTTATTTATTTACAAGTATGTTTGAATTCTATAAATTCTAGTCAAGAATAATAATTTTGATAATTAAAATTTTTCTTGGATAAATTAATTAGAGAAGTTGGTTGGCTGAATGAACAAATCAAACTGATTTTGGGATTTTAAATTAAAATGAAATATATAATTTGGGTTTGAAATCGGGCGAACCAATTGTCTGGGGTGGAAGTGGAGAAGTCGAAGGGCTTGAGATGTAACAACTAACTTTGTAACGATGATAAATATCGTAACTTCTGATCAAAGAATGAAAAATAAGAGTGAATCCGATAAATGCGTGATGAGAAATCAAATACAAAAAATAAAATATTCGAATTAGTCGGGTTGGGGTTGGGGCTGGGGTTGGGGTTGTGGTTGGGGCTGGGGCTGGAGCTACTACTATTCTCGTAAGTCAATTATTAGACGTGAAACCTCCTTTAACTATTCTCGTAAGTCAATAATATTAAAACTAAATAAAATATATTTAATATATTATATAATAATAAGTTGTATATAATATTAATAAAAGATATAATCACTTAAATTAAAAATTAAGTGATATAAGAAAAGTCTTATATTTAAGAGTACTAGTTACAATTTTATACCAAATATCTTATAAAATTATATAAAGGTATAAATTTATATTAATAGTAAAATCTTAAAAAACAACAACGATAAATTTATATTAATAGTAAAATCTTAAAAAACAACAACTAGCTTTAGGTGTAAATTTTGAATTAAAATAGAAAAATAAGATTAAAATATTTTAATAATTTTATAAAAATCTTAAAAACCCTAAACTAGAAAAATAAGATTAAAATATTTTATCATTTTAAATAAAATAAAAGTGATATAAATTTTAAAACAATATATATATATAAAGTTAAACATTTTTATAAAGATAATAAAATTTTAGTTATATTATAAATTAATAAAATTATAAATATTTGAGATAATATAGGAGATAAATAATTTTCAAATATAAAATTAATATTATTAGAAAATTTAAACAAAAACATAAGTGGTAATCCGCTTAAAATTCAAATAAATAGTGAATGTTTTATGATTTCTTATTTCGATATTATTAATTGTTGGTTAAGAACTAGTTCACTCAATCATAATCATAAAATATAAAATTTAGTTATATATTATAAAATAATAAAATTATAAATATTTGAGATAATATAGGAGATAAATAATTTTCAAATATAAAATTAAATATTTTTTTAAAAATAATAAAAGCTTAGGAAAAAAATATTATAATTTTGAATAATTGAGATAAGATAGGAGATTAATATTAGTAGAAAATTTAAACAAAAATAATATAAGTGGTAATTCCCGCTTAAAATTCAAATAAATAGTGAATGTTTTATGATTTCTTGTTTCTATTTATTTATGATTATTAATTGTTGGTTAAGAACTAGTTCACTCAATCATAATCATTGCCTCATTGTGGTTGCCGTCATTGTGGTTGCTGTTGAAGAAGAAAAGAAAAAAAGAATCACTTGCAAATTGAATCAGTTAAACAGATCCGGGTATATATATATATATTTTTTTTTGTTACTTAATAATTATGTATGTATGTATGAATAATAATTAATGTAATAAGTTTTTGAATTAATATGAAAAGGAATCAAAATAAATAAATAAATATGTCGTCGTCGGGGAAATCAACATTAATAATGGTGAAATCTGAAGAAAAAGAAAAAGAAAAAGAAGTTGGATTGAAAAAAGGAACATGGACAGAAGAAGAAGACGAAGTTCTAGCTGATTACATCCGCAAGCATGGGGAGGAGTCCAGTTGGAACACGGTTGAGAAGGAATCTGGACTCAACCGGTGCGCTAAATCATGCAGGTTAAGGTGGGTAAACCATTTAAGACCCGAATTGAAGAAAGGTCCGTTAACCGCCAATGAAATAGAGACGATCGTTCGTCTTCATGCTAGGATCGGAAATAAATGGTCCCGCATAGCAGAAAAGGTAATATATATATATAATTAAGTTATCTTGAATTCAAACTATAATAATAACTTGTTAATTATATAATTATATAATTCCTCTCAGGTTCCTGGAAGAACAGATAACGATATTAAGAACTTTTGGAACACTCGAATCAAAAGTTGTGAGCGTCGTGGCCTACCACTTTATCCGCCTGAGGTAGTTCAAGAATTATTAAATGAAGAGAAGAACCAAATGAATATGGTACCTACTACTGTCAACTTCAACAACAATTATCCTTATCCTAGTAGTAGGATCAAATTCAACAACTATGACAACTTCAGCAGCAGCAGCAGCAGCCCTTCTTCACTTCTTCTTAACTTTCCTCCTGCATTATCTTCTTCTTCTTCTTATTATCCTAGGCCTCCTCCTCATGTTGCTTCTTCTTCTTCAAATCATCAATCACTTCAATTAATTCAGCCTCCTCCTATTGATCCTAATGCTTTCTCTTCATTTCGACCATCGCCAAAGCTGATGATTGACGGTTTTGGAAACAATACTAGTACTAATCATCATCTTCCTTCCTATTCTTACCATGCTTTCCAGCAGGTAGCTCAGAATTCAGGCCTCCAATCATTCCAATTACCGCCGCCTAGTAGTACTGTTGCTGCTGCTCATAATATGTTCTCTTCATTTCAACATCTACCTAATCTCAATGATATTCATCATAACTCATTATACTTCCATTCATTCCAATTTGCGCCTCCTTCATCTTCTTATGCTGCTGCTGCTACTACTCGGGTGCCTCATAATTCATTTCAATTTGGGCCACATCATAATCTTCCTTCATCTTCTAATGCTGATGCTGCTGCTGCTGATGCTTTTCCAGTGGATCGTAATCATCCAGACCTCCTCCCTTCATTCCAGTATAAGCCTCCTAGTCCTATTGTTGACGACAATAGTTTCTCTTCATTACAGCAACCACTTGATCAGATTATTGAAAATATTGATCATGGTCTTACTTCCTCTTCTAATGATCCTTTTGAGATGGCTCCTATTGTTGACAATACTTTGTCTTCATTAAATCAACCACTTCATCAAAATTTGCCATCATCATCTTCTCAGAATTATTTTCCAGAGCTCCCTTCAATCCAACCTCAAGATCCTTTTCATTTGCCACAATTCGACAATCTTTCCCAATCACCCGCAACCCAAAATCTACAGTCAAATTGTATGCCTAGTCGAAAGAGAACCCACGATGATCAAATGTCAACTTCACAAGAGGAGCATGCATTATTGGGAAAGAACTATTCTGGAGATACATCAAATATGTCAATTAGGGGTGAGTGGTTTTTTCTTTAGTTTATTTTTATTTACCTATTTATTATGGCGTTAAATTTTATATTAATTTGTTACTTCTTTGCGTAGAAAAAATCTCAAACGAAGAATTACTCGACTCTTTTGCTTTTGGTCATAACTCGGTTCTAAATGAAGACGACAAGATGAGGTCTCCGTTTTTCTCTAAATATCTTATGAATCCGAGAAAACATTGGAGTGGATTGTGATAATTATGATATAGTTTTTAGATAATTGTAGTTTTTTTTGAGTTTTTAATTTGGAGGAATGTTCTATTCTCGTGGTAGAACTATACATAAACATATTCTAATTTGTATTTTATTTTTCGAATGTTAAGCTTGAAGTTAAAGACTTTATTTGATACATGTGTATCTTACAATTAGCATGGAAGTTTTTTAATTGAAGCTATTGTATATTGATGTTTTTTTGGATTTAGTATTATTATTTTGATTTGGTTTAAGAGTTAAATTGTTTCAAACAATTTCAACTCAATAATTTTTTTTTTCTATCATGTGAATCATTGATCCTTTAATCTATTAGTTCAAATATTAATTTTTTTTTATCATTATATACTCTTTATAAATGTCCACTTTTTATTTATTTATATTAAACAAAAGTATGAATATCAATCATAGTCTTAGTCAATTGAGTTGGTAAGTTTATCAATCAAACTAATAAAACATAAGCTACATTTAACTAACTATCCATGGCCAAACGAAGCATGAGCGAATCCAACCCGGTTCATATAGACTTCAACTTCCTCCGAAGCTCAACCTGCCGCGATGACAAAATTTCTCGAAAAATATGAGTTCATTCCAAAAACAGAAGTTTGACTACAATTAACCAAATTAGTTAAGCGACCTACCAAAATGACCGTAAAGACATAAGGATCAGTTTGAGATTGAAGAGAGGATTGCGATTTTTTTCCATAAAGTTATTTGGATGAATAAATTGAAATTTTAATTCCAAATTTATAATAATTGATATTGAATTACAATTAAATTCATATGTTTGGAAAACTATAGAATTATAATTTAATTCTAATTTTTATATTTAAAAAATAATATAATAAAAATAATGTTAATATATACTATTAGGAGGATACCAGACAAAAAAATGTAAGTAAAATTTTATAACGTTAGTGACTATACGATTTCATGTATTTATAAAATTATTTCTAAATAATATGAATTAATGAATAAAGAAATTTTGTACTAATTAGAATTAGGTTAGACATTAATATTGTTATTAATAGATTTATATATGTGTTGAAAAAAGAGAATTTTTCGTAATAAAAATCTTTAACTTTTTAGGTTAATTATTAACCTAATTAACAATTTATTATCAAAAAAAAAAATTAGTCCAAACTTATTTCTAAAAAATTATGAGATTAGAGACTCATTACTTAATTATCAAAATATATTTAACATATTATAATGACTCTTGAATAAATATACTTACCATTTTTGCTGCCACTTGAGAGAATGACACACTCTCTACATGATGTGTCATTCGAAGATTCTTCCTATTTTGTGAATTCTGCTCACTTCTTACCTATTTTTGAAAACATTAATTAATACTTAATTACATTATAAACAAGGATGTAAAAAGTTTAGAATTTAAAGATTCACCCAAAAATCGTCTTGGAGAAAGTGACGATCCAAAATGTAATTTCAATCATCTTTCGTATATTCATTTGGTTTTGTGTGCTTTGATAGCTGTTATATCCCCATCATGAGCTTTAACATAATTTCAGTTGATATCACATCTATACCTATCCCAAACCACCTTCCATTATATGTTTCCAATAATACTCAATATGTTCCGGCACTACCTCAAAACGATTCTGCAAAGACACGAGTTTAATTATTATTATGTATTAGAGAATGAAAGTTAATACAATAAGATATTAACACTTACCGTTACCGACTTCCAAAGATGCTCTATGTCGATGGAGCTCAAGTCTGACCAATGCAGCAGACGATGTGATATCACAGTCGGGTCCCGAACCACGATCCCAATATGTCTGGACCAAGGCGTGTCGTTGTCGCAACACACTCTCCCATTTGTCAAGAATTCTATTGTTATTTTCTCACCCGGGCTCAACTTCGAGAGGGTCGTGTTCCTATTTTTACCCCCGACCCTTTCTCTTTGATGTAGAACCTACAAAAGAATTATACAACATTAGTATATGAATTTGTATGTATTCAAAGATTATAATTTATACCTTCAGGCTGGGAGGATGATGTTTTCATTATTTCAACCTCCGATAACGTCGGATCTACATGGTCGGGTATGTCATCTGACTCATTAGAACCACCCGCCTCGAGGAGATCGGTTCTCCTCTAGAGATCGTCGATCTTCCCAGACATGTCCTTTATGCTTCTGCACCTATATGCCATGAGGCCTGCAATTCCTCAATTAACGATTGTAGAAAAATATCAATCGCATTACCGGGACTCTTAAGACTGTGAATCAACATGAATAACATTAAATTACTTGAGTACATGCATATCGTCGATGGTACATTGTAAGGTATTAGAACAACCGACCAAATGATGTACGATTGTTTTCCATTAATAAATGGCTGAAACCCATCACTAGCCAAATAAATTCTTACGTTTTGGGGCTCTGAAGAGAAATCGGTGTAGTGTTCATCAAACGACTTTCAAGTCATAGAATCTATAGGATGCCTCAATAATTCGTCGTCTAGCCGACTATCTTTGTGCCATCTCATTAGTGGAGTCGTTTTTGAAGACATGTATAACCTTTGCAACCTTGGTGTCAATGGAAAATAACGTAGCACCTTAGTTGGAATGTGTTTTCCATTCTTTTTTTCCGAACTGTACTACTTGACTTATCAATCTTCCATCTCAAGGTGTTACACACCTTACAACATTGCAGGTCATTATCCTACTTACGGTAAAGCATACAATTATTATTACAGACGTCGATAATACCGTGAAAACACCAAAAATCATAGTCCATTCTTATACTGTGTATAATTATATGTGTCTTCACAATATTAACACTCTCATACTTTCAATTTGCACATTTAACGCAAGTACAAGCAATATTTTCCCTTACATTAGAGTATTGAGCAAAGTTTAGAAATTGTTCAACTCCTTTCATATATTGTGGATGATTTCGACGTAGGAGCATCCAACTTTTGTCTGGAATTTTCATTTTCAAACGTCGATCAGATTTCTTAACACCAAATTTGAAATGTTAAGATATTTTAAACTTAGTGAGAATAATTTAGTAGCACAATTTAACTAAATAAGGTATCTATGGAGATTGTAATAAACATCATTTAACACATCAATAATGTCAATATTGTGTTACAAGAAAAAACATACATCTTATATAGTCCAAATATCACTAAAATACATATCAATTTTTTTAATATCTAACATATCTATAATGAAGACAAACATTTAATTTTATTTCTAACATATCTAATGAAGGGCAGAAAAACATATCTAATGTAAATTCTTAAATCAATGTAAATCTAGCAGGCATGCAAACAATATATCTAATGAAGGAAGACAAACATCAATGTTCATAGTCTGGAAAGACCCTTAATTTGGTTTCAACATCAAGGAATCGGGTATAATTTTAATTAATATATATAAATGAATTGGGGAGTACCTGAAATTGGGAACCTAACGAGGAATCGACCTGGAATCGGGAAGCTGACGATGAATCGACCTGGAATCAAATAACCCCAATTACAAACACAAAATGACCAAGATCTTCTCTAAGAAAGTGTCTACAAGTAGCATTTATAATAAAATATATTTAATATGAAAAATAAAAACATGATTTTCATATACGATCAAGATATTTGGTTTTTTTTGACAAAAAGCCTTATTCGGATCTTACCCTACCAAAACCTTTAAGCTGTAAATAAACACTACCAAATTACAGCTTACAGCTACAATATTAAAGCTAATATTGAACATTTAAGCTGCATATTCAACTGTAGCGGTAAATAAACACTCAAGCTTAAATAAACACAAAATGACCAACAAATTAAACATTTAAGCTGTAAATAAACACTCAAGCTTAACAATAGATCCCAATTTAAGTGTTTCAATCGATAATAAGAAGGGGAGAACTAACCTTTTCGGCAATATCCGGGGAATCAACAGTAGCAATGACGCGTTTGACAATAACAATGGGAGAATCAACGGCATCAACAATCTGGGACGAAAAGAGGCGCGAAGCGAAAGAGGCGCGCGATGGAACAAGTCCGTTCGATTCTGGACGGTGACGATAACGGAATCTGGACGGCGACGGAATCAGGCGGTTCGCGGAATCGGGACGGCGACGATGACGGAATCTGGACGGCTACAGAATCAGGCGCGCGGTTTGCGGATGTCGGATCAGTGCCAGAAGTGAGAAAGAAGAAAGAAAAAATTGTTGGATCAAAATCTTAAAACAGGTTCTTTGTGCTAAGCTATTTAAGAGCTTGCGCCATCGATTTTTTTTTTTTGTTTTGTTTTGTGTTTGATGTTTCAGAAATACGAGCCGCGGTGTTGCGAAAGTGATGATGCTCATTTAGAAAAATAAAAAAGATTCATCTTAAGGAATCAACAAATAAAGATAAGTCTTTATTGCATATAAATATGTTTGATTATTAACACATATGTTCTTAATTTCATAAGCTAATATATTTTTGATATAATTTTTTTCTCTAAAAACATTAATTTCTATATTCATTATACAAATGTTATATAGAGAATAAATTAGAACACAATAATTTAATTTGTTCTAGACTTATTTAAAGATTTGTTTGATTATTAAAATTATTAATAATAATGAATGAAAATAAGAAAGTAACTAATATGTTAGCTTTTAATTTTCATAAAATTTATGTTGTTAAAATTAATTATAATTGAAACATATGGTTTCAGTTTTAAAATAATTAATTATAATATATCTTCTTAAATTAATTGAGCGATATAATTAATAAGAATACGGTACGATGATTAATTTATGTGATGAATCATGACAGACATGAAGTACATTTGTAGTTATATATTGTGTTGTTAAGTGATTGCTTATATATATATATATATATATATATATATATATATATATATATATATATATATATATATATATATATATATATATATATTAGCTAATAATACGATAACTTGTGTTAATTCATAATAGGTATGATTAACTTGTTATTTATATACACACATGAATAAAGATTATTGTATGTCTCTTTTATTTTATTAGAAAATTCTACATTTTTCATAAAATTATTGTGTCTTTTGGTATACAATAACTCCTGTAGAAAGTTAAAAGTCATCATTAATTAAGAAATTGATGACATTAATAATTATTTATAATAATTAGTTATTTTATATTTGATTAAAAATTAATTATCAATTATTGATGTATTTTAGAAGGTATTTTCTTAATGATATATGAGGTAATTATAATATATATGACATATCATTTGATTATGTTATTCAATTATATATTTGATATACATGGTCCAATTTCGTCATAAAGACTTGTTTAATTTGATGTTTTTGAAATCTAATAATTACATGAAAATTTGTGTTTGATTTGAGAATAATGTGACAAACGCGCCGATATTTTGGGATGCAAACGTGCAACCGGAAATAAATGTTTAAGCGACTTCAGTCAAAGATGCTTGAAACATTATGAATTCTTTTTTAGAAATCATGTGATACGGTGAATATTTATTTGATTAAATATTCTAATTTCTTTTATAGAAATGAAGTGTTAAAATAAATATTTTAATTGATTAAATATTTTTAATTTCTTATGTAGAGATTATGTGAAGAATGATTTATAAATGAATAAACATTCTAATCTCTTGTATAGAAATTATGTTTTATTCAATTAAATATTTATAATATAGTTATCTTATTCAATGTATGATAAGTATAACAAAAGAAATTTGTAAAAGAATTGTGTGACAATTTCTTGATTAGAAAATCATTGATTTAAATCATACAAATGTGTGTGATTTCAAAAGTATACCAACACGAATGTGGGGGGAAATATTTTTATTGATTATAACACAAAAATAATTGTGTATATTATGATAAATAAAAAGATAATTTATTGTTAGAGAAATATGTTCTCTATAAAAGATAAAGTTGCGCAACTTTACAAAATGAAAGAAAATAACAAGAAAATGTCTTGTTTGTATTTGATGAGTTGGTGCTCAAATTGATATTTTAAGTTTGAGGATTTTGAAATCAAGAAACGTGTCATATTTTGACATTACTTTCATAAAAAATTGAAGAATCAATTTCTTCAAAAAAATATTTTATGAAATAAATGAATATGAAAGTTTATAAAGTCTTGATATGACTTATAACAAATTTTATAATAATGATATGAAAATTTGATCATACTTTTATTAAAAAGTGGATGTGACAATTTTATATATCATGAAGACAATGGAAATTATTTCATTACGTGTCTTTTGTATGATATTTTTATCGTTGAAAATTACGATAAAAATGATTAAATTCATTAAGGATATGAATTGCACTAAACGAAATATCATGTTGTTATCAAATGATATATTGATATTATTAAATGAAAGACTTTACGTCTAAAAGTGAATATGTTTACACTTAGAAGTGCAATCTACGTATGAAAATCTTGTAAGAAACTTATGATGGATAGATTAAACGTTATAATCTATATTTTTGACTCATGTCGAAAAATAAAATATTTTTATGTAAAATATATAATCGTTTACACAAAGGCAGAATAGTTCAAAGACATTTTGTCTACTAGTTAGCCAAGTAAACAATATTTTCATAAAAAATTAAATGATAAGCATGTACGAATGATTATGCTTCTTATTAAAAGATGTTCCAAGGTTAACTAAGAATGTACCAACAGAAATTTCTAATTATTGTGATAGTAATTTGAAATTGGACAAGCTTAGAGTCAATGACAAGTCTAGACATACACGTCTTAGACATAATGTCATTAGACTATACTCTCTAATGGAGTTATCAAATTTGACTATAAAAGTCAAAGATAACATTGTGGATCCACTAATAAAATTATTGAATAGAGAGTTTGTTTGAAAGTCTTTTAAGACATCAGCCTACTATAAGTTGGTATGAATAAAAACTCAACTTATGCACACTGGAGATCCCAAGAACTAGGTTCAATGGGACAACCTAATTGTACTGACTTGGAAATTATTGTTGAGGATTAATCCTATAACGAAACAATATATATTTTGACGAGGATAAGCATATCGCTTTTAATGATTCTTTGTGAGAAAAGAGATCACCTATATGAGGGAGAAGTGGGGTCGCTTCGAAAGAATTGCACGGCTCAATTCTAGACCCTCTCACAGAACTAGGCACGTGTTCCATGGACAAAATGGACACAACCATGAGAGTTTTACATGTATCAGGGAGAATTTTATGTGAAAGTGTGTAATCGTTTACACAAATGGAAAAATAGTTCAAGGACATTGAGCCTACTAATCGGCTAGTAAAGTTATATACTTTCATAAGGGAAGGTTCAAAGAGTTACACCTACCTATCCTATGTAGAATTCAACTGTTGAACCTTTCATCGGGTTAATCTTTCAATTTCCATTAATGTGGGGGATTGTTGGAATTTTAAACGAATTCATAAATTTCATTAATGAATGGAAATGAGAATTTGGGTAAATAAAATCAAATAAAATTCAAACGAAATTCACATGAAATTCAAACGTGAATTAAAGTGAAATTTGATCCAAATAATTAAATTATTATAATTAATTTATTAATGATGTAATTAACATTTAATGGCTTGAAGAACAATTATCAAATTAAATATGTTTAATTTGGTTAATTGTCATTGTAACCTTTGTGATATTATTGCTATCAATTTATTGCTATCAATTTATTAGCAATTTAGAAAATCATGTAATATGTATTTTCTATCAAGGTCAGCCGTTGGATCAAAGATTAATAGTTGATTTTATTTTTATGAAAGTTTAACTTTTTAACAATATAAAACCCCTCATCTCTAATCTCAAACACTATATTATCTTATATTTTTTCTCACACTAGAATTCCAAAAGTCTTCTTCTTGTTTTGTGAGTGTTCTTCGAGTTCTTTGTTCGATATTTCCGTTGAAACCCGGTGATAGTTCAGGTACGCTGATCAAGTTCGACGAGTAGTGATTTCAGTGTAGAATCACTACAGGATTCGTTGTACCCTGAGAGACAGTCATTTGCGATAAGCTCCAGCACAAATGGGAGACGATAGAACTATTTTAAGGGAAATGTGCTAAGCACATGCCTCGAATCAACAATTTATTCGGTGATATTGTTCTTTATATATTTTATTTATTTCATTTATTTGTAACATCATTTTATATATATTTCTGTAATTTATTTCAAGACAATATTTCTAACAGAAATAAGAAAGAAAGAATCGATTTAGGGTTAAATTAAATATATCTACGAGGGTGTTAAGGGTTCCCTCGGAAAAATTATTAATTACAACCTCAGCGAGAGCAGAAATCAAAAGTTCTCGGAAATAACAGTTATCAGCGAGAACTATGTAAAGCCCCTCAGTGACTTATTTAAATTTTAGCGAGCTCTCGGTGACTTCTTTATTTACGAAACTTTTGATAGCTCTCGGTTATCATCCTCGATAATTATGACATTTCTATTAGTGTACATTCAATCAATTTTACAGGTAAAAAGGTTCATCAGCTTTTGCACTAAATAGCCTAAAACAATAATTAAAATTTGTTTTGTGTTATTCATCATAGAAGTCCCATGGAAGATCCATATCCTAATAATTATAAACAATACATGTTTGAATACATTGAGATAATTTATGAAACAAGTCACCCTATCAGGGACATCCGGATTTGTAAACATAAACAAACAAATTAACCTATATAATTTGTCTATTCATGTTTCATTTTCCAGCTTTAAACATAAATTAATGGACAATAAAACAACACTACTATAATTAAATTAAAATTAAACAGCATTTAGAATCCAACTTCTTCTTTTTTAAACATTATTACTTTTTTCTTTTTCTTACTACAGTTTTTTCTATGTCCAACAAACTGCAATAGGACTTCCGACCACAATCTTCTCGACCGACCACACAATTCTTTCAAACGCTGCGCTATTCGACAACGCCGAATTGTTCACGATAAATGTTACTGTATATGATTTCTGTACGCACATTTTTACGTCTCGGGATTTCGGATCTCCTTAGATGTTTTGGGCACGGCCTAACTCTAAATGTTTATTTTATAGTCGTCACCCTAGCTTGTTTCCTAAAGAAATTAGGAAAAACATTTAGAGTATTTTGATTAAAGGTACGATGCCTGGTTACATTTGGGAAAGAGTTTTTGACAGTATGTCTCATACACTCGTCCTAAAAGGTTGGTTATTAAGACGTGAATGGTTATTACACTTATTTGATGTTCGGAATTTTGTGTTGTTTGTCTAGACGAAAACTAATAAAATAAGGATACACAAAAGGAAAAAGATTCAAATTCGCTCGAATGTGAATTTCCGTGCACGAGATTTTTGAGGATAATATTAAGAACATATAGGAATATTATTCTTTTTAATTTTTAGAGTTGTAGTATTTTATTTATGATACCACCAAGTTAGGGATTTTTCAAATATGTCCTAAATTATTTTGTGTTGGTCAAGAATATGTTTAAAAGTTAGGAATTTTTTTTTGTGATTTTTGGAATTATAAAACTCAAGTTAAGGCACCATAAAATTAAAAAAAATTTAAACATATCCTACAAATTAGGTGAAATTTTATTTTAGTCAAAAATAATAATTTTGACAATTTAATATTTTTTTGTAATTTTTCTAAATTAAATTAATTTAGAGGTAAATTAATTAGAGAAGTTGATTGGTTGAATGAACAAATAAAATTGACATTAGGGATTTTAAATTAAAATAAAATTTAAAATTCGGGTTTGAAATCGGGCGAAGCAATTGTCTGGGTCGAAATGGAGTAGTCAGAAGGCTTGAGATTTAACCCACATCTAATATTCTAAGCTTGGACTCCAGTAAAGTCGTAAAAAAAATTTTGCAGGATTTTTAAGGATGACCAAATTTGAAAACTTTGTGAAAGTGAATCAATTTTACATAATTGAAAATTAAGTTTTTAAAAGCGAAACTTTATAAACAACTCCATAACTTACTAGTATAGAATCTATGAGATATTATGATATTTAACGGGAAGTCGACATAAGTCTATTTAGAGTTTTTTCAATTTTTAACAAATTCAAAACTACAGAGTCGTCGCCAAACTTTTATAAAATTAAAAAACAAATAATGCGCATGCATGCACGCCATATTTAGAGATTCATTCGAGTTTGGCTAACTAAGTCTCAAAACGCCTTTGGGTCTCTACTAATTCAGTTATGGTCTTTTAAAATATAATTTGCTTTTTACTTTTTATATTTTTAATTATTCATGTATACATTAAATATAAGCGTGATATTATCCATTTCGTATTTGTACAGCAAAATGAAATAAAGTAAAAGTAAAAAATTAAAGAATATAAAGTAGGAAAATAAATCCTCATATAATATTATCATAAGTGTTAAGGAGACTAAAAGTTAATAAATCTCATATTTAAACTTATTCTAAGTCTACTAAGTTTGTAAGGATTTTGGTGAGTTTTATATTTAAGGATAAATATTTTAGAGTTCAAACAAATTTATGAAGAGATTTTTATCTTCTCAATTTTTTAAGTTTTTGATTTTTTATGTTTTAATTTTTGTATTTTTGATTTTAAAGGTTTTATATTTTTGTAGTTTGATTTTAATTTTAGAGTTATTGATGCTGTGTTTTAGGTTTTAGTCTACCCTAAAATCAAGAAAATCATAAATTTACATCATGCAAAAACCAAAAGGAAACTTAAGACTAAACAAAATAAACGAAAATAAAAGCCAAAAAGAAAAAAAAATGGTCTCAAGCGTCGGGAAAATTAGCTAGAAGCAAGGGAGAACTGTCGGATGGTGAGCAGCAGCTGGAAAACTCGGTCGGAAGCGTCGACGACTCGACAAACCTAGCCATGAGGAGCATCTCTCGGTCGGATAAGAACGGAAGCAGGCGTGCGAAAAGAGCATCGCTGAAGTATCGGGAACCCTTGAGTAAGCGTCAGGAAGTGTTGATGCTTCCTCCTCTCGCGCAGCAGCCGCCATCGTGGGAATCATCGGTCGTATGTGTCGGAAATCTTAGCCAGCAGCAGCCAACTCCAAGCATCTGGTTAGTTTTCTCGGTCGGCCGCGTGCAACGCAACGGGAGAGGAAGAAGCATCGGCTCTCGGCGACAATAGACTTGAAGAAGCGCCGGGTAAAACTTGAACATGCGTCGCTACAACAAAAATTCGACTGTTCTTCCTATTTTTAACTAAATGGTAACCAAGAATGGCTCATAACTCAATTTTTTCTGAGCTAAAATGATAGTACTATAATATATTCACATAATATACAAGAAAATACAAGAATCAAAGCAATTAAAATCAAGAATGCACCAAAAACTCAAAATGAAGATTTTCGGTCAAATGTGATTTGTTTACTTCTAAATTCAATTATTTTAAGGTCGTTTTGTTTATCTTTAAACTTAAATCTTTTTAGACTCAAAAGCTCAAAATAAATTTTAAACACAATGAGCCCAAAAAGATTCAAGATTAAATCCAACTGACCGATCTTGATTTAAATGAATTTTGGGTTAGATGTTGTTAGTTTAGATTTAATTTTTGTTATTTTGATTTCATTTACATATTTTTACAATCAAGAACTTATTATTATTATATATAGACTTATAGTTTGAAGAGAGAAGAAACTATGTTGTTACCTCTTCAGCTATACATACGTGACCATTTATAATTCCAATCCTGGCATGAAGACGAACAATCGTCGACTCTATTTCTTCAGGGGGCTTTTATCGGACCAGGTCTTAGATGGTTGATCCATCGTAACCTACATGATTTCCCGCACCGATTGAGTCCAGATTCTTTCTCAACGGTGTTCCAGCTCGCGTCCTCCCCATGCTTACGAATGTAAGCAACTAAAACTTCATCTTCTTCTTGAGTCCACGTACCTTTTTACAATCCAAATTCTTCTTGTTCAGGTGAGTTAGATTTCCCAGTTGTTGATATTTAAATCACTTTTCATATTAATTCAAAAACTTATTACATTGATACGCACAGAATTAAGAAAAGAGAAAACAGGGATAGAATATACAGAATCTTGATTATTCTTGATTGATTCAATTTACAAGCGATTCTTCTTGTTTTCATATTCATCCAAATCAAGATCCGGTATATGTAATAAGTTTTTGAATTATGCACGATTCATCTAATATGAAAAGGGGTTTATAAATATGTAAATCTAATTCACATGAACAAGAAGTTCTCGATTGAAAAAGGGAACGTGGACAGATGAAGAAGATAGAACTCTAGTTGATTACATTTGTAAGCATGGGGAAGTGAACTGGAACACCGTTGAGAAAGAATCTGGACTCAATCTCTGCATGAAATCATCGTGTAGGTTATGCTGGATAAATCATTTAAGACCTGATTTGAAGAAAGGTCCGATAACAGCCGCCGATGAAATAGAGACGATTGTTCGTCTTCATGCCAGTATTGCAAATAAATGGTCACGCATAGCTGAAGAGGTAACATAATTCTTCTTAACTTTCCTGCATTATCTTCTTCTTATTATTATTATCCTAGGCATCCTGCTGCTGCTTCATCTTCTTTTCAGTTAGCTTGAAAATATTGATCATGGTTTTACTTCCTCTTCTAATGATCCTTTTGAGATGGGTCCTATTGTTGCCAATACTTTGTCTTCATTACAGCAACCACTTGATCAAAATTTGCCATCATCATTTTCTCAGAATTATTTTCCAGAGCTCCCTTCAATCCAATCTCAAGATCCTTTTCATTTCCCACCAATTCAGAATCAAGCAACCCAAAATTTACAATCAAATTGTATGCCTAATCAAATTGTATGCCTACATCAAATCTCCAAGTTCTCAAGAGGATTGGGATGCATTATTGGGAAACAACTATTTTGGAGATACATCAACAATGTCGATTTGGGGTCAGTGATTTATTTATTTATTATGGTGTTAAATTTGATATTTGTTACTTCATTGTGTAGAAAAAAATTTAGACGGAGAATTACTCGACTCCTTTGTCTTTGGTCATAACTCGGTGCTAGACGGAGGGAAATATGTTTACGACTCTTCCAAATGAAGACGAGATGAGTTGTCCGATTTTGTGCCCGAAATATCTTATGTATGCGTGAAAATATTTGAAAGAATTATGACAATAAAGGCTATACCAAATTTTGATTTTAAATTTTATTTTTTTGTTAATAGTAATTTCTTAGAGTCATTTGAAAACACTTTCTTATTAACCGTTCATAGGCCAACTCCAACCATTGTTGTCATGGTTTATACAATTTTAAGAGGATATGTGTTCTCGATGAATACAAAATGTTAAAAATAATAATAATTTGTTCATAATTGTTTAACTAATCTTAAAAAAGTTATATATTTAATTTGTTGATTAACATGTTATTTTAATAAACCGTTATTTATATATAATTCAATAAAAATAAATATATATTTGAGTCGGATTGTGAGTTAACTCACTTATAAATTTGAAACGGTTAAATTTTAAAATATTATATATAAGTCTTAAACTTGTAATCTAACCATATAAATACAACACTTATTGAATAATAAAAAAAATTATTTTAAATTCAAGATAAATTTTGATAAACGTACGACATTACTAACCATATAAATTTAACATTTAAACCATCTAAGTTAATAAAATTTAACATAAAATTTAATAAACAAATAATATTAGGTTTATATAATTTTAAACTTTTTATAAATCATTATAAAAGGGTGTGAAATGAATTTCAGGCTTGTTAGTTTCTTGACCAAATTCTATCCACATAGAAAATAAAACGACATATGATATAGGGAAAATGATCACACAAGAATTCACACAACTATTGTCACGGACGGATGTAGTCTAGGCCCAAGCTCATCCTATTATATATATACTCAATTTTTGTTGACATACATAATTCCATGAGAGAGAAAATGAGGTGAAGAAGGTAAGCTGGACAACCTATAAATTATTATTTTCTTTTGAGAAATGATAAACACAATAGATGAAGCACTTAATCGGAACAAATCCACCCCTGTTGTTGAACCCAAAAGGTACCCAATTATTGGTGTAAAAAAATGTAGATTTCGAGACCCAAAATGGTCGTTTCGGGACCCGAAAGGTGGTTTTGGAACCCGAAAGTATGGTTTCTGGACCAAATATGATAGTTTTGGGACCCAATAGGGTCGTTTCAAGACCCAAAAGGGTGGTTTCAGGACCCGAATGTATGGTTTCTGGATCAAGAAATGCAGGGTTTCGGGACCCTAAAGGGTTGTTTCGGGACCTAAAAGGGTTGTTTCGGGATCCTAGAGGGTGGTTTCGGGACCCGGAAGGGTGGTTTCAGGACCCTAAAGTGTGGTTTTGGGACCCGAAAGGGTGTTTTCAGGACGTATTTCTTATGGTTACACTTATATTTTGCAATCACATTCCTAGTGTTGGAATGACATTTTTCTCCGAAGAACAACTTTTTTGAATTATACACATCATATGCCCACTTAACTGGATTCAGCATTACCAAGTTAGGGAGGAAAAATGTAGGTGGTAAGAGGAAATACTTCAGCATTGGTTGTGCCAAGAGTTTTATGAAAGAATTGAATGCCAAAAATATGTTTCATTAGCCTAGACCAATAACGAAGACAGATTATAAAGTAAAGATTAATGTTGTTGTTTGAAATGAAGGGGAATATGTGATAACAAGTATTTGTCTTGAGCACAACCATACATTAAGCCTAAGAGGATACGTCATGTTAGATCTTACAAAGTAATATACGGAAATGTAAAGAGAATATTGGATACAAACGATGAAGCTGGAATAACTGTGGACAAAACATTTCAATCCATTGTAGTGGAAGGTGGAGGATATGAAAACATGTCTTTCAATGAGAGAACATGTAGAAATTATGTTACAGAAGCACGAAGGTTGAGGTTAGAGAGTGGGGATGCTGAAGCACTCAGTAATTATTTCTTAAGAATGCAAATCAGGAATTCAAACTTCTTCTACCTTATTGATTTGGACGAGGAATCCCGAATTAAAAATGTGTTTTGGGCAGATAGTAGGTGCAGAGCTGCCTTTGAAGATTTCCACGATGTTATCTCTTTCGATACAACTTATTTGACAAATCGTTATGACATGTCGTACGCTCCGTTTGTTGGGGTTAATCATCATGGTCAATCCATTTTACTTGGATGTGGCTTATTGTCAAGTGAAGATTCAAATTCTTTCACTTGGTTGTTTAGAATTTTGTTGGAATGTATGGATGATAGACCTCCAAATGCCATAATCACAGACCAATGTCGATCCATGCCAATTGTAATTGAGAAGGTATTTCCTAAAACTCATCATCGATTTTGTTTGTGGCATATAATGAAGAAACTTCCTATAAAACTTGGAAGCAATACTGAATATCATCTAATAAAGAAGATGCTAAAAAACATAGTATACAACTCCATAAATATTCAAAAATGCGAAGAGGATTGGAATAGACTAATAGAAGATTATCAACTGGAATAATGTTTGGTTGAAATCTTTGTTTTTGGAAAGATCTAAATGGATACTTGTTTATGTGAAAGGACAATTTTGGGTCGGGATGTCAACATCTCAAAGGAGTGAAAGTATGAATGCCTTCTTTGATGACTACGTGCAGTCCAAAACATCCCTCAAACAATTCGTCGAGCAATATGATAGGGCTCAGTTGAGAAATATCGAGAGAAAAAAGAAATTGGATTTTCAATCGTTTAATTGTTTGATACCAACTGTCAGTGGATTTTCCGTTGAAAGGCAATATCAAACCTTCTACACTCCAGATATATTTAGATTAGTTCAAGAATAAGTTAGAGGGTTGATGTTGTGCGACATCTCAGTCATTGAAGAGGAAGGATCAGCTTGTATATTTAGAGTTGAGAAAATTATTTTGGGGGCTAATGGAGAACATGTAAGAGATGTTTCTTACAACGAGCATTATACCGAAATGGATTGCAATGTGAAATGTCAATGTCGATTGTTTGAGTTTAGAGGTATTTTGTGTAGGCATATAATGGCTGTGTTGAAAAAAATGAGGGTGAATGAGGTACCAATGTATTATATAATGGACCGGTGGCGTAAAGATATTAAGCGTGGGTATCAAAATATCACCAACATTTATGATTCATATATGTCTTTGGAAGTAAAAAAAACCTCACAATAGTCTAACTCGATTGATGCAAGAGGTTTAACAAGTTGGAGTAAAATCTGAAGTCAATTGTTCTTTTTGGATATGAACGGAATAAAAGACTTGATTGAACAGTTTATGTCACTTAATCATGGAAGCACAGAAGCATCTGAAGACAAAACACAGAAGCATCTCCATCTCCATTTTCATCTCCCTCTACATCCATTTTGACACACTCTCCTAACAAAGTTAGAAGTCGAGGACGACCACCAACAAAGAGGAAAATATCTTTAATTGAGAAAATCCCAAGACGTCGAGATCAAAAAAGAAGGGAAATACGAACACAACATCTATAGTTTTGAATTCAACACAACAACAACAACAACAATGAAATGATCCACTTTCGACTCAATTATCCTTCACATCACTTTTGTCCTCTCAAATATATGTCGAAGATAATGCGTGTGGGGATAACATTCAACGAAGATAGTAACTTGGAATATTTTTACGTTTTGTCATATTTTTAACGAAGATAGTACTTATATGATCATTTTGTCACTTGGAATATTTTTACATTTTGTCATATTTTTAACGAATATAGTACTTATATGATCACGTTGTCACTTTGAATATTTTTACGTTTTTGTCATATTTATGTTAGTGGTTTCGGATCCCGAAAGTTTGGTTTCGGGACAAGAAATGTTGATTTATCGTACTGAAACGGTCGTTTTGGGACCCAAAAGTGTAGTTTCAGGACCCAAAAGGTTGGTTTCGAGACAAGAAATGTTAGTTTTTTGTCCTGAAATCAGGGTTTCGGAACAAGAAATGTTGGTTTCTTATCCCGAAATCATAGTTTCAGGATCCAAAAGGTTGGTTTCTTGTCCTGAAACCTTGATTTTGGAACCCGAAAGAGTGGTTTCGGGACAAGAAATGTTGGTTTGTAATTGAATATTATGAATATAATTATAATTGAATATAATTAAAGACTAAAAAATACTACAATGTACTACTTATTTAAATGTCTTCTTTTAAAATGTCTAAAAATTTCTGAAAGATATTGTTCAAATTTGTGTTTAAATTTGAACGAACGATGAATGCACAGAATTTGACTCGTAAAGCTTCAAGCATTCCCTTTGCCTACAAAAAAATGATAATTAAGTAGTATTTAAAGATTTGTAAAACAATTAAAATGTGAAATATGTAACTTACATTTATTTTGGTTATACCACAATCCCACTTTGCATCGCCCAAATAAGTTTGAATATGTCTCATACAGTATATTGCGCAATCTGTTGTATTTGAACTGCCTTGTTAAGCTAATTTCAAAACTTTGAATGGAAATTTAACAATTTTGGTTGCGATGTTCAGGTCGATGGTTTAGAAGAAATTCACCAAGTTTTCTACCTGTTTTACTAAAGAAGTTAATAAACACTTTAACATACAAACACGTTCATACAAACACTTCAACATTAACAGTGTCCGAGTTGTGACATATTTATCTTCCCATGGTATTTTTGGGGGCCGTGGGAGGTTGTTGATGATTTCAATTACTCTCTTTTGCATATTGATGCAAACAAAATAATAGCGACTTTCGTATAAAATTGGTAAAAATATCTGCAAAAATATGACCAAGATTCAGATGATATATATGAGCAAGAATCAGATGATATAAAAATATTAGACTTACAAGATTAGAACTTTTCATGTCTTCGGGTGTTATTAAGAATTGTCTCATTTCTTCAATTATTTGATCAAAACAAGCTTCTGAATCTCTCCAAAAGTCCTACAAATAAAATCAACATAACAATAAGACCATTGGTTTAAACAACAATGAAAGATATAGTGACTTACAAAAACGATTGTCGAAAAAACAATTTTCCCCTCGGAACATTTTTTACTATTATTACACGTAATGTGTGCCCATGCATCAATAATACCACTTTCAACATGACATTCATTTTTCATTGATTGAAATTGCCCTATGTTGATCTTGGTATGCTCGGTTACATACAACAATTACTTCCTGAAACTACATAATAAAGAAAACCAAATTAAAACTACCATTTAGGGACAATGAACACCCATTTCAGGTCCCAAAATCACCCTTTTAGGTTCCGAAACCAGCCTTTTAGGTCCCGAAACCACTTTTTCGGATCCCGAAACCAGCCTTTTAGGTCTCGAAACCAGCCTTTCAAGTCTCGAAACCACCATTTCGGGACCTTAAACGATAGTTTCGGGACCCGAAAACACCATTAAACTAAGAAATATAAACATTGTTAATTACCTCGTATTCTTATCATCTTCATTGGCAAAAATGAACCACATAATGATTTTATCTCGGTAATCTATTTTGGCAGACTCAAAGTAAGGTTGATTTCTTTCCCCGTTCTTCATCATATATGGAGATTGAAGACGTGCCAGAATTTTCGCATTCCGCATGGGATTTTTTCTGACTTTGTTTTTAACCACCAATTCTGTTCTTTTTTGACTAACCACCACTTCAAGTACTCCCTCTTTTAGTACCCCACTTCGGGTATTCCCTCTTTTGGTACCCCCACTTCGGGTACTCCCTCTTTTGGTACCCACACTTTGGGTACTCCCTTTTTTGGTACCCCCTCTTCGTGTACATCCTCTTTGTGTACATTCTTTTTGTGTACCCCATCTTCGTGTAAACCCTCTTCATTTTATGCAGTGGGTGTTCGATCTTTGAAGTATTTGTGCATGACATCCCTAAAACATTTATTATTGTCCATGAATTTGTATAAGATGTGCATGGAGTTGTCATACAATGGCGTTGTATCCCAGCCGGAACATAGATTTTCCAAATTTCTGATGGCTTTGTAAATCATCAGAGTGACTTTAGAAATGAAAACCAAACACTCTGTAAAATTCGCACACTGAAGTGCTGCTGTGTTCAGAAGTGTTATCTTCAGAGGTGGTGAATTCATATGTGGATAATTCATAGGCGGTGAATTCATAGGTGTTGCCTTCTTAGGTGTTGCCTCCTTAGGTGCTGCCTTTTGAGGCTTAGGCACCCCCTCATATGCATCATCGTTTGCCCCTATCCTGATATGTCTCTTCGTACTCCCCCTCATCCACATTTGTCTCCTCGTTCTAAAGAGGTGGTAGTGGAATGCGTCTAACATTGCTTCCACGTCTGAATCCTCCATTTGCCCATTCCATATCCAGCCTAAACTTTAACTTCGTGTCATTCCAACATGATAGTATAGGAAATCGACGCTCATCAACTCCTCCCAGTTCAGGGTTGCTCACCCTATACACGTAGCACAGCTGAAAACATACATATGTTAAAACCATTTATTTTTGCAACAAGGGAAATAAATTAGTGATAACTTACAATAAGGAACGTCTGTGGTCCTTGGAAATGTCGTTTTTCATTCACCTTCTATTTTTTACATGATTTAACTAATCCTTCAAGTACAAATTTGCATCAATTGAACTTTTTGATATTATCAATATTTGAAATAGATTTCAGAATTCTAAATCTGCAAGTGAAAAAAAACAGATTTGAGGATTATTTAACAATGCATATACCATACATATATGTTGTCAACTGCAAATGAAAAAAAACATAAATGAGATATACCTGGTTAGTTGACCTAGGTGATCACACCAGAGAAAGCTGACAACAAATAATACGAAGACTACCTTGAAATTGTTCTCCATGATTTCATTGGCATATTAGTCACTATAGGGGCGCCATTAACAGGGTTACCCTATCAAGTCCTAAATATCTTCAACTAGTCATCGGTCTTGTTATGCTCGTATTCTACAATGTCTAGCTCCCCTCTAGGGAGACCAATATGATTTGAACATCCTCTTCTTCGATCTTCACTTTCTCGCCACTTTTTAAGGTGAATGCACATTTAGTACAGTCAAACTGTCTAACTAGATAACGAGAGATCTCCTCGGTACATTTTGAAAGCGATAATGATAAGAGAGAGCCAAAGCCTATTGACTTCACAGCCTGTTTTTGTTCATTAGATAGTAGTCGAAGAAGATTGAAAAGGCCAAAAGACGAGGTTCTAATTAAAAACAAGTTGTGGGGGGCTACTTTGGTTTCTTGGGCATTCCTTTTACGTTTATTTGTTCTACAAAAACAAAAGATAAGCATTTAAAAACCATGAATCAGATAGATAATGAAATAAATGAACCAATCCGGGTCCTGAAACTACGGTTTCGAGACAAGAAACCATCATATTAAGTCCCGAAAGGCTGGTTTTAAGACCCGAAACCACATTTTTAGGTCCTCAAACTAGCCTTTTAAGACACAATATGCACTCAATTTCAGGGATACTTTATGGATATAAAAAAAATATAACCCTAAACTATACTTCAGGTCTCGAAACCACACTTTCGGGACAAGAAATCACCATTTTGGGACTTTCGGGTCCCGAAACCACACTTTTAGGACAAGAAACCACCATTTCGGGACACAATATGCAACTAATAAACTTTTCGGGACATAATATATCAAAAACATTTCCACGCTATATACTTTTCTATCGTGAAACCCTAATCGCTAAACCCTAACCGATATCAAAATCATATACGTTTCTAAAAGATAAGAATTCGTATTTACCTTAAAGTCCTTGGAGTCTTGTCGGGCGATGTACCTGGACTAACACCAGCCTGAAAAGAAGAGTAGTATGAACCTGGACCTACCTAAACCTAAATGAAGGAACTGAAGATACACAAGGGAGAGCTTCAAAACTTACCATTTTCGATCGGAAGAAGATGAAGAAAAGAGAAGAAACCGAGATGCCGGAGCGGAGAGCCAAATCGCCAGAGAAGAAAGAGAACGATAGCTGGAAATGAGAAATGAAAAGAAGAAAGAGGGGGAACTGGGAACTGAAACGTTTTTTAATATTTTTTATTTTTTTTTCTCTCTTCTACCCACATGGCAGGCGACGTAGGATTCGTGGCCTTGCTTTCGCTGAAGTTTCGTTGGGTTTATCATTTCTCTTTTCTTTTTTACTTTTGTTCTTTTTTTATTTATATTCTCTTTTTTTTTAAATATATATATCAACTTATTAAATTTAATATTTATATTTAAATTATTGAAGAAAATATAAAGTTATTATTTGAGATGTTTTTGTTTTTGTTTTTATTTTTTATTAGATTAAGATTAGATTTAAAGAAAATTTTATAAACAATTTATTTTTTTATATAGATGATGTTTTAGGTGGTGAATGAAAAGATAAATATTTTTATTTTATAAAAATTATCTATATTTGAGACGAACAAAATTATTTTTTATCTCATAATTTCTAATGGTTATTAGTTATAAATATATAACTTGTTTATAAATTTAAAAGTGTTACAAGTATTTAATTTATTTTTATGTTATAGTACATGAGTTAGTCATTCGACATTTTTTTTTATGTAAAGTATATCTTCAAATATTATAAAAATTAAAGTTTTATGTGAAAAAAATTTAGTTAAGGTTATATTAGTTACCTACTTGTTAATGTGACAATTTTAAATTCAATTATCTTAAATTCAATTTTTTTTTAAGTCAATTAAATTTTTTTTTATTTTTTTTTTCAAATTCATCCTAAATATAATTCCTGGATCCATGTAATCATATCCCTTCTCCAATTTTGTATTTGGTTGAACAAAAATAAAAATGATTGTTTATTGTTGATTTTTTGACGTGAGAAAGAAGACAAATGTAGACCTTGAATATGTGTTGGGCATGGCATGGGCTTTCCATCTTATATCATTGTGTGCCTTGTTTGTTGGTCTATTGTTGGGCCTTTAACCAATTGACTAACTCCGTGTTTTTGGGCTTTTATTTATTTGTGTCAGTTTTGGCCCATTTAATTTTTTTCTTTTTTTCTATTTTTATATAATAATACACGAAAATTAATTAATAGACATAGATTTATTTTAGTTTATTTGATGTATTTTAGGGTTTTATTTTAATTATTTTAGAAATAATAAATAAAATATTTTTTAAATAATTATTATTGTTTTAAATTTTTAATTATTTTGGATGGTATGAATAAAATATTTATTCAAAATAATTATTTTTAGCTTAAATTTTTAATTATTTTGAATTATATGAACACAATATTTATTTAAAACAATTATTATTGTCTCAAATTTCAAATTATTTTGGATTTCATGAACACAATATTTATCCAAAATAATTATTAGCTTAAATTTTTAATTGTTTTGAATTTTATGAATACAATATTTATTCAAAATAATAACTTATTTTATCATTATTTGAATTTTTAATTATTTGGAACTTTATAAATATTAAATTTGTTCAAAATAAATATTTGTGGACCTATTTTAATTACTTTATTTTTTTAGCCCGAATTTTAATTATTCTAGAATTTAACGAATATCATGATATTCCCGAAATAATTTTTATTTTATTTTTATCCCTTAAAGATCTATAATTTTTGTATATATAATTTAAAGACTCATAATTTATTTGAAAATCTTATAAATTGTGAGTTAAAATTAGGTGTCTATATACTTGCAATTAAAAATTAAAAAATAACTTTTACAACAAAAACACACAAAAATATTTTTTTTAGGGTCAGCTTTGATTTCTTTTCTTCATTTCTTACATTTAAAATATCTAAATAAATAATTAAATATTTATTTATTCCTTAAAATAAATTTAAATTATTTAAAATATTGATATTTATTTTTAAAATATTTTTAGGTTATCTCTAAATCCATTTTTATTTACAAGTATGTTTGAATTCTATAAATTCTAGTCAAGAATAATTATTTTGATAATTAAAATTTTTCTTGGATAAATTAATTAGAGAAGTTGGTTGGCTGAATGAACAAATCAAACTGACTTTGAGATTTTAAATTAAAATAAAATTTATAATTTGGGTTTGAAATCGGGCAAAACAATTGTCTGGGGTCGAAGTGGAGAAGTCGAAGGGCTTGAGATGTAACAACTAACTTTGTAACGATGATAAATATCGTAACTTCTGATCAAAGAATGAAAAATAAGAATGAATCCCATGAAAGAGTGATGAGAAATCAAATACAAAAAATAAAATATTCGAATTAGTCGGGTTTGGGTTAGGGCTGGAACTACTACTATTCTAGTAAGTCAATTATTAGACGTGAAACCTCCTTTAATTATATTGAGGAAGGCCTTAGACCAAAAACCAGAATAAAACATCTATTTTATAAAATAATAAAATAAACTTAAAATAATTAATATTATTTATAATATATAAATATATAAAATTATAATTAATAAAATTATCGTTATAAAAATAAATATATATTTTTTTTAATTAAAATATTGAATCAATTAAAAAAATATATATTAAAAATAATGATGTATAATAAATAATATTAAAACTAAATAAAATATATTTAATATATTATATAATAATAAGTTGTATATAATATTAATAAAGAATATAATGATAAATTAAAAATTAAGTTATATAAGAAAAATGTTATATTTAAGAGTACTAGTTATTATAAATTATATAAAGGTATAAATTTATATAAATAGTAAAATCTTAACAAACACGATATAAAAACACTATTAGTATAGTTTATATATCAATAGTGTTATACTTAACTATAACAAAACAACTGGCATTAGGTGTAAATAAAAAAATAATATTAAAATATTTTATAATTTTAAATAAAATAAAAGTCATATAAATTTTAAAACAATATATATATATAAAGTTAAATATTTTTATAAAGATAATAAAATTTTAGTTATATATTATAAATTAATAAAATTATAAATATTTGAGATAATATAGGAGATAAATAATTTTCAAATATAAAATTAAATATTTTTTAAAAATAATAAAAGCTTAGGAAAAAAAATATTATAATTTTGAATAATTGAGATAAGATAGGAGATAAATAATTTTTAATTGAGATAAGATAGGAGATTAATATTAGTAGAAAATTTAAACAAAAATAATATAAGTGGTAATTCCCGCTTAAAATTCAAATAAATAGTGAATGTTTTATGATTTCTTGTTTCTATTTATTTATGATTATTAATTGTTGGTTAAGAACTAGTTCACTCAATCATAATCATTGCCTCATTGTGGTTGCCGTTGAAGAAGAAAAGAAAAAAAGAATCACTTGCAAATTGAAACTGATTCGTGTATATATATATATATATTTTTTTTTGTGTTACTTAATAATTATGTATGTATGTATGTATGAATAATAATTAATGTAATAAGTTTTTGAATTAATATGAAAAGGAATCAAAATAAATAAATATGTCGTCGTCGGGGAAATCAACATTAATAATGGTGAAATCTGAAGAAAAAGAAAAAGAAGTTGGATTGAAAAAAGGAACATGGACAGAAGAAGAAGACGAAGTTTTAGCTGATTACATCCGTAAGCATGGGGAGGAGTCCAGCTGGAACACGGTTGAGAAGGAATCTGGACTCAACCGATGCGCTAAATCATGCAGGTTAAGGTGGGTAAACCATTTAAGGCCCGAATTGAAGAAAGGTCCGTTAACCGCCAATGAAATAGAGACGATCGTTCGTCTTCATGCTAGGATCGGAAATAAATGGTCCCGCATAGCAGAAAAGGTAATATATATATATATAATTAAGTTCTCTTGAATTCAAACTATAATAATAACTTGTTAATTATATAATTATATAATTATATAATTCCTCTCAGATTCCTGGAAGAACAGATAACGATATTAAGAACTTTTGGAACACTCGAATCAAAAGTTGTGAGCGTCGTGGCCTACCACTTTATCCGCCTGAGGTAGTTCAAGAATTATTAAATGAAGAGAAGAACCAAATGAATATGGTACCTACTACTGTCAACTTCAACAACAATTATCCTTATCCTAGTAGTAGGATCAAATTCAACAACTATGACAACTTCAGCAGCAGCAGCAGCAGCCCTTCTTCACTTCTTCTTAACTTTCCTCCTGCATTATCTTCTTCTTCTTCTTATTATCCTAGGCCTCCTCCTCATGTTGCTTCTTCTTCTTCAAATCATCAATCACTTCAATTAATTCAGCCTCCTCCTATTGATCCTAATGCTTTCTCTTCATTTCGACCATCGCCAAAGCTGATGATTGACGGTTTTGGAAACAATACTAGTACTAATCATCATCTTCCTTCCTATTCTTACCATGCTTTCCAGCAGGTAGCTCAGAATTCAGGCCTCCAATCATTCCAATTACCGCCGCCTAGTAGTACTGTTGCTGCTGCTCATAATATGTTCTCTTCATTTCAACATCTACCTAATCTCAATGATATTCATCATAACTCATTATACTTCCATTCATTCCAATTTGCGCCTCCTTCATCTTCTTATGCTGCTGCTGCTACTACTCGGGTGCCTCATAATTCATTTCAATTTGGGCCACATCATAATCTTCCTTCATCTTCTAATGCTGATGCTGCTGCTGCTGATGCTTTTCCAGTGGATCGTAATCATCCAGACCTCCTCCCTTCATTCCAGTATAAGCCTCCTAGTCCTATTGTTGACGACAATAGTTTCTCTTCATTACAGCAACCACTTGATCAGATTATTGAAAATATTGATCATGGTCTTACTTCCTCTTCTAATGATCCTTTTGAGATGGCTCCTATTGTTGACAATACTTTGTCTTCATTAAATCAACCACTTCATCAAAATTTGCCATCATCATCATCATCATCTTCTCAGAATTATTTTCCAGAGCTCCCTTCAATCCAACCTCAAGATCCTTTTCATTTGCCACAATTCGACAATCTTTCCCAATCACCCGCAACCCAAAATCTACAGTCAAATTGTATGCCTAGTCGAAAGAGAACCCACGATGATCAAATGTCAACTTCACAAGAGGAGCATGCATTATTGGGAAAGAACTATTCTGGAGATACATCAAATATGTCAATTAGGGGTGAGTGGTTTTTTCTTTAGTTTATTTTTATTTACCTATTTATTATGGTGTTAAATTTTATATTGATTTGTTACTTCTTTGTGTAGAAAAAATTCTAAACGAAGAATTACTCGACTCTTTTGCTTTTGGTCATAACTCGGTGCTTAATGAAGACGACAAGATGAGGTCTCCGTTTTTCTCTAAATATCTTATGAATCCGAGAAAACATTGGAGTGGATTGTGATAATTATGATATAGTTTTTAGATAATTGTAGTTTTTTTTTGAGTTTTTAATTTGGAGGAATGTTCCATTCTCGTGGTAGAACTATACATAAACATATTCTAATTTGTTTTTTATTTTTTGAATGTTAAGCTTGAAGTTAAAGACTTTATTTGATACATGTGTATCTTACAATTAGCATGGAAGTTTTTTAATTGAAGCTATTGTATATTGATGTGTTTTTGGATTTAGTATTATTATTTTGATTTGGTTTAAGAGTTAAATTGTTTCAAATAATTTCAACTCAATAATTTTTTTTTCTATCATGTGAATCATTGATCCTTTAATCTATTAGTTCAAATATTAATTTTTTTTATCATTATATACTCTTTATAAATGTCCACTTTTTATTTATTTATATTAAACAAAAGTATGAATATCAATCATAGTCTTAGTCAATTGAGTTGGTAAGTTTATCAATCAAACTAATAAAACATAAGCTACATTTAACTAACTATCCATGGCCAAACGAAGCATGAGCGAATCCAACCCGGTTCATATAGACTTCAACTTCCTCCGAAGCTCAACCTGCCGCGATGACAAAATTTCTCGAAAAATATGAGTTCATTCCAAAAACAGAAGTTTGACTACAATTAACCAAATTAGTTAAGCGACCTACCAAAATGACCGTAAAGACATAAGGATCAGTTTGAGATTGAAGAGAGGATTGCGATTTTTTTCCATAAAGTTATTTGGATGAATAAATTGAAATTTTAATTCCAAATTTATAATAATTGATATTGAATTACAATTAAATTCATATGTTTGGAAAACTATAGAATTATAATTTAATTCTAATTTTTATATTTAAAAAATAATATAATAAAAATAATGTTAATATATACTATTAGGAGGATACCAGACAAAAAAAAATGTAAGTAAAATTTTATAACGTTAGTGACTATACGATGTCATGTATTTATAAAATTATTTCTAAATAATATGAATTAATGAATAAAGAAATTTTGTACTAATTAGAATTAGGTTAGACATTAATATTGTTATTAATAGATTTATATATGTGTTGAAAAAAGAGAATTTTTCGTAATAAAAATCTTTAACTTTTTAGGTTAATTAATGACCTAATTAACAATTTATTATTAAAAAAAAAATAGTCCAAACTTATTTCTAAAAAATTATGAGATTAGAGACTCATTACTTAATTATCAAAATATATTTAACATATTATAATGACTCTTGAATAAATATACTTACCATTTTTGCTGCCACTTGAGAGAATGACACACTCTCTACATGATGTGTCATTCGAAGATTCTTCCTATTTTGTGAATTCTGCTCACTTCTTACCTATTTTTGAAAACATTAATTAATACTTAATTAAATTATAAACAAGGATGTAAAAAGTTTAGAATTTAAAGATTCACCCGAAAATCGTCTTAGAGAAAGTGACGATCCAAAATGTAATTCCAATCATCTTCCGTATATTCATTTGGTTTGTGTGCTTTGATAGCTACTATATCCCCATCATGAGCTTTAACATGATTTCGGCTGATATCACATCTATACCTATCCCAAACCACCTTCCATTATATGTTTCCAATAATACTCAATATGTTCCGGCACTGCCTCAAAACAATTATGCAAAGACACGAGATTAATTATTATTATGCATTAGAGAATATGTTTATAAGAATGTAAGAATTCATTTTGTGAATGTTGGAATTATAAAACTCAAGTTAAGGCAACACAAAGTATCTGGACACGAAGCATCAATGAATGAACGACATGGTCATTGAAGAAGATCATAAAAACAAGAAAAATATGTCTTTCAAATGGTGCAAACCACAATTGAAAATAGAAGAGGGGTACTATTCTAGCATGATCAATTGACTTGATAATATTCTCATTATGTTCAAAGAAGAAATGCAAGGAAGTAGAGTTATAAGAGAATGCATCAAGTACTCATTCAGAGATGTCTATGAATGTAAATGTGATTCACTTCTGAGACGTATTCCAAAAGGTTGTAGAATTCTAAACCTAATGAGACAAAAGTAACTCAATGAAAAAAATGATTAAATATGCTGGAAAACAGAAAGCAACGCGAAGTTCATTACAAGAAAGGCATGGGAAATTGTTATAACAAGAGGACAGGAGATAGATTGGCATAATGTGATATGGTTTCCAAAGATAATTTCTCGTCACCAATTTATTCTCTGGCTGGTATACAAGAAAGGTTGACAACAAAAGACAAAATTCGAAAATACATAAACATTCATGATATCAACGGTGTCCTATGTTCGAGAGTTGAGGAAATCGTAAGTCATTTATTTGGGGAATGCTCTTTTTTAATACAAATCTGGAGGACGTATACTGCAAACATGAACATCATCAACTTTCCAAGAACATGAGAAGAAATCCAAGAATTGATGAAGAATAATGTAAAAGGAAAATTCTTCTATGTAAGTCTGCTGCTACTTTTGATCAGTAATCTACAATATCTAAAAAGAAATAAATTCAAAAACTCACAGTAAAAGAAGTAGAATTGTTGAAGATATTTGAGATATAACTTCAAATGGAAATGCACTCCTTCAATCTTGGAGAGTAATCGAAATGATTGAAGAGAATAGAAAGTAAAAACGTTATAGGCGTTAATTGATTATTGTCTGTAATTCAGTTCTTGTTTCACTGTCAAATCTAGAAATTATCTAGATCTGATCTTAAACTTTTGTATTTTTCCCTCTTTTGAGTTTTTAATAAAATAAGTTATTTTTTTTAAAAAAAGTTTTAATAAAAATCTAACATGTCTTACAAATTATTTAAAATATTATTTTACTCGAGATTAATAATTTTGACAATTTAAAAAAAAAATAGATTTTTTTAAAATTAGTTTAAAAGTTTATTTGTTGATTTGAACAAATCAAACTGATGTTAGAGATTTTAAATTATTCTAAGTCTACTAAGTTTTAAGGATTTTGGTGAGTCTTATATTTAAGGACAAATATTTTAGAGTTCAAACAAACTCATGGAGAAACTTTTATCTTTTTGATTTTTTATGTTTTTGATTTTTATGTTTTATAATTTTGTGTTTTTGATTTTGGAGGTTTTATTTTAGTTTTAGAGTTATTGAGGTTGTGTTTTAGTTTTCTCGGTCGGCCGCGTGCACCGCAACGGGAGAGAAAGAAGCGTCGGCTCTCGGCAACAATAGACTTGAAGAAGCGCCGGGAAAAACTTGAACATGCGTCGCTACAGAAAAAAATCGGCTGTTATTCCTATTTCTAACTAAATGGTAACCAAGAATGACTCCTAACTCAATTTTTTCTGAGCTAAAATGATAGTACTACAATATATTCACATAATATACAAGAAAATACAAGAATAAAATCAATTAAAATCAAGAATGCACCAAAAACACAAAATGAAGATTTCGGGTCAAATGTGTTTTCTTTACTTCTAAATTCAATTGTTTAGAGTCGTTTTGTTTATCTTTAAACTTAAATCATTCTAGACTCAAAGGTTGAAAATAAATTTTAAACACAATAAGCCCAAAAAGTTTTGAGATTAAATCCAATTGGAAAGAAAATGACCCATAATGATTTAAATGACCTTTTTTTTTATTAGATTTTGATTTTTTAAATGATTTTCGGGTTAGTTAGATGTTGTTAGTTTAGATTTAATTTTTGTTATTTTGATTTCATTTACATATTTTACAATCAAGAACTTATTATTATTATATATAGACTTATAGTTTGAAGAGAGAAGAAACTATGTTGTTGTTACCTCTTCAGCTATACATACGTGACCATTTATAATTCCAATCCTGGCATGAAGACGAACAATCGTCTCTATTTCTTCGTGGGGGCTTTTATCGGTCCAGGTTTTAGATGGTTCATCCATCGCAGCCTACATGATTTTCCGCACCGATTGAGTCCAGATTCTTTCTCAACGGTGTTCCAGCTCGCGTCCTCCCCATGCTTACGAATGTAAGCAACTAAAACTTCATCTTCTTCTTGAGTCCACGTACCTTTTTTCAATCTAAATTCTTCTTGTTCAGGTGAGTTAGATTTCACAGTTGTTGATATTTAAATCCTTCTTCATATTAATTCAAAAACTTATTACAATATTGATACATACATACAGAATTAAGAAAAGAGAAAACAGGGAGGGAGGATCTTGATTCTTGATTGATTCAATTAATTTACAAGCGATTCTTCTTGTTTTCATATTCATCCAAATCAAGATCCGGTATATGTAATAAGTAAGTTTTTGGATTATGATTCATCTAATATGAAAAGGGGTTTAAATATGTAAATCAAATTCCCATGAACAAGAAGTTCTCGATTGAAAAAGAGAACGTGGACAGATGAAGAAGATAGAATTCTAGTTGATTACATTCTTAAGCATGCATGGGGAGGACGCGAGCTGGAACACCGTTGAGAAAGAATCTGGACTCAATCGCTACTGCGGGAAATCGTGTAGGTTACGCTGCATAAATCATTTAAGACCTGATTTGAAGAAAGGTCTTATAACAGCCGCCGATGCTATGATCGGAAAAAGATGGTTCAAGAATTGAATGAAGAAGAACTGAGAATTACCTAAGCTAGCTGATTGAGGGTTTTGGAAATATTAATCATGATCTTCCTTCCTATTCTTACCATATTGTTTTTCAGGTAGATCAGAATTCAGGGCTCCAATCATTCCAATTCGTGTCTACTATTGCGATAAAACTCTCTTTCATTTCAACATCTACCTAATCTCGTTGATGGTTTTGACAATTAATATTGATCATGGTTTTACTTCCTCTTCTTATATATGATGCTACTACTGATGCTTTTCTAGCTAGTGGCTCATAATCCAGAGCTCCCTCCTATTGTTGCTGCCAATATATACTTTGTCTTCATTACAGCAACCACTTGATCAGATTGAGAGTTTTGGAAAAACCGATCAAAACTTGCCATCATCATCTTCTCAGAATTATTATCTAGCTAGAGCTCCCTTCAATCCAATCTCAAGATCCTTTTCATTTGCCACAAATTGAGAATCTTTCTCAATCACCCGCAACCCAAAATCTACAATCAAATTGTATGCCTGGCCGGTCGAAAGAGAACCCACAATCAAATGTCAACTTCTCAAGAGGATTGGCATATATATATGCATTATTGGGAAACAACTATTTGGAGATACATCAACATTGTCTATTTGGGGTGAGTGATTTATTTATTTATTTATTTATTATGGTGTTAAATTTGACATTTGTTATTTCATTGTGTAGAAAAAAATTTAAATGAAGAATCAATGACTCTTTTACCTTTGGTCATAGCTTGGTTGGTGTAGATGGGGACAATATGTTTACAACTCTTCCAAATGAAGACGACGAGATGAATTGTCCAATTTTGTGCCCGAAATATTATGAATTCGTGAAAACATTTGAGGGAATTATTACAATCACGGCTATACCAAATTTTGATTTTAAATTGTATTTTAGTTAATGGTAATTTCTTAGAGTTTTTCTTCTTGAGGTATGTTTTCATTCTATGTAGAACTAGCTAGAAAGAAACATATTCTAATTTGTTTTTATCTTCCTATAAAAGCTTGAAGTTATCTATGACTTTATATGACACATGCTTCTTAAAATTAGCATGGAGGTTTTTTGTTTTGTTTTTTAATTAAAGTATTTATTGACCCAAGTATTTTAATAGAAATAATTATAGATTAATTTATTTAGTATTATTAATTTTATAGTCTTTTGGCTTTATGATTTAAATAATTTTAATTTAATCAAATCGAGTTTGTTTGAAAATCCCTGAATTCCAGACTAAATATGCATGCATCCAGCTTCAATCATACTTAGAAACCGTTTGATGAAATATGGCAAGCATATATATGTGATGGGCTTAGCTTTCTCTCTTTCTGTTTAATAACTCGTTTCTCGTCTAACTAAGCCTTGTTTGGAAACAAGGCAAACTTCCAAACAAAAAGTCATTTGAAAACACTTTTTTATTAACTGCTTCTAGGCCAACTCCAAATATAATTGTTGTCCTGGTTTAATTACGAACAAATTATTATTATTTTTTTAACACTTTTAATCATTATAGACATATATTCATCAATAACATATAATTTGGGTCGGATCGCGGGTTTACAAAACCCCTTCCTGGTTGAGTAGGATCGACATCTGACCAGGAGCCCCTTGTCGGTTAAGCAGGAACATTAAACGCAAGATGTCTTCGTCTCTGAAAGGCATTGTCAAACGAAACTCTGCGAGTTCCTCGGTTTGATTGGTCATTGGAAGGAAAGGAACGAATTGGAACTGCTGGGATCGGTTGAAGTGTTTCTCTAGATCGGTGTTGTCTTCGATTTCAAGGGTTAAGCATCTTCCTCTTCTTCTTCACCACCGGTCGGAATATCAGAGATAGGATTAGGGTTCAACGGTGCTTTAGTTTCCAGTCCGGTGTTTGCTGCTGCTAACTCTTAAGCCCTCTTTCTTTTAGTTTGTGCTCTCGTCTTCTTAGCAATCAGAAGAGATTTCTCTTTTTCCTCATTGATTTGTTCTTGATTGAGTTTCTCCTGAATTTTCCTAGCCGCTCTCTCGTTATCAATCTCAGCTGCCTTGGCTTTTGCATCTTCGTCAGCTTGAAGCTGTCGGGCAACCTCTTCATCCGATCTCATTCTTTCTTCGTAGGCAATCTTTCAGTTCTTTACCAGCTCATAGAACTATAATGACATAGTTTGTATCGATGTGAGAGTTTGAGAGGTTACCTCTTGAACTTGTGCTAGCTTAATGTCGGTGGAAGCGACCCGTTCTCTCAAGATTTCATTTACTTGAGCCTCTATGGATACCTGCCATGGGGCCATGGATTTTCGAATCATCTCCGCAATGAAAGTCTTCTGTTCTGGATGGTTTATCAAAACTATATATTCTCTTGATTTATGTCGGTCAGAAGACTTACTTGAGGAGGCTCTGGCCGATTTAGAGGGAGACGGATTGGTGGTTGCCTTGCTTTTGTCCTCTTATTCATTTTCTGAAGTCTTGATGGGAGATTCCGGTTGACCGGTTTCAGATTCATTCTAGCGTTGGTTCCCGGGTTCTGTTTCAGATGTAGCCCCTGCCAGTTTGGAGGATTCACCTTTTTTCAAAATAGAATTTCTCAGCCTGTTTTTCTTCTCGGTAAGTGAGCTCTTTTTCAACCGGAGTGGATTGTTGGGTTTTGGGCTCATATTTAATTAGAGTTTATATATTGTAATTGGGCTTTAAGCCTTTATTGGGCTTAGGAGTAGTAGTTTAGTCTTTTGGCTTTTGATGTACTCCTATAAATAGAGACATTGTAACCTAGGGTTACTTGGACCATTATTCCATGGAATATCAATATAATGGACGACTCCCCGAGGATGTAGGCATTGTTGGCCGAACCTCGTTATATCTTGTGTTCTTTATTATTCTTTACCACTTTAACTTTATATCTTCTTTTATCGCGTGTTTAGATTAGATCGTTTCTCAACAAGTGATATCAGAGCATGTTTTGAGAATGTTTAACCTAATCTATTTGTGAAGATATGATAGAAACCCTAACCACCATTGAAGAAGTTGTTGGATATTTGTGCTTTTGTTGAAGATGGCTATTGGAGAAACGACATTGGTTATAGAAGAATTAGCCGCTGTGAAGATTTGAGTCGGAATCTTCAATTGCTAAGAAGATGTCAACGGTCGTTAAAGTAATTCTTATTTTTGGGTGATGTTGTCTTGAGAAGAAGAGAGAAGAAGACAATGGTCTTTTGTTCTTCTCGGAGGCGCCAATGGGTGCAGGTGACGAAACGTGTAGGGCAGCGACACTAGAATGAAGAAGATGAGGTATATTTTTTGACTTATTTTAATTTGGGACATATGGTCTATTAAAATATAAAAAAGGAAAAAATATATATCTCAATATATATTCCATATATATCTCCATATATATTCCATATATATCTCTATATATATTCCATATAAATAGATATTATATTATGATATAATATAATATATAGAGAAGCCAAGAATCTTTGAAGCGGTCAACAACTAAGACTTTTTCAACTAAGACTTTTTATTTAAGTCTAGTTTGATTTTATAAAATAGGTTTAAAACCTATTTGTTCCAATTTTCACAAGTAAAGCCTTGTTTGATTTTAATCAAACTCTCAAAGCTTTGTGTGCTTTGATCTTGGATTTGTATTGAGGCTTGTTTGACTTGAATTTCTCAAATATGGAGATTTGTGTTTATCTTCTAAGAGATTTGAAAATTGGAGTTGAAAAAGAAGGTGGAGTGCTTATTCGATGTTGCAGATTGTGGAAGACAGTTGATGCAACATGTAAAAGGGTTTTCTGATTAAAGCAGGTGGCTTTAATGTTTGTTTGCAAGAGTGTGGTTTTGATATGTGTGTACAAAGGCCGGATTTGGATTTGCATCAAACCTTGTGAGTAGGTTTTGATTGACAATCCCGGTAAGTGCTGGTGCGAAGTTGTCAAGTGGGTGTTGATGCCTCAAGGGTTCTACCAAGAATGATAATTTCTAAGGTATGAGTTGAGGGTGAACTAATCATGTATATGGTTTGTTAGATTCTTTCTATGCAGGATTTTGCTAGAAGAATGTGGAGAACAAACGATACATCTTCATGCTTATTGAATTAGTTGGAGGTTTTATTATAACCGATTATTGTCTTGGCATACATGAATGACATTATTTCACTATGTTGAGGGCTTTGACTTGAAGAAATTCTCGGCTGAAATAAGTTTGGAGAGATTTTTTCTTTGGAAAACGGTTATTGAAAAAGTCAAATTAAAAGAGAGGTAGAGAGAAAATCTAGTAGTAGATTTTCGCCTACAGCCGCACAGGGTTCATCAAACTGACGATCGGAGATTCAAACAGAGTCTGATTGCGCTGAGATTTTGTCGAGAGGGTTGGTAACTCATTCCTCTACATTTTCAACGGTTGGATCAAGGTTTGGACGTCTCGAAGTTTGTTTTTCTGGGGCTTAAAGTGTCTGCCTAATTTTAATTTTATTTGACTTATTTGGGACCAAAAAAGTTTGTATCTTTTTGGTTATGACCTCATCTTATTGGAAGAGCTAATCAAGATGAAGACGGTGGTGAGATTATGTGCTTTTACACTTGACAAAAACATGATCGAGTATGAAAAGTTATTATTTATATGGTGTTTACCGATGATAACATTGTCGACATGTTAACAGGGCAATCCTTTAGGCCAAATTGCAAGATTACATTGAGTTGGCGGGTGATTAAGGATTGAAACAATTTCAGTTAACACATATTATCAATGAAAGACCAGGAAGAGGAAGACTAATGAAAGACACTTATAAGTTAAGGTGGAGACATCTTGAAAGCAACTCTCAAACGACCGAGAAGAAATCATTGCATTATCTTCTAATGTGAGAAGATAAATAAAAACCTTGAGTGAGATTCCTAGTCATGAAAAAGGGGCTAGATGGGAGACTCAGTTAATTCGAAGGTGATGATTTTGTTACTTCTTTTGTTCTATCTTATTTGTCTATACATTGTGGATCATATATTAGATGAATGGGATGATTGAGACCTTGAATAGGGATTCCTAGTCATGAAAAAGGGGCTAGATGAGAGGTTCGATCAATTCAAATGGAAGGATATTCGATTTCTTTCAGAGAAACTATAGATGATCATTTGAAGCATTGGTGAAGACAATTGAAGAGAGATAGTGAATCTTGAAATAATATTCTTGGATTGCTAGGCATTTTTGGACTCAAGAAACTAGCATATTGCAAGTTAATGTGTTCAAGGAGAAGTATGAGGTTCAAGTTGGTTGAGTATGCAACGTTCAAGGCAAGATGGGTGACAAATACTTTGTCAGATCTTGAGCTAGAGAAAAGAGATGTCGTGATAGCCTAATTTATTTGTTATGAAGTAGACGATAAAGGTTCGTCTTGGGTCTTCTCGTTTTTTTATCAATATCTTATTTTGAGGAGTAGATGATGAAAGTTCGTTTTGGATGTCCTCAGTTTCGATAGATATCTGATTCTGAAAAAGTCGACGATGAAAGTTCGTCTTGGGTCTATTCGATATTTTGGTTTCAGTCGATTGTTGGACTTGAAAAATAAGACACTCAGTTTGTGGCAAACAAAGGTAAAGATTATTTTGACATAATAAAGAATTGTTAATTCTAGTTTCCGCATATGTCAACGGGTATGAACAAAGATTGGGAAGAGTTGTTGAATGTCTCTAGTCGCTGAAGTAGCGTAGTTGCCAAATTTACTAGGTGTTATAAACTCTATGATTTTATCTTCTAAGGGTTTTTGAACGGAAGTGGAGGTATAATGATTTATCTCATGAATGGCTCGAATAGTGAAGATTGATGTGTGGCTCATAACTTTTTTGAGGGCGCGATATACGTAATAGTCGAGATTGTTATTCTTCTAAGGGCTCTTGAGTGGAGTGGAGGTGAAGATTGATGGGTACGGCTCGTGTATTTCCTAAGTGACGTGAAATTCGTCAAGGTGGAGATTTGTTATTTATTCATCACATCTCAATAAGCGCGGCATTCGCCCAAGGTGGAGATTGTTGGGTTTTGGGCTCATATTTAATTAGAGTTTATATATTGTAATTGGGCTTTAAGCCTTTATTGGGCTTAGGAGTAGTAGTTTAGTCTTTTGGCTTTTGATGTACTCCTATAAATAGAGACATTGTAACCTAGGGTTACTTGGACCATTATTCCATGGAATATCAATAGAATGGACGACTCCCCGAGGATGTAGGCATTGTTGGACGAACCTCGTTATATCTTGTGTTCTTTATTATTCTTTACCACTTTAACTTTATATCTTCTTTTATCGCGTGTTTAGATTAGATCGTTTCTCAACATGGATATGGGCGGTTCTTCATTCATTTTGATTGTTTCTTCATACTTGGAGATTTCGGTGATTAAGTCTTCTTTAACCTTTTTCATGATACTTAGCACAGTCTTATCCACGTTGGCTACTTCACCTTGAATGAGACCCTCTTCTCCTTTATCAATAAATGAAGACAACACCCTCAACTTGGCATTTGCCTCAACAAGGTTTGTTCTTGTCATAGCGATCGGTACAAATGTGGATTTTGCTAGATCGAGCACGGTTTCCTCTAATGACACTAATTTCGGCCACTTACTTTCTTCAGGGCATTCAGGGAGCATATCTTTAAAGTTTACCTCCAGTCTTACTTTTGCCCACGCATAATAGGAATCGAATATGGCATGTGCTCTCTCTTCAACCTTCTTGAGAACATTATCTACAATTTTCTCAGCTTCAGCATCGGCCATGCAAGAATCCGGGTTTTCAATAGAATCCGGAATAGTTGTATTGGTCGCCTCTTCTAGGATAGGATTTTCTTTGGTTTCAGTTGGAATGGTTTCCTCATTAATTTGACCGGTTGAATCTTTCCCGATATGACCGCTTTCAGGAACATGAGGCTGCTCGGCTACTATATTGTCAATTCTTTCTTCATTATGTTCAGCTGACTTACTAGTTTCACCAACAGAACATGTCCGGTCAGTTTCAGCATTTTGACCGGTAGCATCAATTTTACTAGTCACATCGGTTTCATCTAACCGATTGACTCCATCCACGATATTGTTAATAATTTCTGATACTCTCGGTTAAGCCTCTAAAACCACAAACTCAATCGGTTTTGCTGCAGAATCCTTAATCACAGGAATAACAGAGGAGATAGAAATATTTACCTCAGGAAGAGAAGTTTCCTTGAATTTAGAGCGACTAGCTGCGCTTGTAGTAGACTCGGCACGAGCTTGAGGATTGATCGGTGTGGGAGTAGACTCGGCAAGAGTCTAAGTGTAGATGGGAGTGGCCGCGCGGTTTTCCGGTGTAGAGTGTATGAGAGCGGTTTTTGTTGCTTCGCTGTCGGTTTCCTCATCAACCGATGTCACATGCATCAGTCGTTTACCCTTCTTGACTTTCTCTTTTGTCTTTTTCACCTTTGTTTTCTTAGTCGTTGATTCTTTAACCTTAGGTTGTTTTTCTTTACTAACTCTAACAATGCTTTTCTCGATATTGACCGAATTTAAGATCTTACTATTAGATAGGATGATACCTGGACCAGTAGGGATGTTGAAATGGAGTAGAATCTTGCCGATCTGCATGGCGTAACCTAAGCACCGGTTGGTCTTAGGACACACCATCTCGCATAGAATCTCGAATAGAATGCCCGCCCAGTTAATTCGGTCACCTAATAAAATGTCGGCCATCATCTCAAATTTCGACCGGGTGATGCTGTCGAACTTACCTCCCTTGGCCTGAATTGCCTTAGACACGATGTCACACAGAAGCCAAAATTCGAACCATATGAGTTGCACCGGCTCACTGGTGTTAGAAACAATCATTTGAATACTTAGGGTTGCGTCTTCTGATAGGTCGATTGAGAAATTGCGCCCCTCTATTGGAAGATGAAGGGCTTCGCCACTTTCGTATGAATAACCCTCTTCTTGATCTTGGCGTTCTTGAAAAATTCCTTAACCGCACTCTAATAAACTACGAACGGACCATCAAGAAAATGTTCCAACCCCGATTCTTTGACAAATTCCATAACCTTTTGAACATCGACCGATCCATTGTTCTTGATATCTTCGAAGTCAACCTAAACAATGTGAACAAACAACGCATTCTCTCGTTCCATGATGAAATTTGGAAGACTAAGAAGTTTTGGTAGAGAGATAATGCAAAGGCAGAGAAATTTCAAGAAGATGATAAGCTGTGTTTAAAAATAACGTGCAAATGCCTTAATATATGGTGAGTGTGACGGTTGAGTCACTGAACAGTCACACGTCATCGTACGATTGCCTTGAAAAGGCGCCAAACTTTCCCTCCAAAATAAGGGCGGTAACTTTTTGGCAATAACTTTTTGGCGGTAAATTTCAGCGGTAATTTTAGGTGGTAAGGTAATTAAAATCGGTACATTAATGCGTGGTAATTTTGCAGTAGTTTAAAATAGAACCGAATTAGAAAAGAGACCGAATTAAGTGAGCTATAGGGCTTTAAAGAGAAGCATTTAAGTTAAAAACATTTAGGAAACACAGAGCGGTCAAATTTAAAGATGCAACAACCGGTAGAGAAACAAAACAACTTGTTGTTCATCAAATACAAGTACATGAATGATAATCTTAATGCCCAGCATCTGCCCTCTCAGTTCAGTTTTCCACCGATTCCTTAGTTAGCATGTTGATTATGCATCAACAACATTTTTACACATATATTACTTATATTGATTTACACATAATATTGAATATTCTATTTTTGCATAATCTTCCGTCAGGAAGAGACGAGGGAATAACAAAAATATCACTATATCGAGGAGGCCACCGGGGTCAAAGATTGCTCTGAGTTTCAGAGAGGTAGATGTGAGGTCAATCGGCGAAGGTAGACGCATCTGGTCAGACATTTGGGGTCGGTAGTGCGGGCCCCCTCAGTCATTTCGTATTGTCTGCTCAAGTGGAAGGCATTGAGTGTTGACCAATTGGATTCACTTTGGCTTGCTATGACGGTGATAAATTTATTATACATTTAACATTCAAATAAAAGTTTATAACATTTGAATGTTGTATTTTTCAGGATCCGTTCGAGAGTACATATGGTCATATTGATCAATATCGAGCGACTGGATTGCCACGCGCCAAACAAATATGGGTAGGTGGCACTCCGATTTGAACATTGATTATATACGGGTTCATCATGGAGATGGGGTAACGGTACTGGTCAATCCCCTACAAGACTACGAACTAGTCGATTGGGAGTTCGTGTGTAGACACCATAACTTCACAGATAAATTTAAGGTACAATATTTTCATAATTGAAATAAAAACTGATAACACTAGTTCTAATTTTATTTTTTTTATGCAGAGAAATATTGGTATAAATGTAGAGAACAAGAATAATTTGAAATTCTCGGCATCATACAGACATAAGTATTTTTCACAAGTGGAGGAATATTTGGTATGTACATTATTTAAAATATTTAATATAAAGAATGTTACTAATTTTATAAATCATTTATTTAAATAGGCGTGTGAAATAGGACGGGCACCCACTATCGTTGAAATTTTCAAGAGGACCTGTACCTGAAAGTTACAAAAGAAAACCTTAACACGATCTCGGACGTACGAGCACAAGAGAAGATCGTAAGTTAAATGACTTTAATTGAAAATTTAATAAAATTATATATAGATTATATAAATGAAAATTAATTTCAAATGTGTAGGCGGAGATGGAAGAAGTAAGAAACGAACCAGATATCTCTGACTTTTACTTGACAAAGAAAGTGTTTGGATGCCAACTACATGGGACAGTGATCAGTATGAAATTTGGCGTCCGGCCCACACACTTTCAAGAGGATCGACGAAGTGACAACAATTCTCAACGAGCCATTGATCGATTGTTGTTGGAGGAGAATGAAAATCTTATGGCAAAAATGAGAGAAATATCATCGACACTAGAAGAAATTCAAAGGTGGGATATGGAAAGGGCACAAAGGGAGGCGGACTAGGTGCAAAGGGGGGGCGCAAAGAGATGCCCAAATGGAAGAATATAAACAACAAATTGCATTCATAATGAGGCAGTTTCAACCCCTAGCTAGTTAGTATAATGTAGTTATTTTTTGAACATTTGTAAACGTTTTGGTTTGGCTGATAACAAGGTTTGGTTTAGAATTTTGAAATTATAATGATATTTTTGTTTATGAATGGTATTGTATATGTTTTTGTTGCGTAAAAAACAGACGACCTATTTGAGCCATTTTTAGGGACAATACCGAGAGATAATAGATCATCTCTCGGTTTTTCAGACGAGTAAAATACCAAAAGTTATTCGAAAACTTTCGATATTTCCCTTGTATGAACCGAGAGATGATCTATTATCTCTCAATTTTTCACACGAGGGAAAAACCGAAAGTTATTGTACCAAGAGAAAATAATGAGAGATTATTTATTATCTCTCATTTTTCACTCGAGGGAAATACCGAAAGTTTTTCGAAAAACTTTCGATATTTCCCTAGTGTAAACCAAGAGATTTCGTAAATCTCTCGGGAAATACCCAAATAGATTTACCGTAAACCGTTATACCGACGAATGCCAAAAGTTTTCTAAACTTTCGGTATTAGTGTTATAACGATAGATATACGGTCATTACCGGGAGATTGTACTCTTTTCTCTTTTCTTTTTTACTTTTGTTCTTTTTTTATTTATATTCTCTTTTTTCTAAATATATATATCAACTTATTAAATTTAATATTTAAATTTAAATTATTGAAGAAAATATAAAGTTATTATTTGAGATGTTTTTGTTTTTATTTTTATTTTATTTTAGATTAAGATTAGATTTAAAGAAAATTTTATAAACAATTTATTTTTTCATATAGATGATGTTTTAGGTGGTGAATGAAAAGATAAATATTTTTATTTTATAAAAATTATCTATATTTGAGACAAACAAAATTATTTTTTATCTCATAATTTCTAATTGTTATTAGTTATAAATATATAACTTGTTTATAAATTTAAAAGTGTTACAAGTATTTAATTTATTTTTATGTTATAGTACATGAGATAGTCATTCGACATTTTTTTTTTATGTAAAGTATATCTTCAAATATTATAAAAATTAAAGTTTTATGTGAAAAAAATTTAGTTAAGATTATATTAGTTACCCTACTTGTTAATGTTACAATTTTAAATTCAATTATCTTAAATTTAAATTTTTTTTTAAGTCAACTAAATTTTTTTTTTTTTCAAATTCACCCTAAATATAATTCCTGGATCCATGTAATCATATCCCTTCTCCAATTTTGTATTTGGTTGAACAAAAATAGAAATGATTGTTGATGGTTTGACGTGAGAAAGAAGACAAATGTAGACCTTGAATATGTGTTGGGCATGGCATGGGCTTTCCATCTTATATCATTGTGTGCCTTGTTTGTTGGTCTATTGTTGGGCCTTTAACCAATTGACTAACTCCGTGTTTTTGGGCTTTTATTTATTTGTGTCAGTTTTGGCCCATTTAATTTTTTAATTTTTTTCTATTTTTATATAAAAATACACGAAAATTAATTCATAGACATAGATTTATTTTATTCTATTTGATGTATTTTAGGGTTTTAATTTAATTATTTTAGAAATAATAAATAAAATATTTTTTAAATAATTATTATTGTTTTAAATTTTTAATTATTTTGGATGGTATGAATAAAATATTTATTCAAAATAATTATTTTTAGTTTAAATTTTTAATTATTTTGAATTATATGAACACAATATTTATTTAAAATAATTATTATTGTCTCAAATTTCAAATTATTTTGGATTTCATGAACACAATATTTATCCAAAATAATTATTAGCTTAAATTTCTAATTGTTTTGAATTGTATGAATACAATATTTATTCAAAATAATAACTTATTTTATCATTATTTGAATTTTTAATTATTTGGAACTTTATAAATATTAAATTTGTTCAAAATAAATATTTGTGGACCCTATTTTAATTACTTTATTTTTTTAGCCCGAATTTTAATTATTCTAGAGTTTAACCAATATCATGATATTCCCGAAATAATTATTTATTTTATTTTTATCCCTTAAGAGTCTATAATTTCTTAAGAGTCTATAATTTGTGTATATATAATTTAAAGACTCATAATTTATTTGAAAATCTTATAAATTGTGGGTTAAAATTAGGTGTCTTTATACTTGCAATTAAAAATTAAAAAATAACTCTTACAACAAAAACACAAAAAAATATTTTTCTTAGGGTCAGCTTTGATTTCTCTTCTTCATTTCTTACATTTAAAATATCTAAATAAATAATTAAATATTTATTTATTCCTTAAAAATAAATTTAAATTATTTAAAATACTGATATTTAATTTTAAAATATTTTTAGGTTATCTCTAAATCCATTTTTATTTACAAGTATGTTTGAACTCTATAAATTCTAGTCAAGAATAATAATTTTGATAATTAAAATTTTTCTTGGATAAATTAATTAGAGAAGTTGGTTGGCTGAATGAACAAATCAAACTAACTTTGGGATTTTAAATTAAAATGAAATTTATAATTTGGGTTTAAAATCGGGCGAAGCAATTGTATGGGGTCGAAGTGGAGAAGTCGAAGGGCTTGAGATGTAACAACTAACTTTGTAACGATGATAAATATCGTAATTTCTGATCAAAGAATGAAAAATAAGAGTGAATCCGATGAAAGCGTGATGAGAAATCAAATACAAAAAATAAAATATTCGAATTAATCGGAATTGGCTGGAGCTGCTATTATTCTCGTAAGTCAATTATTAGACTGGATCCCTCCTTTAAGTATAATTAGGAAGGCCTTAGACCAAAACCAGAATAAAACATCCATTCTGTAAAATAATAAAATAAATTTAAAATAATTAATATTATTTATAATATATAAATATATAAAATTATAATTAATAAAATTATCATTATAAAAATAAATATATATTTTTTAATTAAAATATTGAATCAATTAAAAAAATATATATTAAAAATAATTATGTATAATAAATAATATTAAAAATAAATAAAATATATTTAATATATTATATAATAATAAGTTGTATATAATATTAATAAAATATATAATGATAAATTAAAAATTAAGTGATATAAGAAAACTTTTATATTTAAGAGTATTAGTTACAATTTTATAACAAATACCTTATAAATTATATAAAGGTATAAATTTATATAAATAATAAAATCTTAACAAATACCGTATAAAAACACTATTGGTATAGTTTATATATCAATGTAGCATTTGTTATTAAGTATTAGTTATATATATATATATTAATTGTAGTGGTTATAAATTGTAAAGGGGTATTAATAGGTATAAATTATATATGTTATTTGTATTTGGTTGAAAGTATAAGAGTGTATAAATTGTATAAATTTTATAATTTTGTGTTTGATTGGTAATATAAAAATGTTGTATAAAATGTAAAAGACATTTTTGCCCTTTATATTTATATAAATTTAATTTAATTGTTAAATTAATATTTACTTAATTTTTTTTTATTTCTCTATTTATGTGTTTTTTTATTATTATTTAATCTTATCTGAATCTATGCTCTTAAATATGAGTTTAGATGAAAGCCATGGAGAAAAAGGGTTTGAATGAGAGAAAGATGAATGAAAAATGAAGAAAAAGGGTTTGAATGAGAGAAATATGAATGAAAAATGAGAAAGTATTAGAGAGACAAAGAGGTGGACGAAGTTTTAGAGAACAGAGGTTTCCTCAAAGATAATAAAAATTTAAGATAATAAAAATGTAAGGGTAAATATGGAAACATTTTTTTATCCTTCTTTGTAACTGGTTTGTATAAGTTATATAACATTTAATACTGTTAATATAAAATACTTTAATCAAACAGAACATCTAATTTCATGTTAATATTATTATACTATATCTACAAGTTAGTACTTGTCAACGAACATAACCCAATAGTGTTAAACTTACCTATAACAAAACACGTGCCTTAGGTGTAAATAAAAAAATAATATTAAAATATTTTATAATTTTGAATAAAATAAAAGTGATATAAATTTTAAAACAATATCTATAAAGTTAAAACATTTTTATAAAGATAATAAAATTTTAGTTATATATTATAAATTAATAAAATTATAAATATTTGAGATAATATAGGAGATAAATAATTTTCAAATATAAAATTAAATATTTTTTTAAAAATAATAAAAGCTTAGGAAAAAAATATTATAATTTTGAATAATTGAGATAAGATAGGAGATAAATAATTTTTAATTGAGATAAGATAGGAGATTAATATTAGTAGAAAATTTAAACAAAAATAATATAAGCGGTAATTCCCGTTTAAAATTCAAATAAATAGTGAATGTTTTATGATTTCTTGTTTCTATTTATTTATGATTATTAATTGTTGGTTAAGAACTAGTTCACTCAATCATAATCATTGCCTCATTGTGGTTGCCATTGAAGAAGAAAAGAAAAAAAAGAATCACTTGCAAATTGAATCAGTTAAACAGATCCGGGTATATATATATATATATTTTTTTTGTGTTACTTAATAATTATGTATGTATGTATGAATAATAATTAATGTAATAAGTTTTTGAATTAATATGAAAAGGAATCAAAATAAATAAATATGTCGTCGTCGGGGAAATCAACATTAATAATGGTGAAATCTGAAGAAAAAGAAAAAGAAGTTGGATTGAAAAAAGGAACATGGACAGAAGAAGACGAAGTTCTAGCTGATTACATCCGCAAGCATGGGGAGGAGTCCAGTTGGAACACGGTTGAGAACGAATCTGGACTCAACCGGTGCGCTAAATCATGCAGGTTAAGGTGGGTAAACCATTTAAGACCCGAATTGAAGAAAGGTCCGTTAACCGCCAATGAAGTAGGGACGATCGTTCTTCTTCATGCTAGGATCGGAAATAAATGGTCCCGCATAGCAGAAAAGGTAATATATATATAATTAAGTTCTCTAGAATTCAAACTATAATAATAACTTGTTAATTATATAATTATATAATTCCTCTCAGATTCCTGGAAGAACAGATAACGATATTAAGAACTTTTGGAACACTCGAATCAAAAGTTGTGAGCGTCGTGGCCTACCACTTTATCCGCCTGAGGTAGTTCAAGAATTATTAAATGAAGAGAAGAACCAAATGAATATGGTACCTACTACTGTCAACTTCAACAACAATTATCCTTATCCTAGTAGTAGGATCAAATTCAACAACTATGACAACTTCAGCAGCAGCAGCAGCAGCCCTTCTTCACTTCTTCTTAACTTTCCTCCTGCATTATCTTCTTCTTCTTCTTATTATCCTAGGCCTCCTCCTCATGTTGCTTCTTCTTCTTCAAATCATCAATCACTTCAATTAATTCAGCCTCCTCCTATTGATCCTAATGCTTTCTCTTCATTTCGACCATCGCCAAAGCTGATGATTGACGGTTTTGGAAACAATACTAGTACTAATCATCATCTTCCTTCCTATTCTTACCATGCTTTCCAGCAGGTAGCTCAGAATTCAGGCCTCCAATCATTCCAATTACCGCCGCCTAGTAGTACTGTTGCTGCTGCTCATAATATGTTCTCTTCATTTCAACATCTACCTAATCTCAATGATATTCATCATAACTCATTATACTTCCATTCATTCCAATTTGCGCCTCCTTCATCTTCTTATGCTGCTGCTGCTACTACTCGGGTGCCTCATAATTCATTTCAATTTGGGCCACATCATAATCTTCCTTCATCTTCTAATGCTGATGCTGCTGCTGCTGATGCTTTTCCAGTGGATCGTAATCATCCAGACCTCCTCCCTTCATTCCAGTATAAGCCTCCTAGTCCTATTGTTGACGACAATAGTTTCTCTTCATTACAGCAACCACTTGATCAGATTATTGAAAATATTGATCATGGTCTTACTTCCTCTTCTAATGATCCTTTTGAGATGGCTCCTATTGTTGACAATACTTTGTCTTCATTAAATCAACCACTTCATCAAAATTTGCCATCATCATCTTCTCAGAATTATTTTCCAGAGCTCCCTTCAATCCAACCTCAAGATCCTTTTCATTTGCCACAATTCGACAATCTTTCCCAATCACCCGCAACCCAAAATCTACAGTCAAATTGTATGCCTAGTCGAAAGAGAACCCACGATGATCAAATGTCAACTTCACAAGAGGAGCATGCATTATTGGGAAAGAACTATTCTGGAGATACATCAAATATGTCAATTAGGGGTGAGTGGTTTTTTCTTTATTATGGTGTTAAATTTTATATTGATTTGTTACTTCTTTGTGTAGAAAAAATTCTAAACGAAGAATTACTCGACTCTTTTGCTTTTGGTCATAACTCGGTGCTTAATGAAGACGACAAGATGAGGTCTCCGTTTTTCTCTAAATATCTTATGAATCCGAGAAAACATTGGAGTGGATTGTGATAATTATGATATAGTTTTTAGATAATTGTAGTTTTTTTTGAGTTTTTAATTTGGAGGAATGTTCCATTCTCGTGGTATAACTATACATAAACATATTCTAATTTGTTTTTTATTTTTTGAATGTTAAGCTTGAAGTTAAAGACTTTATTTGATACATGTGTATCTTACAATTAGCATGGAAGTTTTTAATTGAAGCTATTGTATATTGATGTTTTTTTGGATTTAGTATTATTATTTTGATTTGGTTTAAGAGTTAAATTGTTTCAAATAATTTCAACTCAATAATTTTTTTTTCTATCATGTGAATCATTGATCCTTTATTCTATTAGTTCAAATATTAATTTTTTTTTATCATTATATACTCTTTATAAATGTCCACTTTTTATTTATTTATATTAAACAAAAGTATGAATATCAATCATAGTCTTAGTCAATTGAGTTGGTAAGTTTATCAATCAAACTAATAAAACATAAGCTACATTTAACTAACTATCCATGGCCAAACGAAGCATGAGCGAATCCAACCCGGTTCATATAGACTTCAACTTCCTCCGAAGCTCAACCTGCCGCGATGACAAAATTTCTCGAAAAATATGAGTTCATTCCAAAAACAGAAGTTTGACTACAATTAACCAAATTAGTTAAGCGACCTACCAAAATGACCGTAAAGACATAAGGATCAGTTTGAGATTGAAGAGAGGATTGCGATTTTTTTCCATAAAGTTATTTGGATGAATAAATTGAAATTTTAATTCCAAATTTATAATAATTGATATTGAATTACAATTAAATTCATATGTTTGGAAAACTATAGAATTATAATTTAATTCTAATTTTTATATTTAAAAAATAATATAATAAAAATAATGTTAATATATACTATTAGGAGGATACCAGACAAAAAAATGTAAGTAAAATTTTATAACGTTAGTGACTATACGATGTCATGTATTTATAAAATTATTTCTAAATAATATGAATTAATGAATAAAGAAATTTTGTACTAATTAGAATTAGGTTAGACATTAATATTGTTATTAATAGATTTATATATGTGTTGAAAAAAGAGAATTTTTCGTAATAAAAATCTTTAACTTTTTAGGTTAATTAATGACCTAATTAACAATTTATTATTAAAAAAAAAAATTAGTCCAAACTTATTTCTAAAAAATTATGAGATTAGAGACTCATTACTTAATTATCAAAATATATTTAACATATTATAATGACTCTTGAATAAATATACTTACCATTTTTGCTGCCACTTGAGAGAATGACACACTCTCTACATGATGTGTCATTCGAAGATTCTTCCTATTTTGTGAATTCTGCTCACTTCTTACCTATTTTTGAAAACATTAATTAATACTTAATTACATTATAAACAAGGATGTAAAAAGTTTAGAATTTAAAGATTCACACGAAAATCGTCTTAGAGAAAGTGACGATCCAAAATGTAATTCCAATCAGCTTCCGTATATTCATTTGGTTTGTGTGTTTTGATAGCTACTATATCCCCATCATGAGCTTTAACATGATTCCGGTTGATATCACATCTATACCTATCCTAAACCACCTTCCATTATATGTTTCCAATAATACTCAATATGTTCCGGCACTGCCTCAAAACAATTATGCAAAGACACGAGATTAATTATTATTATGCATTAGAGAATATGTTTATAAGAATGTAGGAATTCATTTTGTGAATGTTGGAATTATAAAACTCAAGTTAAGGCAACACAAAGTATCTGGACACGAAGCATCAATGAATGAACGACATGGTCATTGAAGAAGATCATAAAAACAAGAAAAATATGTCTTTCAAATGGTGCAAACCACAATTGAAAATAGAAGAGGGGTACTATTCTAGCATGATCAATTGACTTGATAATATTCTCATTATGTTCAAAGAAGAAATGCAAGGAAGTAGAGTTATAAGAGAATGCATCAAGTACTCATTCAGAGATGTCTATGAATGTAAATGTGATTCACTTCTGAGACGTATTCCAAAAGGTTGTAGAATTCTAAACCTAATGAGACAAAAGTAACTCAATGAAAAAAATGATTAAATATGCTGGAAAACAGAAAGCAACGAGAAGTTCATTACAAGAAAGGCATGGGAAATTGTTATAACAAGAGGACAGGAGATAGATTGGCATAATGTGATATGGTTTCCAAAGATAATTTCTCGTCACCAATTTATTCTCTGACTGGTATACAGGAAAGGTTGACAACAAAAGACAGAATTCGAAAATACATATAAACATTCATGATATCAACGGTGTCCTATGTTCGAGAGTTGAGGAAATCGTAAGTCATTTATTTGGGGAATGCTCTTTTTTAATACAAATCTGGAGGACGTATACTGCAAACATGAACATCATCAACTTTCCAAGAACATGAGAAGAAATCCAAGAATTGATGAAGAATAATGTAAAAGGAAAATTCTTCTATGTAAGTCTGCTGCTACTTTTGATCAGTAATCTACAATATCTAAAAAGAAATAAATTCAAAAACTCACAGTAAAAGAAGTAGAATTGTTGAAGATATTTGAGATATAACTTCAAATGGAAATGCACTCCTTCAATCTTGGAGAGTAATCGAAATGATTGAAGAGAATAGAAAGTAAAAACGTTATAGGCGCTAATTGATTATTGTCTGTAATTCAGTTCTTGTTTCACTGTCAAATCTAAAAATTATCTAGATCTGATCTTAAACTTTTGTATTTTTCCCTCTTTTGAGTTTTTAATAAAATAAGTTATTTTTTTTAAAAAAAGTTTTAATAAAAATCTAACATGTCTTACAAATTATTTAAAATATTATTTTACTCGAGATTAATAATTTTGACAATTTAAAAAAAATAGATTTTTTTAAAATTAGTTTAAAAGTTTATTTGTTGATTTGAACAAATCAAACTGATGTTAGAGATTTTAAATTATTCTAAGTCTACTAAGTTTTAAGGATTTTGGTGAGTCTTATATTTAAGGACAAATATTTTAGAGTTCAAACAAACTCATGGAGAAACTTTTATCTTTTTGATTTTTTATGTTTTTGATTTTTATGTTTTATAATTTTGTGTTTTTGATTTTGGAGGTTTTATTTTAGTTTTAGAGTTATTGAGGTTGTGTTTTAGTTTTCTCGGTCGGCCGCGTGCACCGCAACGGGAGAGAAAGAAGCGTCGGCTCTCGGCAACAATAAACTTGAAGAAGCGCCGGGAAAAACTTGAACATGCGTCGCTACAGAAAAAAATCGACTGTTATTCCTATTTCTAACTAAATGGTAACCAAGAATGACTCCTAACTCAATTTTTTCTGAGCTAAAATGACATTACTACAATATATTCACATAATATACAAGAAAATACAAGAATAAAATCAATTAAAATCAAGAATTGAGTCCAGATTCTTTCTCAACGGTGTTCCAGCTCGCGTCCTCCCCATCATGCTTACGAATGTAAGCAACTAAAACTTCATCTTCTTCTTGAGTCCACGTACCTTTTTTCAATCTAAATTCTTCTTGTTCAGGTGAGTTAGATTTCACAGTTGTTGATATTTAAATCCTTCTTCATATTAATTCAAAAACTTATTACAATATTGATACATACATACAGAATTAAGAAAAGAGAAAACAGGGAGGGAGGATCTTGATTCTTGATTGATTCAATTAATTTGCCATCATCATCATCATCTTCTCAGAATTATTTTCCAGAGCTCCCTTCAATCCAACCTCAAGATCCTTTTCATTTGCCACAATTCGAGAATCTTTCCCAATCACCCGCAACCCAAAATCTACAGTCAAGTTGTATGCCTAGTCGAAAGAGAACCCACGATGATCAAATGTCAACTTCACAACAGGAGCATGCATTATTGGGAAAGAACTATTCTGGAGATGCATCAAATATGTCAATTTAGGGTGAGTTTATTTTTTCTTTAGTTTATTTTTATTTACTTATTTATTATGGTGTTAAATTTTATATTTGTTACTTCTTTGTGTGTAGAAAAAATTCTAAACGAAGAATTACTCGACTCTTTTTCTTTTGGTCATAACTCGGTGCTAAATGAAGACGACAAGATGAGGTCTCCGTTTTTCTCTAAATATCTTATGAATCCGAGAAAACATTGGAGTGGATTTTGATAATTATGATATAGTTTTTAGATAATTGTAGTTTCTTTGAGTTTTTAATTTGGAGGCATGTTCCATTCTAGGTAAAACACTGGAACTATTCATGAACATACATGTGTATCTTACAATAAGCATGGAAGTTTTTTTAAAAAAAATTAAAGTATTTGTTGACCCAAGTTTTTTAATTGAAGCTATTCTATATTGATGTTTTTTGGATTTAGTATTATTATTTTGTTTTGGTTTAAGAGTTAAATTGTTTTAAATAATTTCAACTCAATAATTTTTTTTCCTATCATGTGAATCATTGATCCTTTAATCTATCACTATTAACTCAAATATTAAAAAATATATATATTTTTTATCATTATATACTATTGTCTTTTAAATAATTTTATTAAAAAAACCCACTTTTTATTTATTTATATTAAACAAAAGTATGAATATTAATCAGAGTCTTAGTTAATTGAGTTGGTAAGTTTATCAATCAAACTAATAAAAACATAAGCTAAATTTAACTAACTATCCATGGCCAAACGATGAATGAGCGAATCCAACCCAGTTCAAATGGATTCAACTTCCTCGGCAGCTCTAACGGCAATAAAAAGTGAATATCCCCAAGGCCTCCATGATTTCCTGGGTTCGAACCCATCAAACGGCAAGTTTTGTGCCTAATTAAATGGTTAAGTGTGTTTGTGGGTTATGTGCTTATTAACCCGTGGGAATTAGTCGCACTTCATAAGATCAGCGGAACCCAACGTTCTCAAAAAGAATATAAAAACTTCTTCGGCAACTCAACCTGCAACGACAATAGAAGTTTGACTACAATTAACCAAATTAGTTAAGCGACCTACCAAAATGACCGTAAAGACATAAGGATCAGTTTGAGATTGACGTGAGGACGTGACTCACCGTATGTGCGCCGACATAAAGTTATTTGGACGAGTGTCATTGAAATTTTATTTTTAATTCTACAATAATTGGTATTGAATTATAATTAAATTTATATGTTTGGAAAAACTAGAAAAATATATTTCAGTTCTAATTTTTATTTTGAAAATAATATAATAAAAATAATGTTAATATATACTATTAGGAAGACCTGCAGACAAAAATGTAGGTAAAAATTTATAAAGTTAATTACTATAGGATGTCATGTATTTGTAAAATTATTTCTAAATAATATGAATTGATGAATAAATAAATGTTGTATTAATTAGAATTAGGTTAGATATTAATATTGTTATTAATAGATTTATAATCTTATATATGTGTTGAAAAAAAAGAATTTTTCATAATAATTTTTATTAACTATTTAGTCTAATCAATGACCTAACAATTTATTATAAAAAATAATTTAGTCCAAACTTCTTTCTAGGAAATTATGATAATCAAATAAACCGTTTATTTGTGATATTAGAAGTTTGAAGACTCATTGACCTCCCGTTACGCCATTTTCAAAGTTGGTTGGAGAAGACGATCGGAATAAAGATGAAAAAAGGATCGAGAAGTAGATGCGATAACAAAAGAAGAAAAATGTGTGGCCAAGAAGAATGAAATATATAAGATTTTTAGAATACAACTCAAGTAATAATACTCAAAACAAAATCTAAAAATTTAATAAAAGAACTATTTAGAAAGGTAGTCTCTAATTAACTATTGTGAAAATTATATTTAATACTAATAGGATTTAATTGTTACCACACTCTGGAAGAACATCCTTATACTATTGGATAATACAATTTATATCCTTAACACAATATACTTTTTATATGCAATATTCCTTCCCCTTATGAAGACGATGTCTGCGTCGTCTAATTCGCGCTAAAGTTCGAAAAGAATAAATATCTCAAGTCGTCATCCTCATTGTTATGCTTAGGTCGATGATTCTTTGATTCCGTGTTTGTGTTCGATTTTATAGAATTGAAGATAGTGTGAGTCACTTCTTCAGCTTCGTTTGGAAGCTTCTCTCGTAGTCTTTTCTCGGTAAAATCTGCTATTGAATATGCAAGGGAGTCCGAAACTTGTGCTTGAAATCCTTGTTCGTATATAATAATGTATTTATGGAAACTCGATTTGCCTTCAAGAATTTAAATCGCAATTTTTAAAAAACTGTCTTCACCCTGTATAACATTTCAATAATTTTTTGATTTTTTTTCTATTACGATTTGAGGACCGGACACTTGTTCATCTGTCAAGACAACAACATCTTCACCGTCTAAATAATTTTCTGTATTTTCTTCTATTACAATTTGAAGATTCTCTAGTGGTATTTTATCGGTAGAATCTACAATGAAGTCTTAAGGTCGTTCTTGAAGTCCTTGTTCAGATATAAAATTGTATTTGTGGCAACTCTATTCGCCTTTAAGAATTTGTACAGCAACTTTTGAAAAACTTTCTTCATCATATATAACATATGAATTTTCTTCTAATACAATTTGACGATCATATATAACATATGAATTTTCTTCTAATACAATTTGACGATAGGACACTTGTTCATCTGTCTCATCTTCTAAACCTAACCCAGATTATTTTATGATTTCAATTTAAAAAAAAAATAGAACTTTAAAATTGGTAAGCCTTAGGAAAACAATTATCTTATTTTAGAAAAACGTTAAGCTATATATATTTTAAATCTGAATTTTACTTGAAAAAAACCTACATCAAACTAGCTTAGTGGTGCTTATCAACTAATGATAATGGTTTATCAAAAAATATATATATAAAAAATAGATGATGGTGGTACAATCAATCAATTTTATAGGTAAAAAGGTTCATCAGCTTTTGCACTAAATACACTCATTAAGAATAAGACCATTAGCATAAAACAATAATTAAAATTTGTTTTGTGTTATTCATCATAGAAGTCCCATGGAAGATCCATAACCTAATAATTAAAAACAATACAAGTTTGAATCCATTGAGATAATTTATGAAACAAGTCTCCCTATCATCTGGATTTGTAAACATAAACAAACAAATTAACCTATAATTTGTCTATTCATTCATGTTTCATTTTCCAGCTTTAAACATAAATTAATGGACAATAAAACAACACTACTATAATTAAATTAAAATTAAACAGCATTCAGAATCCAACTTCTTCCTTTTTAAACATTATTACTTTTTTCTTTTTCTTTTTTTACTACGTTTTCTTCTTTGTCCAGCTACCTGCAATAGGACAATAGGACTTCCGACCACACAACTCTTCCAAACGCCGCACTATTCGACGACGCCTAATTGTTCATTGTGAATGTTATTGTATATGATTTATGTACTCGCATTTTACGTCCCCGGGATTTTGGATCTCATTAGATGTTCTAGGCACAGCCTAACTCTAAATGTTTACGCCATATATAGTTTGTTTCTTAAAAAAATAAGAAAGAAATTTAAAATATTTTGATTAAGGGTATATGTTTGGTTACGTTTAGGAAAGAGTCTTGACACTAATTCCTACTAAAAGGTTGGTTATTGAGACATGGATGGTTATTACACTTGTTTGATGTTCGGAATTTTGTGTTGTTTGTTTAGAGTTTTGAACTTGTGTCTATCCAACTAATCCAAGGGAATATGCTCATTACGGTCCTAAAATTTGTTTTAGGAAGTTCATAGTAGTAAACAAGGTTGAGAGTGAAAACAATAGACGAAAACTAATAAAACTAGCATGAATCCAGTGCAAATTGTCACGGACCAATCTTCCTGGCCCAAGAAGAGGAGGAGGCTTAAGGAGAATGTCATGGCCCAATCTTCCCGGCCCAAGAAGAGGAGAAGGATTAAGGAGAATGTCACGGCCCAATCTTCCTGGCCCAAGAAGAGGAGGAGGCTTAAGCCCTCTTAAGCTCAACCTAAGGAATATTCTAGCTAGAAGACAGATTCTTGATTAGCGCATCACTAATTGACAGTTAAAAGGCATGTCCTTGATTAGTGCATCACTAATTGAAAGTTAAAAGGCATGTCTTTGATTAGTGCATCACTAATTGATAGTTAAAAGAAATGTCCTTGATTAGTGCATCACTGATTAACAATTATAAGGAATCCCTAAATTAGTGTGTCATTAATGTAATAGCTAGAATTAGTCTTATAAATACATGTGAGGTATTATATTGTAAATCACCAAGTATTCAAGTGATATAATATTATTCTTTATAAGAGTTTACTCTCTCTTTAGAATTCTTGTATCAATTCTATTAAACGTCGAGTGTTGCGACGAGTAAGGCTGACTAGTTACTCGTTCTTGCGAAGATCGTAACTAGTGTCGCACGGATCGTCAGTGAAAAGACTGAGCCCGTGACAATTGGTATCAGAGCTGAAATGATGAAGAGATCGGATGAAAGTTCAAATGTCATGGACGAAGTAGAGAATCTTCCCCACGGGACCGGAGAATATGGTAGGAACTCTTGCAAAGCTCAGACGGGAGGATCCAAAGCTACCAAATAAAGAGAGAGATCAAGAGACGCTATCGTTGACATTATCGTCAAGTTAGAGAAGATAGAACTCACTGTGGCATACGAACAAGATAATGCTAAGGACCTAGAGGAACGCATTGCTGAGCTTGAGAAGGAGAGAGACAAGCTCCGAGAAGGAATGCAAGGTGCCTTGAATGAGGGCTTGTTCAAATTTCAAGAGCAAACTCAGATCGTGGAGAAGACCCTCCTTGGTGAAATCAGTACCTTGACCGATAAACTCGATGTAATGTCATCTAAATTAAAATCCACCGAAGAGGATGTGGCGTTACTCAAGAAGGCGGTTGCGTAAGAGTGAGGGCGCGCGCCTGTAGGAGTCCTCAATTCGATAAGAATAGACGTTCTAAGGCCTAAAACGTATTTAAGTGAGAGGAATGCGAAAGAGATCAACAACTTCTTATGGAGTCTGGACCAGTATTTCAAAACACTCGGCCTAGTAGAAGAGGCGAGGAAGATAGATACTGCCACGACATACCTGGAAGACATCGCAATGTTGTGGTGGAGGAGAAGAAGTAGTGACATAGAAAGAGGTCTATATTCTATCAATACTTGGGGTGAGTTCAAGGAGGAACTTAAGAGACAGTTCTATCCTAAAAATGTCATTCGAGAAGTAAGGGCCAAGTTATGACAGCTCTCACATAAAGGGAGTATCAAGGAGTATGTCAAGGAGTTCATTGCTACTCTTCTTGAAATTCCAAACTATTCAGATAACGAAGCCTTGTTCGCCTTCACTGATGGTCTACAAATGTGGGCGAAGCTAGAGTTGGAACGACGTGGTGTCCAAGATCTAAACACCTCTATTGTCGTGGCTGAATCACTTGTCGAAATGAGAAGGCAAGAGAAACCAAAGTCGATCTATGAGAGGAATGACAAGGAGGAAAATGGTGGAAACCATATCTACAACAATGAAGACCCAGTTGAGTCTACCAAACCTAATGGTAGAGAAGATCGGGATGAGAAATGTGGAGAGAAACCTCGAATAAAATGTTTCTTTTGTGAAGGGCGCACAAAGCAAGGGAGTTTCCAATGAAGAACGAACTATTAACATTGATGGAGGAGCAAGAACGACTTCACGATGAAGCTCGATTGGGGTCGTTAAACCTAATTCGTGTCGTTACAGCAAAGTTTGATGAGTCAAAGTCCGCAAAGAAAGGACGACTATTTGTGGAAACTAAAGTAAGAAACCACATGGTTAAAGCTTTGTTGGATACGGGAGCCAACAATAATTTTCTAAGGGTAAAGGAGGCGGGAAGATTGGGAATCCGGTACACTAAGGAGAAAATGTGGCTTAAAACAGTCAACTCGGCACCAAGTGCAACTAATGGAGTTGCTCGTAATGTACGGATCAACTTGGGGGAGTGGACTGGCCTTCTGAATTTCTCCATTATTGACATGGGCGACTACAAAATGGTTCTCGACATAGAGTTCCTAGACAAGGTAAATGCCTTCCTACTCCCTTTTGCCAATACGATGTACATTTTAGAGCAAGGCAATACTTGTACAATACCTTTAACACGAGAGGGCAAGAGAGAAACTAGGCACCTATCTGCCATGCAACTCTCAAAAGGTGCGAAGAAGACTCACCCATCATCTTTTTCACCGTGAAAGAAGATGAGAAAATTGCGTCTAAAGAGAAGATATCTCCAGAAGTTACAATTGTCCTAGAGGAAGGCCATGATGTAATGTCCGCTGGATTATCAGATAAACCCCACCATAAGAGAGAGGTGGATCACAGAGAAGAGTTAGTCAAATGTACTAAACCATCGGCGGCGATTCTTTATCGCGTGAAATCTCCCAAATTGGAGGAATTGAAGAGGCAATCGGAGGATTTTCCCTTCAAGAAAGAGAAGTGCGTGTTAGGATTTGTATCTCCCAAATCCTATCAGCTTGAAAACAATCTGTAAAAACACAAGAAAGAAGAACACAAGAACACACAGATTTATAGTGGTTCACTCAAATTGAGCTACATCCACTTCAGCCACCACCAGATTTACTATGAAGAAGAAGAAGGAATACAGAGTTTTTGCCTCACACTTTATCTCTCTAGAATTCTGTCACACAAATGTAAACCCTTAATAATCACATATTTATAGGGTAAACATTCAGGTAATAAACTTAAATAACTTTGGTCAGGCCCAAGCCCAAAACCAAAAAAAGAAAACCCAATAAACTCTAATTAACAATGTAGAGTTTATTATAAGTGTAGGCTCCATAACTCAACAATCTCCCACTTGGAGACTAACTTCATCATCTCTCGATCGATAATGGCTTTCCATTCGGTTTCTTAACGAAGAAGACCAACTGAAGTTGCACACAACTTCAGTTTCTCATTTGTCACAGCTTTCGTCAACATATCAGCTGGATTCTCACTCCCGGGAATCTTCTCAAGAGCTAATACTCCATCTTCTAAAGCTGACCGGATGAAATGATAACGAACCTGTATATGCTTCGTTCTACCATGATAAACAGGATTCTTTGCCAAATGAATGGCACTCTGACTGTCGCATCGCAACACACTTTCCTCGTAGTCTTGACCCAATTCTCGCAAAAAATGTTGTAACCACATCATCTCCTTAGCAGCTTCTGTCACAGCAACATACTCTGCTTCACAACTTGAAAGAGCAACAATCTTCTGCAATTTTCATACCCAACTGATTGCAGTACCTCCCAGAGTATAAATGTACCCTGTTGTGCTCTTCCTACTATCAACATCACCACCATTGTCAGCATCAACATATCCTTCTAAACCCATATTAGACTTTCGAAAACACAAAGCGAGACCCGTACTTCCTCTTAGGTATCGTAGTATCCACTTTACTGCTTCCCAATGTTGTCTACCCGGGTTGCTCATGAATCTGCTAACAACTCCCACTGCATGTGCTATGTCTGGTCTTGTGCAAACCATCGCATACATAATACAACCAATGGCAGAGGCATACGGAATAGTGGCCATGTAATTTTTCTCCTCCTCTGTTGAAGGCGACTGATCTTTAGATAGTCTGAAGTGACTAGCTAAGGGGGTAGTAACTGGTTTTGCATCATATAAGTTGAACCTGCTAAGAACTTTCTTCACATATTCTTCTTGTGAAAGCTTGAGAACTTCTTCATCCCTGAAAATTCTCATCCCAAGGATTTGTTTTGCAGCACCCAAATCTTTCATTGCAAACTTTTCAGACAACTCTTTCTTAAGCTTGTTAATCTCATACAAGCTTGCTCCAGCAATCAACATGTCATCAACGTAGAGAAGAAGAATAATGTACGATTTATCAAACCTCTTGATATAGCAGCAATGATCAGCTTCACACCTCAAAAAATTGTTACTTTTCATGAAGCTATCAAACTTCTTGTACCATTGCCTTGGAGCCTGTTTCAAACCATACAGACTCTTCTGAAGCTTACGCACAAGCTCATTTTTTCCTTTGATTTCAAATCCTTCTGGTTGTCGCATATAAATTTCTTCATCTAGATCACCATGAAGAAAAGCAGTTTTGACATCCATTTGTTGAAGATGAAGGTCTTCTTTCACAACCAAACTCAAAATAGTTCTAATTGTCATCAATTTAACTACTAGAGAGAAGATTTCATTGTAGTCAATACCTTATTTCTGTTGAAATCCTTTCACAACCAACCTTGCCTTGTACCTCATGGTTTTATCATGTTCTTCTTTAATCCTGAAGATCCATTTGTTGTGAAGTGCTTTCTTTCCCTTTGGTAGCTTAGTGAGCTCCCAAGTCTGATTCAACATCAAAGAGTCCATCTCATCTTTCATAGCAGACTCCCACTTAATCGATTCATCAGATTGTATTGCTTCCTCATAACATTCAGGTTCACCTCTATCTGTCAACAAGATATAGTTCAGAGATGGAGACCACCTCTCAACTGGTTTTCGATAACTTGATGATCTTCTCAACCGTATAACCGGTGTTTGCTGATTTACCTCTGGAGCCACATTCTCAATGATTTCATCTTCAACAACACATTGTTCTTCTTCGACAACCGGTATATATTCAGCTGAAAATTGTCTCAAATCGACCGTACCAGTCTCTTCCAACTTGGAATCACCATCTGATGTCTTCCCAACACAATCTTTGTAGAGAACCTGTTCATTGAAGATAACATTTCTTCTACGAATGATCTTCCGATTTTGATTATCCCAAAAACGATAACCAAACTCGATATCACCATAACCAATGACAAAATATTTATTAGACTTTGGATCAAGCTTGCTCCTATCACATTCATTAATATGAACATATGATAAACATCCAAACACTTTCAAATAAGAAAGGTTTACCTTTTTATTGCTCCAAGCTTCTTCAAGAATTCTGAATTCAAGAGGAACAGAGGGTCCCCTGTTTATCAAATAGGCAGCAGTATTAATAGCTTCTGCCCAGAAGGTTTTAGGCAGTCCTGCATGCAATCTCATGCTTTTAGCACGCTCGTTCAATGTTCGATTCATTCTTTCAGCTACTCCATTCTCTTGAGGCGTTCGGGGAACAATCTTCACCATACTGATCACATTCTCAGCACAATACTCTTTGAAATCTGAATTGATATATTCACCTCCGTTGTCGGATCTCAAGCACTTAACTTTCTGATTTGTTTCATTTTCAACCAAAGCCTTCCACTTCTTGAAAATAGCAAATACTTCAGACTTGTGCTTCATAAAGTAAACCCATACTTTTCTTGTTGAATCATCTATAAAAGTCACATAGTAGTATGATCCGCCAATAGAAGAAACATGTGCAGGTCCCCACACATCAGTGTGTACCAACTCTAGTCTTTCTTTCTTGAGCTCCTTCCCAGTTTTTAAGAAACTCACCCGTTTTTGTTTTCCAAGAATGCAGTTTTCACATAACTGATGTTCAACAGACTTCAGTTCTGGAATCTGTCCATTCTTCAAAATAATTTTCATTCCTTTTTCGCTCATATGGCCCAACCTGCAATGCCATAGCTCACTGTTCTTCGAGTCATCAATTACAGCAGCAACTGTTTCTCTACAAGTTGAAGTCGTGTATAATGTTCCAGTTTTGTGACCTCGAGCAACAACAATTGCTCCTTTAGTCACCTTCCATGCACCATTTCCACAACTGAAATTGTGACCTTCTTCATCAAGTTGTGTAACAGAGATCAAATTGCGCATTAAACCTGGAATGTGTCTCACCTTATTAATCTTCCAAACAGAACCATTTGCCATCTTCAATTTGATGTCACCAATGCCAACAATATCCAGTGGCTCACCATCTGCGAGATAAACTTTCCCACAGTTTCCAGCCACATAATTCTCCATTAATTCTTTGTGAGCAGTGGTGTGGAAAGACGCTCCTGAGTCCAAAACCCATGAATCTATCGGGCTATCAACAGACAGAAGTAACGCATCAGTGACAGATTCTGTAACAACATTGGCTGCATCATATTTATCATCACCGTTTTTCTTCGGTGCTTTGCAGTTCCTCTTCAGATGACCCTGTTTACCACAATTCCAGCACTCAAATGTCCTCCTAGACTTGGACTGACTCCTCCTTCTCCTTGACATAGATCTGCTATTACTTCGGTTGAAATTTCTATCATTACCTCTGCCCCTATTTTCCACATTCAGAGCAGAACCTTTGAATGTTTCACCAGAATCAATTTTACGAACCTCTTCAGCAAGAATACGATCTCTAACTTCAACAAATTTCAGTTTAGCATTTCCAACTGAATTACTAATTGCTGCCCTCATAGGTTCGCAACTATTTGGTAGAGATGCTAACAAAATCAGGGCACTAACTTCATCCCCAAAATCAATCTCAACAGATAGCAATTGATTCACAATTGTATTGAATTCATTCAAATGAGTAGTGACAGAAGTACCATCAACCATTCTTAAGTAAAAGAGTCTTTTCATTAAGTGTACCTTATTGTTAGCAGATGGTTTCTCATACATATCAGAAAGAGCTTTCATCAGACCCATGGTGGTCTTCTCCTTTGCTACATTGTGAGCAACTGTCTTGGCTAACGTCAATCGGACAACTCCCAAAACCTGTCTATCAAGGAGTTTCCATTCAGCTTCATCCATCTTCTCTGGTTTCTCACTCAAAGGAACATGAAGCTTCTTTCCATAGAGATAATCTTCAATCTGCATTCTCCAGAAGGCATAATCTGTTCCATCAAATCTTCCAATTCCATGTCCTATACTGTTCTCACTTGCCATTGTTTCCAATGCTCAGATCTAGACTAGCTGCTCTGATACCAGTTGTTAGGATTTGTATCTCCCAAATCCTATCAGCTTGAAAACAATCTGTAAAAACACAAGAAAGAAGAACACAAGAACACACAGATTTATAGTGGTTCACTCAAATTGAGCTACATCAGCCACCACCAGATTTACTATGAAGAAGAAGAAGGAATACAGAGTTTTTGCCTCACACTTTATCTCTCTAGAATTCTGTCACACAAATGTAAACCCTTAATAATCACATATTTATAGGGTAAACATTCAGGTAATAAACCTAAATAACTTTGGTCAGGCCCAAGCCCAAAACCAAAAAAAGAAAACCCAATAAACTCTAATTAACAATGTAGAGTTTATTATAAGTGTAGGCTCCATAACTCAACAGTGCGAAATAGCCAAGACCGCCAAAAGAATAAAGAAATGAGAGGATAAGAAGAGAAGACACTTAAAGTTCGGAGGAAACCAAGTGATAGTAAAACTTCCCCTCCATCAAGGGAGACGATTTTTCAAAGTTCACAAGGGGCTTGTGAGGCAATACGAAGGCTCTTTCTTAGAGAAGAAACGTGTTAGAAAGCTAGCATGTCGCTCAAAACTTCTATCATATGTGGAGTCATCATCCAGGCCTACAAGGAGTGCGCGACGAAGACGTCGCCTGATTGAGTGGGAGAGAATGTCACGGCCCAATCTTCCTGGCCCAAGAAGAGGAGGAAGCTTAAGGAGAATGTCACGGCCCAATCTTCCTGACCCAAGAAGAGGAGGCTTAAGGAGAATGTCACGACCCAATCTTTCTAGCCCAAGAAGAGGAGGAGGCTTAAGCCCGCTTAAGCTCAACCCAAGGAATATTCTAGCTAGAAGGAAGGTGCTTGATTAGCGCATCACTAATTGACAGTTAAAAGACATGTCATTGATTAGTGCATCACTAATTGATAGTTAAAAGGAATGTCCCTTATTAGTGCATCACTGATTGACAATGAGAAAGAATTCTTAAATTAGTGCATCATTAATTAACACTTATAAGGAATGCCCTAAATTAGTGTGTCATTAATGTAATAGCTAGAATTAGTCCTATAAATATATGTGAGGTATTACATTGTAAATCACCAAGTATTCAAGTGATATAATATTATTCTTTGTAAGAGTTACTCTCTCTCTCTAGATTTCTTGTGTCAATTTTATTAAACGTCGAGTGTTGCATCGAGTAAGGCTGACTAGTTACTCGTTCTTGCGAAAATCGTAACTAGTGCCGCACGGATCGTCAGTAAAAAGACTGAGCCCATGACAAAATGCACGGATAAGAATATATATAAAACATTATTTATCTATAAATAATTTAAATAAAATTAATATTATATATTCAAATCTAAAATTTAAAATTAGATTTAGTTTGTAAAATTAAGTTTAATCTTAAATTTAATATTAACATATATTTTATCCCCTTAGCACCCACTTAACTCCTTAATTGACCCTCATTTTGTGACTCACACTTTTTCATGTTCATTTTTTATCCCCTCGAAAAACCACCCACCAATTTTAGTCGATATAATATTAATAAAGGATATAATGATAAATTAAAAATTAAGTGATATAAAAAAAGTGTTATATTTAAGAGTACTAGTTACAATTTTATACCAAATACCTTATAAATTATATAAAAGTATAAATTTATATCAATAGTAAAATTTGAACAAACACCGTATAGAAACACTATTGATATAGTTTATACTATGTACTTACCTATAACAAAACAAAAATGTGCCTTAGGTGTAAATAAAAAATAATATTAAAATATTTTATAATTTTGAATAAAATAAAAGTGATATAAATTTTAAAACAATATCTATAAAGTTAAAACATTTTTTATAAAGATAATAAAATTTTAGTTATATATTATAAATTAATAAAATTATAAATATTTGAGATAATATAGGAGATAAATAATTTTCAAATATAAAATTAAATATTTTTTTAAAATAAAGGAAAAAAAATATTATAATTTTGAATAATTGAGATAAGATAGGAGATAGATAATTTTTAATTTAGATAAGATAGGAGATTAATATTAGTAGAAAATTTAAACAAAAATAATATAAGTGGTAATTCCCGCTTAAAATTCAAATAAATAGTGAATGTTTTATGATTTCTTGTTTCTATTTATGATTATTAATTGTTAGTTAAGAACTAGTTCACTCAATCATAATCATCGTTGTCGTTGAAGAAAAAAACAAAAAAAGAATCACTTGCAACAAATTGAATCAGTTAAACAGATCCGGGTATATTTTTTTTCTGTTACTTAATAATTATGTATGTGTATGAATAATAATTAATGTAATAAGTTTTTGAATTAATATGAAAAGGAATCTAAATAAATAAATATGTCGTCGGGGAAATCAACATTAATAATGGTGAAATCTGAAGAAGAAGAAAAAGAAGTTGGATTGAAAAAAGGAACATGGACAGAAGAAGAAGACGAAGTTCTAGCTGATTACATCCGTAAGCATGGGGAGGAGTCCAGCTGGAACACGGTTGAGAAGGAATCTGGACTCAACCGGTGCGCTAAATCATGCAGGTTAAGGTGGGTAAACCATTTAAGGCCCGAATTGAAGAAAGGTCCGTTAACCGCCAATGAAATAGGGACGATCGTTCTTCTTCATGCTAGGATCGGAAATAAATGGTCCCGCATAACAGAAAAGGTAATATATATATAATTAAGTTCTCTTGAATTCAAACTATAATAATAACTTGTTAATTATATAATTATATAATTCCTCTCAGATTCCTGGAAGAACAGATAACGATATTAAGAACTTTTGGAACACTCGAATCAAAAGTTGTGAGCGTCGTGGCCTACCACTTTATCCGCCTGAGGTAGTTCAAGAATTATTAAATGAAGAGAAGAACCAAATGAATATGGTACCTACTACTGTCAACTTCAACAACAATTATCCTTATCCTAGTAGTAGGATCAAATTCAACAACTATGACAACTTCAGCAGCAGCAGCAGCCCTTCTTCACTTCTTCTTAACTTTCCTCCTGCATTATCTTCTTCTTCTTATTATTATCCTAGGCCTCCTCCTCATGTTGCTTCTTCTTCTTCAAATCATCAATCACTTCAATTAATTCAGCCTCCTCCTATTGATCCTAATGCTTTCTCTTCATTTCGACCATCGCCAAAGCTGATGATTGACGGTTTTGGAAACAATACTAGTACTAATCATCATCTTCCTTCCTATTCTTACCATGCTTTCCAGCAGGTAGCTCAGAATTCAGGCCTCCAATCATTCCAATTACCGCCGCCTAGTAGTACTGTTGCTGCTGCTCATAATATGTTCTCTTCATTTCAACATCTACCTAATCTCAATGATCATCATAACTCATTATACTTCCATTCATTCCAATTTGCGCCTCCTTCATCTTCTTATGCTGCTGCTGCTACTACTCGGGTGCCTCATAATTCATTTCAATTTGGGCCACATCATAATCTTCCTTCATCTTCTAATGCTGATGCTGCTGCTGCTGCTGATGCTTTTCCAGTGGATCGTAATCATCCAGACCTCCTCCCTTCATTCCAGTATAAGCCTCCTAGTCCTATTGTTGACGACAATAGTTTCTCTTCATTACAGCAACCACTTGATCAGATTATTGAAAATATTGATCATGGTCTTACTTCCTCTTCTAATGATCCTTTTGAGATGGCTCCTATTGTTGACAATACTTTGTCTTCATTAAATCAACCACTTCATCAAAATTTGCCATCATCATCTTCTCAGAATTATTTTCCAGAGCTCCCTTCAATCCAACCTCAAGATCCTTTTCATTTGCCACAAATCGAGAATCTTTCCCAATCACCCGCAACCCAAAATCTACAGTCAAATTGTATGCCTAGTCGAAAGAGAACCCACGATGATCAAATGTCAACTTCACAAGAGGAGCATGCATTATTGGGAAAGAACTATTCTAGAGATACATCAAATATGTCAATTAGGGGTGAGTGGTTTTTTCTTTAGTTTATTTTTATTTACCTATTTATTATGGCGTTAAATTTTATATTAATTTGTTACTTCTTTGCGTAGAAAAAATCTCAAACGAAGAATTACTCGACTCTTTTGCTTTTGGTCATAACTCGGTTCTAAATGAAGACGACAAGATGAGGTCTCCGTTTTTCTCTAAATATCTCATGAATCCGAGAAAACATTGGAGTGGATTGTGATAATTATGATATAGTTTTTAGATAATTGTAGTTTCTTTTGACTTTTTAATTTGGAGGAATGTTCCATTCTCGTGGTAGAACTATACATAAACATATTCTAATTTGTTTTTTAATTTTTGAATGTTAAGCTTGAAGTTAAAGACTTTATTTGATACATGTGTATCTTACAATTAGCATGGAAGTTTTTTAATTGAAGCTATTGTATATTGATGTTTTTTGGATTTAGTATTATTATTTTGTTTTGGTTTAAGAGTTAAATTGTTTCAAATAATTTCAACTCAATAATTTATTTTTTCTATCATGTGAATCATTGATCCTTTAATCTATTAGTTCAAATATTTTTTTTTTATCATTATATACTCTTTATAAATGTCCACTTTTTATTTATTTATATTAAACAAAAGTATGAATATCAATCATAGTCTTAGTCAATTGAGTTGGTAAGTTTATCAATCAAACTAATAAAACATAAGCTACATTTAACTAACTATCCATGGCCAAACGAAGCATGAGCGAATCCAACCCTGTTCATATAGACTTCAACTTCCTCCGAAGCTCAACCTGCCGCGATGACAAAACTTCTCGAAAAATATGAGTTCATTCCAAAAACAGAAGTTTGACTACAATTAACCAAATTAGTTAAGCGACCTACCAAAATGACCGTAAAGACATAAGGATTAGTATGAGAATGAAGAGAGGATTGCGAATTTTTCCCATAAAGTTATTTGGAGGAATAACATTGAAATTTTAATTCTAAATTTACAATAATTGATATTGAATTACAATTAAATTCATAGGTTTGAAAAACTATATAATTATAATTCAATTCTAATTTTTATGTTTAAAAAATAATATTATAAAAATAATATACTATTAGGAGGATATCTGACAAAAATGTAAGTAAAATTTTATAATGTTAATGACTATACAAATGTCATGTATTTATAAAATTATTTCTAAATAATATGAATTAATGAATAAAGAAATGTTGTCCTAACTAGAATTAGGTTAAACAATAATATTGTTATTAATAGATTTATATATGTGTTGAAAAAAAGAGAATTTTTCGTAATAAAAATCTTTAACTTTAAAGTTAGTTAATGACCTAATTAACAATTTATTATAAAAAAAAATAATTAGTCCAAACATATTTCTAAAAAATTATGAGATTAGAGATTCGCTACTTAATTATCAAAATATAGTTAACATATTATAATGACTCTTGAATAAATATATTTACCATTTTTGCTGCCACTTGAGAGAATGACACACTCCCTGCATGATGTGTCATTCAAAGATTCTTCCTATTTTGTGAATTCTGCTCACTTCTTACCTATTTTTGAAAACATCAGTTAATACTTAATTATATTATAAACAAGGATGTAAAAAATTTTAGAATTTAAAGATTCACTCAAAAATCGTCTCGGAGAAAGTGACGATCCAAAATGTAATTTCAATCATCTTTCGTATATTCATTTGGTTTGTGTGCTTTGATAGCTGCTATATCCCCATCATGAGCTTTAACATGATTCCGGTTGATATCACATTTATACTTATCTCAAACCACCTTAACATGTTCCATTATATGTTTCCAATAATACTCAATATGTTCCGGCACTACCTCAAAACGATTCTGCAAAGACACGAGATTAATTATTATTATGTATTAGAGAATGAAAGTTAATGCAATAAGATATTAACACTTACCGTTACCGACTTCCAAAGATGCTCTATGTCGATGGAGCTCAAGTCTGACCAATGCAGCAAATGATGTGATATCACAGTCGGGTCCCGAACCACGATCCCAATATGTCTGCACCATGACGTGCCGTTGTTGCAACACAGTCTCCCATTTGGCAAGAATTCTATTGTTATTTTCTCACCCGGGCTCAACTTCGAGAGGGTCGTGTTCTTATTTTTATCCCGACACTTTCTCTTTGATGTAGAACCTACAAAAGAATTATACAACATTAGTAAATAAATTTTTATATTCAAAGATTATAACTTATACCTTCAGGCTGGGAGGATGATGTTGTCATCATCTCAACCTCCGATAATGCCGGATTTACATGGTCGGGTGTGTCATCTGGATCATTAGAACCATCCGCCTCGAGGAGATCGTTTCTCCTCTGGAGATCGTTCTCCTCTAGAGATCGTCGATCTGCCCAAACATGCCCCTTTATGCTTCTGCACCTGTATGCCATAAGGCTTGCAATTCGCAATTAATGGTTGTACAAAAATATCAATCGCATCACCAGGACTCTTAGGATCGGGAATCAACATGGATAACTTAAAATTACTTGAGTACATGCATATCGTCGATGGTACATTGTAAGGTATTATAACAACCGACCAAATGATGTACGATTATTTTCTATTAATAAATGGTTGAAACTCATCACTAGACAAACAAATTCTTACGTTTCGGGGCTCTAAAGAGAAATCGGTGTAGTGTTCATCAAATGACTTCCAAGTCATAGAATCTGTAGGATGCCTCAAGAATTCGTCGTCTAGCTGACTATCTTTGTGTCATCTCATTAGTGGAGTCGTTTTTGAAGACATGTATAACATTTGCAACCTTGGTGTCAATGGAAAATAACGTAGCACCTTAGTTGGAATGTGTTTTCCATTCTGTTTTTCCGAACTGTACCACTTGACTTATCAATCTTCCATCTCAAGGTGCCACACACCTTACAACGTTGCAGATCATTATCCTGCTTACGGTAAAGCATACAATTATTATTACAGACGTCGATCTTTTCATATGTAAGACCGATAAATTTTTTACACTCATAATAAGAATTAGATAAATGAGAATTTACTAGTAAAATCTCATCTTTGAGCAAATTTAGCAATAGGTCGAATGATGTATTTGTCCATTGACCAATATTCTTAATATAAAGTAACTTCAATAATGTGGAAGCCTTTGAAATTCGAGAACCTTCATACAAAGGATGTTTTGAATCATTCAACAATTTATAGAATATTTTATCATCGTCAACCGGATCTTCAGAACTAGAATGTTGAATGTTGGGATACAAATCATTTAGAATATCTTCCATATACTAGTCATCAACATTATTATCAATATCATCAACTGTATTATCTTCTTTTATGATATTCTCGTTAACATCGTCTTCGTTATTTGATTCGTCGTCAACATCACGCCGTCATCAACATCATCAACACCATCATCAACAATATCATTTGTGGAGCTCCTTTCACTATAAAAACACCAAAAATCGTAGTCCATTCTCATACCGTATATAAATAGATGTGTATTCACAACATTAACACTCTCATAGTTTCGATTTGCACATTTAACGTAAGTACAAGCAATCTTTTCCCTCCCATTAGAGTATTGAGCAAAGTTTAGGAATTGTTCAACGTCTTTCATATATTGTGGATGATTTCGACGTATGAGCATCAAACTTTTGTCCGGAATTTTCATTTTCAAACGTCGATCAGATTTCTTAACACCAAATTAGGGTTATATTGAAAAAAGTATTAGAAATTAATTAATCTCAATCATTTTAAATGTTAAGATATTTTAAACTTAGTGGGAATAATTTAGTAACACAATTTAACTAAATAAGGTATATATGGAGATTGTAATAAACATCATTTAACACATCAATAATGTCAATATTGTGTTACAAGAAAAACTTACATCTTATATAGTCCAAATACATATCAAAATTTTTAATATCTAACATATCTATAATAAAGACAAACATTTAATTTTATTTCTAACATATCTAATGAAGGGAAGAAAAATATATCTAATGTAAATTCCTAAATCAATGTAAATCTAGTAGGCATGCAAACAATATATCTAATGAAGGCAGGCAAACATCAATGTTCATAGTCTGGAAAGACCCTTAATTTGGTTTCAACATCAAGGAATCGAGTATAATTTCAATTAATAAATATAAATGAATTGGGGAGTACCTGAAATTGGAAAGCTGGCGAGGAATCGACCTGGAATCGGGAAGCTGGCGATGAATCAACTTGGAATCAAATAACCCCAATTACAAACACAAAATGACCAAGATCTTCTCTAAGAAAGTGTCTACAAGTAGAATTTATGTGCATATTCAACTAACCTTAAATAAACACTACCAAATTACAGCTTACAGCTACAATATTAAAGCTAATAAATTATAGCAACAAATTGAACATTTAAGCTGCATATTCAACAGTAGTTGTAAATAAACACTCAAGCTTAAATAAACACAAAATGACCAACAAATTGAACATTTAAGGTGTAAATAAACACTCAAGCTTAACAATAGATCCCAATTTAAGTGTTTCAATCAATAAGAAGAAGGGGAGAACTTATAACCTTTACGGCAATATCCAGGGAATCAACAGCAGCATCGACGCGTTTGACAATAACAATGGGAGAATCAACGACAGCAACAATCTGGGACGGAAAGAGGCGCGCGATGGAACAAGTCTGTTCGATTCTGGACGGCGACGATGACGGAATCTGGACGGCAACGGAATCAGGCAGTTCGCAGAATTTGGACGGCGACGATGACGGAATTTGGACGGCGACGGAATTAGGCGTGCGCACGGTTCACGGATGTTGGATCGGTGCCAGAAGTGAGAAAGAAGAAATAAGAAATAAAGAATCGATTTAGGGTTAAATTAAATATATTTACGAGGGTGTTAAGGTTCCTTCGGAAAAATTATTAATTACAACCTCAGCGAGAGCAGAAATCAAAAGTTCTCGGAAATAACAGTTATCAGCGAGAACTATGTAAAGCCCTCGGTGACTTATTTAAATTTTAGCAAGCTCTTGGTGACTTCTTTATTTCCGAAAGCTTTTGATAGCTCTCGGTTATCATCCTCGGTAATTATCACACTTCTATTAGTGTACATTCAATCCATTTGTTTTGTGTTATTCATCATAGAAGTCCCATGGAAGATCCATAACCTAATAATTATAAACAATACAAGTTTGAATACATTGAGATAATTTATGAAACAAGTCACCCTATCAGGGACATCCGGATTTGTAAACATAAACAAACAAATTAACCTATATAATTTGTCTATTCATGTTTCATTTTCCAACTTTAAACATAAATTAATGGACAATAAAACAACACTACTATAATTAAATTAAAATTAAACAGCATTTAGAATCCAACTTCTTCTTTTTTAAACATTATTACTTTTTTTCTTTTTCTTACTACATTTTTTTCTATGTCCAACAAACTGCAATAGGACTTCCGACCACAATCTTCTCGACCGACCACACAATTCTTTCAAACGCCGCGCTATTCGACAACGCCGAATTGTTCACGATAAATGTTACTGTATATGATTTCTGTACGCACATTTTTACGTCTCGGGATTTCGGATCTCCTTAGATGTTTTGGGCACGGCCTAACTCTAAATGTTTATTTTAGAGTCGCCACCATAGCTTGTTTCCTAAAGAAATTAGGAAAAAAATTAGAGTATTTTGATTAAAGGTAGGATGCCTGGTTACCTTTAGGAAAGAGTTTTGACGGTATATCCCATACACCTGTCCTAAAATGTTGGTTATTGAGACGTGAATGGTTATTACACTTATTTGATGTTCGGAATTTTGTGTTGTTTGTCTAGAGTTTTGAACTTGTGTGTCTATCCAAGGGACTATGCTTATTTTGGTTCTAAAAATTGTTATAAGAAGTTCATATGTAATAGACAAGGCTGAAAGTGGAAGCAATAGACGAAAACTAATAAAATAAGGATACACAAACGGAAAAAAATTCAAATTCGCTCGAATGTGAATTTCTGTGCACGAGATTTTTGAGGATAATATTAAGAACATATAGGAATATTGTTCTTTTTAATTTTTAGAGTTGTAGTATTTTATTTATGATACTACCAAGTAAGGGATTTTTCAAATATGTCCTAAATTATTTTGTGTTAGTCAAGAATATGTTTAAAAGGTAGGAATTTTTTTTGTGATTTTTGGAATTATAAAACTCAAGTTAAGGCACCATAAAGTTAAAAAAAAAATTTAAACATATCCTACAAATTATGTGAAATTTTATTTTAGTCAAAAATAATAATTTTAACAATTTAATATTTTTTGGAATTTTTCTAAATTAAATTAATTTAGAGGTAAATTAATTAGAGAAGTTGATTGGTTGACATTAGGGATTTTAAATTAAAAATGGAATTTAAAATTCGGGTTTGAAATCGGGCGAAGCAATTGTCTGGGTCGAAATGGAGTAGTCAGAAGGCTTGAGATTTAACCCACCTCTAATATTCTAAGCTTGGACTCGGTAAAGTCGTAAAAAAATTGTGCAGGATTTTTAAGGATGACCAAATTTGAAAACTTTGTGAGAATGAATCAATTTTAGGTAATTGAAAATTAAGTTTTTAAAAGCGAAACTTTATAAACGACTCCATAACTTACTAGTATAGAATCTATGAGATCTTATGATATTTAATGGGAAGTCGACATAAGTCTATTTAGAGTTTTTTCAATTTTTAACAAATTCAAAACTACATAGTTCTCGCCAAACTTTTATAAAATTAAAAAACAAATAATGCGCATGCATGCACGCCATATTTAGAGATTCATTCGAGTTTGGCTAACTAAGTCTCAAAACGCCTTTTGGTCTCTACTAATTCAGTATTGTCTTTTAAAATATAATTTACTTTTTACTTTTTATATTTTTAATTTTTCATGTATACATTAAATCTAAGCGTGATATTATCCACTTTGATGTGAATCTTTTGTATTTGTACAGAAAAATGAAATAAAGTAAAAGTAAAAAATTAAAGAATATAAAGTAGGAAAATAAATCCTCATATAATATTATCATAAGTGTTAAGGTGACTAAAAGTTAATAAATCTCATATTTAAAGTTATTCTAAGTCTACTATGTTTTTAAGGATTTCGGTGAGTTTTATATTTAAGGATAAATATTTTAGAGTTCAAACAAATTTATGAAGAGATTTTTATCTTCTCAATTTCTTAAGTTTTTGATTTTTTATGTTTTAATTTTTGTATTTTTGATTTTAAAGGTTTTATATTTTTGTAGTTTGATTTTAATTTTAGAGTTATTGATGCTGTGTTTTAGGTTTTAATCTAACCTAAAATCAAGAAAATCATAAATTTACATCATGCAAAAACCAAAACGAAACTTAAGACTAAACAAAATAAACGAAAATAAAAGCCAAAAAGAGAAAAAATGGGTCTCAAGCGTCGGGAAAATTAGCTAGAAGCAAGGGAGAACTGTCGGATGGTGAGCAGCAGCTGGAAAACTCGGTCGGAAGCGTCGACGACTCGACAAACCTAGCCATGAGGAGCATCTCTCGGTCGGATAAGAACGGAAGCAGGCGTGCGAAAAGAGCATCGCTGAAGTATCGGGAACCCTTGAGTAAGCGTCAGGAAGTGTTGATGCTTCCTCCTCTCGCGCAGCAGCCGCCATCGTGGGAATCATCGGTCGTATGTGTCGGAAATCTTAGCCAGCAGCAGCCAACTCCAAGCATCTGGTTAGTTTTCTCGGTCGGCCGCGTGCAACGCAACGGGAGAGGAAGAAGCATCGGCTCTCGGCGACAATAGACTTGAAGAAGCGCCGGGGTAAAACTTGAACATGCGTCGCTACAACAAAAATTCGACTGTTCTTCCTATTTTTAACTAAATGGTAACCAAGAATGGCTCATAACTCAATTTTTTCTGAGCTAAAATGATAGTACTATAATATATTCACATAATATACAAGAAAATACAAGAATCAAAGCAATTAAAATCAAGAATGCACCAAAAACTCAAAATGAAGATTTTCGGTCAAATGTGATTTGTTTACTTCTAAATTCAATTATTTTAAGGTCGTTTTGTTTATCTTTAAACTTAAATCTTTTTAGACTCAAAAGCTCAAAATAAATTTTAAACACAATGAGCCCAAAAAGATTCAAGATTAAATCCAACTGACCGATCTTGATTTAAATGAATTTTGGGTTAGATGTTGTTAGTTTAGATTTAATTTTTGTTATTTTGATTTCATTTACATATTTTTACAATCAAGAACTTATTATTATTATATATAGACTTATAGTTTGAAGAGAGAAGAAACTATGTTGTTACCTCTTCAGCTATACATACGTGACCATTTATAATTCCAATCCTGGCATTAAGACGAACAATCGTCGACTCTATTTCTTCGGGGGGCTTTTATCGGACCAGGTCTTAGATGGTTGATCCATCGTAACCTACATGATTTCCCGCACCGATTGAGTCCAGATTCTTTCTCAATGGTGTTCCAGCTCGCGTCCTCCCCATGCTTACGAATGTAAGCAACTAAAACTTCATCTTCTTCTTGAGTCCACGTACCTTTTTACAATCCAAATTCTTCTTGTTCAGGTGAGTTAGATTTCCCAGTTGTTGATATTTAAATCACTTTTCATATTAATTCAAAAACTTATTACATTGATACGCACAGAATTAAGAAAAGAGAAAAACAGGGATAGAATATACAGGATCTTGATTCTTGATTGATTCAATTTACAAGCGATTCTTCTTGTTTTCATATTCATCCAAATCAAGATCCGGTATATGTAATAAGTTTTTGAATTATGCATGATTCATCTAATATGAAAAGGGGTTTATAAATATGTAAATCTAATTCACATGAACAAGAAGTTCTCGATTGAAAAAGGGAACGTGGACAGATGAAGAAGATAGAACTCTAGTTGATTACATTTGTAAGCATGGGGAAGTGAACTGGAACACCGTTGAGAAAGAATCTGGATTCAATCTCTGCATGAAATCATCGTGTAAGTTATGCTGGATAAATCATTTAAGACCTGATTTGAAGAAAGGTCCGATAACAGCCGCCGATGAAATAGAGACGATTGTTCTTTTTAATGCCAGTATTGCAAATAAATGGTCACGCATAGCTGAAGAGGTAACATAATTCTTCTTAACTTTCCTGCATTATCTTCTTCTTCTTATTATTATCCTAGGCATCCTGCTGCTGCTTCATCTTCTTTTCAGTTAGCTTGAAAATATTGATCATGGTTTTACTTCCTCTTCTAATGATCCTTTTGAGATGGGTCCTATTGTTGCCAATACTTTGTCTTCATTACAGCAACCACTTGATCAAAATTTGCCATCATCATTTTCTCAGAATTATTTTCCAGAGCTCCCTTCAATCCAATCTCAAGATCCTTTTCATTTCCCACCAATTCAGAATCAAGCAACCCAAAGTTTACAATCAAATTGTATGCCTACATCAAATCTCCAAGTTCTCAAGAGGATTGGGATGCATTATTGGGAAACAACTATTTTGGAGATACATCAACAATGTCGATTTGGGGTCAGTGATTTATTTATTTATTATGGTGTTAAATTTGATATTTGTTACTTCATTGTGTAGAAAAAAATTTAGACGGAGAATTACTCGACTCCTTTGTCTTTGGTCATAACTCGGTGCTAGACGGAGGGAAATATGTTTACGACTCTTCCAAATGAAGACGAGATGAGTTGTCCGATTTTGTGCCCGAAATATCTTATGTATGCGTGAAAATATTTGAAAGAATTATGACAATAAAGGCTATACCAAATTTTGATTTTAAATTTTATTTTTTTTGTTAATAGTAATTTCTTAGAGTCATTTGAAAACACTTTCTTATTAACCGTTCATAGGCCAACTCCAACCATTGTTGTCATGGTTTATACAATTTTAAGAGGATATGTGTTCTCGATGAATACAAAATGTTAAAAATAATAATAATTTGTTCATAATTGTTTAACTAATCTTAAAAAGTTATATATTTAATTTGTTGATTAACATGTTATTTTAATAAACCGTTATTTATATATAATTCAATAAAAATAAATATATATTTGAGTCGGATTGTGAGTTAACTCACTTATAAATTTGAAACGGTTAAATTTTAAAATATTATATATAAGTCTTAAACTTGTAATCTAACCATATAAATACAACACTTATTGAATAATAAAAAAAAATTATTTTAAATTCAAGATAAATTTTGATAAACGTACGACATTACTAACCATATAAATTTAACATTTAAACCATCTAAGTTAATAAAATTTAACATAAAATTTAATAAACAAATAATATTAGGTTTATATAATTTTAAACTTTTTATAAATCATTATAAAAGGGTGTGAAATGAATTTCAGGCTTGTTAATTTCTTGACCAAATTCTATCCACATAGAAAATAAAACGACATATGATATAGGGAAAATGATCACACAAGAACTCACACAACTATTGTCACGGACGGATGTAGTCTAGGGCCCAAGCTCATCCTATTATATATATACTCAATTTTTGTTGACATACATAATTCCATGAGAGAGAAAATGAGGTGAAGAAGGTAAGCTGGACAACCTATAAATTATTATTTTCTTTTGAGAAATGATAAACACAATAGATGAAGCACTTAATCCCAATTATTGGTGTAAAAAAATGTAGATTTCGAGACCCAAAAGGGTCGTTTCGGGACCCGAAAGGTGGTTTTGGAACCCGAAAGTATGGTTTCTGGACCAAATATGATAGTTTTGGAACCCAATAGGGTCGTTTCAGGACCCAAAAGGGTGGTTTCAGGACCCGAATGTATGGTTTCTGGATCAAGAAATGCAGGGTTTTGGGACCCTAAAGGGTTGTTTCGGGACCTAAAAGGGTTGTTTCGGGATCCTAGAGGGTGGTTTCGGGACCCGGAAGGGTGGTTTCAGGACCCTAAAGTGTGGTTTCGGGACCCGAAAGGGTATTTTCAGGACGTATTTCTTATGGTTACACTTATATTTTGCAATCACATTCCCAGTGTTGGAATGACATTTTTCTCCGAAGAACAACTTTTTTGAATTATACACATCATATGCCCACTTAACTGGATTCAGCATTACCAAGTTAGGGAGGAAAAATGTAGGTGGTAAGAGGAAATACTTCAGTATTGGTTGTGCCAAGAGTTTTATGAAAGAATTGAATGCCAAAAATATGTTCCATTAGCCTAGACCAATAACGAAGACAGATTATAAAGTAAAGATTAATGTTGTTGTTTGAAATGAAGGGGAATATGTGATAACAAGTATTTGTCTTGAGCACAACCATACATTAAGCCTAAGAGGATACGTCATGTTAGATCCTACAAAGTAATAGACGGAAATGTAAAGAGAATATTGGATACAAACGATGAAGCTGGAATAACTGTGGACAAAACATTTCAATCCCTTGTAGTGGAAGGTGGAGGATATGAAAACATGTCTTTCAATGAGAGAACATGTAGAAATTATGTTACAGAAGCACGAAGGTTGAGGTTAGAGAGTGGGGATGCTGAAGCACTCAGTAATTATTTCTTAAGAATGCAAATCAGGAATTCAAACTTCTTCTACCTTATTGATTTGGACGAGGAATCCCGAATTAAAAATGTGTTTTGGGCAGATAGTAGGTGCAGAGCTGCCTTTGAAGATTTCCACGATGTTATCTCTTTCGATACAACTTATTTGACAAATCGTTATGACATGTCGTACGCTCCGTTTGTTGGGGTTAATCATCATGGTCAATCCATTTTACTTGGATGTGGCTTATTGTCAAGTGAAGATTCAAATTCTTTCACTTGGTTGTTTAGAATTTTGTTGGAATGTATGGATGATAGACCTCCAAATGCCATAATCACAAACCAATGTCGATCCATGCCAATTGTAATTGAGAAGGTATTTCCTAAAACTCATCATCGATTTTGTTTGTGGCATATAATGAAGAAACTTCCTATAAAACTTGGAAGGAATACTGAATATCATCTAATAAAGAAGATGCTAAAAAACATAGTATACAACTCCATAAATATTCAAAAATGCGAAGAGGATTGGAATAGACTAATAGAATATTATCAACTGGAAGAATGTTTGGTTGAAATCTTTGTTTTTGGAAAGATCTAAATGGATACTTGTTTATGTGAAAGGACAATTTTGGGTCGGGATGTCAACATCTCAAAGGAGTGAAAGTATGAATGCCTTCTTTGATGACTACGTGCAGTCCAAAACATCCCTCAAACAATTCGTCGAGCAATATGATAGGGCTCAGTTGAGAAATATCGAGAGAAAAAAGAAATTGGATTTTCAATCGTTTAATTGTTTGATACCAACTGTCAGTGGATTTTCCGTTGAAAGGCAATATCAAACCTTCTACACTCCAGATATATTTAGATTAGTTCAAGAATAAGTTAGAGGGTTGATGTTGTGCGACATCTCAGTCATTGAAGAGGAAGGATCAGCTTGTATATTTAGAGTTGAGAAAATTATTTTGGGGGCTAATGGAGAACATGTAAGAGATGTTTCTTACAACGAGCATTATACCGAAATGGATTGCAATGTGAAATGTCAATGTCGATTGTTTGAGTTTAGAGGTATTTTGTGTAGGCATATAATGGCTGTGTTGAAAAAAATGAGGGTGAATGAGGTACCAATGTATTATATAATGGACCGGTGGCGTAAAGATATTAAGCGTGGGTATCAAAATATCACCAACATTTATGATTCATATATGTCTTTGGAAGTAAAAAAAACCTCACAATAGTCTAACTCGATTGATGCAAGAGGTTTAACAAGTTGGAGTAAAATCTGAAGTCAATTGTTCTTTTTGGATATGAACGGAATAAAAGACTTGATTGAACAGTTTATGTCACTTAATCATGGAAGCACAGAAGTATCTGAAGACAAAACACAGAAGCATCTCCATCTCCATTTTCATCTCCCTCTACATCCATTTTGACACACTCTCCTAACAAAGTTAGAAGTCGAGGACGACCACCAACAAAGAGGAAAATATCTTTAATTGAGAAAATCCCAAGACGTCGAGATCAAAAAAGAAGGGAAATACGAACACAACATCTATAGTTTTGAATTCAACACAACAACAACAACAATGAAATGATCCACTTTCGACTCAATTATCCTTCACATCACTTTTGTCCTCTCAAATATATGTCGAAGATAATGCGTGTGGGGATAACATTCAACGAAGATAGTAACTTGGAATATTTTTACGTTTTGTCATATTTTTAACGAAGATAGTACTTATATGATCATTTTGTCACTTGGAATATTTTTACATTTTGTCATATTTTTAACGAAGATAGTACTTATATGATCACGTTGTCACTTTGAATATTTTTACGTTTTTGTCATATTTATGTTAGTGGTTTCGGATCCCGAAAGTTTGGTTTCGGGACAAGAAATGTTGATTTATCGTACTGAAACGGTTGTTTTGGGACCCAAAAGTGTAGTTTCAGGACCCAAAAGGTTGGTTTCGAGACAAGAAATGTTAGTTTTTTGTCCTGAAATCAGGGTTTCGGAACAAGAAATGTTGGTTTCTTATCCCGAAATCATAGTTTCTGGATCCAAAAGGTTGGTTTCTTGTCCTGAAACCTTGATTTTGGAACCCGAAAGAGTGGTTTCGGGACAAGAAATGTTGGTTTGTAATTGAATATTATGAATATAATTATAATAGAATATAATTAAAGACTAAAAAATACTACAATGTACTACTTATTTAAATGTCTTCTTTTAAAATGTCTAAAAATTTCTGAAAGATATTGTTCAAATTTGTGTTTAAATTTGAACGAACGATGAATGCACAGAATTTGACTCGTAAAGCTTCAAACATTCCCTTTTTGCCTACAAAAAAATGATAATTAAGTAGTATTTAAAGATTTGTAAAACAATTAAAATGTGAAATATGTAACTTACATTTGTTTTGGTTATAGCACAATCCCACTTTGCATCGCCCAAATAAGTTTGAATATGTCTCATACAGTATATTGCGCAATCTGTTGTATTTGAACTGCCTTGTTAAGCTAATTTCAAAACTTTGAATGGAAATTTAACAATTTTGGTTGCGATGTTCAGGTCGATGGTTTAGAAGAAATTCACCAAGTTTTCTACCTGTTTTACTAAAGAAGTTAATAAACACTTTAACATACAAACACGTTCATACAAACACTTCAACATTAACAGTGTCCGAGTTGTGACATATTTATCTTCCCATGGTATTTTTGGGGGCCGTGGGAGGTTGTTGATGATTTCAATTACTCTCTTTTGCATATTGATGCAAACAAAATAATAGCGACTTTCGTATAAAATTGGTAAAAATATCTGCAAAAATATGACCAAGATTCAGATGATATATATGAGCAAGAATCAGATGATATAAAAATATTAGACTTACAAGATTAGAACTTTTCATGTCTTCGGGTGTTATTAGGAATTGTCTCATTTCTTCAATTATTTGATCAAAACAAGCTTCTGAATCTCTCCAAAAGTCCTACAAATAAAATCAACATAACAATAAGACCATTGGTTTAAACAACAATGAAAGATATAGTGACTTACAAAAACGATTGTTGAAAAAACAATTTTCCCCTCGGAACATTTTTTACTATTATTACACGTAATGTGTGCCCATGCATCAATAATACCACTTTCAACATGACATTCATTTTTCATTGATTGAAATTGCCCTATGTTGATCTTGGTATGCTCGGTTACATACAACAATTACTTCCTGAAACTACATAATAAAGAAAACCAAATTAAAACTACCATTTAGGGACAATGAACACCCATTTCAGGTCCCAAAATCACCCTTTTAGGTTCCGAAACCAGCCTTTTAGGTCCCGAAACCACTTTTTCGGATCCCGAAACCAGCCTTTTAGGTCTCGAAACCAGCCTTTCAAGTCTCGAAACCACCATTTCGGGACCTTAAACGATAGTTTCGGGACCCGAAAACACCATTAAACTAAGAAATATAAACATTGTTAATTACCTCGTATTCTTATCATCTTCATTGGCAAAAATGAACCACATAATGATTTCATCTCGGTAATCTATTTTGGCAGACTCAAAGTAAGGTTGATTTCTTTCCCTGTTCTTCATCATATATGGAGATTGAAGACGTGCCAGAATTTTCGCATTCCGCATGGGATTTTTTCTGACTTTGTTTTAACCACCAATTCTGTTCTTTTTTGACTAACCACCACTTCAAGTACTCCCTCTTTTAGTACCCCACTTCAGGTATTCCCTCTTTTGGTACCCCCACTTCGGGTACTCCCTCTTTAGGTACCCACACTTTGGGTACTCCCTTTTTTGGTACCCCCTCTTCGTGTACATCCTCTTTGTGTACATTCTTTTTGTGTACCCCATCTTCGTGTAAACCCTCTTCATTTTATGCAGTGGGTGTTCGATCTTTGAAGTATTTGTGCATGACATCCCTAAAACATTTATTATTGTCCATGAATTTGTATAAGATGTGCATGGAGTTGTCATACAATGGCGTTGTATCCCAGCCGGAACATAGATTTTCCAAATTTCTGATGGCTTTGTCAATCATCAGAGTGACTTTAGAAATGAAAACCAAACACTCTGTAAAATTCGCACACTGAAGTGCTGCTGTGTTCAGAAGTGTTATCTTCAGAGGTGGTGAATTCATATGTGGATAATTCATAGGCGGTGAATTCATAGGTGTTGCCTTCTTAGGTGTTGCCTCCTTAGGTGCTGCCTTTTGAGGCTTAGGCACCCCCTCATATGCATCATCGTTCGCCCCTATCCTGATATGTCTCTTCGTACTCCCCCTCATCCACATTTGTCTCCTCGTTCTAAAGAGGTGGTAGTGGAATGCGTCTAACATTGCTTCCACGTCTGAATCCTCCAATTGCCCATTCCATATCCAGCCTAAACTTTAACTTCGTGTCATTCCAACATAATAGTATAGGAAATCGACGCTCATCAACTCCTCCCAGTTCAGGGTTGCTCACCCTATACACGTAGCACAGCTGAAAACATACATATGTTAAAACCATTTATTTTTGCAACAAGGGAAATAAATTAGTGATAACTTACAATAAGGAACGTCTGTGGTCCTTGGAAATGTCGTTTTTCATTCGCCTTCTATTTTTTACATGATTTAACTAATCCTTCAAGTACAAATTTGCATCAATTGAACTTTTTGATATTATCAATATTTGAAATAGATTTCAGAATTCTAAATCTGCAAGTGAAAAAAAACAGATTTGAGGATTATTTAACAATGCATATACCATACATATATGTTGTCAACTGCAAGTGAAAAAAAACATAAATGAGATATACCTGGTTAGTTGACCTAGGTGATCACACCAGAGAAAGCTGACAGCAAATAATACGAAGACTACCTTGAAATTGTTCTCCATGATTTCATTGGCATATTAGTCACTATAGGGGCGCCATTAACAGGGTTACCCTATCAAGTCCTAAATGTCTTCAACTAGTCATCGGTCTTGTTATGCTCGTATTCTACAATGTCTAGCTCCCCTCTAGGGAGACCCAATATGATTTGAACATCCTCTTCTTCGATCTTCACTTTCTCGCCACTTTTTAAGGTGAATGCACATTTAGTACAGTCAAACTGTCTAACTAGATAACGAGAGATCTCCTCGGTACATTTTGAAAGCGATAATGATAAGAGAGAGCCAAAGCCTATTGACTTCACAGCCTATTTTTGTTCATTAGATAGTAGTCGAAGAAGATTGAAAAGGCCAAAAGACGAGGTTCTAATTAAAAACAAGTTGTGGGGGGCTACTTTGGTTTCTTGGGCATTCCTTTTACGTTTATTTGTTCTACAAAAACAAAAGATAAGCATTTAAAAACCATGAATCAGATAGATAATCAAATAAATGAACCAATCCGGGTCATGAAACTACGGTTTCGAGACAAGAAACCATCATATTAAGTCCCGAAAGGCTGGTTTTGAGACCCGAAACCACATTTTTAGGTCCTGAAACTAGCCTTTTAAGACACAATATGCACTCAATTTCAGGGATACTTTATGGATATAGAAAAAATATAACCCTAAACTATACTTCAGGTCTCGAAACCACACTTTCGGGACAAGAAATCACCATTTTGGGACTTTCGGGTCCCGAAACCACACTTTTAGGACAAGAAACCACCATTTCGGGACACAATATGCAACTAATAAACTTTTCGGGACATAATATATCAAAAAAATTTCCACGCTATATACTTTTCTATCGTGAAACCCTAATCGCTAAACCCTAACCGATATCAAAATCATATACGTTTCTAAAAGATAAGAATTCGTATTTACCTTAAAGTCCTTGGAGTCTTGTCGGGCGATGTACATGGACTAACACCAGCCTGAAAAGAAGAGTAGTATGAACCTGGACCTACCTAAACCTAAATGAAGGAACTGAAGATACACAAGGGAGAGCTTCAAAACTTACCATTTTCGATCGGAAGAAGATGAAGAAAAGAGAAGAAACCGAGATGCCGGAGCGGAGAGCCAAATCGCCAGAGAAGAAAGAGAACGATAGCTGGAAATGAGAAATGAAAAGAAGAAAGAGGGGGAACTGGGAACTGAAACGTTTTTTAATATTTTTTTATTTTTTTTTCTCTCTTCTACCCACATGGCAGGCGACGTAGGATTCGTGGCCTTGCTTTCGCTGAAGTTTCGTTGGGTTTATCATTTCTCTTTTCTTTTTTACTTTTTTTCTTTTTTTATTTATATTCTCTTTTTTTTTTAAATATATATATCAACTTATTAAATTTAATATTTATATTTAAATTATTGAAGAAAATATAAAGTTATTATTTGAGATGTTTTTGTTTTTGTTTTTATTTTTTATAAGATTAAGATTAGATTTAAAGAAAATTTTATAAACAATTTATTTTTTTATATAGATGATGTTTTAGGTGGTGAATGAAAAGATAAATATTTTTATTTTATAAAAATTATCTATATTTGAGACGAACAAAATTATTTTTTATCTCATAATTTCTAATGGTTATTAGTTATAAATATATAACTTGTTTATAAATTTAAAAGTGTTACAAGTATTTAATTTATTTTTATGTTATAGTACATGAGTTAGTCATTCGACATTTTTTTTTATGTAAAGTATATCTTCAAATATTATAAAAATTAAAGTTTTATGTGAAAAAAATTTAGTTAAGGTTATATTAGTTACCTACTTGTTAATGTGACAATTTTAAATTCAATTATCTTAAATTCAATTTGTTTTTAAGTCAACTAAATTTTTTTTTTTTTTTTTCAAATTCATCCTAAATATAATTCCTGGATCCATGTAATCATATCCCTTCTCCAATTTTGTATTTGGTTGAACAAAAATAGAAATGATTGTTTATTGTTGATTTTTTGACGTGAGAAAGAAGACAAATGTAGACCTTGAATATGTGTTGGGCATGGCATGGCATGGGCTTTCCATCTTATATCATTGTGTGCCTTGTTTGTTGGTCTATTCTTGGGCCCTTTGACCAATTGACTAACTCCGTGTTTTTGGGCTTTTATTTATTTGTGTCAGTTTTGGCCCATTTAATTTTTTAATTTTTTTTCTATTTTTATATAAAAATACACGAAAATTAATTAATAGACATAGATTTATTTTAGTCTATTTGATGTATTTTAGGGTTTTAATTTAATTATTTTAGAAATAATAAATAAAATATTTTTTAAATAATTATTATTGTTTTAAATTTTTAATTATTTTGGATGGTATGAATAAAATATTTATTCAAAATAATTATTTTTAGCTTAAATTTTTAATTATTTTGAATTATATGAACACAATATTTATTTAAAACAATTATTATTGTCTCAAATTTCAAATTATTTTGGATTTCATGAACACAATATTTATCCAAAATAATTATTAGCTTAAATTTCTAATTGTTTTGAATTTTATGAATACAATATTTATTCAAAATAATAACTTATTTTATCATTATTTGAATTTTTAATTATTTGGAACTTTATAAATATTAAATTTGTTCAAAATAAATATTTGTGGACCTATTTTAATTACTTTATTTTTTTAGCCCGAATTTTAATTATTCTAGAATTTAACGAATATCATGATATTCCCGAAATAATTTTTATTTTATTTTTATCCCTTAAAGAGTCTATAATTTTTGTATATATAATTTAAAGACTCATAATTTATTTGAAAATCTTATAAATTGTGAGTTAAAATTAGGTGTCTATATACTTGCAATTAAAAATTAAAAAATAACTTTTACAACAAAAACACACAAAAATATTTTTTTTAGGGTCAGCTTTTGATTTCTTTTCTTCATTTCTTACATTTAAAATATCTAAATAAATAATTAAATATTTATTTATTCCTTAAAATAAATTTAAATTATTTAAAATATTGATATTTATTTTTAAAATATTTTTAGGTTATCTCTAAATCCATTTTTATTTACAAGTATGTTTGAATTCTATAAATTCTAGTCAAGAATAATTATTTTGATAATTAAAATTTTTCTTGGATAAATTAATTAGAGAAGTTGGTTGGCTGAATGAACAAATCAAACTGACTTTGAGATTTTAAATTAAAATAAAATTTATAATTTGGGTTTGAAATCGGGCAAAACAATTGTCTGGGGTCGAAGTGGAGAAGTCGAAGGGCTTGAGATGTAACAACTAACTTTGTAACGATGATAAATATCGTAACTTCTGATCAAAGAATGAAAAATAAGAATGAATCCCATGAAAGAGTGATGAGAAATCAAATACAAAAAATAAAATATTCGAATTAGTCGGGTTTGGGTTAGGGCTGGAACTACTACTATTCTAGTAAGTCAATTATTAGACGTGAAACCTCCTTTAATTATATTGAGGAAGGCCTTAGACCAAAAACCAGAATAAAACATCTATTTTATAAAATAATAAAATAAACTTAAAATAATTAATATTATTTATAATATATAAATATATAAAATTATAATTAATAAAATTATCGTTATAAAAATAAATATATATATTTTTTAATTAAAATATTGAATCAATTAAAAAAATATATATTAAAAATAATGATGTATAATAAATAATATTAAAACTAAATAAAATATATTTAATATATTATATAATAATAAGTTGTATATAATATTAATAAAGGATATAATGATAAATTAAAAATTAAGTTATATAAGAAAAATGTTATATTTAAGAGTACTAGTTATTATAAATTATATAAAAGTATAAATTTATATAAATAGTAAAATCTTAACAAACACCATATAAAAACACTATTAGTATAGTTTATATATCAATAGTGTTATACTTAACTATAACAAAACAACTGGCATTAGGTGTAAATAAAAAAAATAATATTAAAATATTTTATAATTTTAAATAAAATAAAAGTCATATAAATTTTAAAACAATATATATATAAAGTTAAATATTTTTATAAAGAAAATAAAATTTTAGTTATATATTATAAATTAATAAAATTATAAATATTTGAGATAATATAGGAGATAAATAATTTTCAAATATAAAATTAAATATTTTTTTAAAAATAATAAAAGCTTAGGAAAAAAAATATTATAATTTTGAATAATTGAGATAAGATAGGAGATAAATAATTTTTAATTGAGATAAGATAGGAGATTAATATTAGTAGAAAATTTAAACAAAAATAATATAAGTGGTAATTCCCGCTTAAAATTCAAATAAATAGTGAATGTTTTATGATTTCTTGTTTCTATTTATTTATGATTATTAATTGTTGGTTAAGAACTAGTTCACTCAATCATAATCATTGCCTCATTGTGGTTGCCGTTGAAGAAGAAAAGAAAAAAAGAATCACTTGCAAATTGAATCAGTTAAACAGATCCGGGTATATATATATATATATTTTTTTGTGTTACTTAATAATTATGTATGTATGTATGAATAATAATTAATGTAATAAGTTTTTGAATTAATATGAAAAGGAATCAAAATAAATAAATATGTCGTGGTCGGGGAAATCAACATTAATAATGGTGAAATCTGAAAAAAAAGAAAAAGAAAAAGAAGTTGGATTGAAAAAAGTAACATGGACAGAAGAAGAAGACGAAGTTCTAGCTGATTACATCCGCAAGCATGGGGAGGAGTCCAGTTGGAACACGGTTGAGAACGAATCTGGACTCAACCGGTGCGCTAAATCATGCAGGTTAAGGTGGGTAAACCATTTAAGACCTGAATTGAAGAAAGGTCCGTTAACCGCCAATGAAGTAGGGACGATCGTTCTTCTTCATGCTAGGATCGGAAATAAATGGTCCCGCATAGCAGAAAAGGTAATATATATATAATTAAGTTCTCTAGAATTCAAACTATAATAATAACTTGTTAATTATATAATTATATAATTCCTCTCAGATTCCTGGAAGAACAGATAACGATATTAAGAACTTTTGGAACACTCGAATCAAAAGTTGTGAGCGTCGTGGCCTACCACTTTATCCGCCTGAGGTAGTTCAAGAATTATTAAATGAAGAGAAGAACCAAATGAATATGGTACCTACTACTGTCAACTTCAACAACAATTATCCTTATCCTAGTAGTAGGATCAAATTCAACAACTATGACAACTTCAGCAGCAGCAGCAGCCCTTCTTCACTTCTTCTTAACTTTCCTCCTGCATTATCTTCTTCTTCTTCTTATTATCCTAGGCCTCCTCCTCATGTTGCTTCTTCTTCTTCAAATCATCAATCACTTCAATTAATTCAGCCTCCTCCTATTGATCCTAATGCTTTCTCTTCATTTCGACCATCGCCAAAGCTGATGATTGACGGTTTTGGAAACAATACTAGTACTAATCATCATCTTCCTTCCTATTCTTACCATGCTTTCCAGCAGGTAGCTCAGAATTCAGGCCTCCAATCATTCCAATTACCGCCGCCTAGTAGTACTGTTGCTGCTGCTCATAATATGTTCTCTTCATTTCAACATCTACCTAATCTCAATGATCATCATAACTCATTATACTTCCATTCATTCCAATTTGCGCCTCCTTCATCTTCTTATGCTGCTGCTGCTACTACTCGGGTGCCTCATAATTCATTTCAATTTGGGCCACATCATAATCTTCCTTCATCTTCTAATGCTGATGCTGCTGCTGCTGATGCTTTTCCAGTGGATCGTAATCATCCAGACCTCCTCCCTTCATTCCAGTATAAGCCTCCTAGTCCTATTGTTGACGACAATAGTTTCTCTTCATTACAGCAACCACTTGATCAGATTATTGAAAATATTGATCATGGTCTTACTTCCTCTTCTAATGATCCTTTTGAGATGACTCCTATTGTTGACAATACTTTGTCTTCATTAAATCAACCACTTCATCAAAATTTGCCATCATCATCTTCTCAGAATTATTTTCCAGAGCTCCCTTCAATCCAACCTCAAGATCCTTTTCATTTGCCACAATTCGACAATCTTTCCCAATCACCCGCAACCCAAAATCTACAGTCAAATTGTATGCCTAGTCGAAAGAGAACCCACGATGATCAAATGTCAACTTCGCAAGAGGAGCATGCATTATTGGGAAAGAACTATTCTGGAGATACATCAAATATGTCAATTAGGGGTGAGTGGTTTTTTCTTTAGTTTATTTTTATTTACCTATTTATTATGGTGTTAAATTTTATATTGATTTGTTACTTCTTTGTGTAGAAAAAATTCTAAACGAAGAATTACTCGACTCTTTTGCTTTTGGTCATAACTCGGTGCTTAATGAAGACGACAAGATGAGGTCTCCGTTTTTCTCTAAATATCTTATGAATCCGAGAAAACATTGGAGTGGATTGTGATAATTATGATATAGTTTTTAGATAATTGTAGTTTTTTTGAGTTTTTAATTTGGAGGAATGTTCCATTCTCGTGGTAGAACTATACATAAACATATTCTAATTTGTTTTTTATTTTTTGAATGTTAAGCTTGAAGTTAAAGACTTTATTTGATACATGTGTATCTTACAATTAGCATGGAAGTTTTTTTAATTGAAGCTATTGTATATTGATGTTTTTTTGGATTTAGTATTATTATTTTGATTTGGTTTAAGAGTTAAATTGTTTCAAATAATATCAACTCAATAATTTTTTTTTCTATCATGTGAATCATTGATCCTTTAATCTATTAGTTCAAATATTAATTTTTTTTTATCATTATATACTCTTTATAAATGTCCACTTTTTATTTATTTATATTAAACAAAAGTATGAATATCAATCATAGTCTTAGTCAATTGAGTTGGTAAGTTTATCAATCAAACTAATAAAACATAAGCTACATTTAACTAACTATCCATGGCCAAACGAAGCATGAGCGAATCCAACCCGGTTCATATAGACTTCAACTTCCTCCGAAGCTCAACCTGCCGCGATGACAAAATTTCTCGAAAAATATGAGTTCATTCCAAAAACAGAAGTTTGACTACAATTAACCAAATTAGTTAAGCGACCTACCAAAATGACCGTAAAGACATAAGGATCAGTTTGAGATTGAAGAGAGGATTGCGATTTTTTTCCATAAAGTTATTTGGATGAATAAATTGAAATTTTAATTCCAAATTTATAATAATTGATATTGAATTACAATTAAATTCATATGTTTGGAAACTATAGAATTATAATTTAATTCTAATTTTTATATTTAAAAAATAATATAATAAAAATAATGTTAATATATACTATTAGGAGGATACCAGACAAAAAAAAATGTAAGTAAAATTTTATAACGTTAGTGACTATACGATGTCATGTATTTATAAAATTATTTCTAAATAATATGAATTAATGAATAAAGAAATTTTGTACTAATTAGAATTAGGTTAGACATTAATATTGTTATTAATAGATTTATATATGTGTTGAAAAAAGAGAATTTTTCGTAATAAAAATCTTTAACTTTTTAGGTTAATTAATGACCTAATTAACAATTTATTATTAAAAAAAAATTAGTCCAAACTTATTTCTAAAAAATTATGAGATTAGAGACTCATTACTTAATTATCAAAATATATTTAACATATTATAATAACTCTTGAATAAATATACTTACCATTTTTGCTGCCACTTGAGAGAATGACACACTCTCTACATGATGTGTCATTCGAAGATTCTTCCTATTTTGTGAATTCTGCTCACTTCTTACCTATTTTTGAAAACATTAATTAATACTTAATTACATTATAAACAAGGATGTAAAAAGTTTAGAATTTAAAGATTCACCCGAAAATCGTCTTAGAGAAAGTGACGATCCAAAATGTAATTCCAATCATCTTCCGTATATTCATTTGGTTTGTGTGCTTTGATAGCTACTATATCCCCATCATGAGCTTTAACATGATTCCGGTTGATATCACATCTATACCTATCCCAAACCACCTTCCATTATATGTTTCCAATAATACTCAATATGTTCCGGCACTGCTTCAAAACAATTATGCAAAGACACGAGATTAATTATTATTATGCATTAGAGAATATGTTTATAAGAATGTAGGAATTCATTTTGTGAATGTTGGAATTATAAAACTCAAGTTAAGGCAACACAAAGTATCTGGACACGAAGCATCAATGAATGAATGACATGGTCATTGAAGAAGATCATAAAAACAAGAAAAATATGTCTTTCAAATAGTGCAAACCACAATTGAAAATAGAAGAGGGGTACTATTCTAGCATGATCAATTGACTTGATAATATTCTCATTATGTTCAAAGAAGAAATGCAAGGAAGTAGAGTTATAAGAGAATGCATCAAGTACTCATTCAGAGATGTCTATGAATGTAAATGTGATTCACTTCTGAGACGTATTCCAAAAGGTTGTAGAATTCTAAACCTAATGAGACAAAAGTAACTCAATGAAAAAAATGATTAAATATGCTGGAAAACAGAAAGCAACGAGAAGTTCATTACAAGAAAGGCATGGGAAATTGTTATAACAAGAGGACAGGAGATAGATTGGCATAATGTGATATGGTTTCCAAAGATAATTTCTCGTCACCAATTTATTCTCTGGCTGGTATACAGGAAAGGTTGACAACAAAAGACAGAATTCGAAAATACATAAACATTCATGATATCAACGGTGTCCTATGTTCGAGAGTTGAGGAAATCGTAAGTCATTTATTTGGGGAATGCTCTTTTTTAATACAAATCTGGAGGACGTATACTGCAAACATGAACATCATCAACTTTCCAAGAACATGAGAAGAAATCCAAGAATTGATGAAGAATAATGTAAAAGGAAAATTCTTCTATGTAAGTCTGCTGCTACTTTTGATCAGTAATCTACAATATCTAAAAAGAAATAAATTCAAAAACTCACAGTAAAAGAAGTAGAATTGTTGAAGATATTTGAGATATAACTTCAAATGGAAATGCACTCCTTCAATCTTGGAGAGTAATCGAAATGATTGAAGAGAATAGAAAGTAAAAACGTTATAGGCGCTAATTGATTATTGTCTGTAATTCAGTTCTTGTTTCACTGTCAAATCTAGAAATTATCTAGATCTGATCTTAAACTTTTGTATTTTTCCCTCTTTTGAGTTTTTAATAAAATAAGTTATTTTTTAAAAAAAAATTTTTAATAAAAATCTAACATGTCTTATAAATTATTTAAAATATTATTTTACTCGAGATTAATAATTTTGACAATTTAAAAAAAATAGATTTTTTTAAAATTAGTTTAAAAGTTTATTTGTTGATTTGAACAAATCAAACTGATGTTAGAGATTTTAAATTATTCTAAGTCTATTAAGTTTTAAGGATTTTGGTGAGTCTTATATTTAAGGACAAATATTTTAGAGTTCAAACAAACTCATGGAGAAACTTTTATCTTTTTGATTTTTTTATGTTTTTGATTTTTATGTTTTATAATTTTGTGTTTTTGATTTTGGAGGTTTTATTTTAGTTTTAGAGTTATTGAGGTTGTGTTTTAGTTTTCTCGGTCGGCCGCGTGCACCGCAACGGGAGAGAAAGAAGCGTCGGCTCTCGGCAACAATAGACTTGAAGAAGCGCCGGGAAAAACTTGAACATGCGTCGCTACAGAAAAAATCGACTGTTATTCCTATATCTAACTAAATGGTAACCAAGAATGACTCCTAACTCAATTTTTTCTGAGCTAAAATGACAGTACTACAATATATTCACATAATATACAAGAAAATACAAGAATAAAATCAATTAAAATCAAGAATGCACCAAAAACACAAAATGAAGATTTCGGGTCAAATGTGTTTTCTTTACTTCTAAATTCAATTGTTTAGAGTCGTTTTGTTTATCTTTAAACTTAAATCATTCTAGACTCAAAGGTTCAAAATAAATTTTAAACACAATAAGCCCAAAAAGTTTTGAGATTAAATCCAATTGGAAAGAAAATGACCCATAATGATTTAAATGACCTTTTTTTTTATTAGATTTTGATTTTTTAAATGATTTTCGGGTTAGTTAGATGTTGTTAGTTTAGATTTAATTTTTGTTATTTTGATTTCATTTACATATTTTACAATCAAGAACTTATTATTATTATATATAGACTTATAGTTTGAAGAGAGAAGAAACTATGTTGTTGTTACCTCTTCAGCTATACATACGTGACCATTTATAATTCCAATCCTGGCATGAAGACGAACAATCGTCTCTATTTCTTCGTGGGGGCTTTTATCGGTCCAGGTTTTAGATGGTTCATCCATCGCAGCCTACATGATTTTCCGCACCGATTGAGTCCAGATTCTTTCTCAACGGTGTTCCAGCTCGCGTCCTCCCCATGCTTACGAATGTAAGCAACTAAAACTTCATCTTCTTCTTGAGTCCACGTACCTTTTTTCAATCTAAATTCTTCTTGTTCAGGTGAGTTAGATTTCACAGTTGTTGATATTTAAATCCTTCTTCATATTAATTCAAAAACTTATTACAATATTGATACATACATACAGAATTAAGAAAAGAGAAAACAGGGAGGGAGGATCTTGATTCTTGATTGATTCAATTAATTTACAAGCGATTCTTCTTGTTTTCATATTCATCCAAATCAAGATCCGGTATATGTAATAAGTAAGTTTTTGGATTATGATTCATCTAATATGAAAAGGGGTTTAAATATGTAAATCAAATTCCCATGAACAAGAAGTTCTCGATTGAAAAAGAGAACGTGGACAGATGAAGAAGATAGAATTCTAGTTGATTACATTCTTAAGCATGCATGGGGAGGACGCGAGCTGGAACACCGTTGAGAAAGAATCTGGACTCAATCGCTACTGCGGGAAATCGTGTAGGTTACGCTGCATAAATCATTTAAGACCTGATTTGAAGAAAGGTCTTATAACAGCCGCCGATGCTATGATCGGAAAAAGATGGTTCAAGAATTGAATGAAGAAGAACTGAGAATTACCTAAGCTAGCTGATTGAGGGTTTTGGAAATATTAATCATGATCTTCCTTCCTATTCTTACCATATTGTTTTTCAGGTAGATCAGAATTCAGGGCTCCAATCATTCCAATTCGTGTCTACTATTGCGATAAAACTCTCTTTCATTTCAACATCTACCTAATCTCGTTGATGGTTTTGACAATTAATATTGATCATGGTTTTACTTCCTCTTCTTATATATGATGCTACTACTGATGCTTTTCTAGCTAGTGGCTCATAATCCAGAGCTCCCTCCTATTGTTGCTGCCAATATATACTTTGTCTTCATTACAGCAACCACTTGATCAGATTGAGAGTTTTGGAAAAACCGATCAAAACTTGCCATCATCATCTTCTCAGAATTATTATCTAGCTAGAGCTCCCTTCAATCCAATCTCAAGATCCTTTTCATTTGCCACAAATTGAGAATCTTTCTCAATCACCCGCAACCCAAAATCTACAATCAAATTGTATGCCTGGCCGGTCGAAAGAGAACCCACAATCAAATGTCAACTTCTCAAGAGGATTGGCATATATATATGCATTATTGGGAAACAACTATTTGGAGATACATCAACATTGTCTATTTGGGTGGGGTGAGTGATTTATTTATTTATTTATTTATTATGGTGTTAAATTTGACATTTGTTATTTCATTGTGTAGAAAAAAATTTAAATGAAGAATCAATGACTCTTTTACCTTTGGTCATAGCTTGGTTGGTGTAGATGGGGACAATATGTTTACAACTCTTCCAAATGAAGACGACGAGATGAATTGTCCAATTTTGTGCCCGAAATATTATGAATTCGTGAAAACATTTGAGGGAATTATTACAATCACGGCTATACCAAATTTTGATTTTAAATTGTATTTTAGTTAATGGTAATTTCTTAGAGTTTTTCTTCTTGAGGTATGTTTTCATTCTATGTAGAACTAGCTAGAAAGAAACATATTCTAATTTGTTTTTATCTTCCTATAAAAGAAAAGCTTGAAGTTATCTATGACTTTATATGACACATGCTTCTTAAAATTAGCATGGAGGTTTTTTGTTTTGTTTTTTAATTAAAGTATTTATTGACCCAAGTATTTTAATTGAAATAATTATAGATTAATTTATTTAGTATTATTAATTTTATAGTCTTTTGGCTTTATGATTTAAATAATTTTAATTTAATCAAATCGAGTTTGTTTGAAAATCCCTGAATTCCAGACTAAATATGCATGCATCCAGCTTCAATCATACTTAGAAACCGTTTGATGAAATATGGCAAGCATATATATGTGATGGGCTTAGCTTTCTCTCTTTCTGTTTAATAACTCGTTTCTCGTCTAACTAAGCCTTGTTTGGAAACAAGGCAAACTTCCAAACAAAAAGTCATTTGAAAACACTTTTTTATTAACTGCTTCTAGGCCAACTCCAAATATAATTGTTGTCCTGGTTTAATTACGAACAAATTATTATTATTTTTTAACACTTTTAATCATTATAGACATATATTCATCAATAACATATAATTTGGGTCGGATCGCGGGTTTACAAAACCCCTTCCTGGTTGAGTAGGATCGACATCTGACCAGGAGCCCCTTGTCGGTTAAGCAGGAACATTAAACGCAAGATGTCTTCGTCTCTGAAAGGCATTGTCAAACGAAACTCTGCGAGTTCCTCGGTTTGATTGGTCATTGGAAGGAAAGGAACGAATTGGAACTGCTGGGATCGGTTGAAGTGTTTCTCTAGATCGGTGTTGTCTTCGATTTCAAGGGTTAAGCATCTTCCTCTTCTTCTTCACCACCGGTCGGAATATCAGAGATAGGATTAGGGTTCAACGGTGCTTTAGTTTCCAGTCCGGTGTTTGCTGCTGCTAACTCTTAAGCCCTCTTTCTTTTAGTTTGTGCTCTCGTCTTCTTAGCAATCAGAAGAGATTTCTCTTTTTCCTCATTGATTTGTTCTTGATTGAGTTTCTCCTGAATTTTCCTAGCCGCTCTCTCGTTATCAATCTCAGCTGCCTTGGCTTTTGCATCTTCGTCAGCTTGAAGCTGTCGGGCAACCTCTTCATCCGATCTCATTCTTTCTTCGTAGGCAATCTTTCAGTTCTTTACCAGCTCATAGAACTATAATGACATAGTTTGTATCGATGTGAGAGTTTGAGAGGTTACCTCTTGAACTTGTGCTAGCTTAATGTCGGTGGAAGCGACCCGTTCTCTTAAGATTTCATTTACTTGAGCCTCCATGGATACCTGCCATGGGGCCATGGATTTTCGAATCATCTCCGCAATGAAAGTCTTCTGTTCTGGATGGTTTATCAAAACTATATATTCTCTTGATTTATGTCGGTCAGAAGACTTACTTGAGGAGGCTCTGGCCGATTTAGAGGGAGACGGATTGGTGGTTGCCTTGCTTTTGTCCTCTTATTCATTTTCTGAAGTCTTGATGGGAGATTCCGGTTGACCGGTTTCAGATTCATTCTAGCGTTGGTTCCCGGGTTCTGTTTCAGATGTAGCCCCTGCCAGTTTGGAGGATTCACCTTTTTAAAAATAAACTTTCTCAGCGTGCTTTTCTTCTCGGTAAGTGAGCTCTTTTTCAATCGGAATGGATATGGGCGTTCTTCATTCATTACGGTTGTTTATTCATACTTGGAGATTTCGGCGATCAAGTCTTCTTTAACCGTTTTCAGGATACAAAGCATAGTCTTATCCACGTTGGCTACTTCACCTTGAATGAGAACCTCTTCTCCTTTATCAATAAATGAAGACAACACCCTCAACTTGGCATTTGCCTCAACAAGGTTTGTTCTTGTCATAGCGATCGGTACAAATGTGGTTTTTGCTAGATCGAGCACGGTTTCCTCTAATGACACTAATTTCGGCCACTTACTTTCTTCAGGGCATTCAGGGAGCATATCTTTAAAGTTTACCTCCAGTCTTACTTTTGCCCACGCATAATAGGAATCGAATATGGCATGTGCTCTCTCTTCAACTTTCTTGAGAACATTATCTACAATTTTCTCAGCTTCAGCATCGGCCATGCAAGAATCCGGTTTTTCAATAGAATCCGGAATAGTTGTATCGGTCGCCTCTTCTAGGATAGGATTTTCTTTGGTTTCAGTTGGAATGGTTTCCTCATTAATTTGACCGGTTGAATCTTTCCCGATATGACCGCTTTCAGGAACATGAGGCTGCTCGGCTACTATATTGTCAATTCTTTCTTCATTATGTTCAGCTGACTTACTAGTTTCACCAACAGAACATGTCCGGTCAGTTTCAGCATTTTGACCGGTAGCATCAATTTTACTAGTCACGTCGGTTTCATCTAACCGATTGACTCCATCCACGATATTGTTAATAATTTCTGATACTCTCGGTTAAGCCTCTAAAACCACAAACTCAATCGGTTTTGCTGCAGAATCTTTAATCACAGGAATAACAGAGGAGATAGAAATATTTACCTCAGGAAGAGAAGTTTCCTTGAATTTAGAGCGACTAGCTGCGCTTGTAGTAGACTCGGCACGAGCTTGAGGATTGATCGGTGTGGGAGTAGACTCGGCAAGAGTCTAAGTGTAGATGGGAGTGGCCGCGCGGTTTTCCGGTGTAGAGTGTATGAGAGCGGTTTTTGTTGCTTCGCTGTCGGTTTCCTCATCAACCGATGTCACATGCATCAGTCGTTTACCCTTCTTGACTTTCTCTTTTGTCTTTTTCACCTTTGTTTTCTTAGTCGTTGATTCTTTAACCTTAGGTTGTTTTTCTTTACTAACTCTAACAATGCTTTTCTCGATATTGACCGAATTTAATATCTTACTATTAGATAAGATGATACCTGGACCAGTAGGTAGGGGTGAGCAAACGGGTGAACCCAACCCGTATTACCCAACCCATATTCAACCCAAATTAAATTTACCCAACCCATAATTCAACCCATATTATTTACTAATATGGGTTGGGTATGGGTTGGGTTGAGTATGGGTTGGGTAACCCAAATTATTTTATTTTTATTTTTTTATTTAACATTTATTTGACTCATTTAACATATTTTTATTCGTTTAACACGTTTTTCACGTTTTTGACATTTTTAATACGTTTTCACACGTTTAACACGTTTTTGACACGTTTAACACATTTTGATACGTTGAACACGTTTTTCATGTTTTTGGCAATTTTAACACGTTTTTGACACGTTTGACTTTGACACGTTTGACACGTTTTTTCACGTTTTCGACACGTTTAACACATTTTGACACATTTTTGGCACGTTTAACATGTTTTAACACGTTTAACATGTTTTTACATTTTTGACACGTTTCACACGTTTTTGGCACGTTTAACACGTTTTCCACGTTTTTGACACATTTTGACACGTTTAACACGTTTTCACGTTTTCGACATGTTTAATACGTTTTTCACATTATTGACACGTTTCACACGTTTTTCACATTTTTGGCACGTTTAACACGTTTTAACACGTTTAACACGTTTTCCACGTTTTGAGACGTTTAACACGTTTTTGACACGTTTAATACGTTTTTCACACATTCAACACGTTTAACACATTTGACACATTGGACACTATTTTCATGTTTTGACATGATTAACACGTTTTTAACACGTTTGACACATTTTTCACGATTACGACACATTTAACACATTTTGACACGTTTTTGGCACGTTTAATACGTTTTGACATGTTTAACATGTTTTTCACGTTTTTCACATTATTAACACGTTTAACACGTTTGTAACATGTTTAACATGTTTTTCACACGTTTTTCACGTTTTTGGCACGTTTAACACGTTTTGACACATGTTCCACGTTTTTGGCACGTTTAATACGTTTTCCACGTTTTTGGCACGTTTAACACGTTTTCCACGTTTTTGGAATATTTTGATACGTTTAACACGTTTAACATGTTTTTCACATTTTTGACACGTTTAATACGTTTTCACACGTTTGATGTCAAACGTGTGAAAAACATATTAAACGTGTCTGAAATGCAAAAACGTGTTAAACGTGACCAAAACGTGTTAAAACTTATCAAAACTTATCAAAACGTATTAACGTGCAAAAAAATATGTTAAACATGTCAAAAATATGTTAAATGTGTAAAATGTGTTAAAATGTCAAAAACGTGTTAAACGTGCCAAAAACGTGTTAAACGTGCCAAAAACGTGAAAAACATGTTAAACATGTTACAAACATGTTAAACATGTTACAAACATGTTAAACGTGTTAAAAATGTGAAAAAAGTGAAAAACATGTTAAACATGTCAAAAACGTATTAAACGTACCAAAATGTGAAAAACGTGTTATTGTGTGAAAAAGGTGTCAAATATGTCAAAAACGTGTTAAACATGCCAAAAACGTGAAAACATATTAAACGTGTGAAACACGTATTAAATGTGTGAAAAACGTGTTAAATATATCAAAAACATGTTAAAATGTTAAAAACGTGTTAAACGTGCCAAAAAAGCGAAAACCGTGTTAGACTTATCAAAAACGTGTTAACGTGTTAGTTATGTTAAAAACGTGTTAAACGTGCAAAAAACGTAAAAAAGAACGTGTTATATTTGTCAAAAACGCGTTAAACGTATTAAACATGTCAAAAACGTGTTAAACGTGACAAAAACGTGTTATTAGTATGAAAACGTGTTAAACATGTCAAAAATTTGTTAAACGTGCCAAAAACGTGTTAAACGTGTGAAAAACATGTTTTAAGTGTGAAAACGTGTTAAAAATATTACAAACGTGTTAAACGTGTGAAAACGTGTTAAATATATCAAAAACGTGTTAAAATGTCAAAAACGTGTTTAACGTGCCAAAAAACGTGAAAATTGTGTTAAACTTATCAAAAACGTGTTAAATATGTTTAAAACGTGTTAAACGTGCCAAAAACGTGAATTGTGTTAAACTTCTCAAAAACGTGTTAATGTGGTGATTATGTTAAAAACGTGTTAAACGTGTCAAAAACGTAAAAAAAGTGTTACTGATTTTCAAAAACGCGGCAAACGTATTAAATATGTCAAAAACGTGTTCAACGTGACAAAAACGTGAAAAACGTGTTATTAGTTTGAAAATGTGTTAAACATGTCAAAAACGTGTCAAACGTGTCTAAAACGTGAAAACGTGTTAAAAATATTAAAAACGTGTTAAACGTGTGAAAAACGTGATAAACGTGTGAAAAATATGTTAAACGTGTCAAAAACGTGTTCGACTTAAAGTTGGAAAATGATTAGTTTATATTGGATTAATAATAGAGAATTAAACTAAATTTATATAATTTGGGTAACCCTAACCCAACCCAAATTAAACTCAACCCATACTCAACTCAACCCATACTCAACCCAACCCATATTAACCAACCCAAATTAATATTTTGGGTTTGGGTTAGGGTTGGGTTTGGGTAAACCCATATTATGCTCACCCCTACCAGTAGGGATGTTGAAATGGAGTAGAATCTTGCCGATCTGCATGGCGTAACCTAAGCACCGGTTGGTCTTAGGACACACCATCTCGCATAGAATCTCGAATAGAATGCCCGCCCAGTTAATTCGGTCACCTAATAAAATGTCGGCCATCATCTCAAATTTCGACCGGGTGATGCTGTCGAACTTACCTCCCTTGGCCTGAAGTGCCTTAGACACGATGTCACACAGAAGCCAAAATTCGAACCATATGGAGTTTTTCTTCCCAGTGAGTTGCACCGGCTCACTGGTGTTAGAAACAATCATTTGAATACTTAGGGTTGCGTCTTCTGATAGGTTAATTGAGAAATCGCGCCCCTCTGTTGGAAGATGAAGGGCTTCGCCACTTTCGTATGAATAACCCTCTTCTTGATCTTGGCGTTCTTGAAAAATTCCTTAACCGCACTCTAATAAACTACGAACGGACCATCAAGAAAATGTTCCAACCCCGATTCTTTGACAAATTCCATAACCTTTTGAACATCGACCGATCCATTGTTCTTGATATCTTCGAAGTCAACCTAAACAATGTGAACAAACAACGCATTCTCTCGTTCCATGATGAAATTTGGAAGACTAAGAAGTTTTGGTAGAGAGATAATGCAAAGGCAGAGAAATTTCAAGAAGATGATAAGCTGTGTTTAAAAATAACGTGCAAATGCCTTAATATATGGTGAGTGTGACGGTTGAGTCACTGAACAGTCACACGTCATCGTACGACTGCCTTGAAAAGGCGCCAAACTTTCCCTCCAAAATAAGGGCGGTAACTTTTTGGCGATAACTTTTTGGCGGTAAATTTCAGCGGTAATTTTAGGTGGTAAGGTAATTAAAATAGGTACATTAATGCGTGGTAATTTTGCAGCAGTTTAAAATAGAACCGAATTAGAAAAGAGACCGAATTAAGTGAGCTATAGGGCTTTAAAGAGAAGCATTTAAGTTAAAAACATTTAGGAAACACAGAGCGGTCAAATTTAAAGATGCAACAACCGGTAGAGAAACAAAACAACTTGTTGTTCATCAAATACAAGTACATGAACGATAATCTTAATGCCCAGCATCTGCCCTCTCAGTTCAGTTTTCCACCGATTCCTTAGTTAGCATGTTGATTATGCATCAACAACATTTTTACACATATATTACTTATATTGATTTACACATAATATTGAATTTTCTATTTTTGCATAATCTTCCGTCAGGAAGAGACGAGGGAATAACAAAAATATCACTATATCGAGGAGGCCACCGGGGTCGAAGATTGCTCTGAGTTTCAGAGAGGTAGATGGGAGGTCAATCGGCGAAGGTAGACGCATCTGGTCTAGACATTTGGGGTCGGTAGTGCGGGCCCCTTCAGTCATTTCGTATTGTCTGCTCAAGTGGAAGGCATTGAGTGTTGACCAATTGGATTCACTTTGGCTTGCTATGACGGTGATAAATTTATTATACATTCAAATAAAAGTTTATAACATTTGAATGTTGTATTTTTCAGGATCCGTTCGAGAGTACATATGGTCATATTGATCAATATCGAGCGACTGGATTGCCACGCGCCAAACAAATATGGGTAGGTGGCACTCCGATTTGAACATTGATTATATACGGGTTCATCATGGAGATGGGGTAACGGTACTGGTCAATCCCCTACAAGACTACGATCTAGTCGATTGGGAGTTCGTGTGTAGACACCATAACTTCACAGATAAATTTAAGGTACGATATTTTCATAATTGAAATAAAAACTGATAACACTAGTTCTAATTTTATTTTTTTTTATGCAGAGAAATAGTGGTATAAATGTAGAGAACAAGAATAATTTGAAATTCTCGGCATCATACAGACATAAGTATTTTTCACAAGTGGAGGAATATTTGGTATGTACATTATTTAAAATATTTAATATAAAGAATGTTACTAATTTTATAAATCATTTATTTAAATAGGCGTGTGAAATAGGACGGGCACCCACTATCGTTGAAATTTTCAAGAGGACCTGTACCTGAAAGTTACAAAAGAAAACCTCAACACGATCTCGGACGTACGAGCACAAGAAAAGATCGTAAGTTAAATGACTTTAATTGAAAATTTAATAAAATTATATATAGATTATATAAATGAAAATTAATTTCAAATGTGTAGGCGGAGATGGAAGAAGTAAGAAACGAACCAGATATCTCTGACTTTTACTTGACAAAGAAAGTGTTTGGACGCCAACTACATGGGACAGTGATCAGTATGGAATTTGGCGTCCGGCCCACACACTTTCAAGAGGATCGACGAAGTGACAACAATTCTCAACGAGCCATTGATCGGTTGTTGTTGGAGGAGAATGAAAATCTTATGGCAAAAATGAGAGAAATATTATCGACACTAGAAGAAATTCAAAGGTGGGATATGGAAAGGGCACAAAGGGAGGCGGACTGGGTGCAAAGGGGGGCGCAAAGAGATGCCCAAATGGAAGAATATAAACAACAAATTGCATTCATAATGAGGCAGTTTCAACCCCTAGCTAGTTAGTATAATGTAGTTATTTTTTGAACATTTGTAAACGTTTTGGTTTGGCTGATAACAAGGTTTGGTTTAGAATTTTGAAATTATAATGATATTTTTGTTTATGAATGGTATTGTATATGTTTTTGTTGCGTAAAAAACGGACGACCTATTTGAGCCATTTTTAGGGACAATACCGAGAGATAATAGATCATCTCTCGGTTTTTCACACGAGTAAAATACCAAAAGTTATTCGAAAACTTTCGATATTTCCCTTGTATGAACCGAGAGATGATCAATTATCTCTCAATTTTTCACACGAGGGAAAAACCGAAAGTTATTGTACCAAGAGAAAATAATGAGAGATTATTTATTATCTCTCATTTTTCACTCGAGGGAAATACCGAAAGTTTTTCGAAAAACTTTCGATATTTCCCTAGTGTTTAAACCGAGAGATTTCGTAAATATCTCGGGAAATACCCAAATAGATTTACCGTAAACCGTTATACCGACGAATGCCAAAAGTTTTCTAAACTTTCGGTATTAGTGTTATAACGATAGATATACGGTCATTACCGGGAGATTGTACTCTTTTCTCTTTTCTTTTTTACTTTTGTTCTTTTTTTATTTATATTCTCTTTTTTCTAAATATATATATCAACTTATTAAATTTAATATTTAAATTTAAATTATTGAAGAAAATATAAAGTTATTATTTGAGATGTTTTTGTTTTTATTTTTATTTTATTTTAGATTAAGATTAGATTTAAAGAAAATTTTATAAACAATTTATTTTTTCATATAGATGATGTTTTAGGTGGTGAATGAAAAGATAAATATTTTTATTTTATAAAAATTATCTATATTTGAGACAAACAAAATTATTTTTTATCTCATAATTTCTAATTGTTATTAGTTATAAATATATAACTTGTTTATAAATTTAAAAGTGTTACAAGTATTTAATTTATTTTTATGTTATAGTACATGAGTTAGTCATTCGATATTTTTTTTTATGTAAAGTATATCTTCAAATATTATAAAAATTAAAGTTTTATGTGAAAAAAATTTAGTTAAGATTATATTAGTTACCCTACTTGTTAATGTTACAATTTTAAATTCAATTATCTTAAATTTAAATTTTTTTTAAGTCAACTAAATTTTTTTTTATTTTTTTTTTCAAATTCACCCTAAATATAATTTCTGGATCCATGTAATCATATCCCTTCTCCAATTTTGTATTTGGTTGAACAAAAATAGAAATGATTGTTTATTGTTGATTTTTTGACGTGAGAAAGAAGACAAATGTAGACCTTGAATATGTGTTGGGCATGGCATGGGCTTTCCATCTTATATCATTGTGTGCCTTGTTTGTTGGTCTATTCTTGGGCCCTTTGACCAATTGACTAACTCCGTGTTTTGGGGCTTTTATTTATTTGTGTCAGTTTTGGCCCATTTAATTTTTTAATTTTTTTTCTATTTTTATATAAAAATACACGAAAATTAATTAATAGACATAGATTTATTTTAGTCTATTTGATGTATTTTAGGGTTTTAATTTAATTATTTTAGAAATAATAAATAAAATATTTTTTAAATAATTATTATTGTTTTAAATTTTTAATTATTTTGGATGGTATGAATAAAATATTTATTCAAAATAATTATTTTTAGCTTAAATTTTTAATTATTTTAAATTATATGAACACAATATTTATTTAAAATAATTATTATTGTCTCAAATTTCAAATTATTTTGGATTTGATGAACACAATATTTATCCAAAATAATTATTAGCTTAAATTTCTAATTGTTTTGAATTGTATGAATACAATATTTATTCAAAATAATAACTTATTTTATCATTATTTGAATTTTTAATTATTTGGAACTTTATAAATATTAAATTTGTTCAAAATAAATATTTGTGGACCCTATTTTAATTACTTTATTTTTTTAGCCCGAATTTTAATTATTCTAGAGTTTAACCAATATCATGATATTCCCGAAATAATTATTTATTTTATTTTTATCCCTTAAGAGTCTATAATTTGTGTATATATAATTTAAAGACTCATAATTTATTTGAAAATCTTATAAATTGTGGGTTAAAATTAGGTGTCTTTATACTTGCAATTAAAAATTAAAAAATAACTTTTACAACAAAAACACAAAAAAATATTTTTCTTAGGGTCAGCTTTGATTTCTCTTCTTCATTTCTTACATTTAAAATATCTAAATAAATAATTAAATATTTATTTATTCCTTAAAAATAAATTTAAATTATTTAAAATACTGATATTTAATTTTAAAATATTTTTAGGTTATCTCTAAATCCATTTTTATTTACAAGTATGTTTGAACTCTATAAATTCTAGTCAAGAATAATAATTTTGATAATTAAAATTTTTCTTGGATAAATTAATTAGAGAAGTTGGTTGGCTGAATGAACAAATCAAACTAACTTTGGGATTTTAAATTAAAATGAAATTTATAATTTGGGTTTAAAATCGTGCGAAGCAATTGTCTGGGGTCGAAGTGGAGAAGTCGAAGGGCTTGAGATGTAACAACTAACTTTGTAACGATGATAAATATCGTAACTTCTGATCAAAGAATGAAAAATAAGAGTGAAACCGATGAAAGCATGATGAGAAATCAAATACAAAAAATAAAATATTCGAATTAATCGGGGTTGGGCTGGAACTACTACTATTCTCGTAAGTCAATTATTAGACCGAATCCCTCCTTTAAGTATAATGAGGAAGGCCTTAGACCAAAAATCAGAATAAAACAGGGTAAAATAATAAAATAAACTTAAAATAATTAATATTATTTATAATATATAAATATATAAAATTATAATTAATCGTTATAAAAATAAATATATATTTTTTAATTAAAATATTGAATCAATTAAAAAAATATATATTAAAAATAATGATGTATAATAAATAATATTAAAACTAAATAAAATATATTTAATATATTATATAGTAATAAGTTGTATATAATATTAATAAAGGATATAATGATAAATTAAAAATTAAGTGATATAAAAAGTGTTATATTTAAGAGTACTAGTTATTATAAATTATATAAAGGTATAAATTTATATAAATGGTAAAATCTTAACAAACACCATATAAAAACACTATTAGTATAGTTTATATATCAATAGTGTTATACTTAACTATAACAAAACAACGGGCCTTAGGTGTAAATACAAAAATAATATTAAAATATTTTATAATTTTAAATAAAATAAAAGTCATATAAATTTTAAAACAATATATATAAAGTTAAACATTTATATAAAGATAATAAAATTTTAGTTATATATTATAAATTAATAAAATTATAAATATTTGAGATAATATTATAAATATTTGAGATAATATAGGAGATAAATAATTTTCAAATATAAAATTAAATATTTTTTTAAAAATAATAAAAGCTTAGGAAAAAAAATTATAATTTTGAATAATTGAGATAAATAGGAGATAAATAATTTTTAATTGAGATAAGATAGGAGATTAATATTAGTAGAAAATTTAAACAAAAATAATATAAGTTGTAATTCCCGCTTAAAATTCAAATAAATAGTGAATGTTTTATGATTTCTTGTTTCTATTTATTTATGATTATTAATTGTTGGTTAAGAACTAGTTCATCTCAATCATAATAATCATCGCCATTCAAGAAGAAAAGAAAAAAGAATCGCTTACAAATTGAATCCGATAATTAGATCGGACGGGTATATATTTTTTTATTTTTGTCCGTTACTTAATAATTAATTATATATGTATGTATGAATGTAATAAGTTTTTGAATTAATATGAAAAGAATCGCTTACAAATTGAATCCGATAATTAGAATCGCTAAATCATGCAGGTTAAGGTGGGTAAACCATTTAAGGCCCGAATTGAAGAAAGGTCCGTTAACCGCCAATGAAATAGAGACGATCGTTCGTCTTCATGCTAGGATCGGAAATAAATGGTCCAGCATAGCAGAAAAGGTAATATATATAATTAAGTTCTCTTGAATTCAAACTATAATAATAATAATAACTTCTTAATTATATAATTATATAATTCCTCTTACGTTTATTTGCTCTACAAAAATAAAAGATAAGTATTTAAAAACCACGAATCAGATAGATAATAAAATAAATGAACCGATTCAGGTCTTGAAACTACGGTTTCGGGACAAGAAATTATCATATTGTGTCCTGAAATGCTGGTTTCAGGACTCGAAACCACACTTTCGGGTCCCGAAACTAGCCTTTCGAGACACAATATGCAGAAAAATTTCAGGGACACTTTATGGATATCAAAAACATTATAACCCTAAATTATATTTTCGGGTCTCGAAACCACACTTTCAGGACAAGAAACCACCATTCGGGACTTTTCGGGTCCCGAAACCACACTTTCGGGACAAGAAACTATCATTTCGGGACCCGAAACCATACTTTCGGGACACAATATGCAGCTAATAAACCTTTCGGGACATAATATATCAAAAACGTTTCCACGCTATATATTTTTCTATCGTGAAACCCTAATCGCTAAACCCTAACCGATATCAAAATCATCAAAATCTTTTACGTTTCTAAAAGATAAGAATTCTTATTTACCTTAAAGTCCTTGGAGTCTTGCCGGGCGATGTACCTGGACCAACACCAGCCTGAAAAGAAGAGTAGAATGAACTTGGACCTACCCTAAACCTTAATGAAGGAAGTGAAGATACACAAAGGAGAGCTTCAAAACTTACCATTTTCGATCGTAAGAAGATGAAGAAAACAGAAGAAACTGGGATGCCGGAGCGGAGAGTCAAATCGCCAGAGAAAAAAGAGAACGATAGCTGGAAATTAGAAATGAAAAGAAGAAAGAAGGGGAACGGGGAATTTAAACGTTTTCTAATATTTTTTTCTCTCTCCTACCCACGTGGCAGGCCACGTAGGATTCGTGGTCTTGTGTCTTGCTTTCGCTGAAGTTTCGTTGGGTTTATCATTTCTCTTTTCTTTTTTACTTTTGTTCTTTTTTTATTTATATTCTATTTTTTCTAAATATATATATCAACTTATTAAATTTAATATTTATATTTAAATTATTGAAGAAAATATAAAGTTATTATTTGAGATGTTTTTGTTTTTATTTTTATTTTATTTTAGATTAAGATTAGATTTAAAGAAAATTTTATAAATAATTTATTTTTTCATATAGATGATGTTTTAGGTGGTGAATGAAAAGATAAATATTTTTATTTTATAGAAATTATCTATATGTGAGACAAACAAAATTATTTTTTATCTCATAATTTCCAATGGTTATTAGTTATAAATATATAACTTATATATATATTTAAAAGTGTTACAAGTATTTAATTTATTTTTATGTTATAGTTAATCATTCGACATTTTTTATGTAAAATATATCTTCAAATATTATAAAAATTAAAGTTTTATGTGAAAAAAATTTAGTAAAAGTTATATTAGTTACCTACTTGTTAATGTGACAATTTTAAATTCAATTATCTTAAATTCAATTTTTTTTTTTAAGTCAACTAAAAACTTTTATTTTATTTTATTTTTTTAAAATTCACCCTAAATATAATTCCTGGATCCATGTAATCATATCCCTTCTCCAATTTTGTATTTGGTTGAACAAAAATAGAAATGATTGTTTATTGTTGATTTTTTGACGTGAGAATGTAGACAAATGTAGACCTTGAATATGTGTTATGTGTTGGGCATGGCATGGGCTTTCCATCTTATATCATTGTGTGCCTTGTTTGTTGGTCTATTCTTGGGCCCTTTGACCAATTGACTAACTCCGTGTTTTTGGGCTTTTATTTATTTGTGTCAGTTTTGGCCTATTTAATCTTTTTCTTTTTTTTTTCTTTTTTTATATAAAAAAACGAAAATTAATTAATAGACATAGATTTATTTTAGTCTATTTGATGTATTTTAGGGTTTTATTTTAATTATTTTAGAAATAATAAATAAAATATTTTTTAAAATAATTATTATTGTTTTAAAATTTTAATTATTTTGGATGGTATGAATAAAATATTTATCCAAAATAATTATTTTTAGCTTAAAATTTTAATTATTTTGGATTTCATGAACACAATATTTATCCAATATAATTATTAGCTTAAATTTCTAATTATTTTGAATTTTATGAATACAATATTTATTCAAAATAATAATTTATTTTATCATTATTTGAATTTTTAATTATTTTGAATTTTATAAATATTAAATTTGTTCAAAATAAATATTTGTGGACCCTATTTTAATTACTTTGTTTTTTTAGCCCGAATTTTAATTATTCTAGAGTTTAACCAATATCATGATATTCCCGAAATAATTATTTATTTTATTTTTATCCCTTAAGAGTCTATAATTTTTGTATATATAATTTAAAGACTCATAATTTATTTGAAAATCTTATAAATTGTGAGTTAAAATTAGGTGTCTTTGTACTTGGAATTAAAAATTAAAAAATAACTTTTACAACAAAAACACAAAAAAATGTTTTTCTTAGGGTCAGCTTTGATTTCTTTTCTTCATTTCTTACATTTAAAATATCTAAATAAATAATTAAATATTTATTTATTCCTTAAAAATAAATTTAAATTATTTAAAATACTGATATTTATTTTTAAAATATTTTTAGGTTATCTCTAAATCCATTTTTATTTACAAGTATGTTTGAATTCTATAATTTTTAGTCAAGAATAATAATTTTGATAAGTAAAATTTTTCTTGGATAAATTAATTAGAGAAGTTGGTTGGTTGAATGAACAAATCAAACTGACTTTGAGATTTTAAATTAAAATAAAATTTATAATTTGAGTTTAAAATCGGGCGAAGCAATTGTCTGGGGTCGAAGTGGAGAAGTCGAAGGGCTTGAGATGTAACAACTAACTTTGTAACGATGATAAATATCATAATTTCTGATCAAAGAATGAAAAATAAGAGTGAATCCGATGAAAGGTGATGAGAAATCAAATACAAAAAATAAAATATTCGAATTAATCGGAATTGCTGGAGCTGCTATTATTCTCGTAAGTCAATTATTAGACTGGATCCCTCCTTTAAGTATAATTAGGAAGGTCTTAGACCAAAACCAGAATAAAACATCCATTCTGTAAAATAATAAAATAAACTTAAAATAATTAATATTATTTATAATATATAAATATATAAAATTATAATTAATAAAATTATCGTTATAAAAATAAATATATATTTTTTAATTAAAATATTGAATCAATTAAAAAAATATATATTAAAAATAATTATGTATAATAAATAATATTAAAAATAAATAAAATATATTTAATATATTATATAATAATAAGTTGTATATAATATTAATAAAAGATATAATGATAAATTAAAAATTAAGTGATATAAGAAAACTATTATATTTAAGAGTATTAGTTACAATTTTATAACAAATACCTTATAAATTATATAAAGGTATAAATTTATATAAATAATAAAATCTTAACAAATACAGTATAAAAACACTATTGGTATAGTTTATATATCAATGTAGCATTTGTTATTAAGTATTAGTTATATATATATATTAATTATAGTGGTTATAAATTGTAAAGGGGTATTAATAGGTATAAATTATATATGTTATTTGTATTTGGTTGAAAGTATAAGAGTGTAAAATTGTATAAATTTTATAATTTTGTGTTTGATTGGTAATATAAAAATGTTGTATAAAATGTAAAAGACATTTTTGCCCTTTATATTTATATAAATTTAATTTAATTGTTAAATTAATATTTACTTATTTTTTTTTATTTCTCTATTTATGTGTTTTTTTATTATTACTTAATCTTATATGAATCTATGCTCTTAAATATGAGTTTAGATGAAAGCCATGGAGAAAAAGGGTTTCAATGAGAGAAAGATGAATGAAAAATGAGAAAGTATTAGAGAGACAAAGAGGTGGACGAAGTTTTAGAGAACAGAGGTTTCCTCAAAGATAATAAAAATTTAAGATAATAAAAATGTAAGGGTAAATATGGAAACATTTTTTATCCTTCTTTGTAACTGGTTTGTATAAGTTATATAACATTTAATACTGTTAATATAAAATACTTTAATCAAACAGAACATCTAATTTCATGTTAATATTATTATACTATATCTAACTTGTCAACGAACATAACCCAATAGCGTTAAACTTACCTATAACAAAACACGTGCCTTAGGTGTAAATAAAAAAATAATATTAAAATATTTTATAATTTTGAATAAAATTAAAGTGATATAAATTTTAAAACAATATCTATAAATTAAAACATTTTTATAAAGATAATAAAATTTTAGTTATATATTATAAATTAATAAAATTATAAATATTTGAGATAATATAGGAGATAAATAATTTTCAAATATAAAATTAAATATTTTTTTAAAAATAATAAAAGCTTAGGAAAAAAATATTATAATTTTAAATAATTGAGATAAGATAGGAGATAAATAATTTTTAATTGAGATAAGATAGGAGATTAATATTAGTAGAAAATTTAAACAAAAATAATATAAGTGGTAATTCCCGCTTAAAATTCAAATAAATAGTGAATGTTTTATGATTTCTTGTTTCTATTTATTTATGATTATTAATTGTTGGTTAAGAACTAGTTCACTCAATCATAATCATTGCCTCATTGTGGTTGCCGTTGAAGAAGAAAAGAAAAAAAGAATCACTTGCAAATTGAATCAGTTAAACAGATCCCGGGTATATATATATATATATATTTTTTTTTGTGTTACTTAATAATTATGTATGTATGTATGTATGAATAATAATTAATGTAATAAGTTTTTGAATTAATATGAAAAGGAATCAAAATAAATAAATATATCGTCGTCGGGGAAATCAACATTAATAATGGTGAAATCTGAAGAAGAAGAAAAAGAAGTTGGATTGAAAAAAGGAACATGGACAGAAGAAGAAGACGAAGTTCTAGCTGATTACATCCGCAAGCATGGGGAGGAGTCCAGTTGGAACACGGTTGAGAACGAATCTGGACTCAACCGGTGCGCTAAATCATGCAGGTTAAGGTGGGTAAACCATTTAAGACCCGAATTGAAGAAAGGTCCGTTAACCGCCAATGAAATAGAGACGATCGTTCGTCTTCATGCTAGGATCGGAAATAAATGGTCCCGCATAGCAGAAAAGGTAATATATATATAATTAAGTTCTCTAGAATTCAAACTATAATAATAACTTGTTAATTATATAATTATATAATTCCTCTCAGATTCCTGGAAGAACAGATAACGATATTAAGAACTTTTGGAACACTCGAATCAAAAGTTGTGAGCGTCGTGGCCTACCACTTTATCCGCCTGAGGTAGTTCAAGAATTATTAAATGAAGAGAAGAACCAAATGAATATGGTACCTACTACTGTCAACTTCAACAACAATTATCCTTATCCTAGTAGTAGGATCAAATTCAACAACTATGACAACTTCAGCAGCAGCAGCAGCCCTTCTTCACTTCTTCTTAACTTTCCTCCTGCATTATCTTCTTCTTCTTATTATTATCCTAGGCCTCCTCCTCATGTTGCTTCTTCTTCTTCAAATCATCAATCACTTCAATTAATTCAGCCTCCTCCTATTGATCCTAATGCTTTCTCTTCATTTCGACCATCGCCAAAGCTGATGATTGACGGTTTTGGAAACAATACTAGTACTAATCATCATCTTCCTTCCTATTCTTACCATGCTTTCCAGCAGGTAGCTCAGAATTCAGGCCTCCAATCATTCCAATTACCGCCGCCTAGTAGTACTGTTGCTGCTGCTCATAATATGTTCTCTTCATTTCAACATCTACCTAATCTCAATGATCATCATAACTCATTATACTTCCATTCATTCCAATTTGCGCCTCCTTCATCTTCTTATGCTGCTGCTGCTACTACTCGGGTGCCTCATAATTCATTTCAATTTGGGCCACATCATAATCTTCCTTCATCTTCTAATGCTGATGCTGCTGCTGCTGATGCTTTTCCAGTGGATCGTAATCATCCAGACCTCCTCCCTTCATTCCAGTATAAGCCTCCTAGTCCTATTGTTGACGACAATAGTTTCTCTTCATTACAGCAACCACTTGATCAGATTATTGAAAATATTGATCATGGTCTTACTTCCTCTTCTAATGATCCTTTTGAGATGGCTCCTATTGTTGACAATACTTTGTCTTCATTAAATCAACCACTTCATCAAAATTTGCCATCATCATCATCATCTTCTCTGAATTATTTTCCAGAGCTCCCTTCAATCCAACCTCAAGATCCTTTTCATTTGCCACAAATCGACAATCTTTCCCAATCACCCGCAACCCAAAATCTACAGTCAACTTCACAACAGGAGCATGCATTATTGGGAATGAACTATTCTGGAGATACATCAAATATGTCAATTTGGGGTGAGTGGTTTTTTCTTTAGTTTATTTTTATTTACCTATTTATTATGGTGTTAAATTTTATATTGATTTGTTACTTCTTTGTGTAGAAAAAATTCTAAACGAAGAATTACTCGACTCTTTTGCTTTTGGTCATAACTCGGTGCTTAATGAAGACGACAAGATAAGGTCTCCGTTTTTCTCTAAATATCTTATGAATCCGAGAAAACATTGGAGTGGATTGTGATAATTATGATATAGTTTTTAGATAATTGTAGTTTTTTTTGAGTTTTTAATTTGGAGGAATGTTCCATTCTCGTGGTAGAACTATACATAAACATATTCTAATTTGTTTTTTATTTTTTGAATGTTAAGCTTGAAGTTAAAGACTTTATTTGATACATGTGTATCTTACAATTAGCATGGAAGTTTTTTAATTGAAGCTATTGTATATTGATGTTTTTTTGGATTTAGTATTATTATTTTGATTTGGTTTAAGAGTTAAATTGTTTCAAATAATTTCAACTCAATAATTTTTTTTTCTATCATGTGAATCATTGATCCTTTAATCTATTAGTTCAAATATTAAATTTTTTTTATCATTATATACTCTTTATAAATGTCCACTTTTTATTTATTTATATTAAACAAAAGTATGAATATCAATCATAGTCTTAGTCAATTGAGTTGATAAGTTTATCAATCAAACTAATAAAACATAAGCTACATTTAACTAACTATCCATGGCCAAACGAAGCATGAGCGAATCCAACCCGGTTCATATAGACTTCAACTTCCTCCGAAGCTCAACCTGCCGCGATGACAAAATTTCTCGAAAAATATGAGTTCATTCCAAAAACAGAAGTTTGACTACAATTAACCAAATTAGTTAAGCGACCTACCAAAATGACCGTAAAGACATAAGGATCAGTTTGAGATTGAAGAGAGGATTGCGATTTTTTTCCATAAAGTTATTTGGATGAATAAATTGAAATTTTAATTCCAAATTTATAATAATTGATATTGAATTATAATTAAATTCATATGTTTGGAAAACTATAGAATTATAATTTAATTCTAATTTTTATATTTAAAAAATAATATAATAAAAATAATGTTAATATATACTATTAGGAGGATACCAGACAAAAAAAATGTAAGTAAAATTTTATAACGTTAGTGACTATACGATGTCATGTATTTATAAAATTATTTCTAAATAATATGAATTAATGAATAAAGAAATTTTGTACTAATTAGAATTAGGTTAGACATTAATATTGTTATTAATAGATTTATATATGTGTTGAAAAAAGAGAATTTTTCGTAATAAAAATCTTTAACTTTTTAGGTTAATTAATGACCTAATTAACAATTTATTATTAAAAAAAAAAATTAGTCCAAACTTATTTCTAAAAAATTATGAGATTAGAGACTCATTACTTAATTATCAAAATATATTTAACATATTATAATGACTCTTGAATAAATATACTTACCATTTTTGCTGCCACTTGAGAGAATGACACACTCTCTACATGATGTGTCATTCGAAGATTCTTCCTATTTTGTGAATTCTGCTCACTTCTTACCTATTTTTGAAAACATTAATTAATACTTAATTACATTATAAACAAGGATGTAAAAAGTTTAGAATTTAAAGATTCACCCGAAAATCGTCTTAGAGAAAGTGACAATCCAAAATGTAATTCCAATCATCTTCCGTATATTCATTTGGTTTGTGTGCTTTGATAGCTACTATATCCCCATCATGAGCTTTAACATGATTCCGGTTGATATCACATCTATACCTATCACAAACCACCTTCCATTATATGTTTCCAATAATACTCAATATGTTCCGGCACTGCCTCAAAACAATTATGCAAAGACACGAGATTAATTATTATTATGCATTAGAGAATATGTTTATAAGAATGTAGGAATTCATTTTGTGAATGTTGGAATTATAAAACTCAAGTTAAGGCAACACAAAGTATCTGGACACGAAGCATCAATGAATGAACGACATGGTCATTGAAGAAGATCATAAAAACAAGAAAAATATGTCTTTCAAATGGTGCAAACCACAATTGAAAATAGAAGAGGGGTACTATTCTAGCATGATCAATTGACTTGATAATATTCTCATTATGTTCAAAGAAGAAATGCAAGGAAGTAGAGTTATAAGAGAATGCATCAAGTACTCATTCAGAGATGTCTATGAATGTAAATGTGATTCACTTCTGAGACGTATTCCAAGAGGTTGTAGAATTCTAAACCTAATGAGACAAAAGTAACTCAATGAAAAAAATGATTAAATATGCTGGAAAACAAAAAGCAACGAGAAATTCATTACAAGAAAGGCATGGGAAATTGTTATAACAAGAGGACTGGAGATAGATTGGCATAATGTGATATGGTTTCCAAAGATAATTTCTCGTCACCAATTTATTCTCTGGCTGGTATACAGGAAAAGTTGACAACAAAAGACAGAATTCGAAAATACATAAACATTCATGATATCAACGGTGTCCTATGTTCGAGAGTTGAGGAAATCGTAAGTCATTTATTTGGGGAATGCTCTTTTTTAATACAAATCTGGAGGACGTATACTGCAAACATGAACATCATCAACTTTCCAAGAACATGAGAAGAAATCCAAGAATTGATGAAGAATAATGTAAAAGGAAAATTCTTCTATGTAAGTCTGCTGCTACTTTTGATCAGTAATCTACAATATCTAAAAAGAAATAAATTCAAAAACTCACAGTAAAAGAAGTAGAATTGTTGAAGATATTTGAGATATAACTTCAAATGGAAATGCACTCCTTCAATCTTGGAGAGTAATCGAAATGATTGAAGAGAATAGAAAGTAAAAACGTTATAGGCGCTAATTGATTATTGTCTGTAATTCAGTTCTTGTTTCACTGTCAAATCTAGAAATTATCTAGATCTGATCTTAAACTTTTGTATTTTTCCCTCTTTTGAGTTTTTAATAAAATAAGTTATTTTTTAAAAAAAAATTTTTAATAAAAATCTAACATGTCTTATAAATTATTTAAAATATTATTTTACTCGAGATTAATAATTTTGACAATTTAAAAAAAATAGATTTTTTTAAAATTAGTTTAAAAGTTTATTTGTTGATTTGAACAAATCAAACTGATGTTAGAGATTTTAAATTATTCTAAGTCTATTAAGTTTTAAGGATTTTGGTGAGTCTTATATTTAAGGACAAATATTTTAGAGTTCAAACAAACTCATGGAGAAACTTTTATCTTTTTGATTTTTTTATGTTTTTGATTTTTATGTTTTATAATTTTGTGTTTTTGATTTTGGAGGTTTTATTTTAGTTTTAGAGTTATTGAGGTTGTGTTTTAGTTTTCTCGGTCGGCCGCGTGCACCGCAACGGGAGAGAAAGAAGCGTCGGCTCTCGGCAACAATAGACTTGAAGAAGCGCCGGGAAAAACTTGAACATGCGTCGCTACAGAAAAAATCGACTGTTATTCCTATATCTAACTAAATGGTAACCAAGAATGACTCCTAACTCAATTTTTTCTGAGCTAAAATGACAGTACTACAATATATTCACATAATATACAAGAAAATACAAGAATAAAATCAATTAAAATCAAGAATGCACCAAAAACACAAAATGAAGATTTCGGGTCAAATGTGTTTTCTTTACTTCTAAATTCAATTGTTTAGAGTCGTTTTGTTTATCTTTAAACTTAAATCATTCTAGACTCAAAGGTTCAAAATAAATTTTAAACACAATAAGCCCAAAAAGTTTTGAGATTAAATCCAATTGGAAAGAAAATGACCCATAATGATTTAAATGACCTTTTTTTTTATTAGATTTTGATTTTTTAAATGATTTTCGGGTTAGTTAGATGTTGTTAGTTTAGATTTAATTTTTGTTATTTTGATTTCATTTACATATTTTACAATCAAGAACTTATTATTATTATATATAGACTTATAGTTTGAAGAGAGAAGAAACTATGTTGTTGTTACCTCTTCAGCTATACATACGTGACCATTTATAATTCCAATCCTGGCATGAAGACGAACAATCGTCTCTATTTCTTCGTGGGGGCTTTTATCGGTCCAGGTTTTAGATGGTTCATCCATCGCAGCCTACATGATTTTCCGCACCGATTGAGTCCAGATTCTTTCTCAACGGTGTTCCAGCTCGCGTCCTCCCCATGCTTACGAATGTAAGCAACTAAAACTTCATCTTCTTCTTGAGTCCACGTACCTTTTTTCAATCTAAATTCTTCTTGTTCAGGTGAGTTAGATTTCACAGTTGTTGATATTTAAATCCTTCTTCATATTAATTCAAAAACTTATTACAATATTGATACATACATACAGAATTAAGAAAAGAGAAAACAGGGAGGGAGGATCTTGATTCTTGATTGATTCAATTAATTTACAAGCGATTCTTCTTGTTTTCATATTCATCCAAATCAAGATCCGGTATATGTAATAAGTAAGTTTTTGGATTATGATTCATCTAATATGAAAAGGGGTTTAAATATGTAAATCAAATTCCCATGAACAAGAAGTTCTCGATTGAAAAAGAGAACGTGGACAGATGAAGAAGATAGAATTCTAGTTGATTACATTCTTAAGCATGCATGGGGAGGACGCGAGCTGGAACACCGTTGAGAAAGAATCTGGACTCAATCGCTACTGCGGGAAATCGTGTAGGTTACGCTGCATAAATCATTTAAGACCTGATTTGAAGAAAGGTCTTATAACAGCCGCCGATGCTATGATCGGAAAAAGATGGTTCAAGAATTGAATGAAGAAGAACTGAGAATTACCTAAGCTAGCTGATTGAGGGTTTTGGAAATATTAATCATGATCTTCCTTCCTATTCTTACCATATTGTTTTTCAGGTAGATCAGAATTCAGGGCTCCAATCATTCCAATTCGTGTCTACTATTGCGATAAAACTCTCTTTCATTTCAACATCTACCTAATCTCGTTGATGGTTTTGACAATTAATATTGATCATGGTTTTACTTCCTCTTCTTATATATGATGCTACTACTGATGCTTTTCTAGCTAGTGGCTCATAATCCAGAGCTCCCTCCTATTGTTGCTGCCAATATATACTTTGTCTTCATTACAGCAACCACTTGATCAGATTGAGAGTTTTGGAAAAACCGATCAAAACTTGCCATCATCATCTTCTCAGAATTATTATCTAGCTAGAGCTCCCTTCAATCCAATCTCAAGATCCTTTTCATTTGCCACAAATTGAGAATCTTTCTCAATCACCCGCAACCCAAAATCTACAATCAAATTGTATGCCTGGCCGGTCGAAAGAGAACCCACAATCAAATGTCAACTTCTCAAGAGGATTGGCATATATATATGCATTATTGGGAAACAACTATTTGGAGATACATCAACATTGTCTATTTGGGTGGGGTGAGTGATTTATTTATTTATTTATTTATTATGGTGTTAAATTTGACATTTGTTATTTCATTGTGTAGAAAAAAATTTAAATGAAGAATCAATGACTCTTTTACCTTTGGTCATAGCTTGGTTGGTGTAGATGGGGACAATATGTTTACAACTCTTCCAAATGAAGACGACGAGATGAATTGTCCAATTTTGTGCCCGAAATATTAAGAATTCGTGAAAACATTTGAGGAAATTATTACAATCACGGCTATACCAAATTTTGATTTTAAATTGTATTTTAGTTAATGGTAATTTCTTAGAGTTTTTCTTCTTGAGGTATGTTTTCATTCTATGTAGAACTAGCTAGAAAGAAACATATTCTAATTTGTTTTTATCTTCCTATAAAAGAAAAGCTTGAAGTTATCTATGACTTTATATGACACATGCTTCTTAAAATTAGCATGGAGGTTTTTTGTTTTGTTTTTTAATTAAAGTATTTATTGACCCAAGTATTTTAATTGAAATAATTATAGATTAATTTATTTAGTATTATTAATTTTATAGTCTTTTGGCTTTATGATTTAAATAATTTTAATTTAATCAAATCGAGTTTGTTTGAAAATCCCTGAATTCCAGACTAAATATGCATGCATCCAGCTTCAATCATACTTAGAAACCGTTTGATGAAATATGGCAAGCATATATATGTGATGGGCTTAGCTTTCTCTCTTTCTGTTTAATAACTCGTTTCTCGTCTAACTAAGCCTTGTTTGGAAACAAGGCAAACTTCCAAACAAAAAGTCATTTGAAAACACTTTTTTATTAACTGCTTCTAGGCCAACTCCAAATATAATTGTTGTCCTGGTTTAATTACGAACAAATTATTATTATTTTTTAACACTTTTAATCATTATAGACATATATTCATCAATAACATATAATTTGGGTCGGATCGCGGGTTTACAAAACCCCTTCCTGGTTGAGTAGGATCGACATCTGACCAGGAGCCCCTTGTCGGTTAAGCAGGAACATTAAACGCAAGATGTCTTCGTCTCTGAAAGGCATTGTCAAACGAAACTCTGCGAGTTCCTCGGTTTGATTGGTCATTGGAAGGAAAGGAACGAATTGGAACTGCTGGGATCGGTTGAAGTGTTTCTTTAGATCGGTGTTGTCTTCGATTTCAAGGGTTAAGCATCTTCCTCTTCTTCTTCACCACCGGTCGGAATATCAGAGATAGGATTAGGGTTCAACGGTGCTTTAGTTTCCAGTCCGGTGTTTGCTGCTGCTAACTCTTAAGCCCTCTTTCTTTTAGTTTGTGCTCTCGTCTTCTTAGCAATCAGAAGAGATTTCTCTTTTTCCTCATTGATTTGTTCTTGATTGAGTTTCTCCTGAATTTTCCTAGCCGCTCTCTCGTTATCAATCTCAGCTGCCTTGGCTTTTGCATCTTCGTCAGCTTGAAGCTGTCGGGCAACCTCTTCATCCGATCTCATTCTTTCTTCGTAGGCAATCTTTCAGTTCTTTACCAGCTCATAGAACTATAATGACATAGTTTGTATCGATGTGAGAGTTTGAGAGGTTACCTCTTGAACTTGTGCTAGCTTAATGTCGGTGGAAGCGACCCGTTCTCTTAAGATTTCATTTACTTGAGCCTCCATGGATACCTGCCATGGGGCCATGGATTTTCGAATCATCTCCGCAATGAAAGTCTTCTGTTCTGGATGGTTTATCAAAACTATATATTCTCTTGATTTATGTCGGTCAGAAGACTTACTTGAGGAGGCTCTGGCCGATTTAGAGGGAGACGGATTGGTGGTTGCCTTGCTTTTGTCCTCTTATTCATTTTCTGAAGTCTTGATGGGAGATTCCGGTTGACCGGTTTCAGATTCATTCTAGCGTTGGTTCCCGGGTTCTGTTTCAGATGTAGCCCCTGCCAGTTTGGAGGATTCACCTTTTTTCAAAATAGAATTTCTCAGCCTGTTTTTCTTCTCGGTAAGTGAGCTCTTTTTCAACCGGAGTGGATATGGGCGGTTCTTCATTCATTTTGATTGTTTCTTCATACTTGGAGATTTCGGTGATTAAGTCTTCTTTAACCTTTTTCATGATACTTAGCACAGTCTTATCCACGTTGGCTACTTCACCTTGAATGAGAACCTCTTCTCCTTTATCAATAAATGAAGACAACACCCTCAACTTGGCATTTGCCTCAACAAGGTTTGTTCTTGTCATAGCGATCGGTACAAATGTGGTTTTTGCTAGATCGAGCACGGTTTCCTCTAATGACACTAATTTCGGCCACTTACTTTCTTCAGGGCATTCAGGGAGCATATCTTTAAAGTTTACCTCCAGTCTTACTTTTGCCCACGCATAATAGGAATCGAATATGGCATGTGCTCTCTCTTCAACTTTCTTGAGAACATTATCTACAATTTTCTCAGCTTCAGCATCGGCCATGCAAGAATCCGGTTTTTCAATAGAATCCGGAATAGTTGTATCGGTCGCCTCTTCTAGGATAGGATTTTCTTTGGTTTCAGTTGGAATGGTTTCCTCATTAATTTGACCGGTTGAATCTTTCCCGATATGACCGCTTTCAGGAACATGAGGCTGCTCGGCTACTATATTGTCAATTCTTTCTTCATTATGTTCAGCTGACTTACTAGTTTCACCAACAGAACATGTCCGGTCAGTTTCAGCATTTTGACCGGTAGCATCAATTTTACTAGTCACGTCGGTTTCATCTAACCGATTGACTCCATCCACGATATTGTTAATAATTTCTGATACTCTCGGTTAAGCCTCTAAAACCACAAACTCAATCGGTTTTGCTGCAGAATCCTTAATCACAGGAATAACAGAAGAGATAGAAATATTTACCTCAGGAAGAGAAGTTTCCTTGAATTTAGAGCGACTATCTGCGCTTGTAGTAGACTCGGCACGAGCTTGAGGATTGATCGGTGTGGGAGTAGACTCGGCAAGAGTCTAAGTGTAGATGGGAGTGGCCGCGCGGTTTTCCGGTGTAGAGTGTATGAGAGCGGTTTTTATTGCTTCGCTGTCGGTTTCCTCATCAACCGATGTCACATGCATCAGTCGTTTACCCTTCTTGACTTTCTCTTTTGTCTTTTTCACCTTTGTTTTCTTAGTCGTTGATTCTTTAACCTTAGGTTGTTTTTCTTTACTAACTCTAACAATGCTTTTCTCGATATTGACCGAATTTAATATCTTACTATTAGATAGGATGATACCTGGACCAGTAGGGATGTTGAAATGGAGTAGAATCTTGCCGATCTGCATGGCGTAACCTAAGCACCGGTTGGTCTTAGGACACACCATCTCGCATAGAATCTCGAATAGAATGCCCGCCCAGTTAATTCGGTCACCTAATAAAATGTCGGCCATCATCTCAAATTTCGACCGGGTGATGCTGTCGAACTTACCTCCACTAGCCTGAAGTGCCTTAGACACGATGTCGCGCAGAAGTCGAAATTCGAACCACATGGAGTTTTTATTCCCAGTGAGTTGCACCGGTTCACTGGTGTTAGAAACAATCATTTGAATACTTAGGGTTGCGTCTTCTGATAGGTCGGTTGAGAAATCGCACCCCTCTGTTGGAAGATGAAGGGCTTCGACGAAGACCTGTTCAGATAACTCAATCTTTTTGCCGCCCACCTCCGTATGAATAACCCTCTTCTTGATCTTGGCATTCTTGAAAAACTCCTTAACCGCACTCGGATATACTACGAACGGACCATCAAGAAAATGTTCCAACCCCGATTCTTTGACAAATTCCATAACCTTTTGAACATCGGCCGATCCATTGTTCTTGATATCTTCGAAGTCAACCTGAACAATGTGAACAAACAACGCATTATCTCGTCCCATGATGAAATTTGGAAGACAAAGAAGTTTTGGTAGAGAGAATGCAAAGGTAGAGAAATTTCAAGAAGGTGATAAGATGTGTTTAAAAATAATGTGCAAATGCCTTTATATATGGTGAGTGTGACGGTTGGGTCACTGAACAATCACACGTCATCGTACGACTGCCTTGAAAAGGCGCCAAACTTTCCCTCCAAAGTAAGGGCGGTAACTTTTTGGCGGTAAATTTCAGCGGTAAGTTTATGCGGTAAGATAATTAAAATCGGTACATTAATGCGTGGTAATTTTGTAGCAGTTTAAAATAGAACCGAATTAGAAAAGAGACCGAATTAAATGAGCTATAGGGCTTTAAAGAGAATCATTTAAGTTAAAAACATTTAGGAAACACAGAGCGGTCAAATTTAAAAATGGATCAACCGGTAGAGAAACAAAACAACTGGTTGTTCATCAAATACAAGTACATGAATGATAATCTTAACGCATAGCATCTGCCCTCTCAATTCAGTTTTCCACCGATTCCTTATTTAGCATGTTGATTATGCATCAACAACATTTTTACACATTTATTACTTATATTGATTTACACATAATATTGAATTTTCTATTTTTGCAGAATCTTCCGCCAAGAAGATACGAGGGAAGAATAAAAATATCGCTCTATCGAGGAGGCCACCGGGGTCAAAGATTGCTCTCAGTTTCAAAGAGGTAGATGGGAGGTCAATCGGCGAAGGTAGATGCATGTGGTCAAGACATTTGAGGTCGGTGGTGCGGGCCCCCTCAGTCATTTCGTATTGTCTGCTCAAGTGGAAGACATTGAGTGCTGACCAATTGAATTCACTTTAGCTTGCTATGAAGGTGATAAACTTATTATACATTTAACATTCAAATAAAAGTTTATAACATTTGAATGTTTTATTTTTCAGGATCCGTTCAAGAGTACATATTGTCATATTGATCAATATCGAGCGACTGGATTGCCACGCTCCAAACAAATATGGGTAGGTGGCGCTCCGATTTAAACATGGATTATATCCGGGTTCATCACAGAGATGAGGCAACGGTACTGGTCAATCCCCCACGAGACTACGATCCAGTCGATTGGGAGTTCATGTGTAGACACCATAACTTCACAGATAAATTTAAGGTACTATTTTATAATTGAAATAAAAACTGATAACACTAGTTCTAATTTTATTTTATTTTATGCAGAGAAATAGTGGTATAAATGTAGAGAACAAGAATAATTTGAAATTCCCGACATCATACGGACATAAACATTTTTCACAAGTGGAGGAAGATTTGGTATGTACATTATTTAAAATAACTTAATATAAAGAATGTTACTAATTTTATAAATCATTTATTTAAATAGGCGGGTGAAATAGGACGAGCACCCACTATCGTTGAAATTTTCAAGAGGACCTGTACCCGAAAGCTACAAAAGAAAACCCCAACCCGATCTCGGATGTACGAGCACAAGAGAAGATCGTAAGTTAAATGACTTTAATTGAAATTTTAATAAAATTATATATATATATATATATATTATATAGATGAAAATTAATTTCAAATGTGTAGGCGGAGATGGAAGAAGTAAGAAACGAACCAGATATCTCTGACTTTTACTTGACAAAGAAAGTGTTTGGACGCCAACTACATGGGACAGTGATCAGTATGAAATCTGGCGTCCGACCAACACACTTTCGAGAGGATCGACGAAGTGGCAACAAATCTCAACGAGACACTGATCGGTTGTTGGAGGAGAATGAAAATCTTAGGGCAAAAATGAGAGAAATAGTATCGACAGTAGAAGAAATTCAAATGTGGGATATGGAAAGGGCATAAAGGGAGGCGGCCTGGGTGCAAAGGGGGGGCGCAAAGAGATGCCCAAATGGAGGAATATAAACAACAAACTGTATTCATAATGAGGTAGTTTCAACCCCTAGTTAGTTAGTACAATGTAGTTGTTTTTTGAACATTTGTAAACGTTTTGGTTTGACTGATAACAATGTTTGATTTAGAATTTTGAAATTATAATGATATTTTTGTTTATGAATGGTATTGTATATGATTTTGTTGCGTAAAAAACGGACGGCCTAGCTGAGCCATTTTCAGGGACAATACTGAGAGATAATAGATCATTTTTCGGTTTTTCAGACGAGTAAAATACCAAAAGTTATTCGAAAACTTTTGGTATTTCCCTCGTATGAACTGAGAGATGATCTATTATCTCTCAATTTTTCACATGAGGGAAAACCGAAATTTATTGTCCCAAGAGAAAATAACGAGAGATTATCTATTATCTCTCATTTTTCACTCGAGGGAAATACCGAAAATTTTTCGAATTTTTTTCGATATTTCCCTAGTGTCTAAACCGAGACATTTCGTAAATCTCTTGGGAAATACCCAAATAGATTTACCGTAAACCGTTATACCGACGAATGCCGAAAGTTTTCTAAACTTTCGGTATTAGTGTTATAACGATAGATATACGGTAATTACCGAGAGATTGTATTCTCGGTAATAACCCTTTTTTCACTAGTGAATTCTTGGGGTCGAAACTAAGTGTACTTCTGTATACGATGTAGAGTAGTTATCTGAAGATCATGAGGAGCTTTAGAAGCTTTGAAGAGTTCAGGCATTGTAGCTTCTTATTCGACAAGCAACATCGATTTTATTTGATTTCTCTCGCGGTTATGGGAACTGATATATATTAATAGGTTAGGTGTAAATAGAAAAATAATATTAAAATAAATAAAACTAATATAAACTAATATTTTAGAGTAGTTATATAATGATCATGAAGAGATTTAGAAGCTTTGAAGGTTGACCGGAGTTCAGGCATTGTAGCTTCTTCTTCTTCGACAAGCAACATCGGTTTTATTCGATTTTCTCTCTCGCTCGGTTATGGGAACTGGTATATATATATTAATATGTCATATGTCAGGTGTAAATAGAAAAATAATATTAACATATTATAATTTTGAATAAAATAAAAGTGATATAAATTTTAAAACAATATATATAAAGTTAAACAGTTTTATAAAGATAATAAAATTTTAGTTATATTATAAATTAATAATATTATAAATATTTGAGATAATATAGGAAATAAATAATTTTCAAATATAAAATTAATTTTTGTTTTCTAAATAATAAAACCTTAGAAAAAAATATTATAATTTATTTTCATAAACTCTTGAATAATTGAGATAAGATAGGAGATAAATAATTTTTAATTGAGACAAGATATGAGATTAATATTAGTCGAAAATTTAAATAAAGATATAAGTGGTAATCTCCGCTTAAAATTGAAATAGTGAATGTTTTATGATTTCTTGTTTCTATTTATGATTATTAATTGTTGGTTAAGAACTAATTCACTCAATCATACTCATCGCCATTCAAGAAGAAAAGAAAAAAATAATCACTTGCAAATTAAATCAGTTAAATAGATCCGGGTCTCGAAACCACACTTTCGGGACAAGAAACCACCATTTCGGGACACAATATGCAGCTAATAAACTTTTCGGGACATAATATATCAAAAACGTTTCCACACTATATACTTTTCTATCGTAAAACCCTAATTGCTAAATCCTAACCGATATCAAAATCATCTACATTTCTAAAAGATAAGAATTCTTATTTACCATAAAGTCCTTGGAGTCTTGTGGGGCGATGTACATGGACCAACACCATCCTGAAAAGAAGAGTAGTATGAACCTGGACCTACCCTAAACCTAAATGAAGGAAGTGAAGATACACAAAGGAGAGCTTCAAAACTAATCATTTTCGATCGGAAGAAGATGAAGAAAAGAGAATAAATCGGGATGCTGGAGTGGAGAGCCAATTCGCCAGAGAAGAAAGAGAACGATAGCTGGAAATGAGAAATGAAAAGAAGAAAGAGGGGGAACTAGGAACAAAAACGTTTTCTAATATTTTTTTATTTATTTTTTTCTCTCTCCTACCCACGTGGCAGGCCACGTAGGATTAGTGACCTTGTTTTCGCTGAAGTTTTGTTGCGTTTATCATTTCTCTTTTCTTTTTTACTTTTATTCTTTTTTTATTTATATTCTCTTTTTTCTAGATATATATATCAACTTATTATTTATTATTTGAGATGTTTTTGTTTTTATTTTTATTTTTTATTAGATTATATTTAAAGAAAATTTTATAAACAATTTATTTTTTCATATAGACGATGTTTTAGGTGGTGAATGAAAAGATAAATATTTTTATTTTATAGAAATTATCTATATTTGAGACAAACAAAATTATTTTTTATCTCATAATTTTCAATGGTTATTAGTTATAAATATATAACTTGTTTATAAATTTAAAAGTGTTACAAGTATTTAATTTATTTTTATGTTATAGTACATGAGTTAGTCATTCGACATTTTTTTATATCTTCAAATATTATAAAAATTAAAGTTTTATGTGAAAAAAATTTAGTAAAGGTTATATTAGTTACCTACTTGTTAATGTGACACTATAGGAAATCGACGTTCATCAACTCCTCCCAGTTCAGGGTTGCTCACCCTATACACGTAGCACAACTTAAAACATACATATGTTAAAACCATTTATTTTTGCAATCAGGGAAATAAATTAGTGATAACTTACAATAAGGAACGTCTGTGGTCCTTGTAAATGTCGTTTTTCATTCGCCTTCCATTTTTCACATTATTTAACTAATCCTTCAAGTACAAATTTGCATCAATTGAACTTTTTGATATTATCAACCTCTGAAATAGATTTCTGAATTCTAAACTTGCAAGTGAAAAAAAAATAGATTTGAGGATTATCTAACAATGCATATACCATACATATATGTTGTCAACTGCAATTGAAAAAAACATAAATGAGATATACCTGGTTATTTGACCCATGTGATCACACCAGAGAAATAGCTGACAGCAAATAATACAAAGACTATCTTGAAATTGTTCTCCATGATTTCATTGGCATATTAGTCACTATAGGGGCGTCATTAACAGGGTTACCCTATCGAGTCCTAAATGCCTTCAACTTGTCATCGGTCTCGTTATGCTCGTATTCTACAATGTCCAGCTCCCCTCTGGGAGACCCAATATGATTTGAACATCCTCTTCTTCGATCTTCACTTCCTCGTCACTCTTTAAGGTGAATGCACATTTAGTACAGTCAAACTGTCTGACTAGATAACGAAAGATCTCCCCAGGGGATTTTGAAAGCGATAATGATAGGAGGGAGACAAAGCCTATTGACTTCACAACCTGTTTTTGTTCATTAGCCAGCAGTTGAAGAAGATTGAAAATGTCAAAAGATGAGGTCCTAGTTAAAAACAAGTTGTGGGGGGCTACTTTGGTTTCTTCGGCTTCCTTTTACGTTTATTTGCTTTACAAAAACAAAAGATAAGCATTTAAAAACCACGAATCAGATAGATAATAAAATAAATGAACCGATTCAGGTCCTGAAACTACGGTTTCGGGACAAGAAATCATCATATTGTGTCCTGAAATGCTGGTTTCGGGACTCGAAACCACACTTTCGGGTCCCGAACTAGCCTTTCGAGACACAATATGCAGCCAATTTCAGCCAATCATTACAATTACCGCCGCCTAGTAGTACTGTTGCTGCTGCTCATAATATGTTCTCTTCATTTCAACATCTACCTAATCTCAATGATCATCATAACTCATTATACTTCCATTCATTCCAATTTGCGCCTCCTTCATCTTCTTATGCTGCTGCTCGGGTGCCTCATAATTCATTTCAATTTGGGCCACATCATAATCTTCCTTCATCTTCTAATGCTGCTGCTGCTGCTGGTACTGATGCTTTTCCAGTGGCTCATAATCATCCAAACCTCCCATCATTCCAATATAAGTCTCCTAGTCCTATTGTTGACAATAGTTTCTCTTCATTACAGCAACCACTTGATCAGATTATTGAGAATTTGGAAAATATTGATCATGGTCTTACTTCCTCTTCTAATGATCCTTTTGAGATGGCTCCTATTGTTGCCAATACTTTGTCTTCATTAAATCAACCACTTGATCAAAATTTGCCATCATCATCTTCTCAGAATTATTTTCCAGAGCTCCCTTCAATCCAACCTCAAGATCCTTTTCATTTGCCACAATTCGAGAATCTTTCCCAATCACCCGCATCCCAAAATCTACAGTACTCAAATTGTATGCCTAGTCCAAAGAGAACCCACGATCAAATGTCAACTTCACAAGAGGAGCATGCATTATTAGGAAAGAACTATTCTGGAGATACATCAAATATGTCAATTAGGGGTGAGTGGTTTTTTCTTTAGTTTATTTTTATTTACCTATTTATTATTATGGTGTTAAATTTTATATTAATTTGTTACTTCTTTGTGTAGAAAAAATTCTAAACGAAGAATTACTCGACTCTTTTGCTTTTGGTCATAACTCGGTGCTAAATGAAGACGACAAGATGAGGTCTCCGTTTTTCTCTAAATATCTTAAGAATCCGAGAAAACATTGGAGTGGATTGTGATAATTATGATATAGTTTTTAGATAATAGTAGTTTTTAGATATCTTAAGAATCCGAGAAAACATGTGTATCTTACAATTAGCATGGAAGTTTTTTAATTGAAGCTATTGTGTATTGATGTTTTTTGGATTTAGTATTATTATTTTGTTTTGGTTTAAGAGTTAAATTGTTTCAAATAATTTCAACTCAATAATTTATTTTTTCTATCATGTGAATCATTGATCCTTTAATCTATTAGTTCAAATATTAATTTTTTTTTATCATTATATACTCTTTATAAATGTCCACTTTTTATTTATTTATATTAAACAAAAGTATGAATATCAATCATAGTCTTAGTCAATTGAGTTGGTAAGTTTATCAATCAAACTAATAAAACATAAGCTACATTTAACTAACTATCCATGGCCAAACGAAGCATGAGCGAATCCAACCCGGTTCATATAGACTTCAACTTCCTCCGAAGCTCAACCTGCCGCGATGACAAAACTTCTCGAAAACATGAGTTCATTCTAAAAACAGAAGTTTGACTACAATTAACCAAATTAGTTAAGCGACCTACCAAAATGACCGTAAAGACATAAGGATCAGTATGAGAATGAAGAGAGAATTGCGAATTTTTTCTATAAAGTTATTTGGAGGAATAACGTTGAAATTTTAATTCTAAATTTACAATAATTGATATTGAATTACAATTAAATTCATAGGTTTGAAAAACTATATAATTATAATTCAATTCTAATTTTTATGTTTAAAAAATAATATTATAAAAATAATGTTAATATATACCATTAGGAGGATACCTGACAAAAATGTAAGTAAAATTTTATAATGTTAATGACTATACAATGTTAATTTTATATTTTTAATTTTTCATGTATACATTAAATCTAAGCGTGATATTATCCACTTTTGATGTGAATCTTTTGTATTTGTACAGCAAAATGAAATAAAGTAAAAGTAAAAAATTAAGGAATATAAAGTAGGAAAATAAATCCTCATATAATATTATCATAAGTGTTAAGTTAACACTAAAAGTTAATAAATCTCATATTTAAAGTTATTCTAAGTCTACTAAGTTTTTAAGGATTTTGGTGAGTTTTATATTTAAGGATAAATATTTTAGAGTTCAAACAAATTTATGAAGAGATTTTTATCTTCTCAATTTTTTAAGTTTTTGATTTTTTATGTTTTAATTTTTGTATTTTTGATTTTAAAGGTTTTATATTTTTGCAGTTTGATTTTAATTTTAGAGTTATTGGTGCTGTGTTTTAGGTTTTAGTCTAACCTAAAATCAAGAAAATCATAAATTTACATCATGCAAAAACCAAAAAGAAACTTAAGACTAAACAAAATAAACGAAAATAAAAGCCAAAGAGGAAAAATGGGTCTCAAGCGTCGGGAAAATTAGCTAGAAGCAAGTGAGAACGGTCGGATGGTGAGAAGCAGCTGGAAAACTCGGTCGGAAGCGTCGACAAACCTAGCCATGAGGAGCATCTCTCGGTCGGATAAGAACGGAAGCAGGCGTGCGAAAAGAGCATCGCTGAAGTATCGGGAACCCTTGAGTAAGCGTCAGGAAGTGTTGATGCTTCCTCCTCTCGCGCAGCAGCCGCCATCGTGGGAATCATCGGTTGTCGGAAATCTTAGCCAGCAGCAGCCAACTCCAAGCATCTGGTTAGTTTTCTCGGTCGGCCGCGGGCAACGCAACGGGAGAGGAAGAAGCGTCGGCTCTCGGCGACAATAGACTTGAAGAAGCGCCGGGTAAAACTTGAACATGCGTCGCTACAACAAAAATTCGACTGTTCTTCCTATTTTTAACTAAATGGTAACCAAGAATGACTCATAACTCAATTTTTTCTGAGCTAAAATGATAGTACTATAATATATTCACATAATATACAAGAAAATAAAAAAATCAAAGCGATTAAAATCAAGAATGCACCAAAAACTCAAAATGAAGATTTTCGGTCAAATGTGATTTGTTTACTTCTAAATTCAATTATTTTAAGGTCGTTTTGTTTATCTTTAAACTTAAATCTTTTTAGACTCAAAAGCTCAAAATAAATTTTAAACACAATGAGCCCAAAAAGATTCAAGATTGAATCCAACTGACCGATCATGATTTAAATGAATTTTGGGTTAGATGTTGTTAGTTTAGATTTAATTTTTGTTATTTTGATTTCATTTACATATTTTTACAATCAAGAACTTATTATTATATATAGACTTATAGTTTGAAGAGAGAAGAAACTATGTTGTTACCTCTTCAGCTATACCTGACCATTTATTTCCAATCCTGGCATGAAGACGAACAATTGTCTCTATTTCTTCGGGGGCTTTTATTGGACGATTCTTCAAACCAGGTCTTAGATGGTTGATCCACCGTAACCTACATGATTTACCGCACCTATTGAGTCCAGATTCGTTCTCAACGGTGTTCCAGCTCGCGTCCTCCCCATGCTTACGAATGTAAGCAACTAAAACTTCATCTTCTTCTTGAGTCCACGTACCTTTCTACAATCCAAATTCTTCTTGTTCAGGTGAGTTAGATTTCACAGTTGATATTTAAATCACTTTTCATATTAATTCAAAAACTTATTACATTGATACGCACAGAATTAAGAAAAGAGAAAACAGGGATAGAATATACAGGATCTTGATTCTTGATTGATTCAATTTACAAGCGATTCTTCTTGTTTTCATATTCATCCAAATCAAGATCCGGTATATGTAATAAGTTTTTGAATTATGCATCATTCATCTAATATGAAAAGGGGTTTATAAATATGTAAATCTAATTCACATGAACAAGAAGTTCTCGATTGAAAAAGGGAACGTGGACAGATGAAGAAGATAGAACTCTAGTTGATTACATTTGTAAGCATGGGGAAGTGAACTGGAACACCGTTGAGAAAGAATCTGGACTCAATGAAATCATCGTGTAAGTTATGCTGGATAAATCATTTAAGACCTGATTTGAAGAAAGGTCCGATAACAGCCGCCGATGAAATAGAGACGATTGTTCGTCTTCATGCCAGTATTGCAAATAAATGGTCACGCATAGCTGAAGAGGTAACATAATTCTTCTTAACTTTCCTGCATTATCTTCTTCTTCTTATTATTATCCTAGGCATCCTGCTGCTGCTTCATCTTCTTTTCAGTTAGCTTGAAAATATTGATCATGGTTTTACTTCCTCTTCTAATGATCCTTTTGAGACGGGTCCTATTGTTGCCAATACTTTGTCTTCATTACAGCAACCACTTGATCAAAATTTGCCATCATCATTTTCTCAGAATTATTTTCCAGAGCTCCCTTCAATCCAATCTCAAGATCCTTTTCATTTCCCACCAATTCAGAATCAAGCAACCCAAAATTTACAATCAAATTGTATGCCTAATCAAATTGTATGCCTACATCAAATCTCCAAGTTCTCAAGAGGATTGGGATGCATTATTGGGAAACAACTATTTTGGAGATACATCAACAATGTCGATTTGGGGTCAGTGATTTATTTATTTATTATGGTGTTAAATTTGATATTTGTTACTTCATTGTGTAGAAAAAAATTTAGACGGAGAATTACTCGACTCCTTTGTCTTTGGTCATAACTCGGTGCTAGACGGAGGGAAATATGTTTACGACTCTTCCAAATGAAGACGAGATGAGTTGTCCGATTTTGTGCCTGAAATATCTTATGTATGCGTGAAAATATTTGAAAGAATTATGACAATAAAGGCTATACCAAATTTTGATTTTAAAATTTATTTTTGTTAATGATAATTTCTTAGAGTCATTTGAAAACACTTTCTTATTAACCGTTCATAGGCCAACTCCAACCATTGTTGTTATGGTTTATACAATTTTAAGAGTATATGTGTTCTGGATGAATATAAAATGTTAATAATAATAATAATTTGTTCATAATTGGTTAACTAATCTTAAGAAAGTTATATATTTAATTTGTTGATTAACATGTTATTTTAATAAACCATTATTTATATAATTCAATAAAAATAAATATATATTTGAGTCGAATTGTAAGTTAACTCACTTATAAATTTGAAACGATTAAATTTTAAAATATTATATACAAGTTTCAAACTTATAATCTAACCATATAAATACAACACTTATTGAATAATAAAAAAAATTATTTTAAATTCAAGATAAATTTTGATAAACCTACGACATTACTAACCATATAAATTTAACATTTAAACCATCTAAGTTAATAAAATTTAACATAAAATTTAATAAACAAACGATATTAGGTTTATATAATTTTAAACTTTTTATAAATAATTATAAAAGGGTGTGAAATGAATTTCAGGCTTGTTAGTTTCTTGACCAAATTCTATCCACATAGAAAATAAAACGACATATGATATAGGGAAAATGATCACACAAGTACTCACACAACTATTGTCACGGACGGATGTAGTCTAGGGCCCAAGCTCATCCTATTATATATATATTCAATTTTTGTTGACATAAATTCAATAGCTGTTAATAGCAAGCATACATAATTCCATGAGAGAGAAAATGAGGTGAAGAAGGTAAGCTGGACAACCTATAATATTTTTTTTTTTTTTTTTTGAGAAAGGATAAACTCAACGAAACTTTAGTGAAAGCAAGGCCACGTGGGTATGAGAGAGAAAAATAAAAATATATATATATTTTTCACCAATCTGGCTTCATTTATTTCTTTTTCTCTAAAACTTCTCCGGCGTCATTTATTTTCTCCCTGAAACTTCTCCGGCGTTATTTATTTTTCTCCCTAAAACCTCTCCAGCGAAACCCCATGGTATCGTTTTTACCAATCTAGTTATTTAGTTTTTAGTTTTTACAAATCTAGTTATTTAGGGTTTAGGGATTTATTTCAGTTCGTTATTCAGCTGCATTAGTGCTTCGTTTTTGTGATGATGAACTGTTTGAACTTTCAGGAAACCAGCACTACTCAAGCACCAAACTTGAACAACACAGTAGATGAAGCACTTAATCTGAACAAATCCATCCCTGCTGTTGAACCCAAAAGGTACCCAATTATTGGTGTAAAAAAATGTAGATTTCGAGACCCAAAAGGGTCGTTTCAGGACCCGAAAGCTGGTTTTGGAATCCGAAAGTATGGTTTCTGGACCAAATATGATAGTTTTGGGACCCAATAGGGTCGTTTCAGGACCCAAAAGGGTGGTTTCAGGACCCGAATGTATGGTTTCTGGATCAAGAAATGCAGGGTTTCTGGATCAAGAAATGCAGGGTTTCGGGACCCTAAAGGGTTGTTTCGGGACCTAAAAGGGTTGTTTCAGGATCCTAGAGGGTGGTTTCGGGACCTGAAAGGGTGCTTTCAGGACCCGAAAGTGTGGTTTCGGGAGTGGTTTCGGGACCCGAAAGGGTGTTTTCAGGACGTATTTCTTATGGTTACACTTATATTTTTCAATCACATTCCTAGTGTTGGAATGACATTTTTCTCCGAAGAACAACTTTTTTGAATTATACACATCATATGCCCACTTAACTGGATTCAGCATTACCACGTTAGGGAGGAAAAATGTAGGTGGTAAGAGGAAATACTTCAGTATTGGTTGTGCCAATAGTTTTATGAAAGAATCGAATGCCAAACATATGTTTCATTAGCCTAGACCAATAACGAAGACAGATTGTAAAGTAAAGATTAATGTTGTTGTTTGAAATGAAGGGGAATATGTGATAACAAGTATTTTTCTTGAGCACAACCATACATTAAGCCCTAAGAGGATACGTCATGTTAGATCCTACAAAGTAATAGACGGAAATGTAAAGAGAATATTGGATACAAACGATGAAGTTGGAATAACTGTGGACAAAACATTTCAATCTCTTGTAGTGGAAGGTGGAGGATATGAAAACATGTCTTTCAATGAGAGAACATGTAGAAATTATGTTACAGAAGCACGAAGGTTGAGGTTAGAGAGTGGGGATGCTGAAGTACTCACTAATTATTTCTTAAGAATGCAAATCAGGAATTCAAACTTCTTCTACCTTATTGATTTGGACGAGGAATCCCGAATTAAAAATGTATTTTGGGCAGATAGTAGGTGCAGAGCTGCCTTTGAAGATTTCCACGATGTTATCTCTTTCGATACAACCTATTTGACAAATCGTTATGACATGTCGTTCGCTCCGTTTGTTGGGGTTAATCATCATGGTCAATCTATTTTACTTGGATGTGGCTTATTGTCAAGTAAAGATTCAAATTTTTTCACTTGGTTGTTTAGAACTTGGTTGGAATGTATGGATGATAGACCTCCAAATGCCATAATCACATACCAATGTCGATCCATGGCAATTGCAATTGAGAAGGTATTTCCTAAAACTCATCATCGATTTTGTTTGTGGCATATAATGAATAAACTCCCTATAAAACTTGGAAGCAATACTGAATATCATCTAATAAAGAAGATGCTAAAAAACATAGTATACAACTCCATAAATATTCAACAATACGAAGAGGATTGGAATAGACTAATAGAAGATTATCAGCTAGAAGATAATGTTTGGTTGAAATCTTTGTTTTTGGAAAGATCTAAATGGATACCTGTTTATGTGAAAGGACAATTTTGGGCCGGGATGTCAACATCTCAAAGGAGTGAAAGTATGAATGCCTTCTTTGATGACTACGTGCAGTCCAAAACATCCCTCAAACAATTCGTCGAGCAGTATGATAAGGCTCAGTTGAGAAATATCGAGAGAAAAAAGAAATTGGATTTTCAATCGTTTAATTCTTTGATACCAACTGTCAGTGGATTTTCCGTTGAAAGGCAATATCAAACCTTCTACACTCCAGATATATTTAGATTAGTTCAAGAATAAGTTAGAGGGTTGATGTTGTGCGACATCTCAGTCATTGAAGAGGAAGGGTCAGCTTGTATATTTAGAGTTGAGAAAATCATTTTGGGGCAAATGGAGAACATGTAAGAGATGTTTCTTACAAAGAGCATTATACCGAAATGGATTGCAATGTGAAATGTCAATGTCGATTGTTTGAGTTTAGAGGTATTTTGTGTAGGCATATAATGGCTGTGTTGAAAAAAATGAGGGTGAATGAGGTACCAATGTATTATATAATGGACCGGTGGCGTAAAGATATTAAGCGTGGGTATCAAAATATCACCAACATTTATGATTCATATATGTCTGTGGAAGAAAAAAAAACCTCACAATAGTCTAACTCGATTGATGCAAGAGGTTCAACAAGTTAGAGTAAAATCTGAAGTCAAATGTTCTTTTTGGATATGAACGGAATAAAAGACTTGATTGAACAATTTATGTCACTTAATCATGGAAGCACAGAAGCATCTGAAGACAAAACACAGAAGCATCTCCATCTCCATTTTCATCTCCCTCTACATCCATTTTGACACACTCTCCTAACAAAGTTAGAAGTCGAGGACGACCACCAACAAAGAGAAAAAAATCTTTAATTGAGAAAATCCCAAGACGTCGAGATCAAAAAAGAAGGGAAATACGAACACAACATCTATAGTTTTGGATTCAACACAACAACAACAACAATGAAATGATCCACTTTCGACTCAATTATCCTTCACATCACTTTTGTCCTCTCAAATATATGTCGAAGATAATGCATGTGGGGATAACATTCAACGAAGATAGTAACTTGGAATATTTTTACATTTTGTCATATTTTTAACGAAGATAGTACTTATATGATCATTTTGTCACTTGGAATATTTTTACATTTTGTCATATTTTTAACAAAGATAGTACTTATATGATCACGTTGTCACTTTGAATATTTTTACGTTTTTGTCATATTTATGTTTGTGGTTTCGGATCCCGAAAGTTTGGTTTCGGGACAAGAAATGTTGATTTATCGTACTGAAACGGTCGTTTTGGGACCCAAAAATGTAGTTTCAGGACCCAAAAGGTTGGTTTCGGGACAAGAAATGTTAGTTTTTTGTCCTGAAATCAGGGTTTCGAAACAAGAAATGTTGGTTTCTTATCCCGAAATCATAGTTTCAGGATCCAAAAGGTTGGTTTCTTGTCCTGAAACCTTGATTTTGGAACCCGAAAGAGTGGTTTCGGGACAAGAAATGTTGGTTTGTAATTGAATATTATGAATATAATTATAATTGAATATAATTAAAGACTAAAAAATACTACTACTTATTTAAATGTCTTCTTTTAAAATGTCTAAAAATTTCTGAAAGATATTGTTCAAATTTGTGTTTAAATTTGAACGAACGATGAATGCACAGAATTTGACTCATAAAGCTTCAAGCATTCCCTTTGCCTACAAAAAATAATAATTAAGTAGTTATTAAAGATTTGTAAAACAATTAAAATGTGAAATATGTAACTTACATTTATTTTGGTTATACCACAATCCCACTTTGCATCGCCCAAATAAGTTTGAATATGTCTCATACAGTATATTGCGCAATCTGTTGTATTTGAACTGTCTTGTTAAGCTAATTTCAAAACTTTGAACGGAAATTTAACAATTTTGGTTGCGATGTTCAGGTCGATGGTTTTTAAGAACTTCACCAAGTTTTCTACCTGTTTTACTAAAGAAGTTAATAAACACTTTAACATACAAACACGTTCATACAAACACTTCAACATTAACAGTGTCCGAGTTGTGACATAATTATCTTCCCATGGAATTTTTGGGGGCCGTGGGAGGTTGTTAATGATTTCAATTACTCTCTTTTGCATATTGATGCAAACAAAATAATAGTGACTTTCGTATAAAATTGGGAAAAATATCTGCAAAAATATGACCAAGATTCAGATGATATATATGAGCAAGAATCACAGGATATAAAAATATTGGACTTACAAGATTAGAATTTTTCATGTCTTCGGGTGTTGTTAGGAATTGTCTCATTTCTTCAATTATTTGATCAAAACAAGCTTTTGAATCTCTCCAAAAGTCCTGCAAATGAAATCAACATAACAATAAGACCATTGGTTTAAACAACAATGAAAGATATAGTGACTTACAAAAACGATTGTCGAAAAAACAATTTTCCCCTAGGAACATTTTTGACTATTATTACACGTAATGTGTGCCCATGCATCAATAATACCACTTTCAATATGGCATTCATTTTTCATTGATTGAAATTGCCCTATGTTGATCTTGGTATGCTCGGTTACATACAACAATTACTTCTTGAAACCACATAATAAAGAAAACCAAATTAAAACCACCATTTAGGGACAATGAACACCCATTTCAGGTCCCAAAATCACCCTTTTAGGTCCCGAAACCAGCCTTTTAAGTCCCGAAACCACCATTTCGGGACCTTAAACGAAAGTTTCGAGATCTGAAAGGGTGGTTTCGGGACCCGAAAACACGATTAAACTAAGAAATATAAACATTATTAATTACCTCGTATTCTTATCATCTTTATTGGCAAAAATAAACCCCATAATGATTTCATCTTGGTAATTTATTTTGGCAGACTCAAAGTAAGGTTGATTTCTTTCCCTGTTCTTCATCATATATGGAGATTGAAGGCGTGCCAGAATTTTCGCATTCCGCATGGGATTTTTTCTGACTTTGTTTTTAACCACCAATTCTGTTCCTTTTTGACTAACCACCACTTCAAGTACTCCCTCTTTTAGTACCCCACTTCGGGTACTCCCTCTTTTGGTACCCCCGTTTCGAGTACTCCCTCTTTTGGTACCCACACTTTGGGTACTCCCTTTTTTTGGTACCCCCTCTTCGTGTACATCCTCTTCGTGTACATTCTTTTTGTGTACCCCATCTTCGTGTAAACCCTTTTCATTTTATGCAGTGGGTGTTTGATCTTTGAAGTATTTGTGCATGGCATCCCTAAAACATTTATTATTGTCCATGAATTTGTATAAGATGTGCATGGAGTTGTCATACAATGGCGTTGTATCCCAGCCGGAACTTAGATTTGCCAAATTTCTAGTGGCTTTGTCAATCATTAGAGTGACTTTAAAAATGAAAACCAAACACTCTGTAAAATTCGCACACTGAGGTGCTGCTGTGTTCAGAGGTGTTATCTTCAGAGGTGGTGAATTCATATGTGGATAATTCATAGGCGGTGAATTCATAGGTGTTGCCTTCTTAGGTGTTGCCTCCTTAGGTGCTGCCTTTTGAGGATCAGGCACCCCCTCATATGCATCATCGTTCGCCCCCTATCCTGATATATCTCTTCGTACTCCTCCTCATCCACATCTGTCTTCTCGTTCTGAAGAGGTGGTAGTGGAATGCGTCTAACATTGCTTCCACGTCTGAATCCTCCATTTGCTCACTCCGTATCCAGCCTAAACTTCAACTTCGTGTCATTTCAACATGACAATATAGGAAATCGATGCTCATCAACTCCTCCCAGTTCAGGGTTATTCACCCTATACACGTAGCACAGCTGAAAACATACATATGTTAAAACTATTTATTTTTGCAACCAGGGAAATAAATTAGTGACAACTTACAATAAGGAACGTTTGTGGTCCTTGGAAATGTCGTTTTTCATTCGCCTTCTATTTTTTACATGATTTAACTAATCCTTCAAGTACAAATTTGCATCAATGGAACTTTTTGATATTATCAATATCTGAAATAGATTTCAGAATTCTAAATCTGCAAGTGAAAAAAAACAGATTTGAGGATTATTTAACAATGCATATACCATACATACATGTTGTCAGCTGCAAGTGAAAAAAACATAAATGAGATATATCTGGTTAGTTGACCTAGGTGATCACACCAAAGAAAGCAGCTGACAACAAATAATACGAAGACTACCTTGAAATTGTTCTCCATGATTTCATTGACATATTAGTCACTATAGGGGCGCCATTAACCGGGTTACCCTATCGAGTCCTAAATGTCTTCAACTTGTCATCGGTCTCGTTATGCTCGTATTCTATAATGTCTAGCTCCCCTCTAGGGAGACCCAATATGATTTGAACATCCTCTTCTTCGATCTTCACTTTCTCGCCACTTTTTAAGGTGAATGTACATTTAGTACAGTTAAACTGTGTAACTAGATAACGAGAGATCTCCCCGGTACATTTTGAAAGCGATAATGATAGGAGAGAGCCAAAATTCTATTGACTTCACAGTCTGTTTTTGTTCATTAGACAGAAGTTGAAGAAGATTGAAAAGGCCAAAAGACGAGGTTCTAATTAAAAACAAGTTGTGGGGGGCTACTTTGGTTTCTTGGGCATTCCTTTTACGTTTATTTGCTCTACAGAAACAAAAGATAAGCATTTAAAAACCATGAATCAGATAGATAATCAAATAAATGAACCAATCCGGGTCCTAAAACTACGGTTTTGGGAAAAGAAACCATCATATTAAGTCCCGAAAGGCTGGTTTCGAGACCCGAAACCACAATTTTTTGTCCCGAAACTAGCCTTTCAAGACACAATATGCAGTCAATTTCAGGGACACTTTATGGATATAAAAAATAATATAACCCTAAACTATATTTTTGGGTCTCGAAACCACACTTTCGGGACAAGAAGCCACCATTTTGGGACCTTTCGGGTTCCGAAACCACACTTTCAGGACAAGAAACCACCATTTCGGGACACAATATGCAACTAATAAACTTTTCGGGATATAATATATCAAAAATGTTTCCACGCTATATACTTTTCTATCGTGAAACCCTAATCGCTAAACCCTAACCGATATCAAAATCATCTACGTTTCTAAAAGATAAGAATTCTTATTTACCTTAAAGTCCTTGGAGTCTTGTCGGGCGATGTACCTGGACCTACCCTAAACCTAAATGAAGGAACTGAAAATACACAAAGGAGAGCTTCAAAACTTATCATTTTCGATCGGAAGAAGATGAAGAAAAGAGAAGAAACCGGGATGCCGGAGCGGAGAGCCAAATCGCCAGAGAAGAAAGAGAACGATAGCTGGAAATGAGAAATGAAAAGAAGAAAGAGGGGGAACTGGGAACTGAAACGTTTTCTAATATTTTTTATTTTATTTTTCTCTCTCCTACCCACATAGCAGGCCACGTAAGATTCGTGACCTTGCTTTCGCTAAGTTTCGTTGGGTTTATCATTTCTCTTTTCTTTTTTACTTTTGTTCTTTTTTTTTATTTATATTCTCTTTTTTCTAAATATATATATCAACTTAATTAAATTTAATATTTATATTTAAATTATTGAAGAAAATATAAAGTTATTATTTGAGATGTTTTTGTTTTTATTTTTATTTTTTGTTAGATTAAGATTAGATTTAAAGAAAATTTTATAAACAATTTATTTTTTCATATAGATGATGTTTTAGGTGGTGAATAAAAAGATAAATATTTTTATATTATAGAAATTATCTATATTTGAGACAAACAAAATTATTTTTTATCTCATAATTTTTAATGTTTATTAATTATAAATATATAACTTATTTATAAATTTAAAAGTGTTACAAGTTTTTAATTTATTTTTATGTTATAGTACATGAGTTAGTCGTTCGACACTTCTTTATGTAAGGTATATCTTTAAATATTATAAAAATTAAACTTTTATGTGAAATTTTTTTAGTAAAGGTTATATTAGTTACTTACTTGTTAATGTGACAATTTTAAATTTAAATTATTTTTTTTAAGTTAATTAAAAACTTTTTTTATTTTATTTTTCAAATCCAACCTAAATATAATTTCGTGTAATCATATTCATCCTCCAATTTTCTATTTGGTTGAACAAAAAGAAATGATTGCTGATGGTTTGACGTGAGAAAGAAGACAAATGTAGACCTAGAATATGTGTTGGGCATGGCATGGGCTTTCCATCTTATATCATGACAAAGAATAAAAAATAAGAGTGAATCCGATGAAAGCTTAATGAGAAATCAAATACAAAAAATAAAATATTCGAATTAATCGGGGAATTAATCGGGGTTGGGCTGGAGCTACTACTATTCTCGTAAGTCAATTATTAGACCGAATCCCTCTTTTAAGTATAATGAGGAAGACCTTAGACCAAAAATCAGAATAAAACATGGTAAAATAATAAAATAAACTTAAATAATTAATATTATTTATAATATATAAATATATAAATATATAAAATTATAATTAATAAAATTATCGTTATAAAAATAAATATATTTTTTTAATTAAAATATTGAATCAATTAAAAAAATATATATTAAAAATAATGATGTATAATAAATAATATTAAAACTAAATAAACTATATTTAATATATTATATAGTAATAAGTTGTATATAATATTAATAAAGGATATAATGATAAATTAAAAATTAAGTGATATAAGAAAAGTGTTATATTTAAGAGTACTAGTTATTATAAATTATATAAAGGTATAAATTTATATAAATAGTAAAATCTTAACAAACACCATATAAAAACACTGTTAGTATAGTTTATGGTGTAAATAAAAAAAAATAATATTAAAATATTTTATAATTTTAAATAAAATAAAGTCATATAAATTTTAAAACAATATATATATAAAGTTAAACATTTTTATAAAGATAATAAAATTTTAGTTATATATTATAAATTAATAAAATTATAAATATTTGAGATAATATAGGAGATAAATAATTTTCAAATATAAAATTAAATATTTTTTTAAAAACAATAAAACCTTAGAAAAAAATATATTATAATTTTGAATAATTGAGATAAGATATGAGATAAATAATTTTTAATTGAGATAAGATAGGAGATTAATATTAGTAGAAAATTTAAACAAAAATAATATAAGTGGTAATTCCCGTTTAAAATTCAAATAAATAAATAGTGAATATTTTATGATTTCTTGTTTATATATGATTATTAATTGTTGGTTAAGAACTAGTTCATCTCAATCATAATAATCATCGCCATTCAAGAAGAAAAGGAAAAAGAATCGCTTACAAATTGAATCCGTTAATTAGATCCGACCGACGGGTATATATATATATATATATATTTTTTTTTTTCTGTTACTTAATAATTAATTATGTATTAATGTTCTTAACTTTCCTCCTGCATTATCTTCTTCTTCTTCTTATCATCCTAGGCCTCCTCCTCCTGTTGCTTCTTCTTCTTCTTATCCTAGGCATCCTCCAATTGTTCCTAATGCTTTCTCTTCATTTCGACCATCGCCAAAGTTGATGATTGACGGTTTTGGAAACAATACTAGTACTAATCATCATCTTCCTTCCTATTCTTACCATGCTTTCCAGCAGGTAGCTCAGAATTCAGGCCTCCAATCATTCCAATTACCGCCGCCTAGTAGTACTGTTGCTGCTGCTCATAATATGTTCTCTTCATTTCAACATCTACCTAATCTCAATGATCATCATAACTCATTATACTTCCATTCATTCCAATTTGCGCCTCCTTCATCTTCTTATGCTGCTGCTGCTCGGGTGCCTCATAATTCATTTCAATTTGGGCCACATCATAATCTTCCTTCATCTTCTAATGCTGCTGCTGCTACTGATGCTTTTCCAGTGGCTCATAATCATCCAGACCTCCCTTCATTCCAGTATAAGCCTCCTAATCCTATTGTTTACGACAATAGTTTCTCTTCATTACAGCAACCACTTGATCAGATTATTGACAATTTGGAAAATATTGATCATTGTCTTACTTCCTCTTCTAATGATCCTTTTGAGATGGCTCCTATTGTTGCCAATACTTTGTCTTCATTAAATCAACCACTTGATCAAAATTTTCCATCATCATCATCTTCTCAGAATTATTTTCCAGAGCTCCCTTCAATCCAACCTCAAGATCCTTTTCATTTGCCACAAATTGAGAATCTTTCCCAATCACCCGCAACCCAAAATCTACAGTCAAATTGTATGCCTTGTCGAAAGAGAACCCACGATGATCAAATGTCAACTTCACAAGAGGAGCATGCATTATTGGGAAAGAACTATTCTGGAGATACATCAAATATGTTAATTTGGGGTGAGTGATTTTTTCTTTAGTTTATTTTTATTTACCTATTTATTATGGCCTTAAATTTTATATTAATTTGTTACTTCTTTGCGTAGAAAAAATCTCAAACGAAGAATTACTCGACTCTTTTGCTTTTGGTCATAACTCGGTTCTAAATGAAGACGACAAGATGAGGTCTCCGTTTTTCTCTAAATATCTTATGAATCCGAGAAAACATTGGAGTGGATTGTGATAATTATGATATCGGGGTGTACCAAATTTTGACTTGAGATTTTATTTTAGATAATTGTAGTTTCTTAGAGTTTTTCATTTGTAGACATGTCCATTCTAGGTAGAATTATACAGAAACATATTCTAGCTAATTTGTTTTTGTTTTTATAATGTTAAGCTTGATTGACTTTATTTGATATATGTGTTTCTTAAAATTAGCAAGGAAGTTTTATTTTAAATTAAAACATTTGTTAACACAAGTTTTTTAGAGTATGCTTCTTAAATAAATTAGGAAAGAAATTTAGAGTATTTTAATTAAGGGTACGGTGATTAGTTACGTTTGGAAAAAGGTCTTGGCACTAAGTCTCACACACCCATTCTAAAAGGTTGGTTATTGAGACGTGAATGATTATTACGCTTGTTTGATGTTCGGAGTTTTGTGTTGCTTGTCTAGAGTTTTGAACTTGTGTCTATCCAATGGATTATGCTTATTTCGGTCCTAAAAATGTTCTATGAAGTTCATAGTAATAGACAAGGTTGAAAGTGAAAACAATAGACGAAAACTAATAAAATAAGGATACACAAACGTGACCTTAAAATTCAAATTCGCTCAAATGTGAATTTTCTTGCACAAAATTTTTTAGAATAATATTAAAAACATATAGGAATATTCTTTATCGTTTTCGGAGTTGTAATGAAGATACCACCAAGTTAGTGACTTTACAAACATTCTAAAAATTTTATAAAAAAAAATTGTTGGTTAAGAATATGTTTATAAGCATGTAGGAATTTATTTTGTGATTTTTGGAATTATAAAACTCAAGTTAAGGCAGCACAAAGTATTTGGACACGAACCATCAATGAAAAAACGACGCGGTCATTGAAGAAAATCCTAAAATCAATAAAATGTGTCTTTTAAATGGTGCAAACCACAATTGGAAATGGAAGAGGAGTACTATTCTGGCATGATCCTTGGCTGAATAATATTCCCAATATGTTCAAAAAGAAATGCAAGGAATCAGAGTTAGGAGAGAATGCATCAATTACTCATTCTAAGACGTCTATGAAGGTAAATGTGATTCACTTCTGAGGAGTATTCTATAAGGTGATAGAATCCTAAACCTAATGAGGCAGAAACAACTCAATTGAAAAAATGATTAAATATGTTGGAAAACAGAAAGCAACGAGAAGTTTATTACAAGAAAGACATGGGAAATTGTTAGAACAAGAGAACATGAGGTAGATTGGCATAATGTGGTATGATCTCCAAAGATTATTCCTCGTCACCAATTTATTCACTGGCTGGTATACAGGAAAAGGTTGACAACGAAAGACATAATTCGAAAATACATAAATATTCCTAATATCAATTGTGTCCTATGTTCGGGAGTTGAGGAAAACATAATTCATTTATTTGGGGAATGCTCTTTTGTAATACAGATATGGAGGATGTATGCAGCAAACATGAACATCATCAACTTTCTAGTAACATGGGAAGAAATCCAAGAGTGGATGAAGAATAAAACACAAGGAATATTCTTCTATGTAAGTATGCTGAAATGCTACTTTGGAGCAGTAATCTACAATATCTAGAAAGAAAAAAAATTCAAGAACTCACAGTGAAAGAAGTAGAACTGCTGAAGATATTTGGGTGATATAACTTCATATGAAAATGCACTCATTCAATCTTGGAGAGGAATTGAAATGAATGAAGAGAATATAAAGCTCTATTAGATATGTAATATTTCGTTTGAGAAAGTCACAAATAAAATCAAAATAAAAACACTATAGGCGTTAATTGAATGTTGTTTCTAATTCAGTTCTTGTTTCACTGTCAAATCTAGAAATTGTCTAGATCTGATCTTAAATATTTGTATTTTTTCCTTTTTTTTATTTTTTTAATGAAATGACACTACGTTGTTTTTCCAAAAAAAATGTTTAAAAAAAAATCTAACATGTTCTACAATTTTTAAAAATATTATTTTACTCAAGAATAATAATTTTGGCAATTTAAATTATTTTTTAAGATTCTTTTAAATTAGTTTAAAAGTTTATTTGACGTTAGGAATTTTAAATTAAAATGAAATTCATTATTCAGGTTTGAAATCCGGCGAAGCAATTGTCTAGGTCGAAATTGAGAAGTTAGAAGGCTTGAGATGTAACAAAGATATCATCTAACTAATTTTTTCCTAACATTTTGGTAAATGAGAAATGATTCGGGAGGAAATTTGAAAGACAATTGCATGGTGTAATCTAATTTGCTGAAAAAATAATAAATTTTCTCTCTCTTCTCTCTATCCTAACTTCTTTTTTTGGTCAGTAATGTGGTGACACATCATTCCCTCATTCATTCCCTCTCTCAAATTCTCTTCTCTATCACTCCTTTCAGTAAACATTCTAACTATGACCTATTGACCTGACACCTTAATTGCAATGAGTGAATCAAATCGCTGAGTTACACGATTTTTAAGGAAGGTTAAGTATAATTGTCGTTTGAAAATTTTGTGAGGGGAATCAATTTTACGTGATTGAAAAATGAGTTTATAAAAACGAAACTTTATAGACGATTTAATAATTTACCATTTGTAGAATCTAGGAGATATTATGATATTTAATGGGAAGTCGTCGTAGAGGTCTATTTAGAGTTTTTCAATTTTTAACAACTTCAAGACTATGAAGTCGCCACCCAATTTTTATAAAATTAGAAAAATAAATTATGCGCATGCACGCCATATTTAGAGATTCCTTCGAGTTCGGCGTTTGGTTACGTGTGGAAAATGGTCAAAGACAACAAGGTCTCTGCTAATTCAATTTTGGCCTTTTAAAATATAATTTACGCTTTACATTTTTATATTTTCCAATTTTCACGTATACCCTAGATCTAAGCGTGATTTTATCCACTTTTGATGTGGATCTTGTGTGTTTGTACAACAAAATGAAATAAACTAAAAGTACAAAAGTTGAAGAACAACATAAAGTCTAGGAAAATAATCCTTATATAAAATTATCATAAGTGTTAAGGAGACTAAGAGTATAGAAATCCCATATTTAAAGTTATTCTAAGTCTACTATAATTTAAGGAGACTAAGTATAGAAATCCCATATTTAAAATTATATTAAGTCTATTAAGTTTTAAGGATTTTGGTGAGTCTTATATTTAAGGACAAATATTTTAGAGTTCAAATAAACTCATAGAGAAACTTTTATCTTTTTGGTTTTTTATGTTTTTGTTTTTTATGTTTTATTATTTTGTGTTTTTGATTTTAGAGGTTTTATTTTAGTTTTAGAGTTATTGATGTTGTGTATTAAGTTTTAGTCTAACCTAAATCAAGAAAATCATAAATTTACATCATACAAAAACCAAAAAAAAAACTAAGACTAAACAAAATAAACGAAAATAAAAGCAAAAGGGGAAAATGGGTTGCAAACGTCTAGCTAGCATAAAGGAAGTACGGTCGGATGGTGAGAAGCAGATGGAAAACTCGGTCGGAAGCGTTGACAAACCTAGCCATGAGGAGCATCTCTAGGTCGGAAGAAGAACGGAAGCAGACGTGCGAAAAGAGTATCACTGAAGTATCGGGAACCATTGAGGAAGCGTCAGGAAGTGTTGATGCTTCCTCCTCGCGCGCAGCAGCAGCCATCACAGGAATCATCGGTCATATGTGTCGGAAATCTTAGCCAGTAGCAGCCAACTCCAAGCATCTGGTTGGTTTTCTCGATCGGACGCGTGCACCGCAAGGGGAGGGGAAGAAGTGTCGGCTTCTTGGTGACAAAAGAATTGAAGAAGCGTTGGGAAAAACTTGAACATGCGTCGCAACAGCAAAATTTCGACTGTTCAGAATCCTAAATTCTAACTAAATGATAACCAAGAATGGCTCGTAACTTAATTTTTTCCCAACTAAAATGTTAGTACTATAATATATTCACATAATATACAAGAAAATACAAGATTAAAAGTAATTAAATCAAGAATGCACCAAGAACACAAAATGAAAAGTTTTAGGGTCAAGTATGAGGTTTTATCAATTCATTTTCAGTTAAATGTGTTTTCTTTACTTCTAAATTCAATTGTTTAGAGTCGTTTTTGTTTATGTTTAAACTTAAATCTTTCTAGACTCAAAGGTTCAAAATAAATTTTAAACACAATAAGCCCAAAAAGATTTAAGATTAAATCCAACTGGAAAGAAAATGACCCATAATGATTTAAATGACCTTTTTTTTTATTAGATTTTGATTTTTTAAATGATTTTCGGGTTAGTTAGATGTTGTTAGTTTAGATTTAATTTTTGTTATTTTGATTTCATTTACATATTTTATATAAACTTATTATTATTATTATATATAGACTTATAGTTTGAAGAGAGAAGAAACTATGTTGTTGTTAACTCTTCAGCTATACATACGTGACCATTTATAATTCCAATCCTGGCATGAAGACGAACAATCGTCTCTATTTCTTCGTGGGGGCTTTTATCGGTCCAGGTTTTAGATGGTTGATCCATCGCAACCTACATGATTTTCCGCACCGATTGAGTCCAGATTCTTTCTCAACGGTGTTCCAGCTCGCGTCCTCCCCATGCTTACGAATGTAAGCAACTAAAACTTCATCTTCTTCTTGAGTCCACGTACCTTTTTTTCAATCTAAATTCTTCTTGTTCAGGTGAGTTAGATTTCACAGTTGTTGATATTTAAATCCTTCTTCATATTAATTCAAAAACTTATTACAATATTGATACATACATACAGAATTAAGAAAAGAGAAAACAGGGAGGGAGGATCTTGATTCTTGATTGATTCAATTAATTTACAAGCGATTCTTCTTGTTTTCATATTCATCCAAATCAAGATCCGGTATATGTAATAAGTAAGTTTTTGGATTATGATTCATCTAATATGAAAAGGGGTTTAAATATGTAAATCAAATTCCCATGAACAAGAAGTTCTCGATTGAAAAAGAGAACGTGGACAGATGAAGAAGATAGAATTCTAGTTGATTACATTCTTAAGCATGCATGGGGAGGACGCGAGCTGGAACACCGTTGAGAAAGAATCTGGACTCAATCGCTACTGCGGGAAATCGTGTAGGTTACGCTGCATAAATCATTTAAGACCTGATTTGAAGAAAGGTCTTATAACAGCCGCCGATGCTATGATCGGAAAAAGATGGTTCAAGAATTGAATGAAGAAGAACTGAGAATTACCTAAGCTAGCTGATTGAGGGTTTTGGAAATATTAATCATGATCTTCCTTCCTATTCTTACCATATTGTTTTTCAGGTAGATCAGAATTCAGGGCTCCAATCATTCCAATTCGTGTCTACTATTGCGATAAAACTCTCTTCATTTCAACATCCACCTAATCTCGTTGATGGTTTTGACAATTAATATTGATCATGGTTTTACTTCCTCTTCTTATATATGATGCTTTTCTAGCTAGTGGCTCATAATCCAGAGCTCCCTCCTATTGTTGCTGCCAATATATACTTTGTCTTCATTACAGCAACCACTTGATCAGATTGAGAGTTTTGGAAAAACCGATCAAAACTTGCCATCATCATCTTCTCAGAATTATTATCTAGCTAGAGCTCCCTTCAATCCAATCTCAAGATCCTTTTCATTTGCCACAAATTGAGAATCTTTCTCAATCACCCGCAACCCAAAATCTACAATCAAATTGTATGCCTGGCCGGTCGAAAGAGAACCCACAATCAAATGTCAACTTCTCAAGAGGATTGGCATATATATATGCATTATTGGGAAACAACTATTTGGAGATACATCAACATTGTCTATTTGGGTGGGGTGAGTGATTTATTTATTTATTTATTTATTATGGTGTTAAATTTGACATTTGTTATTTCATTGTGTAGAAAAAAATTTAAATGAAGAATCAATGACTCTTTTACCTTTGGTCATAGCTTGGTTGGTGTAGATGGGGACAATATGTTTACAACTCTTCCAAATGAAGATGACGAGATGAATTGTCCAATTTTGTGCCCGAAATATTATGAATTCGTGAAAACATTTGAGGGAGGAATTATTACAATCACGGCTATACCAAATTTTGATTTTAAATTGTATTTTAGTTAATGGTAATTTCTTAGAGTTTTTCTTCTTGAGGTATGTTTTCATTCTAGGTAGAACTAGCTAGAAAGAAACATATTCTAATTTGTTTTTATCTTCCTATAAAAGCTTGAAGTTATCTATGACTTTCTTTATATGACACATGCTTCTTAAAATTAGCATGGAGGTTTTTTGTTTTGTTTTTTAATTAAAGTATTTATTGACCCAAGTATTTTAATTGAAATAACTATAGATTAATTTATTTTTATTTATTTAGTATTATTAATTTTATAGTCTTTTGGCTTTATGATTTAAATAATTTTAATTTAATCCCTGAATTCCAGACTAAATATGCATGCATCCAGCTTCAATCATACTTAGAAACGTTTGATGAAATATGGCAAGCATATATATGTGATGGGCTTAGCTTTCTCTCTTTCTGTTTAATAACTCGTTTCTCGTCTAACTAAGCCTTGTTTGGAAACTAGGCAAACTTCCAAACAAAAAGTCATTTGAAAACACTTTCTTATTAACTGCTTCTAGGCCAACTCCAAATATAATTGTTGTCCTGGTTTAATTACGAACAAATTATTATTATTTTTTTTAACACTTTTAATCATTATAGACATATATTCATCAATAACATATAATTTGGGTCGGATCGCGGGTTTACAAAACCCCTTCCCGGTTGAGTAGGATCGACATCTGACCAGGAGCCCCTTGTCGGTTGAGCAGGGAACATTAAACGCAAGATGTCTTCGTCTCTGAAAGGCATTGTCAACCGAAACTCTGTGGGTTCCTCGGTTTGATTGGTCATTAGAAGGAAAGGAACGAATTGGAACTGCTGGGATCGGTTGAAGTGTTGCTCTAGATCGGCGTTGTCTTCGATTCAAGGGTTGAACATCTTCCTCTTCTTCTTCACCACCGGTCGGAATATCAGAGATAGGATTAGGGTTCAACGGTGCTTTAGTTTCCGGTCTGGTGTTTGCTGCTGCTAACTCTTAAGCCCTCTTTCTTTTAGTTTGTGCTCTCGTCTTCTTAGCAATCAGAAGAGATTTCTCTTTTTCCTCATTGATTTGTTCTTGATTGAGTTTCTCCTGGATTTTCCGAGCCGCTCTCTCGTTATCAATCTCAGCTGCCTTGGCTTTTGCATCTTCGTCAGCTTGAAGCTGTCGGGCAGCCTCTTCATCCGATCTCATTCTTTCTTCGTAGGCAATCTCTCGGTTCTTTACCAGCTCATAGAGCTGTAATGACATAGTTTATATCGATGTGAGAGTTTGAGAGGTTACCTCTTGAACTTGTGCTAGCTTAATGTCGATGGAAGCGACCCGTTCTCTCAAGATTTCATTTACTTGAGCCTCCATGGATACCTGCCATGGGGCCATGGATTCTCGAATCATCTCCGCAATGAAAGTCTTCGTGCGTTTTTCAGAAATTGGAACCATTGAACCGACCGACTGATGTTGCACCGGAGGCAGAGTGTCGATGCGAAGAGACATTTCTGTTCTGGATGGTTTATCAAAACTATTTTCTCTTGATTTATGTCGGTCAGAAGACTTACTTGAGGAGGCTCTGTCCGATTTAGAGGGAGACGGATTGGTGGTTGCCTTTCTTTTGTCCTCTTATTCATTTTCTAGAGTCTTGATGGGAGATTCCGGTTGACCAGTTTCAGATTCATTCTAGCGTTGGTTCCCGGGTTCTGTTTCAGATGTAGCCCCTGCCAGTTTTGAGGATTCATCTTTTTTCAAAATAGAATTTCTCAGTCTGTTTTTCTTCTCGGTAAGTGAGCTCTTTTTCAACCGGAGTGGATATGGGTGGTTCTTCATTCATTTCGATTGTTTCTTCATACTTGGAGATTTCGGTGATTAAGTCTTCTTTAACCTTTTTCATGATACTTAGCCCAGTCTTATCCACGTTGGCTACTTCACCTTGAATGAGACCCTCTTCTCCTTTATCAATAAATGAATACAACACCCTCAACTTGGCATTTGCCTCAACAAGGTTTGTTCTTGTCATAGCGACCAGTACAAATGTGGTTTTTGCTAGATCGAACACGGTTTCCTCTAATGACACTAATGTCGGCCACTTACTTTCTTCAGGGCATTCAGAGAGCATATCTTTAAAGTTTACCTCCAGTCTTACTTTTGCCCACTCATAATAGGAATCAGATATGGCATGTGCTCTCTCTTCAACCTTCTTGAGAACATTATCTACAATTTTCTCAGCTTCAGCATCGGCCATGCAAGAATCCGGTTTTTCAATAGAATCCGGAATAGTTGTATCGGTCGCCTCTTCTAGGATAGGATTTTCTTTGGTTTCGGTTGGAATGGTTTCCTCATTAATTTGACCGGTTGAATCTTTCCCGGTATGATCGCTTTCAGGAACATGAGGCTGCTCGGCTACTATATTGTCAATTCTTTCTTCATTATGTTCAGCTGACTTACTAGTTTCACCAACAGAACATGTTCGGTCAGTTTCAGCATTTTGATCGGTAGCATCAATTTTACTAGTCACATCGGTTTCATCTAACCGATTGACTCCATCCACGATATTGTTAATAATTTCTGATACTCTCGGTTAAGCCTCTAAAACCACAAACTCAATCGGTTTTGCTGCAGAATTCTTAATCACAGGAATAACAGAGGAGATAGAAATATTTACCTCAGGAAGAGAAGTTTCCTTGAATTTAGAGCGACTAGCTGCGCTTGTAGTAGACTCGGCACGAGCTTGAGGATTGATCGGTGTGGGGGTAGACTCGGCAAGAGTCTGAGTGTAGATGGGAGTGGCCGCGCAGTTTTCCGGTCTAGAGGGTATGAGAGCTGTTTTTGTTGCTTTGCTGTCGGTTTCCTCATCAACTGATGTCACAGGCATCGGTCGTTTACCCTTCTTGACTCTCTCTTTTGTCTTTTTCACCTTTGTTTTCTTAGTCGTTGATTCTTTAACCTTAGGTTATTTTTCTTTACTAACTCTAACAATGCTTTTCTCGATATTGACCGAATTTAAGATCTTACTATTAGATAGGATGATACCTGGACTAGTAGGGATGTTGAAATGGAGTAGAATCTTGTCGATCTGCATGGAGTAACCTAAGCACCGGTTGGTCTTAGGACACACCATCTTGCATAGAATCTCGAATAGAATACCCGCCCAGTTAATTTGGTCACCTAATAAAATGTCGGCCATCATCTCAAATTTCGACCGGGTGATGCTGTCGAACTTACCTCCCCTGGCCTGAAGTGCCTTAGACACGATGTCGCACAGAAGCCAAAATTCGAACCATATGGAGTTTTTCTTTCCAGTGAGTTGCATCGGCTCACTGGTGTTAGAAACAATCATTTGAATACTTAGGGTTGCATCTTCTAATAGGTCGATTGAGAAATCGCGCCTCTCTGTTGGAAGATGAAGGGCTTCGCCACTTCCGTATGAATAACCCTTTTCTTGATCTTGGCGTTCTTGAAAAATTCCTTAACCGCACTCTAATAAACTACGAACGGACCATCAAAAAAATGTTCCAACCCCGATTCTTTGACAAATTCCATAACCTTTTGAACATCGACCGATCCATTGTTCTTGATATCTTCGAAGTCAACCTAAACAATGTGAACAAACAACGCATTATCTCGTCCCATGATGAAATTTGGAAGACTAAGAAGTTTTGGTAGAGAGAGAATGCAAAGGCAGAGAAATTTCAAGAAGATGATAAGTTGTGTTTAAAAATAACGTGCAAATGCCTTAATATATGGTGAGTGTGACGGTTGAGTCACTGAACAGTCACATGTCATCGTACGACTGCCTTGAAAAGGTGCCAAACTTTCCCTCCAAAATAAGGGCGGTAACTTTTTGGCGATAACTTTTTGGCGGTAAATTTCAGCGGTAATTAAAATCGGTACATTAATGCGTGGTAATTTTGCAGCAGTTTAAAATAGAACCGAATTAGAAAAGGCTGTAGGGCTTTAAAGAGAAGCATTTAAGTTAAAAACATTTAGGAAACACAGAGCGGTCAAATTTAAAGATGCAACAACCGGTAGAGAAACAAAACAACTTGTTGTTCATCAAATACAAGTACATGAATGATAATCTTAATGCCCAGCATCTGTCCTCTCAGTTCAGTTTTCCACCGATTCCTTAGTTATCATGTTGATTATGCATCAACAACATTTTTACACATATATTACTTATATTGATTTACACATAATATTGAATTTTCTATTTTTGCATAATCTTCCGCTAGGAAGAGACGAGGGAATAACAAAAATATCGCTATATCGAGGAGGCCACCGGGGTCGAAGATTGCTCTGAGTTTCAGAGAGGTAGATGGGAGGTCAATCGGCGAAGGTAGACGCATGTGGTCTAGACATTTGGGGTCGGTAGTGCGGGCCCCCTCAGTCATTTCGTATTGTCTGCTCAAGTGGAAGGCATTGAGTGTTGACCAATTGGATTCACTTTGGCTTGTTATGACGGTGATAAATTTATTATACATTTAACATTCAAATAAAAGTTTATAACATTTGAATGTTGTATTTTTCAGGATCCATTCGAGAGTACATATGGTCATATTGATCAATATCGAGCGACTGGATTGCCACGCGCCAAACAAATATGGGTAGGTGGCGCTCCGATTTGAACATTGATTATATACGGGTTCATCACGGAGATGGGGTAACGGTACTGGTCAATCCCCCACAAGACTACGATCTAGTCGATTGGGAGTTCGTGTGTAGACACCATAACTTCACAGATAAATTTAAGGTACGATATTTTCATAATTGAAATAAAAACTGATAACACTAGTTCTAATTTTATTTTTTTTATGCAGCGAAATAGTGGTATAAATGTAGAGAACAAGAATAATTTGAAATTCTCGGCATCATACATAAGTATTTTTCACAAGTGGAGGAAGATTTGGTATGTACATTATTTAAAATATTTAATATAAAGAATGTTACTAATTTTATAAATCATTTATTTAAATAGGCGTGTGAAATAGAACGGGCACCCACTATCGTTGAAATTTTCAAGAGGACCTGTACCTGAAAGCTACAAAAGAAAACCTCAACCCGATCTCGGACGTACGAGCACAAGAGAAGATCGTAAGTTAAATGACTTTAATTGAAAATTTAATAAAATTATATATAGATTATATAAATGAAAATTAATTTCAAATGTGTAGGCGGAGATGGAAGAAGTAATAAACGAACCAGATGTCTCTGACTTTTACTTGACAAAGAAAGTGTTTGGACGCCAACTACATGGGACAGTGATCAGTATGGAATTTGGCGTCCGGCCCACACACTTTCAAGAGGATCGACGAAGTGACAACAATTCTCAACGAGCCATTGATCGGTTGTTGTTGGAGGAGAATGAAAATCTTATGGCAAAAATGAGAGAAATAGCATCGACAGTAGAAGAAATTCAAAGGTGGGATATGGAAAGGGCACAAAGGGAGGCGGACTGGGTGCAAAGGGGGGCGCAAAGAGATGCCCAAATGGAAGAATATAAACAACAAATTGCATTCATAATGAGACAGTTTCAACCCCTAGCTAGTTAGTACAATGTAGTTATTTTTTGAACATTTGTAAACGTTTTGGTTTGGCTGATAACAAGGTTTGGTTTTGAATTTTGAAATTATAATGATATTTTTGTTTATGAATGGTATTGTATATGTTTTTGTTGCGTAAAAAATGGACGACCTATTTGAGCCATTTTCAGGGACAATACCGAGAGATAATAGATCATCTCTCGGTTTTTCAGACGAGTAAAATACCAAAAGTTATTCGAAAACTTTCGATATTTCCCTTGTATGAACCGAGAGATGATCAATTATCTCTCAATTTTTCACACAAGGGAAAAACCGAAAGTTATTGTACCAAGAGAAAATAATGAGAGATTATTTATTATCTCTCATTTTTCACTCGAGGGAAATACCGAAAGTTTTTCGAAAAACTTTCGATATTTCCCTAGTGTCTAAACCGAGAGATTTCGTAAATTTCTCGGGAAATACCCAAATAGATTTACCGTAAACCGTTATACCGACGAATGCCGAAAGTTTTCTAAACTTTCGGTATTAGTGTTATAACGATAGATATACGGTCATTACCGGGAGATTGTACTCTTTTCTCTTTTTTTTTTTACTTTTGTTCTTTTTTTTATTTATATTCTCTTTTTTCTAAATATATATATCAACTTATTAAATTTAATATTTAAATTTAAATTATTGAAGAAAATATAAAGTTATTATTTGAGATGTTTTTGTTTTTATTTTTATTTTATTTTAGATTAAGATTAGATTTAAAGAAAATGTTATAAACAATTTATTTTTTCATATAGACGATGTTTTAGGTGGTGAATGAAAAGATAAATATTTTTATTTTATAAAAATTATTTATATTTGAGACAAACAAAATTATTTTTTATCTCATAATTTCTAATGGTTATTAGTTATAAATATATAACTTGTTTATAAATTTAAAAGTGTTACAAGTATTTAATTTATTTTTATGTTATAGTAAATGAGTTAGTCATTCGACATTTTTTTTTATGTAAAGTATATATTCAAATATTATAAAAATTAGAGTTTTATGTGAAAAAAATTTAGTTAAGGTTATATTAGTTACCTACTTGTTAATGTGACAATTTTAAATTCAATTATCTTAAATTCAATTTTTTTTTTTTAAGTCAACTAATTTTTTTTTTTTCAAATTCACCCTAAATATAATTCCTGGATCCATGTAATCATATCCCTTCTCCAATTTTGTATTTGGTTGAACAAAAATAGAAATGATTGTTTATTGTTGATTTTTTGACGTGAGAAAGAAGACAAATGTAGACCTTGAATATGTGTTGGGCATGGCATGGATTTTCCATCTTATATCATTGTGTGCCTTGTTTGTTGGTCTATTGTTGGGCCTTTAACCAATTGACTAACTCCGTGTTTTTGGGCTTTTATTTATTTGTGTCAGTTTTGGCCCATTTAATTTTTTAATTTTTTTCTATTTTTATATAAAAATACACGAAAATTAATTAATAGACATAGATTTATTTTAGTCTATTTGATGTATTTTAGGGTTTTAATTTAATTATTTTAGAAATAATAAATAAAATATTTTTTAAATAATTATTATTGTTTTAAATTTTTAATTATTTTGGATGGTATGAATAAAATATTTATTCAAAACAATTATTTTTAGCTTAAATTTTTAATTATTTTGAATTATATGAACACAATATTTATTTAAAATAATTATTATTGTCTCAAATTTCAAATTATTTTGAATTTCATGAACACAATATTTATCCAAAATATTTATTAGCTTAAATTTCTAATTGTTTTGAATTGTATGAATACAATATTTATTCAAAATAATAACTTATTTTATCATTATTTGAATTTTTAATTATTTGGAACTTTATAAATATTAAATTTGTTCAAAATAAATATTTGTGGACCCTATTTTAATTACTTTATTTTTTTAGCCCGAATTTTAATTATTCTAGAGTTTAACCAATATCATGATATTCCCGAAATAATTATTTATTTTATTTTTATCCCTTAAGAGTCTATAATTTGTGTATATATAATTTAAAGACTCATAATTTATTTGAAAATCTTATAAATTGTGGGTTAAAATTATGTGTCTTTATACTTGCAATTAAAAATTAAAAAATAACTTTTACAACAAAAACACAAAAAAATATTTTTCTTAGGGTCAGCTTTGATTTCTCTTCTTCATTTCTTACATTTAAAATATCTAAATAAATAATTAAATATTTATTTATTCCTTAAAAATAAATTTAAATTATTTAAAATACTGATATTTAATTTTAAAATATTTTTAGGTTATCTCTAAATCCATTTTTATTTACAAGTATGTTTGAACTCTATAAATTCTAGTCAAGAATAATAATTTTGATAATTAAAATTTTTCTTGGATAAATTAATTAGAGAAGTTGGTTGGCTGAATGAACAAATCAAACTAACTTTGGGATTTTAAATTAAAATGAAATTTATAATTCGGGTTTAAAATCGGGCGAAGCAATTGTCTAGGGTCGAAGTGGAGAAGTCGAAGGGCTTGAGATGTAACAACTAACTTTGTAACGATGATAAATATCGTAACTTCTGATCAAAGAATGAAAAATAAGAGTGAATCCGATGAAAGCGTGATGAGAAATCAAATACAAAAAATAAAATATTCGAATTAATCGGGGTTGGGCTGGAGCTACTACTATTCTCGTAAGTCAATTATTAGACTGAATCCCTGAATCCCTCCTTTAAGTATAATGAGGAAGGCCTTAGACCAAAAATCAGAATAAAACATCCATTTGGTAAAATAATAAAATAAACTTAAAATAATTAATATTATTTATAATATATAAATATATAAATATATAAAATTATAATTAATAAAATTATCGTTATAAAAATAAATATATATTTTTTAATTAAAATATTGAATCAATTAAAAATATATATATTAAAAATAATGATGTATAATAAATAATATTAAAACTAAATAAAATATGAGAAGTGATAGAGAGAGGGAATTTTGTGAGGAAATTTGGTGAGGGGAATTCATTGATTGGAAAATGTAAAAGTGGGAGGAAAGAGAGAAAAAAGAGAAATTATTTGATTTTTTCAGCGAATAAAATTATGCCACACGTAATTCCCTCACCAAATTCTCTCACCAAATTCTCTTACCTAATCATTTCTCATAAAATATATTTAATATATTATATAGTAAAAGTGTTATATTTAAGAGTACTAGTTATTATAAATTATATAAAGGTATAAATTTATATAAATAGTAAAATCTTAACAAACACCATATAAAAACACTATTAGTATAGTTTATATATCAATAGTGTTATACTTAACTATAACAAAACAACGGCCTTTAGGAGGTGTAAATAAAAAAATAATATTAAAATATTTTATAATTTTAAATAAAATAAAAGTCATATAAATTTTAAAACAATATATATATATAAAGTTAAACATTTTTATAAAGATAATAAAATTTTAGTTATATATTATAAATTAATAAAATTATAAATATTTGAGATAATACAGGAGATAAATAATTTTTCAAATATAAAATTAAATATTTTTTTATAAATAATAAAATCTTAGAAAAAAATATTATAATTTTGAATAATTGAGATAAGATAGGAGATAAATAATTTTTAATAGAGATAAGATAGGAGATTAATATTAGTAGAAAATTTAAACAAAAATAATATAAGTGGTAATTCCCGCTTAAAATTCAAATAAATAGTGAATGTTTTATGATTTCTTGTTTCTATTTATGATTATTAATTGTTGGTTAAGAACTAGTTCATCTCAATCATAATAATCATCGTCATTCAAGAAGAAAAGGAAAAAGAATCGCTTACAAATTGAATCCGTTAATTAGATCCGGCTTTAACAGTCGTAGTCCTGAAGTAGCTCAGAATATTAATTATGAATGTATGTATGTAATAAGTTTTTGAATTAATATGAAAAGGAATCAAAATAAATAAATATGTCGTCGTCGTCGGGGAAATCAACATTAATAATGGTGAAATCTGAAGAAAAAGAAAAAGAAGTTGGATTGAAAAAAGGAACATGGACAGAAGAAGAAGACGAAGTTCTAGCTGATTACATCCGCAAGCATGGGGAGGAGTCCAGTTGGAACACGGTTGAGAAGGAATCTGGACTCAACCGGTGCGCTAAATCATGCAGGTTAAGGTGGGTAAACCATTTAAGACCCGAATTGAAGAAAGGTCCGTTAACCGCCAATGAAATAGAGACGATCGTTCGTCTTCATGCTAGGATCGGAAATAAATGGTCCCGCATAGCAGAAAAGGTAATATATATATATAATTAAGTTATCTTGAATTCAAACTATAATAATAACTTGTTAATTATATAATTATATAATTCCTCTCAGGTTCCTGGAAGAACAGATAACGATATTAAGAACTTTTGGAACACTCGAATCAAAAGTTGTGAGCGTCGTGGCCTACCACTTTATCCGCCTGAGGTAGTTCAAGAATTATTAAATGAAGAGAAGAACCAAATGAATATGGTACCTACTACTGTCAACTTCAACAACAATTATCCTTATCCTAGTAGTAGGATCAAATTCAACAACTATGACAACTTCAGCAGCAGCAGCAGCCCTTCTTCACTTCTTCTTAACTTTCCTCCTGCATTATCTTCTTCTTCTTCTTATTATCCTAGGCCTCCTCCTCATGTTGCTTCTTCTTCTTCAAATCATCAATCACTTCAATTAATTCAGCCTCCTCCTATTGATCCTAATGCTTTCTCTTCATTTCGACCATCGCCAAAGCTGATGATTGACGGTTTTGGAAACAATACTAGTACTAATCATCATCTTCCTTCCTATTCTTACCATGCTTTCCAGCAGGTAGCTCAGAATTCAGGCCTCCAATCATTCCAATTACCGCCGCCTAGTAGTACTGTTGCTGCTGCTCATAATATGTTCTCTTCATTTCAACATCTACCTAATCTCAATGATATTCATCATAACTCATTATACTTCCATTCATTCCAATTTGCGCCTCCTTCATCTTCTTATGCTGCTGCTGCTACTACTCGGGTGCCTCATAATTCATTTCAATTTGGGCCACATCATAATCTTCCTTCATCTTCTAATGCTGATGCTGCTGCTGCTGATGCTTTTCCAGTGGATCGTAATCATCCAGACCTCCTCCCTTCATTCCAGTATAAGCCTCCTAGTCCTATTGTTGACGACAATAGTTTCTCTTCATTACAGCAACCACTTGATCAGATTATTGAAAATATTGATCATGGTCTTACTTCCTCTTCTAATGATCCTTTTGAGATGACTCCTATTGTTGACAATACTTTGTCTTCATTAAATCAACCACTTCATCAAAATTTGCCATCATCATCTTCTCAGAATTATTTTCCAGAGCTCCCTTCAATCCAACCTCAAGATCCTTTTCATTTGCCACAATTCGACAATCTTTCCCAATCACCCGCAACCCAAAATCTACAGTCAAATTGTATGCCTAGTCGAAAGAGAACCCACGATGATCAAATGTCAACTTCACAACAGGAGCATGCATTATTGGGAAAGAACTATTCTGGAGATACATCAAATATGTCAATTAGGGGTGAGTGGTTTTTTCTTTAGTTTATTTTTATTTACCTATTTATTATGGTGTTAAATTTTATATTAATTTGTTACTTCTTTGTGTAGAAAAAATTCTAAACGAAGAATTACTCGACTCTTTTGCTTTTGGTCATAACTCGGTGCTAAATGAAGACGACAAGATGAGGTCTCCGTTTTTTTCTAAATATCTCATGAATCCGAGAAAACATTGGAGTGGATTGTGATAATTATGATATAGTTTTTAGATAATTGTAGTCTTTTTTTAGTTTTTAATTTGGAGGAATGTTCCATTCTCGTGGTAGAACTGTACATAAACATATTCTAATTTGTTTTTTATTTTTTTGAATGTTAAGCCTGAAGTTAAAGACTTTATTTGATACATGTGTATCTTACAATTAGCATGGAAGTTTTTTAATTGAAGCTATTGTATATTGATGTTTTTTGAATTTAGTATTATTATTTTGTTTTGGTTTAAGAGTTAAACTGTTTCAAATAATTTCAACTCAATAATTTTTTTTTCTTAGTTCAAATATTAATTTTTTTTATCATTATATACTCTTTATAAATGTCCACTTTTTATTTATTTATATTAAACAATAGTATGAATATCAATCATAGTCTTAGTCAATTGAGTTGGTAAGTTTATCAATCAAACTAATAAAACATAAGCTACATTTAACTAACTATCCATGGCCAAACCAAGCATGAGCAAATCCAACCTTGTTCATATAGACTTCAACTTCCTCCGAAGCTCAACCTGCCACGATGACAAAATTTCTCGAAAAACACGAGTTCATTCCAAAAACAGAAGTTTGACTACAATTAATCAAATTAGTTAAGCGACCTACCAAAATGACCTTAAAGACATAAGGATCAGTTTGAGATTGAAGAGAGGATTGCGAATTTTTTCCATAAAGTTATTTGGATGAATAACATTGAAATTTTACAACATTAGTAAATAAATTTTTATTTTCAAAGATTATAACTTATACCTTCAGGCTGGGAGGATGATGTTGTCATCATCTCAACCTCCGATAACGTCGGATTTACATGGTCGGGTGTGTCATCTGGCTCATTAGAACCACCCTCCTCGAGGAGATCGTTTCTCCTCTAGAGATCGTTCTCCTCTGGAGATCGTTCTCCTCTAGAGATCGTCGATCTGCCCAAACATGCCCCTTTATGCTTCTGCACCTGTATGCCATAAGGCTTGCAATTCCTCAATTAATGGTTGTAAAAAAATATCAATCGCATCACCGGGACTCTTAGGATCGGGAATCAACATGGATAACTTAAAATTACTTGAGTACATGCATATCGTCGATGGTACATTGTAAGGTATTAGAACAACCGACCAAATGATGTACGATTGTTTTCTATTAATAAATGGTTGAAACTCATCACTAGACAAACAAATTCTTACGTTTCGGGGCTCTAAAGAGAAATCGGTGTAGTGTTCATCAAATGACTTCCAAGTCATAGAATCTGTAGGATGCCTCAAGAATTCGTCGTCTAGCTGACTATCTTTGTGTCATCTCATTAGTAGAGTCGTTTTTGAAGACATGTATAACATTTGCAACCTTGGTGTCAATGGAAAATAATGTAGCACCTTAGTTGGAATGTGTTTTCCATTCTGTTTTTCTGAACTGTACCACTTGACTTATCAATCTTCCATCTCAAGGTGCCACACACCTTACAACGTTGCAGATCATTATCCTGCTTACGGTAAAGCATACAATTATTATTACAGACGTCGATCTTTTCATATGTAAGACCGATATCTGTAATAAATTTTTTACACTCATAATAAGAATTAGATAAATGAGAATTTACTAGTAAAATCTCATCTTTGAGCAAATTTAGCAATAGGTCGAATGATGTATTTGTCCATTGACCAATATTCTTAATATAAAGCAACTTCAATAATGTGGAAGCCTTTAAAATTCGAGAACCTTCATACAAAGGATGTTTTGAATCATCCAACAATTTATAGAATGTTTTATCATCGTCAACCGGATCTTCAGAACTAGAATGTTGAATGTTGGGATACAAATCATTGAGAATATCTTCCATATACTAGTCATCAACATTATTATCAATATCATCAACTGTATTATCTTCTTTTATGATATTCTCGTTAACATCGTCTTCGTTATTTGATTCGTCATCAACATCACGCCGTCATCAACATCATCAACACCATCATCAACAATATCATTTGTGGAGCTCCTTTCACTATAAAAACACCAAAAATCATAGTCCATTCTTATACCGTGTATAATTAGATGTGTCTTCACAACATTAACACTCTCATAGTTTCGATTTGCACATTTAACGCAAGTACAAGCAATCTTTTCCCTCCCATTAGAGTATTGAGAAAAGTTTAGGAATTGTTCAACGTCTTTCATATATTGTGGATGATTTCGACGTATGAGCATCAAACTTTTGTCCGGAATTTTCATTTTCAAACATCGATCAGATTTCTTAACACCAAATTAGGGTTATATTGAAAAAATATTAGAAATTAATTAATCTCAATCATTTTAAATTTTAAGATATTTTAAACTTAGTGGGAATAATTTAGTAACACAATTTAACTAAATAAGGTATATATGGAGATTGTAATAAACATCATTTAACACATCAATAATGTCAATATTGTGTTACAAGAAAAACTTACATCTTATATAGTCCAAATACATATCAAAATTTTTAATATCTAACATATCTATAATAAAGACAAACATTTAATTTTATTTCTAACATATCTAATGAAGGGAAGATTTCGAGACCCAAAAGGGTCGTTTCAGGACCCGAAAGCTGGTTTTGGAATCCGAAAGTATGGTTTCTGGACCAAATATGATAGTTTTGGGACCCAATAGGGTCGTTTCAGGACCCAAAAGGGTGGTTTCAGGACCCGAATGTATGGTTTCTGGATCAAGAAATGCAGGGTTTCTGGATCAAGAAATGCAGGGTTTCGGGACCCTAAAGGGTTGTTTCGGGACCTAAAAGGGTTGTTTCAGGATCCTAGAGGGTGGTTTCGGGACCTGAAAGGGTGCTTTCAGGACCCGAAAGTGTGGTTTCGGGAGTGGTTTCGGGACCCGAAAGGGTGTTTTCAGGACGTATTTCTTATGGTTACACTTATATTTTTCAATCACATTCCTAGTGTTGGAATGACATTTTTCTCCGAAGAACAACTTTTTTGAATTATACACATCATATGCCCACTTAACTGGATTCAGCATTACCACGTTAGGGAGGAAAAATGTAGGTGGTAAGAGGAAATACTTCAGTATTGGTTGTGCCAATAGTTTTATGAAAGAATCGAATGCCAAACATATGTTTCATTAGCCTAGACCAATAACGAAGACAAATTGTAAAGTAAAGATTAATGTTGTTGTTTGAAATGAAGGGGAATATGTGATAACAAGTATTTTTCTTGAGCACAACCATACATTAAGCCCTAAGAGGATACGTCATGTTAGATCCTACAAAGTAATAGACGGAAATGTAAAGAGAATATTGGATACAAACGATGAAGTTGGAATAACTGTGGACAAAACATTTCAATCTCTTGTAGTGGAAGGTGGAGGATATGAAAACATGTCTTTCAATGAGAGAACATGTAGAAATTATGTTACAGAAGCACGAAGGTTGAGGTTAGAGAGTGGGGATGCTGAAGTACTCACTAATTATTTCTTAAGAATGCAAATCAGGAATTCAAACTTCTTCTACCTTATTGATTTGGACGAGGAATCCCGAATTAAAAATGTATTTTGGGCAGATAGTAGGTGCAGAGCTGCCTTTGAAGATTTCCACGATGTTATCTCTTTCGATACAACCTATTTGACAAATCGTTATGACATGTCGTTCGCTCCGTTTGTTGGGGTTAATCATCATGGTCAATCTATTTTACTTGGATGTGGCTTATTGTCAAGTAAAGATTCAAATTTTTTCACTTGGTTGTTTAGAACTTGGTTGGAATGTATGGATGATAGACCTCCAAATGCCATAATCACATACCAATGTCGATCCATGGCAATTGCAATTGAGAAGGTATTTCCTAAAACTCATCATCGATTTTGTTTGTGGCATATAATGAATAAACTCCCTATAAAACTTGGAAGCAATACTGAATATCATCTAATAAAGAAGATGCTAAAAAACATAGTATACAACTCCATAAATATTCAACAATACGAAGAGGATTGGAATAGACTAATAGAAGATTATCAGCTAGAAGATAATGTTTGGTTGAAATCTTTGTTTTTGGAAAGATCTAAATGGATACCTGTTTATGTGAAAGGACAATTTTGGGCCGGGATGTCAACATCTCAAAGGAGTGAAAGTATGAATGCCTTCTTTGATGACTACGTGCAGTCCAAAACATCCCTCAAACAATTCGTCGAGCAGTATGATAAGGCTCAGTTGAGAAATATCGAGAGAAAAAAGAAATTGGATTTTCAATCGTTTAATTCTTTGATACCAACTGTCAGTGGATTTTCCGTTGAAAGGCAATATCAAACCTTCTACACTCCAGATATATTTAGATTAGTTCAAGAATAAGTTAGAGGGTTGATGTTGTGCGACATCTCAGTCATTGAAGAGGAAGGGTCAGCTTGTATATTTAGAGTTGAGAAAATCATTTTGGGGCAAATGGAGAACATGTAAGAGATGTTTCTTACAAAGAGCATTATACCGAAATGGATTGCAATGTGAAATGTCAATGTCGATTGTTTGAGTTTAGAGGTATTTTGTGTAGGCATATAATGGCTGTGTTGAAAAAAATGAGGGTGAATGAGGTACCAATGTATTATATAATGGACCGGTGGCGTAAAGATATTAAGCGTGGGTATCAAAATATCACCAACATTTATGATTCATATATGTCTGTGGAAGAAAAAAAAAACCTCACAATAGTCTAACTCGATTGATGCAAGAGGTTCAACAAGTTAGAGTAAAATCTGAAGTCAAATGTTCTTTTTGGATATGAACGGAATAAAAGACTTGATTGAACAATTTATGTCACTTAATCATGGAAGCACAGAAGCATCTGAAGACAAAACACAGAAGCATCTCCATCTCCATTTTCATCTCCCTCTACATCCATTTTGACACACTCTCCTAACAAAGTTAGAAGTCGAGGACGACCACCAACAAAGAGAAAAAAATCTTTAATTGAGAAAATCCCAAGACGTCGAGATCAAAAAAGAAGGGAAATACGAACACAACATCTATAGTTTTGGATTCAACACAACAACAACAACAATGAAATGATCCACTTTCGACTCAATTATCCTTCACATCACTTTTGTCCTCTCAAATATATGTCGAAGATAATGCGTGTGGGGATAACATTCAACGAAGATAGTAACTTGGAATATTTTTACATTTTGTCATATTTTTAACGAAGATAGTACTTATATGATCATTTTGTCACTTGGAATATTTTTACATTTTGTCATATTTTTAACAAAGATAGTACTTATATGATCACGTTGTCACTTTGAATATTTTTACGTTTTTGTCATATTTATGTTTGTGGTTTCGGATCCCGAAAGTTTGGTTTCGGGACAAGAAATGTTGATTTATCGTACTGAAACGGTCGTTTTGGGACCCAAAAATGTAGTTTCAGGACCCAAAAGGTTGGTTTCGGGACAAGAAATGTTAGTTTTTTGTCCTGAAATCAGGGTTTCGAAACAAGAAATGTTGGTTTCTTATCCCGAAATCATAGTTTCAGGATCCAAAAGGTTGGTTTCTTGTCCTGAAACCTTGATTTTGGAACCCGAAAGAGTGGTTTCGGGACAAGAAATGTTGGTTTGTAATTGAATATTATGAATATAATTATAATTGAATATAATTAAAGACTAAAAAATACTACTACTTATTTAAATGTCTTCTATTAAAATGTCTAAAAATTTCTGAAAGATATTGTTCAAATTTGTGTTTAAATTTGAACGAACGATGAATGCACAGAATTTGACTCATAAAGCTTCAAGCATTCCCTTTGCCTACAAAAAATAATAATTAAGTAGTTATTAAAGATTTGTAAAACAATTAAAATGTGAAATATGTAACTTACATTTATTTTGGTTATACCACAATCCCACTTTGCATCGCCCAAATAAGTTTGAATATGTCTCATACAGTATATTGCGCAATCTGTTGTATTTGAACTGTCTTGTTAAGCTAATTTCAAAACTTTGAACGGAAATTTAACAATTTTGGTTGCGATGTTCAGGTCGATGGTTTTTAAGAACTTCACCAAGTTTTCTATCTGTTTTACTAAAGAAGTTAATAAACACTTTAACATACAAACACGTTCATACAAACACTTCAACATTAACAGTGTCCGAGTTGTGACATAATTATCTTCCCATGGAATTTTTGGGGGCCGTGGGAGGTTGTTAATGATTTCAATTACTCTCTTTTGCATATTGATGCAAACAAAATAATAGTGACTTTCGTATAAAATTGGGAAAAATATCTGCAAAAATATGACCAAGATTCAGATGATATATATGAGCAAGAATCACAGGATATAAAAATATTGGACTTACAAGATTAGAATTTTTCATGTCTTCGGGTGTTGTTAGGAATTGTCTCATTTCTTCAATTATTTGATCAAAACAAGCTTTTGAATCTCTCCAAAAGTCCTGCAAATGAAATCAACATAACAATAAGACCATTGGTTTAAACAACAATGAAAGATATAGTGACTTACAAAAACGATTGTCGAAAAAAACAATTTTCCCCTAGGAACATTTTTGACTATTATTACACGTAATGTGTGCCCATGCATCAATAATACCACTTTCAATATGGCATTCATTTTTCATTGATTGAAATTGCCCTATGTTGATCTTGGTATGCTCGGTTACATACAACAATTACTTCTTGAAACCACATAATAAAGAAAACCAAATTAAAACCACCATTTAGGGACAATGAACACCCATTTCAGGTCCCAAAATCACCCTTTTAGGTCCCGAAACCAGCCTTTTAAGTCCCGAAACCACCATTTCGGGACCTTAAACGAAAGTTTCGAGATCTGAAAGGGTGGTTTCGGGACCCGAAAACACGATTAAACTAAGAAATATAAACATTATTAATTACCTCGTATTCTTATCATCTTTATTGGCAAAAATAAACCCCATAATGATTTCATCTTGGTAATTTATTTTGGCAGACTCAAAGTAAGGTTGATTTCTTTCCCTGTTCTTCATCATATATGGAGATTGAAGGCGTGCCAGAATTTTCGCATTCCGCATTGGATTTTTTCTGACTTTGTTTTTAACCACCAATTCTGTTCCTTTTTGACTAACCACCACTTCAAGTACTCCCTCTTTTAGTACCCCACTTCGGGTACTCCCTCTTTTGGTACCCCCGTTTCGAGTACTCCCTCTTTTGGTACCCACACTTTGGGTACTCCCTTTTTTTGGTACCCCCTCTTCGTGTACATCCTCTTCGTGTACATTCTTTTTGTGTACCCCATCTTCGTGTAAACCCTTTTCATTTTATGCAGTGGGTGTTTGATCTTTGAAGTATTTGTGCATGGCATCCCTAAAACATTTATTATTGTCCATGAATTTGTATAAGATGTGCATGGAGTTGTCATACAATGGCGTTGTATCCCAGCCGGAACTTAGATTTGCCAAATTTCTAGTGGCTTTGTCAATCATTAGAGTGACTTTAAAAATGAAAACCAAACACTCTGTAAAATTCGCACACTGAGGTGCTGCTGTGTTCAGAGGTGTTATCTTCAGAGGTGGTGAATTCATATGTGGATAATTCATAGGCGGTGAATTCATAGGTGTTGCCTTCTTAGGTGTTGCCTCCTTAGGTGCTGCCTTTTGAGGATCAGGCACCCCCTCATATGCATCATCGTTCGCCCCCTATCCTGATATATCTCTTCGTACTCCTCCTCATCCACATCTGTCTTCTCGTTCTGAAGAGGTGGTAGTGGAATGCGTCTAACATTGCTTCCACGTCTGAATCCTCCATTTGCCCACTCCGTATCCAGCCTAAACTTCAACTTCGTGTCATTTCAACATGACAATATAGGAAATCGATGCTCATCAACTCCTCCCAGTTCAGGGTTATTCACCCTATACACGTAGCACAGCTGAAAACATACATATGTTAAAACTATTTATTTTTGCAACCAGGGAAATAAATTAGTGACAACTTACAATAAGGAACGTTTGTGGTCCTTGGAAATGTCGTTTTTCATTCGCCTTCTATTTTTTACATGATTTAACTAATCCTTCAAGTACAAATTTGCATCAATGGAACTTTTTGATATTATCAATATCTGAAATAGATTTCAGAATTCTAAATCTGCAAGTGAAAAAAAACAGATTTGAGGATTATTTAACAATGCATATACCATACATACATGTTGTCAGCTGCAAGTGAAAAAAACATAAATGAGATATATCTGGTTAGTTGACCTAGGTGATCACACCAAAGAAAGCAGCTGACAACAAATAATACGAAGACTACCTTGAAATTGTTCTCCATGATTTCATTGACATATTAGTCACTATAGGGGCGCCATTAACCGGGTTACCCTATCGAGTCCTAAATGTCTTCAACTTGTCATCGGTCTCGTTATGCTCGTATTCTATAATGTCTAGCTCCCCTCTAGGGAGACCCAATATGATTTGAACATCCTCTTCTTCGATCTTCACTTTCTCGCCACTTTTTAAGGTGAATGTACATTTAGTACAGTTAAACTGTGTAACTAGATAACGAGAGATCTCCCCGGTACATTTTGAAAGCGATAATGATAGGAGAGAGCCAAAATTCTATTGACTTCACAGTCTGTTTTTGTTCATTAGACAGAAGTTGAAGAAGATTGAAAAGGCCAAAAGACGAGGTTCTAATTAAAAACAAGTTGTGGGGGGCTACTTTGGTTTCTTGGGCATTCCTTTTACGTTTATTTGCTCTACAGAAACAAAAGATAAGCATTTAAAAACCATGAATCAGATAGATAATCAAATAAATGAACCAATCCGGGTCCTAAAACTACGGTTTTGGGAAAAGAAACCATCATATTAAGTCCCGAAAGGCTGGTTTCGAGACCCGAAACCACAATTTTTTGTCCCGAAACTAGCCTTTCAAGACACAATATGCAGTCAATTTCAGGGACACTTTATGGATATAAAAAATAATATAACCCTAAACTATATTTTTGAGTCTCGAAACCACACTTTCGGGACAAGAAGCCACCATTTTGGGACCTTTCGGGTTCCGAAACCACACTTTCAGGACAAGAAACCACCATTTCGGGACACAATATGCAACTAATAAACTTTTCGGGATATAATATATCAAAAATGTTTCCACGCTATATACTTTTCTATCGTGAAACCCTAATCGCTAAACCCTAACCGATATCAAAATCATCTACGTTTCTAAAAGATAAGAATTCTTATTTACCTTAAAGTCCTTGGAGTCTTGTCGGGCGATGTACCTGGACCTACCCTAAACCTAAATGAAGGAACTGAAAATACACAAAGGAGAGCTTCAAAACTTATCATTTTCGATCGGAAGAAGATGAAGAAAAGAGAAGAAACCGGGATGCCGGAGCGGAGAGCCAAATCGCCAGAGAAGAAAGAGAACGATAGCTGGAAATGAGAAATGAAAAGAAGAAAGAGGGGGAACTGGGAACTGAAACGTTTTCTAATATTTTTTATTTTATTTTTTTCTCTCCTACCCACATGGCAGGCCACGTAAGATTCGTGACCTTGCTTTCGCTAAGTTTCGTTGGGTTTATCATTTCTCTTTTCTTTTTTACTTTTGTTCTTTTTTTTTATTTATATTCTCTTTTTTCTAAATATATATATCAACTTAATTAAATTTAATATTTATATTTAAATTATTGAAGAAAATATAAAGTTATTATTTGAGATGTTTTTGTTTTTATTTTTATTTTTTGTTAGATTAAGATTAGATTTAAAGAAAATTTTATAAACAATTTATTTTTTCATATAGATGATGTTTTAGGTGGTGAATAAAAAGATAAATATTTTTATATTATAGAAATTATCTATATTTGAGACAAACAAAATTATTTTTTATCTCATAATTTTTAATGTTTATTAATTATAAATATATAACTTATTTATAAATTTAAAAGTGTTACAAGTTTTTAATTTATTTTTATGTTATAGTACATGAGTTAGTCGTTCGACACTTCTTTATGTAAGGTATATCTTTAAATATTATAAAAATTAAACTTTTATGTGAAATTTTTTTAGTAAAGGTTATATTAGTTACTTACTTGTTAATGTGACAATTTTAAATTTAAATTATTTTTTTTAAGTTAATTAAAAACTTTTTTTATTTTATTTTTCAAATCCAACCTAAATATAATTTCGTGTAATCATATTCATCCTCCAATTTTCTATTTGGTTGAACAAAAAGAAATGATTGCTGATGGTTTGACGTGAGAAAGAAGACAAATGTAGACCTAGAATATGTGTTGGGCATGGCATGGGCTTTCCATCTTATATCATGACAAAGAATAAAAAATAAGTGTGAATCCGATGAAAGCTTAATGAGAAATCAAATACAAAAAATAAAATATTCGAATTAATCGGGGAATTAATCGGGGTTGGGCTGGAGCTACTACTATTCTCGTAAGTCAATTATTAGACCGAATCCCTCTTTTAAGTATAATGAGGAAGACCTTAGACCAAAAATCAGAATAAAACATGGTAAAATAATAAAATAAACTTAAATAATTAATATTATTTATAATATATAAATATATAAATATATAAAATTATAATTAATAAAATTATCGTTATAAAAATAAATATATTTTTTTAATTAAAATATTGAATCAATTAAAAAAATATATATTAAAAATAATGATGTATAATAAATAATATTAAAACTAAATAAACTATATTTAATATATTATATAGTAATAAGTTGTATATAATATTAATAAAGGATATAATGATAAATTAAAAATTAAGTGATATAAGAAAAGTGTTATATTTAAGAGTACTAGTTATTATAAATTATATAAAGGTATAAATTTATATAAATAGTAAAATCTTAACAAACACTGTTAGTATAGTTTATGGTGTAAATAAAAAAAATAATATTAAAATATTTTATAATTTTAAATAAAATAAAAGTCATATAAATTTTAAAACAATATATATATAAAGTTAAACATTTTTATAAAGATAATAAAATTTTAGTTATATATTATAAATTAATAAAATTATAAATATTTGAGATAATATAGGAGATAAATAATTTTCAAATATAAAATTAAATATTTTTTTAAAAACAATAAAACCTTAGAAAAAAATATATTATAATTTTGAATAATTGAGATAAGATATGAGATAAATAATTTTTAATTGAGATAAGATAGGAGATTAATATTAGTAGAAAATTTAAACAAAAATAATATAAGTGGTAATTCCCGTTTAAAATTCAAATAAATAAATAGTGAATATTTTATGATTTCTTGTTTATATATGATTATTAATTGTTGGTTAAGAACTAGTTCATCTCAATCATAATAATCATCGCCATTCAAGAAGAAAAGGAAAAAGAATCGCTTACAAATTGAATCCGTTAATTAGATCCGACCGACGGGTATATATATATATATATATATATATTTTTTTTTTTTGTCTGTTACTTAATAATTAATTATGTATTAATGTTCTTAACTTTCCTCCTGCATTATCTTCTTCTTCTTCTTATCATCCTAGGCCTCCTCCTCCTGTTGCTTCTTCTTCTTCTTATCCTAGGCATCCTCCAATTGTTCCTAATGCTTTCTCTTCATTTCGACCATCGCCAAAGTTGATGATTGACGGTTTTGGAAACAATACTAGTACTAATCATCATCTTCCTTCCTATTCTTACCATGCTTTCCAGCAGGTAGCTCAGAATTCAGGCCTCCAATCATTCCAATTACCGCCGCCTAGTAGTACTGTTGCTGCTGCTCATAATATGTTCTCTTCATTTCAACATCTACCTAATCTCAATGATCATCATAACTCATTATACTTCCATTCATTCCAATTTGCGCCTCCTTCATCTTCTTATGCTGCTGCTGCTCGGGTGCCTCATAATTCATTTCAATTTGGGCCACATCATAATCTTCCTTCATCTTCTAATGCTGCTGCTGCTACTGATGCTTTTCCAGTGGCTCATAATCATCCAGACCTCCCTTCATTCCAGTATAAGCCTCCTAATCCTATTGTTTACGACAATAGTTTCTCTTCATTACAGCAACCACTTGATCAGATTATTGACAATTTGGAAAATATTGATCATTGTCTTACTTCCTCTTCTAATGATCCTTTTGAGATGGCTCCTATTGTTGCCAATACTTTGTCTTCATTAAATCAACCACTTGATCAAAATTTTCCATCATCATCATCTTCTCAGAATTATTTTCCAGAGCTCCCTTCAATCCAACCTCAAGATCCTTTTCATTTGCCACAAATTGAGAATCTTTCCCAATCACCCGCAACCCAAAATCTACAGTCAAATTGTATGCCTAGTCGAAAGAGAACCCACGATGATCAAATGTCAACTTCACAAGAGGAGCATGCATTATTGGGAAAGAACTATTCTGGAGATACATCAAATATGTTAATTTGGGGTGAGTGATTTTTTCTTTAGTTTATTTTTATTTACCTATTTATTATGGCCTTAAATTTTATATTAATTTGTTACTTCTTTGCGTAGAAAAAATCTCAAACGAAGAATTACTCGACTCTTTTGCTTTTGGTCATAACTCGGTTCTAAATGAAGACGACAAGATGAGGTCTCCGTTTTTCTCTAAATATCTTATGAATCCGAGAAAACATTGGAGTGGATTGTGATAATTATGATATCGGGGTGTACCAAATTTTGACTTGAGATTTTATTTTAGATAATTGTAGTTTCTTAGAGTTTTTCATTTGTAGACATGTCCATTCTAGGTAGAATTATACAGAAACATATTCTAGCTAATTTGTTTTTGTTTTTATAATGTTAAGCTTGATTGACTTTATTTGATATATGTGTTTCTTAAAATTAGCAAGGAAGTTTTATTTTAAATTAAAACATTTGTTAACACAAGTTTTTTAGAGTATGCTTCTTAAATAAATTAGGAAAGAAATTTAGAGTATTTTAATTAAGGGTACGGTGATTAGTTACGTTTGGAAAAAGGTCTTGGCACTAAGTCTCACACACCCATTCTAAAAGGTTGGTTATTGAGACGTGAATGATTATTACGCTTGTTTGATGTTCGGAGTTTTGTGTTGCTTGTCTAGAGTTTTGAACTTGTGTCTATCCAATGGATTATGCTTATTTCGGTCCTAAAAATGTTCTATGAAGTTCATAGTAATAGACAAGGTTGAAAGTGAAAACAATAGACGAAAACTAATAAAATAAGGATACACAAACGTGACCTTAAAATTCAAATTCGCTCAAATGTGAATTTTCTTGCACAAAATTTTTTAGAATAATATTAAAAACATATAGGAATATTCTTTATCGTTTTCGGAGTTGTAATGAAGATACCACCAAGTTAGTGACTTTACAAACATTCTAAAAATTTTATAAAAAAAAATTGTTGGTCAAGAATATGTTTATAAGCATGTAGGAATTTATTTTGTGATTTTTGGAATTATAAAACTCAAGTTAAGGCAGCACAAAGTATTTGGACACGAACCATCAATGAAAAAACGACGCGGTCATTGAAGAAAATCCTAAAATCAATAAAATGTGTCTTTTAAATGGTGCAAACCACAATTGGAAATGGAAGAGGAGTACTATTCTGGCATGATCCTTGGCTGAATAATATTCCCAATATGTTCAAAAAGAAATGCAAGGAATCAGAGTTAGGAGAGAATGCATCAATTACTCATTCTAAGACGTCTATGAAGGTAAATGTGATTCACTTCTGAGGAGTATTCTATAAGGTGATAGAATCCTAAACCTAATGAGGCAGAAACAACTCAATTGAAAAAATGATTAAATATGTTGGAAAACAGAAAGCAACGAGAAGTTCATTACAAGAAAGACATGGGAAATTGTTAGAACAAGAGAACATGAGGTAGATTGGCATAATGTGGTATGATCTCCAAAGATTATTCCTCGTCACCAATTTATTCACTGGCTGGTATACAGGAAAAGGTTGACAACGAAAGACATAATTCGAAAATACATAAATATTCCTAATATCAATTGTGTCCTATGTTCGGGAGTTGAGGAAAACATAATTCATTTATTTGGGGAATGCTCTTTTGTAATACAGATATGGAGGATGTATGCAGCAAACATGAACATCATCAACTTTCTAGTAACATGGGAAGAAATCCAAGAGTGGATGAAGAATAAAACACAAGGAATATTCTTCTATGTAAGTATGCTGAAATGCTACTTTGGAGCAGTAATCTACAATATCTAGAAAGAAAAAAAATTCAAGAACTCACAGTGAAAGAAGTAGAACTGCTGAAGATATTTGGGTGATATAACTTCATATGAAAATGCACTCATTCAATCTTGGAGAGGAATTGAAATGAATGAAGAGAATATAAAGCTCTATTAGATATGTAATATTTCGTTTGAGAAAGTCACAAATAAAATCAAAATAAAAACACTATAGGCGTTAATTGAATGTTGTTTCTAATTCAGTTCTTGTTTCACTGTCAAATCTAGAAATTGTCTAGATCTGATCTTAAATATTTGTATTTTTTCCTTTTTTTTTATTTTTTTAATGAAATGACACTACGTTGTTTTTCCAAAAAAAATGTTTAAAAAAAAATCTAACATGTTCTACAATTTTTAAAAATATTATTTTACTCAAGAATAATAATTTTGGCAATTTAAATTATTTTTTAAGATTCTTTTAAATTAGTTTAAAAGTTTATTTGACGTTAGGAATTTTAAATTAAAATGAAATTCATTATTCAGGTTTGAAATCCGGCGAAGCAATTGTCTAGGTCGAAATTGAGAAGTTAGAAGGCTTGAGATGTAACAAAGATATCATCTAACTAATTTTTTCCTAACATTTTGGTAAATGAGAAATGATTCGGGAGGAAATTTGAAAGACAATTGCATGGTGTAATCTAATTTGCTGAAAAAATAATAAATTTTCTCTCTCTTCTCTCTATCCTAACTTCTTTTTTTGGTCAGTAATGTGGTGACACATCATTCCCTCATTCATTCCCTCTCTCAAATTCTCTTCTCTATCACTCCTTTCAGTAAACATTCTAACTATGACCTATTGACCTGACACCTTAATTGCAATGAGTGAATCAAATCGCTGAGTTACACGATTTTTAAGGAAGGTTAAGTATAATTGTCGTTTGAAAATTTTGTGAGGGGAATCAATTTTACGTGATTGAAAAATGAGTTTATAAAAACGAAACTTTATAGACGATTTAATAATTTACCATTTGTAGAATCTAGGAGATATTATGATATTTAATGGGAAGTCGTCGTAGAGGTCTATTTAGAGTTTTTCAATTTTTAACAACTTCAAGACTATGAAGTCGCCACCCAATTTTTATAAAATTAGAAAAATAAATTATGCGCATGCACGCCATATTTAGAGATTCCTTCGAGTTCGGCGTTTGGTTACGTGTGGAAAATGGTCAAAGACAACAAGGTCTCTGCTAATTCAATTTTGGCCTTTTAAAATATAATTTACGCTTTACATTTTTATATTTTCCAATTTTCACGTATACCCTAGATCTAAGCGTGATTTTATCCACTTTTGATGTGGATCTTGTGTGTTTGTACAACAAAATGAAATAAACTAAAAGTACAAAAGTTGAAGAACAACATAAAGTCTAGGAAAATAATCCTTATATAAAATTATCATAAGTGTTAAGGAGACTAAGAGTATAGAAATCCCATATTTAAAGTTATTCTAAGTCTACTATAATTTAAGGAGACTAAGTATAGAAATCCCATATTTAAAATTATATTAAGTCTATTAAGTTTTAAGGATTTTGGTGAGTCTTATATTTAAGGACAAATATTTTAGAGTTCAAATAAACTCATAGAGAAACTTTTATCTTTTTGGTTTTTTATGTTTTTGTTTTTTATGTTTTATTATTTTGTGTTTTTGATTTTAGAGGTTTTATTTTAGTTTTAGAGTTATTGATGTTGTGTATTAAGTTTTAGTCTAACCTAAATCAAGAAAATCATAAATTTACATCATACAAAAACCAAAAAAAAACTAAGACTAAACAAAATAAACGAAAATAAAAGCAAAAGGGGAAAATGGGTTGCAAACGTCTAGCTAGCATAAAGGAAGTACGGTCGGATGGTGAGAAGCAGATGGAAAACTCGGTCGGAAGCGTTGACAAACCTAGCCATGAGGAGCATCTCTAGGTCGGAAGAAGAACGGAAGCAGACGTGCGAAAAGAGTATCACTGAAGTATCGGGAACCATTGAGGAAGCGTCAGGAAGTGTTGATGCTTCCTCCTCGCGCGCAGCAGCAGCCATCACAGGAATCATCGGTCATATGTGTCGGAAATCTTAGCCAGTAGCAGCCAACTCCAAGCATCTGGTTGGTTTTCTCGATCGGACGCGTGCACCGCAAGGGGAGGGGAAGAAGTGTCGGCTTCTTGGTGACAAAAGAATTGAAGAAGCGTTGGGAAAAACTTGAACATGCGTCGCAACAGCAAAATTTCGACTGTTCAGAATCCTAAATTCTAACTAAATGATAACCAAGAATGGCTCGTAACTTAATTTTTTCCCAACTAAAATGTTAGTACTATAATATATTCACATAATATACAAGAAAATACAAGATTAAAAGTAATTAAATCAAGAATGCACCAAGAACACAAAATGAAAAGTTTTAGGGTCAAGTATGAGGTTTTATCAATTCATTTTCAGTTAAATGTGTTTTCTTTACTTCTAAATTCAATTGTTTAGAGTCGTTTTTGTTTATGTTTAAACTTAAATCTTTCTAGACTCAAAGGTTCAAAATAAATTTTAAACACAATAAGCCCAAAAAGATTTAAGATTAAATCCAACTGGAAAGAAAATGACCCATAATGATTTAAATGACCTTTTTTTTTATTAGATTTTGATTTTTTAAATGATTTTCGGGTTAGTTAGATGTTGTTAGTTTAGATTTAATTTTTGTTATTTTGATTTCATTTACATATTTTACAATCAAGAACTTATTATTATTATTATATATAGACTTATAGTTTGAAGAGAGAAGAAACTATGTTGTTGTTAACTCTTCAGCTATACATACGTGACCATTTATAATTCCAATCCTGGCATGAAGACGAACAATCGTCTCTATTTCTTCGTGGGGGCTTTTATCGGTCCAGGTTTTAGATGGTTGATCCATCGCAACCTACATGATTTTCCGCACCGATTGAGTCCAGATTCTTTCTCAACGGTGTTCCAGCTCGCGTCCTCCCCATGCTTACGAATGTAAGCAACTAAAACTTCATCTTCTTCTTGAGTCCACGTACCTTTTTTTCAATCTAAATTCTTCTTGTTCAGGTGAGTTAGATTTCACAGTTGTTGATATTTAAATCCTTCTTCATATTAATTCAAAAACTTATTACAATATTGATACATACATACAGAATTAAGAAAAGAGAAAACAGGGAGGGAGGATCTTGATTCTTGATTGATTCAATTAATTTACAAGCGATTCTTCTTGTTTTCATATTCATCCAAATCAAGATCCGGTATATGTAATAAGTAAGTTTTTGGATTATGATTCATCTAATATGAAAAGGGGTTTAAATATGTAAATCAAATTCCCATGAACAAGAAGTTCTCGATTGAAAAAGAGAACGTGGACAGATGAAGAAGATAGAATTCTAGTTGATTACATTCTTAAGCATGCATGGGGAGGACGCGAGCTGGAACACTGTTGAGAAAGAATCTGGACTCAATCGCTACTGCGGGAAATCGTGTAGGTTACGCTGCATAAATCATTTAAGACCTGATTTGAAGAAAGGTCTTATAACAGCCGCCGATGCTATGATCGGAAAAAGATGGTTCAAGAATTGAATGAAGAAGAACTGAGAATTACCTAAGCTAGCTGATTGAGGGTTTTGGAAATATTAATCATGATCTTCCTTCCTATTCTTACCATATTGTTTTTCAGGTAGATCAGAATTCAGGGCTCCAATCATTCCAATTCGTGTCTACTATTGCGATAAAACTCTCTTCATTTCAACATCCACCTAATCTCGTTGATGGTTTTGACAATTAATATTGATCATGGTTTTACTTCCTCTTCTTATATATGATGCTTTTCTAGCTAGTGGCTCATAATCCAGAGCTCCCTCCTATTGTTGCTGCCAATATATACTTTGTCTTCATTACAGCAACCACTTGATCAGATTGAGAGTTTTGGAAAAACCGATCAAAACTTGCCATCATCATCTTCTCAGAATTATTATCTAGCTAGAGCTCCCTTCAATCCAATCTCAAGATCCTTTTCATTTGCCACAAATTGAGAATCTTTCTCAATCACCCGCAACCCAAAATCTACAATCAAATTGTATGCCTGGCCGGTCGAAAGAGAACCCACAATCAAATGTCAACTTCTCAAGAGGATTGGCATATATATATGCATTATTGGGAAACAACTATTTGGAGATACATCAACATTGTCTATTTGGGTGGGGTGAGTGATTTATTTATTTATTTATTTATTATGGTGTTAAATTTGACATTTGTTATTTCATTGTGTAGAAAAAAATTTAAATGAAGAATCAATGACTCTTTTACCTTTGGTCATAGCTTGGTTGGTGTAGATGGGGACAATATGTTTACAACTCTTCCAAATGAAGATGACGAGATGAATTGTCCAATTTTGTGCCCGAAATATTATGAATTCGTGAAAACATTTGAGGGAGGAATTATTACAATCACGGCTATACCAAATTTTGATTTTAAATTGTATTTTAGTTAATGGTAATTTCTTAGAGTTTTTCTTCTTGAGGTATGTTTTCATTCTAGGTAGAACTAGCTAGAAAGAAACATATTCTAATTTGTTTTTATCTTCCTATAAAAGCTTGAAGTTATCTATGACTTTCTTTATATGACACATGCTTCTTAAAATTAGCATGGAGGTTTTTTGTTTTGTTTTTTAATTAAAGTATTTATTGACCCAAGTATTTTAATTGAAATAACTATAGATTAATTTATTTTATTTATTTAGTATTATTAATTTTATAGTCTTTTGGCTTTATGATTTAAATAATTTTAATTTAATCCCTGAATTCCAGACTAAATATGCATGCATCCAGCTTCAATCATACTTAGAAACGTTTGATGAAATATGGCAAGCATATATATGTGATGGGCTTAGCTTTCTCTCTTTCTGTTTAATAACTCGTTTCTCGTCTAACTAAGCCTTGTTTGGAAACTAGGCAAACTTCCAAACAAAAAGTCATTTGAAAACACTTTCTTATTAACTGCTTCTAGGCCAACTCCAAATATAATTGTTGTCCTGGTTTAATTACGAACAAATTATTATTATTTTTTTTTAACACTTTTAATCATTATAGACATATATTCATCAATAACATATAATTTGGGTCGGATCGCGGGTTTACAAAACCCCTTCCCGGTTGAGTAGGATCGACATCTGACCAGGAGCCCCTTGTCGGTTGAGCAGGAACATTAAACGCAAGATGTCTTCGTCTCTGAAAGGCATTGTCAACCGAAACTCTGTGGGTTCCTCGGTTTGATTGGTCATTAGAAGGAAAGGAACGAATTGGAACTGCTGGGATCGGTTGAAGTGTTGCTCTAGATCGGCGTTGTCTTCGATTCAAGGGTTGAACATCTTCCTCTTCTTCTTCACCACCGGTCGGAATATCAGAGATAGGATTAGGGTTCAACGGTGCTTTAGTTTCCGGTCTGGTGTTTGCTGCTGCTAACTCTTAAGCCCTCTTTCTTTTAGTTTGTGCTCTCGTCTTCTTAGCAATCAGAAGAGATTTCTCTTTTTCCTCATTGATTTGTTCTTGATTGAGTTTCTCCTGGATTTTCCGAGCCGCTCTCTCGTTATCAATCTCAGCTGCCTTGGCTTTTGCATCTTCGTCAGCTTGAAGCTGTCGGGCAGCCTCTTCATCCGATCTCATTCTTTCTTCGTAGGCAATCTCTCGGTTCTTTACCAGCTCATAGAGCTGTAATGACATAGTTTATATCGATGTGAGAGTTTGAGAGGTTACCTCTTGAACTTGTGCTAGCTTAATGTCGATGGAAGCGACCCGTTCTCTCAAGATTTCATTTACTTGAGCCTCCATGGATACCTGCCATGGGGCCATGGATTCTCGAATCATCTCCGCAATGAAAGTCTTCGTGCGTTTTTCAGAAATTGGAACCATTGAACCGACCGACTGATGTTGCACCGGAGGCAGAGTGTCGATGCGAAGAGACATTTCTGTTCTGGATGGTTTATCAAAACTATTTTCTCTTGATTTATGTCGGTCAGAAGACTTACTTGAGGAGGCTCTGTCCGATTTAGAGGGAGACGGATTGGTGGTTGCCTTTCTTTTGTCCTCTTATTCATTTTCTAGAGTCTTGATGGGAGATTCCGGTTGACCAGTTTCAGATTCATTCTAGCGTTGGTTCCCGGGTTCTGTTTCAGATGTAGCCCCTGCCAGTTTTGAGGATTCATCTTTTTTCAAAATAGAATTTCTCAGTCTGTTTTTCTTCTCGGTAAGTGAGCTCTTTTTCAACCGGAGTGGATATGGGTGGTTCTTCATTCATTTCGATTGTTTCTTCATACTTGGAGATTTCGGTGATTAAGTCTTCTTTAACCTTTTTCATGATACTTAGCCCAGTCTTATCCACGTTGGCTACTTCACCTTGAATGAGACCCTCTTCTCCTTTATCAATAAATGAATACAACACCCTCAACTTGGCATTTGCCTCAACAAGGTTTGTTCTTGTCATAGCGACCAGTACAAATGTGGTTTTTGCTAGATCGAACACGGTTTCCTCTAATGACACTAATGTCGGCCACTTACTTTCTTCAGGGCATTCAGAGAGCATATCTTTAAAGTTTACCTCCAGTCTTACTTTTGCCCACTCATAATAGGAATCAGATATGGCATGTGCTCTCTCTTCAACCTTCTTGAGAACATTATCTACAATTTTCTCAGCTTCAGCATCGGCCATGCAAGAATCCAGTTTTTCAATAGAATCCGGAATAGTTGTATCGGTCGCCTCTTCTAGGATAGGATTTTCTTTGGTTTCGGTTGGAATGGTTTCCTCATTAATTTGACCGGTTGAATCTTTCCCGGTATGATCGCTTTCAGGAACATGAGGCTGCTCGGCTACTATATTGTCAATTCTTTCTTCATTATGTTCAGCTGACTTACTAGTTTCACCAACAGAACATGTTCGGTCAGTTTCAGCATTTTGATCGGTAGCATCAATTTTACTAGTCACATCGGTTTCATCTAACCGATTGACTCCATCCACGATATTGTTAATAATTTCTGATACTCTCGGTTAAGCCTCTAAAACCACAAACTCAATCGGTTTTGCTGCAGAATTCTTAATCACAGGAATAACAGAGGAGATAGAAATATTTACCTCAGGAAGAGAAGTTTCCTTGAATTTAGAGCGACTAGCTGCGCTTGTAGTAGACTCGGCACGAGCTTGAGGATTGATCGGTGTGGGGGTAGACTCGGCAAGAGTCTGAGTGTAGATGGGAGTGGCCGCGCAGTTTTCCGGTCTAGAGGGTATGAGAGCTGTTTTTGTTGCTTTGCTGTCGGTTTCCTCATCAACCGATGTCACAGGCATCGGTCGTTTACCCTTCTTGACTCTCTCTTTTGTCTTTTTCACCTTTGTTTTCTTAGTCGTTGATTCTTTAACCTTAGGTTATTTTTCTTTACTAACTCTAACAATGCTTTTCTCGATATTGACCGAATTTAAGATCTTACTATTAGATAGGATGATACCTGGACTAGTAGGGATGTTGAAATGGAGTAGAATCTTGTCGATCTGCATGGAGTAACCTAAGCACCGGTTGGTCTTAGGACACACCATCTTGCATAGAATCTCGAATAGAATACCCGCCCAGTTAATTTGGTCACCTAATAAAATGTCGGCCATCATCTCAAATTTCGACCGGGTGATGCTGTCGAACTTACCTCCCCTGGCCTGAAGTGCCTTAGACACGATGTCGCACAGAAGCCAAAATTCGAACCATATGGAGTTTTTCTTTCCAGTGAGTTGCATCGGCTCACTGGTGTTAGAAACAATCATTTGAATACTTAGGGTTGCATCTTCTAATAGGTCGATTGAGAAATCGCGCCTCTCTGTTGGAAGATGAAGGGCTTCGCCACTTCCGTATGAATAACCCTTTTCTTGATCTTGGCGTTCTTGAAAAATTCCTTAACCGCACTCTAATAAACTACGAACGGACCATCAAAAAAATGTTCCAACCCCGATTCTTTGACAAATTCCATAACCTTTTGAACATCGACCGATCCATTGTTCTTGATATCTTCGAAGTCAACCTAAACAATGTGAACAAACAACGCATTATCTCGTCCCATGATGAAATTTGGAAGACTAAGAAGTTTTGGTAGAGAGAGAATGCAAAGGCAGAGAAATTTCAAGAAGATGATAAGTTGTGTTTAAAAATAACGTGCAAATGCCTTAATATATGGTGAGTGTGACGGTTGAGTCACTGAACAGTCACATGTCATCGTACGACTGCCTTGAAAAGGTGCCAAACTTTCCCTCCAAAATAAGGGCGGTAACTTTTTGGCGATAACTTTTTGGCGGTAAATTTCAGCGGTAATTAAAATCGGTACATTAATGCGTGGTAATTTTGCAGCAGTTTAAAATAGAACCGAATTAGAAAAGGCTGTAGGGCTTTAAAGAGAAGCATTTAAGTTAAAAATATTTAGGAAACACAGAGCGGTCAAATTTAAAGATGCAACAACCGGTAGAGAAACAAAACAACTTGTTGTTCATCAAATACAAGTACATGAATGATAATCTTAATGCCCAGCATCTGTCCTCTCAGTTCAGTTTTCCACCGATTCCTTAGTTATCATGTTGATTATGCATCAACAACATTTTTACACATATATTACTTATATTGATTTACACATAATATTGAATTTTCTATTTTTGCATAATCTTCCGCTAGGAAGAGACGAGGGAATAACAAAAATATCGCTATATCGAGGAGGCCACCGGGGTCGAAGATTGCTCTGAGTTTCAGAGAGGTAGATGGGAGGTCAATCGGCGAAGGTAGACGCATGTGGTCTAGACATTTGGGGTCGGTAGTGCGGGCCCCCTCAGTCATTTCGTATTGTCTGCTCAAGTGGAAGGCATTGAGTGTTGACCAATTGGATTCACTTTGGCTTGTTATGACGGTGATAAATTTATTATACATTTAACATTCAAATAAAAGTTTATAACATTTGAATGTTGTATTTTTCAGGATCCATTCGAGAGTACATATGGTCATATTGATCAATATCGAGCGACTGGATTGCCACGCGCCAAACAAATATGGGTAGGTGGCGCTCCGATTTGAACATTGATTATATACGGGTTCATCACGGAGATGGGGTAACGGTACTGGTCAATCCCCCACAAGACTACGATCTAGTCGATTGGGAGTTCGTGTGTAGACACCATAACTTCACAGATAAATTTAAGGTACGATATTTTCATAATTGAAATAAAAACTGATAACACTAGTTCTAATTTTATTTTTTTTATGCAGCGAAATAGTGGTATAAATGTAGAGAACAAGAATAATTTGAAATTCTCGGCATCATACATAAGTATTTTTCACAAGTGGAGGAAGATTTGGTATGTACATTATTTAAAATATTTAATATAAAGAATGTTACTAATTTTATAAATCATTTATTTAAATAGGCGTGTGAAATAGAACGGGCACCCACTATCGTTGAAATTTTCAAGAGGACCTGTACCTGAAAGCTACAAAAGAAAACCTCAACCCGATCTCGGGCGTACGAGCACAAGAGAAGATCGTAAGTTAAATGACTTTAATTGAAAATTTAATAAAATTATATATAGATTATATAAATGAAAATTAATTTCAAATGTGTAGGCGGAGATGGAAGAAGTAATAAACGAACCAGATGTCTCTGACTTTTACTTGACAAAGAAAGTGTTTGGACGCCAACTACATGGGACAGTGATCAGTATGGAATTTGGCGTCCGGCCCACACACTTTCAAGAGGATCGACGAAGTGACAACAATTCTCAACGAGCCATTGATCGGTTGTTGTTGGAGGAGAATGAAAATCTTATGGCAAAAATGAGAGAAATAGTATCGACAGTAGAAGAAATTCAAAGGTGGGATATGGAAAGGGCACAAAGGGAGGCGGACTGGGTGCAAAGGGGGGCGCAAAGAGATGCCCAAATGGAAGAATATAAACAACAAATTGCATTCATAATGAGACAGTTTCAACCCCTAGCTAGTTAGTACAATGTAGTTATTTTTTGAACATTTGTAAACGTTTTGGTTTGGCTGATAACAAGGTTTGGTTTTGAATTTTGAAATTATAATGATATTTTTGTTTATGAATGGTATTGTATATGTTTTTGTTGCGTAAAAAATGGACGACCTATTTGAGCCATTTTCAGGGACAATACCGAGAGATAATAGATCATCTCTCGGTTTTTCAGACGAGTAAAATACCAAAAGTTATTCGAAAACTTTCGATATTTCCCTTGTATGAACCGAGAGATGATCTATTATCTCTCAATTTTTCACACAAGGGAAAAACCGAAAGTTATTGTACCAAGAGAAAATAATGAGAGATTATTTATTATCTCTCATTTTTCACTCGAGGGAAATACCGAAAGTTTTTCGAAAAACTTTCGATATTTCCCTAGTGTCTAAACCGAGAGATTTCGTAAATTTCTCGGGAAATACCCAAATAGATTTACCGTAAACCGTTATACCGACGAATGCCGAAAGTTTTCTAAACTTTCGGTATTAGTGTTATAACGATAGATATACGGTCATTACCGGGAGATTGTACTCTTTTCTCTTTTTTTTTTACTTTTGTTCTTTTTTTTATTTATATTCTCTTTTTTCTAAATATATATATCAACTTATTAAATTTAATATTTAAATTTAAATTATTGAAGAAAATATAAAGTTATTATTTGAGATGTTTTTGTTTTTATTTTTATTTTATTTTAGATTAAGATTAGATTTAAAGAAAATGTTATAAACAATTTATTTTTTCATATAGACGATGTTTTAGGTGGTGAATGAAAAGATAAATATTTTTATTTTATAAAAATTATTTATATTTGAGACAAACAAAATTATTTTTTATCTCATAATTTCTAATGGTTATTAGTTATAAATATATAACTTGTTTATAAATTTAAAAGTGTTACAAGTATTTAATTTATTTTTATGTTATAGTAAATGAGTTAGTCATTCGACATTTTTTTTATGTAAAGTATATATTCAAATATTATAAAAATTAGAGTTTTATGTGAAAAAAATTTAGTTAAGGTTATATTAGTTACCTACTTGTTAATGTGACAATTTTAAATTCAATTATCTTAAATTCAATTTTTTTTTTTTAAGTCAACTAATTTTTTTTTTTTATTTTTTTTTTCAAATTCACCCTAAATATAATTCCTGGATCCATGTAATCATATCCCTTCTCCAATTTTGTATTTTTTTTTAAGTCAACTAATTTTTTTTTTTTATTTTTTTTTTCAAATTCACCCTAAATATAATTCCTGGATCCATGTAATCATATCCCTTCTCCAATTTTGTATTTGGTTGAACAAAAATAGAAATGATTGTTTATTGTTGATTTTTTGACGTGAGAAAGAAGACAAATGTAGACCTTGAATATGTGTTGGGCATGGCATGGATTTTCCATCTTATATCATTGTGTGCCTTGTTTGTTGGTCTATTGTTGGGCCTTTAACCAATTGACTAACTCCGTGTTTTTGGGCTTTTATTTATTTGTGTCAGTTTTGGCCCATTTAATTTTTTAATTTTTTTCTATTTTTATATAAAAATACACGAAAATTAATTAATAGACATAGATTTATTTTAGTCTATTTGATGTATTTTAGGGTTTTAATTTAATTATTTTAGAAATAATAAATAAAATATTTTTTAAATAATTATTATTGTTTTAAATTTTTAATTATTTTGGATGGTATGAATAAAATATTTATTCAAAACAATTATTTTTAGCTTAAATTTTTAATTATTTTGAATTATATGAACACAATATTTATTTAAAATAATTATTATTGTCTCAAATTTCAAATTATTTTGGATTTCATGAACACAATATTTATCCAAAATATTTATTAGCTTAAATTTCTAATTGTTTTGAATTGTATGAATACAATATTTATTCAAAATAATAACTTATTTTATCATTATTTGAATTTTTAATTATTTGGAACTTTATAAATATTAAATTTGTTCAAAATAAATATTTGTGGACCCTATTTTAATTACTTTATTTTTTTAGCCCGAATTTTAATTATTCTAGAGTTTAACCAATATCATGATATTCCCGAAATAATTATTTATTTTATTTTTATCCCTTAAGAGTCTATAATTTGTGTATATATAATTTAAAGACTCATAATTTATTTGAAAATCTTATAAATTGTGGGTTAAAATTATGTGTCTTTATACTTGCAATTAAAAATTAAAAAATAACTTTTACAACAAAAACACAAAAAAATATTTTTCTTAGGGTCAGCTTTGATTTCTCTTCTTCATTTCTTACATTTAAAATATCTAAATAAATAATTAAATATTTATTTATTCCTTAAAAATAAATTTAAATTATTTAAAATACTGATATTTAATTTTAAAATATTTTTAGGTTATCTCTAAATCCATTTTTATTTACAAGTATGTTTGAACTCTATAAATTCTAGTCAAGAATAATAATTTTGATAATTAAAATTTTTCTTGGATAAATTAATTAGAGAAGTTGGTTGGCTGATTGAACAAATCAAACTAACTTTGGGATTTTAAATTAAAATGAAATTTATAATTCGGGTTTAAAATCGGGCGAAGCAATTGTCTAGGGTCGAAGTGGAGAAGTCGAAGGGCTTGAGATGTAACAACTAACTTTGTAACGATGATAAATATCGTAACTTCTGATCAAAGAATGAAAAATAAGAGTGAATCCGATGAAAGCGTGATGAGAAATCAAATAAAAAAAATAAAATATTCGAATTAATCGGGGTTGGGCTGGAGCTACTACTATTCTCGTAAGTCAATTATTAGACTGAATCCCTGAATCCCTCCTTTAAGTATAATGAGGAAGGCCTTAGACCAAAAATCAGAATAAAACATCCATTTGGTAAAATAATAAAATAAACTTAAAATAATTAATATTATTTATAATATATAAATATATAAATATATAAAATTATAATTAATAAAATTATCGTTATAAAAATAAATATATATTTTTTAATTAAAATATTGAATCAATTAAAAATATATATATTAAAAATAATGATGTATAATAAATAATATTAAAACTAAATAAAATATGAGAAGTGATAGAGAGAGGGAATTTTGTGAGGAAATTTGGTGAGGGGAATTCATTGATTGGAAAATGTAAAAGTGGGAGGAAAGAGAGAAAAAAGAGAAATTATTTGATTTTTTCAGCGAATAAAATTATGTCACACGTAATTCCCTCACCAAATTCTCTCACCAAATTCTCTTACCTAATCATTTCTCATAAAATATATTTAATATATTATATAGTAAAAGTGTTATATTTAAGAGTACTAGTTATTATAAATTATATAAAGGTATAAATTTATATAAATAGTAAAATCTTAACAAACACCATATAAAAACACTATTAGTATAGTTTATATATCAATAGTGTTATACTTAACTATAACAAAACAACGGCCTTTAGGAGGTGTAAATAAAAAAATAATATTAAAATATTTTATAATTTTAAATAAAATAAAAGTCATATAAATTTTAAAACAATATATATATAAAGTTAAACATTTTTATAAAGATAATAAAATTTTAGTTATATATTATAAATTAATAAAATTATAAATATTTGAGATAATACAGGAGATAAATAATTTTTCAAATATAAAATTAAATATTTTTTTATAAATAATAAAATCTTAGAAAAAAATATTATAATTTTGAATAATTGAGATAAGATAGGAGTTAAATAATTTTTAATAGAGATAAGATAGGAGATTAATATTAGTAGAAAATTTAAACAAAAATAATATAAGTGGTAATTCCCGCTTAAAATTCAAATAAATAGTGAATGTTTTATGATTTCTTGTTTCTATTTATTTATGATTATTAATTGTTGGTTAAGAACTAGTTCACTCAATCATAATCATTGCCTCATTGTGGTTGCCGTTGAAGAAGAAAAGAAAAAAAGAATCACTTGCAAATTGAATCAGTTAAACAGATCCGGGTATATATATATATATATTTTTTTGTGTTACTTAATAATTATGTATGTATGTATGTATGTATGAATAATAATTAATGTAATAAGTTTTTGAATTAATATGAAAAGGAATCAAAATAAATAAATATGTCGTCGTCGTCGGGGAAATCAACATTAATAATGGTGAAATCTGAAGAAAAAGAAAAAGAAGTTGGATTGAAAAAAGGAACATGGACAGAAGAAGAAGACGAAGTTCTAGCTGATTACATCCGCAAGCATGGGGAGGAGTCCAGTTGGAACACGGTTGAGAAGGAATCTGGACTCAACCGGTGCGCTAAATCATGCAGGTTAAGGTGGGTAAACCATTTAAGACCCGAATTGAAGAAAGGTCCGTTAACCGCCAATGAAATAGAGACGATCGTTCGTCTTCATGCTAGGATCGGAAATAAATGGTCCCGCATAGCAGAAAAGGTAATATATATATATAATTAAGTTATCTTGAATTCAAACTATAATAATAACTTGTTAATTATATAATTATATAATTCCTCTCAGGTTCCTGGAAGAACAGATAACGATATTAAGAACTTTTGGAACACTCGAATCAAAAGTTGTGAGCGTCGTGGCCTACCACTTTATCCGCCTGAGGTAGTTCAAGAATTATTAAATGAAGAGAAGAACCAAATGAATATGGTACCTACTACTGTCAACTTCAACAACAATTATCCTTATCCTAGTAGTAGGATCAAATTCAACAACTATGACAACTTCAGCAGCAGCAGCAGCAGCCCTTCTTCACTTCTTCTTAACTTTCCTCCTGCATTATCTTCTTCTTCTTCTTATTATCCTAGGCCTCCTCCTCATGTTGCTTCTTCTTCTTCAAATCATCAATCACTTCAATTAATTCAGCCTCCTCCTATTGATCCTAATGCTTTCTCTTCATTTCGACCATCGCCAAAGCTGATGATTGACGGTTTTGGAAACAATACTAGTACTAATCATCATCTTCCTTCCTATTCTTACCATGCTTTCCAGCAGGTAGCTCAGAATTCAGGCCTCCAATCATTCCAATTACCGCCGCCTAGTAGTACTGTTGCTGCTGCTCATAATATGTTCTCTTCATTTCAACATCTACCTAATCTCAATGATATTCATCATAACTCATTATACTTCCATTCATTCCAATTTGCGCCTCCTTCATCTTCTTATGCTGCTGCTGCTACTACTCGGGTGCCTCATAATTCATTTCAATTTGGGCCACATCATAATCTTCCTTCATCTTCTAATGCTGATGCTGCTGCTGCTGATGCTTTTCCAGTGGATCGTAATCATCCAGACCTCCTCCCTTCATTCCAGTATAAGCCTCCTAGTCCTATTGTTGACGACAATAGTTTCTCTTCATTACAGCAACCACTTGATCAGATTATTGAAAATATTGATCATGGTCTTACTTCCTCTTCTAATGATCCTTTTGAGATGACTCCTATTGTTGACAATACTTTGTCTTCATTAAATCAACCACTTCATCAAAATTTGCCATCATCATCTTCTCAGAATTATTTTCCAGAGCTCCCTTCAATCCAACCTCAAGATCCTTTTCATTTGCCACAATTCGACAATCTTTCCCAATCACCCGCAACCCAAAATCTACAGTCAAATTGTATGCCTAGTCGAAAGAGAACCCACGATGATCAAATGTCAACTTCACAAGAGGAGCATGCATTATTGGGAAAGAACTATTCTGGAGATACATCAAATATGTCAATTAGGGGTGAGTGGTTTTTTCTTTAGTTTATTTTTATTTACCTATTTATTATGGTGTTAAATTTTATATTGATTTGTTACTTCTTTGTGTAGAAAAAATTCTAAACGAAGAATTACTCGACTCTTTTGCTTTTGGTCATAACTCGGTGCTAAATGAAGACGACAAGATGAGGTCTCCGTTTTTCTCTAAATATCTTATGAATCCGAGAAAACATTGGAGTGGATTGTGATAATTATGATATAGTTTTTAGATAATTGTAGTTTTTTTTGAGTTTTTAATTTGGAGGAATGTTCCATTCTCGTGGTAAAACTATACATAAACATATTCTAATTTGTTTTTTATTTTTTGAATGTTAAGCTTGAAGTTAAAGACTTTATTTGATACATGTGTATCTTACAATTAGCATGGAAGTTTTTTAATTGAAGCTATTGTATATTGATGTTTTTTTGGATTTAGTATTATTATTTTGATTTGGTTTAAGAGTTAAATTGTTTCAAATAATTTCAACTCAATAATTTTTTTTTCTATCATGTGAATCATTGATCCTTTAATCTATTAGTTCAAATATTAATTTTTTTTTATCATTATATACTCTTTATAAATGTCCACTTTTTATTTATTTATATTAAACAAAAGTATGAATATCAATCATAGTCTTAGTCAATTGAGTTGGTAAGTTTATCAATCAAACTAATAAAACATAAGCTACATTTAACTAACTATCCATGGCCAAACGAAGCATGAGCGAATCCAACCCGGTTCATATAGACTTCAACTTCCTCCGAAGCTCAACCTGCCTGCCGCGATGACAAAATTTCTCGAAAAATATGAGTTCATTCCAAAAACAGAAGTTTGACTACAATTAACCAAATTAGTTAAGCGACCTACCAAAATGACCGTAAAGACATAAGGATTAGTTTGAGATTGAAGAGAGGATTGCGATTTTTTTCCATAAAGTTATTTGGATGAATAAATTGAAATTTTAATTCCAAATTTATAATAATTGATATTGAATTACAATTAAATTCATATGTTTGGAAAACTATAAAATTATAATTTAATTCTAATTTTTATATTTAAAAAATAATATAATAAAAATAATGTTAATATATACTATTAGGAGGATACCAGACAAAAAAATGTAAGTAAAATTTTATAACGTTAGTGACTATACGATGTCATGTATTTATAAAATTATTTCTAAATAATATGAATTAATGAATAAAGAAATTTTGTACTAATTAGAATTAGGTTAGACATTAATATTGTTATTAATAGATTTATATATGTGTTGAAAAAAGAGAATTTTTCGTAATAAAAATCTTTAACTTTTTAGGTTAATTAATGACCTAATTAACAATTTATTATTAAAAAAAAAATTAGTCCAAACTTATTTCTAAAAAATTATGAGATTAGAGACTCATTACTTAATTATCAAAATATATTTAACATATTATAATGACTCTTGAATAAATATACTTATCATTTTTGCTGCCACTTGAGAGAATGACACACTCAAGTGTCATTCGAAGATTCTTCATATTTTGTGAATTATGCTCACTTCTTACCTATTTTTGAAAATATCAATTAATACTTAATTACATTATAAACAAGGATGTAAAAAGTTTAGAATTTAAAGATTCACCCGAAAATCGTCTGGGAGAAAGTGACGATCCAAAATGTAATTTCAATCATCTTTTGTATATTCATTTGGTTTGTGTTCTTTGATAGCTGCTATATCCCCATCATGAGCTTTAACATGATTCCGATTGATATCACATCTATACATATCCCAAACCACCTTAACATGTTCCATTATATGTTTCCAATAATACTCAATATGTTCCGGCACTGCCTCAAAACGATTCTGCAAAGACACGAGATTAATTATTTGTTAGAAAATAAACCGTTAAGTCATATCAAGTATATTAATTGGTTTAAATATAACAAGAAGGTGTTGTAGCGTAGTGGTAAACACCCATGTCTGTCACACATGTGACCAGGGATCAAATCTCATCGACAGCAAATAATATTTAAAGTTTTGCTATTTCAGGGAAGCTGAGCAAAATCCGAAATTTACCTATAGGCAAGATCGGTTCGACAATGTATACCGGCTCAGTCAACCGGAGTTCGGTCAACCGGTTCGGTCAAGAAGTTAGAAATCCGGACAGGTTCAAGTTCAGGACCGATTGAGTTGTAAACCGAAAGAACGGTCAAGAAATCTAACCGATTGAATATCAAACCGGCCAGAAGAAGCTATGAAAAACCTAAAGTCATCCGGAACCGGCTAAAGAAACCTAACCGGTCAAGCTACCAAACCGATCAAGAGTATTCGGAACGTGACCGCACAGAGAAAGGATCGGCCAAAGCTCAAAACCGGAATCATCAAACAGCCGATCATCTACAAGAAAAGAATAACCGGAAGAAGTCCGGTTACTTCACTACCAAAGACATTCGGCCAAGTCAAGAGGCCGACCAGTACAAGAAGACACTTTGGGTATCTGTTGAGAATGATACCAAAGGAACAGACTGAATACTTCCATATCCATGCAAGTCTGAGGAAAGACTGTAGGCTGCAGAAAACAGTACTACCGGATCCTTCTACTTCGGGATAAGCCAGAAAGGAAATCTTCAAAGTACAGACAACTGTCCAAGCAGACAGTGCCTACATTGAGTAAAAGACAAACCCAGCAGGCTTGCCTTACAGACCGGCAGGTCTGAAACAGGATATCAGGTCTGAGATTGACCGTCAGGTCTGAGGAGACGACCGGCAGGTCTGAGACACTGAATCACTGCACCTCTGATCAGCCAATCAGATTCAAGGCTTTGAAATATGACCGTTGGCATATTTCACCTATAAAAGGAGGCAGTTGCAGAAGAGTAAATGCGGGACAACAAGCAACTTAAGGGACATTAAGCGAGACAAGTGAAGCGTTGAGAGCATTTACTACAAGTGATAACAGTGTGGTATTCTAAGAAAGCCTAAGTGCTAAATTCTAAGTGTGTGTTACAATTTCGGTGTGAATTGTAATAGTGTTATCGAGCAGGAAATAAGTCTCGATCGGATTGTACTTGTATTCCTTAGTGAATATCCTTCTCGCGGCTTCGAGAGGAAGGGGTGACGTAGGAGTTTTATCTCCGAACATCCATAAAATCTGTTGTGTTATTTACTTTCTGCTGGCTTCGTTACATAACCGACTAACTCAACCATACCGCTCCAAACCAACTCCATACTGACCATACCGAATATCCAGATAACCGAAACCGACCCACCATTCTTCAAATCTCCATCATCCGAAACCGACTCCGCCTATCATACACGTGTACCGCTTCAACTTGAAAGCAAACCTCTTCCGCGCTTGAACCTAGTTCAAGGGTTTGTGACAGGTTGTGTAGTATTGAAACCCCGGTGTTAATCTCTAACCGGATTAACCACCACCCTACGAGTGAGAACCGCTAACCGGTCCAACCCCCCGGTCCACCAGCGGCGACCTAGATCCTAACATTATTATTATGTATTAGAGAATGAAAATTAATACAATAAGATATTAACACTTACCGTTACCGACTTCCAAAGATGCTCTATGTCGATGGAGCTCAAGTCTGACCAATGCAGTAGATGATGTGATATCACAGTCGGGTCCCGAACCACGATCCCAATATGTATGCACAATGACGTGCCGTTGTTGCAACACAGTCTCCCATTTGGCAAGAATTCTATTGTTATTTTCTCACTCGGGCTCAACTTCGAGAGGGTCGTGTTCTTATTTTTACCCCAACACTTTCTCTTTGATGTAGAACCTACAAAAGAATTATACAACATTAGTAAATGATTTTTTATATTCAAAGATTATAACTTATACCTTCAAACTGGGAGGATGATGTTGTCATCATCTCAACCTCCGATAACGTCGGATCTACATGATTGGGTGTGTCATCTGGCTCATTAGAACCACCCGCCTCGAGGAGATCATTTCTCCTCTTAAGATCGTTTCTCCTTTAGGGATCGTCGATCTTCCCAGACATGTCATTTATGCTTCTGCACCTGTATGCCATAAGGCCTGCAATTCCTCAATTAACGGTTGTAGAAAAATATCAATCGCATTACCGGGACTCTTACGACTGTGAATCAACATAAATAACATTAAATTACTTGAGTACATACATATCGTCGATGGCACATTATAAGGTATTAGAACAACCGACCAAATGATGTACGATTGTTTTCCATTAATAAATGGCTGAAACCCATCACTAGCCAAACAAATTCTTACGTTTTGGGGCTCTAAAGAGAAATCGGTGTAGTGTTCATCAAACAACTTTCAAGTCATAGAATCTGTAGGATGCCTCAAGAATTCGTCGTCTAGCCGACTATCTTTGTGCCATCTCATTATTGGAGTCGTTTTTGAAGACATGTATAACCTTTGCAACTTTGGTGTCAATGGAAAATAACGTAGCACCTTAGTTGGAATGTGTTTTCCATTCTGTTTTTCCGAACTGTACTACTTGACTTATCAATCTTCCATCTCAAGGTGCTACACACCTTACAACGTTGCAGATCATTATCCTGCTTACGGTAAAGCATACAATTATTATTACAGACGTCGATAATTCCGTGAAAACACCAAAAATCGTAGTTTATTCTTATACTGTGTATAATTAGATGTGTCTTCACAATATTAACACTCTCATAGTTTCGATTTGCACATTTAACGCAAGTACAAGCAATATTTTCCCTTACATTAGAGTATTGAGCAAAGTTTAGAAATTGTTCAACACTTTTCATATATTGTGGATGATTTCGACGTAGGAGCATCCAACTTTTGTCTGGAATTTTCATTTTGAAACGTCGATCAGATTTCTTAACACCAAATTAAGGTTATATTGAAAAGAGTATTAGAAATTAATTAATCTCAATCATTTGAAATGTTAAGATATGTTAAACTTAGTGGAAATAATTTAGTAACACAATTTAACTAAATACTGTATTTATGGAGATTGTAATAAACATCATTTAACACATCAATAATGTCAATATTGTGTTACAAGAAAAAACATACATCTTATATAGTCCAAATATCACTAAAATACATTTCAGATTTTTTAATATCTAACATATCTATAATGAAGACAAACATTTAATTTTATTTCTAACATATCTAATGAAGGGCAGAAAAACATATCTAATGTAAATTCTTAAATCAATGTAAATTCAGCAGGCATGCAAACAATATATCTAATGAAGGCAGACAAACATCAATGTTTATAGTCTGGAAAGACCCTTAATTTGGTTTCAACATCAAGGAATCGGGTATAATTTTAATTAATATATATAAATGAATTGGGGAGTACCTGAAATTGGGAAGTACCTGACGAGGAATCGACCTAGAATCGGGAAGCTGACAATGAATCGACCTGAAATCAAATACCCCAATTACAAACACAAAATGACCAAGATCTTCTCTAAGAAAGTGTCTACAAGTAGCATTTATAATAAAATATATTTAATATGAAAAATAAAAACATGATTTTCATATACGATCAAGATATATATTTTTTTTTGACAGAAAGCCTTATTCAGATCTTACCCTACCAAAGTAGGGTGCATTTTCAACTAACATTTAAGCTGTAAATAAACACTACCAAATTACAGCTTAGAGCTACAATATTAAAGCTAACAAATTACAGCAACAAATTGAACATTTAAGCTACATATTCAACCGTAGCGGTAAATAAACACTCAAGCTTAAATAAATACAAAATGACCAACAAATTGAACATTTAAGCTGTAAATAAACACCCAAGCTTAACAATAGATCCCAATTTAAGTGTTTCTATCGATAATAAGAAGGGGAGAACTAACCTTTTCGGCAATATCCGTGGAATCAACAACAGCAACGACGCGTTTGACAATAACAATGGGAGAATCAACGGCATCAACAATCTAGGACGAAAAGAGGCGCGAAGCGAAAGAGGCGCGCGATGGAACAAGTCTGTTCAATTCTGGACGGCGACGATAACGGAATCTGGACGGCGACGGAGTCAGGCGGTTCGCGGAATCGGGACGGCGATGACGACGGAATCTGGATGGCGACAAAATCAGGCGCGCGGTTTGCGGATGTCGGATCGGTGCCAGAAGTGAGAAAGAAGAAATAAGAAATAAGAAAGAAAGAATCGATTTAGGGTTAAATTAAATATATCTACGAGGGTGTTAAGGGTTCCCTCGGAAAAATTATTAATTACAACCTCAGCGAGAGCATAAATCAAAAGTTCTCGGAAATAACAGTTATCTGCGAGAACTATGTAAAGCCCTCAGTGACTTATTTAAATTTTAGCAAGCTCTCGGTGACTTCTTTATTTACGAAAACTTTTGATAGCTCTCGGTTATCATCCTCGGTAATTATGACATTTCTATTAGTGTACATTCAATCAATTTTACAGGTAAAAAGGTTCATCAGCTTTTGCACTAAATAGCCTAAAACAATAATTAAAATTTGTTTTGTGTTATTCATCATAGAAGTCCCATGGAAGATCCATAACCTAATAATTATAAACAATACAAGTTTGAATACATTGAGATAATTTATGAAACAAGTCACCCTATTAGGGACATCCGGATTTGTAAACATAAACAAACAAATTAACCTATATAATTTGTCAATTCATGTTTCATTTTCCAGCTTTAAACATAAGTTAATGGACAATAAAACACACTACTATAATTAAATTAAAATTAAACAGCATTTAGAATCCAACTTCTTCTTTTTTAAACATTATTACTTTTTTCTTTTTCTTACTACAGTTTTTTCTATGTCCAACAAACTGCAATAGGACTTCCGACCACACAATTCTTTCAAACGCCGCGCTATTCGACAACGTCCAATTGTTCATGATAAATGTTACTGTATATGATTTCTATACGCACATTTTTACGTCTCGGGATTTCGGATCTCCTTAGATGTTTTGGGCACGGCCTAACTCTAAATGTTTATTTTAGAGTCGTCACCATAGATTGTTTCTTAAAGAAATTAGGAAAAAAAATTAGAGTATTTTGATTAAAGGTAGGATGCCTGGTTACGTTTGGGAAAGAGTTTTGACAGTATGTCCCATGCACCCGTCCTAAAAGGTTGGTTATTGAGACGTGAATGGTTATTACACTTATTTGATATTCGGAATTTTGTGTTATTTGTCTAGACGAAAACTAATAAAATAAGGATACACAAACGGAAAAAAATTCAAATTCGCTCGAATGTGAATTTCTGTGCATGAGATTTTTGAGGATAATATTAAGAACATATAGGAATATTGTTCTTTTTAATTTTTAGAGTTGTAGTATTTTATTTATGATACTACCAAGTAAGGGATTTTTCAAATATGTCCTAAATTATTTTGTGTTGGTCAAGAATATGTTTAAAAGGTAGGAATTTTTTTTTGTGATTTTTGGAATTATAAAACTCAAGTTAAGGCACCATAAAGTTAAAAAAAAATTTAAACATATCCTACAAATTATGTGAAATTTTATTTTAGTCAAAAATAATAATTTTAACAATTTAATATTTTTTGGAATTTTTCTAAATTAAATTAATTTAGAGGTAAATTAATTAGAGAAGTTGATTGGTTGAATGAACAAATAAAATTGACATTAGGGATTTTAAATTAAAATGAAATTTAAAATTCGGGTTTGAAATCGGGCGAAGCAATTGTCTGGGTCGAAATAGAGTAGTCAGAAGGCTTGAGATTTAACTCACCTCTAATATTCTAAGCTTGGACTCGGGTAAAGTCGTAAAAAAATTGTGCAGGATTTTTAAGGATGACCAAATTTGAAAACTTTGTGAGAGTGAATCAATTTTAGGTGATTGAAAATTAAGTTTTTAAAAGCGAAACTTTATAAACGACTCATAACTTACTAGTATAGAATCTATGAGATATTATGATATTTAATGGGAAGTCGACATAAGTCTATTTAGAGTTTTTTCAATTTTTAACAAATTCAAGACTAAATAGTTCTCGCCAAACTTTTATAAAATTAAAAAACAAATAATGCGCATGCATGCACGCCATATTTAGAGATTCATTCGAATTTGGCTAACTAAGTCTCAAAACGCATTTTGGTCTCTACTAATTCAGTTATTGTCTTTTAAAATATAATTTACTTTTTACTTTTTATATTTTTAATTTTTCATGTATACATTAAATCTAAGCGTGATATTATCCACTTTGATGTGAATATTTTGTATTTGTACAGCAAAATGAAATAAAGTAAAAGTAAAAAATTAAAGAATATAAAGTAGGAAAATAAATCCTCATATAATATTATGAGGAGTGTTAAGGTGACTAAAAATTAATAAATCTCATATTTAAAGTTATTCTAAGTCTACTATGTTTTTAAGGATTTCGGTGAGTTTTATATTTAAGGATAAATATTTTAGAGTTCAAACAAATTTACGAAGAGATTTTTATCTTCTCAATTTTTTAAGTTTTTGATTTTTTATGTTTTAATTTTTGTATTTTTGATTTAAAGGTTTTATATTTTTGTAGTTTGATTTTAATTTTAGAGTTATTGATGCTGTGTTTTAGGTTTTAATCTAACCTAAAATCAAGAAAATCATAAATTTACATCATGCAAAAACCAAAACGAAACTTAAGACTAAACAAAATAAACGAAAATAAAAGCCAAAAAGAGAAAAAATGGGTCTCAAGCGTCGGGAAAATTAGCTAGAAGCAAGGGAGAACGGTCGGATGGTGAGCAGCAGCTGGAAAACTCGGTCGGAAGCGTCGACAAACCTAGCCATGAGGAGCATCTCTCGGTCGGATAAGAACGGAAGCAGGCGTGCGAAAAGAGCATCGCTGAAGTATCGGGAACCCTTGAGTAAGCGTCAGGAAGTGTTGATGCTTCCTCCTCTCGCGCAGCAGCCGCCATCGTGGGAATCATCGGTTGTCAGAAATCTTAGCCAGCAGCAGCCAACTATAAGCATCTGGTTAGTTTTCTCGGTCGTCCGCGTGCAACGCAACGGGAGAGGAAGAAGCGTCGGCTCTCGGCGACAATAGACTTGAAGAAGCGCCGGGTAAAACTTGAACATGCGTCGCTACAACAAAAATTTGACTGTTCTTCCTATTTTTAACTAAATGGTAACCAAGAATGGCTCATAACTCAACTTTTTCTGAGCTAAAATGATAGTACTATAATATATTCACATAATATACAAGAAAATACAAGAATCAAAGCGATTAAAATCAAGAATGCACCAAAAACTCAAAATGAAGATTTTCGGTCAAATGTGATTTGTTTACTTCTAAATTCAATTATTTTAAGGTCGTTTTGTTTATCTTTAAACTTAAATCTTTTTAGACTCAAAAGCTCAAAATAAATTTTAAACACAATGAGCCCAAAAAGACTCAAGATTAAATCCAACTGACCGATCATGATTTAAATGAATTTTGGGTTAGATGTTGTTAGTTTAGATTTAATTTTTGTTATTTTGATTTCATTTACATATTTTTACAATCAAGAACTTATTATTATATATAGACTTATAGTTTGAAGAGAGAAGAAACTATGTTGTTGTTACCTCTTCAGCTATATATACGTGACCATTTATTTCCAATCCTGGCATGAAGACGAACAATCGTCTCTATTTCTTGGGGGCTTTTATCGGACGATTCACCGTAACCTACATGATTTAACGCACCTATTGAGTCCAGATTCGTTCTCAACGGTGTTCCAGCTCGCGTCCTCCCCATGCTTACGAATGTAAGCAACTAAAACTTCATCTTCTTCTTGAGTCCACGTACCTTTTTACAATCCAAATTCTTCTTGTTCAGGTGAGTTAGATTTCACATTTGTTGATATTTAAATCACTTTTCATATTAATTCAAAAACTTATTACATTGATACGCACAGAATTAAGAAAAGAGAAAACAGGGATAGAATATACAGGATCTTGATTCTTGATTGATTCAATTTACAAGCGATTCTTCTTGTTTTCATATTCATCCAAATCAAGATCCGGTATATGTAATAAGTTTTTGAATTATGCATGATTCATCTAATATGAAAAGGGGTTTATAAATATGTAAATCTAATTCACATGAACAAGAAGTTCTGGATTGAAAAAGGGACGTGGACAGATGAAGAAGATAGAACTCTAGTTGATTACATTTGTAAGCATGGGGAAGTGAACTGGAACACCGTTGAGAAAGAATCTGGACTCAATCTCTGCATGAAATCATCGTGTAAGTTATGCTGGATAAATCATTTAAGACCTGATTTGAAGAAAGGTCCGATAACAGCCGCCGATGAAATAGAGACGATTGTTCTTTTTAATGCCAGTATTGCAAATAAATGGTCACGCATAGCTGAAGAGGTAACATAATTCTTCTTAACTTTCCTGCATTATCTTCTTCTTCTTATTATTATCCTAGGCATCCTGCTGCTGCTTCATCTTCTTTTCAGTTAGCTTGAAAATATTGATCATGGTTTTACTTCCTCTTCTAATGATCCTTTTGAGATGGGTCCTATTGTTGCCAATACTTTGTCTTCATTACAGCAACCACTTGATCAAAATTTGCCATCATCATTTTCTCAGAATTATTTTCCAGAGCTCCCTTCAATCCAATCTCAAGATCCTTTTCATTTCCCACCAATTCAGAATCAAGCAACCCAAAATTTACAATCAAATTGTATGCCTAATCAAATTGTATGCCTACATCAAATCTCCAAGTTCTCAAGAGGATTGGGATGCATTATTGGGAAACAACTATTTTGGAGATACATCAACAATGTCGATTTGGGGTCAGTGATTTATTTATTTATTATGGTGTTAAATTTGATATTTGTTACTTCATTGTGTAGAAAAAAATTTAGACGGAGAATTACTCGACTCCTTTGTCTTTGGTCATAACTCGGTGCTAGACGGAGGGAAATATGTTTACGACTCTTCCAAATGAAGACGAGATGAGTTGTCCGATTTTGTGCCCGAAATATCTTATGTATGCGTGAAAATATTTGAAAGAATTATGACAATAAAGGCTATACCAAATTTTGATTTTAAATTTTATTTTTGTTAATGGTAATTTCTTAGAGTCATTTGAAAACACTTTCTTATTAACCGTTCATAGGCCAACTCCAACCATTGTTGTCATGGTTTATACAATTTTAAGAGGATATGTGTTCTGGATGAATAAAAAATGTTAATAATAATAATAATTTGTTCATAATTGGTTAACTAATCTTAAGAAAGTTATATATTTAATTTGTTGATTAACATGTTATTTTAATAAACCATTATTTATATATAATTCAATAAAAATAAATATATATTTGAGTCAAATTGTAAGTTAACTCACTTATAAATTTGAAACGGTTAAATTTTAAAATATTACATACAAGTCTCAAACTTGTAATCTAACCATATAAATACAACAATTATTGAATAATAAAAAAAATTATTTAAATTCAAGATAAAATTTAATAAATGTACGACATTACTAACCATATAAGTTTAACATTTAAACCATCTAAGTTAATAAAATTTAACATAAAATTTAATAAACAAACGATATTAGGTTTATATAATTTTAAATTTTTTTATAAATAATTATAAAAGGGTGTAAAAATGAATGTCTACAGGCTTGTTAGTTTCTCGACCAAATTCTATCAACATAGAAAATAAAACGACATATGATCGTAGGAAAAATGATCACACAAGTACTCAACTCAAGTACTCACACAACTATTGTCACGGACGGATGTAGTCTAGGGCCCAAGCTCATCCTATTATATATATACTCAATTTTTGTTGACATAAATTCAATAGCCGTCAATAGCAAGCATACATAATTCCATGAGAGAGAAAATGAGGTGAAGATAAGCTAGACAACCTATAAATTATTATTTTCTTTTGAGAAATGATAAACTCAACGAAACTTTAGCGAAAGTAAGGCCATGAATCATACGTGGCCTGCCACGTGGGTATGAGAGAGAAAAATAAAAAAAAATATTTTTTTTTCACCAATCCGGCTTCATTTATTTCCGGCTTCATTTATTTCTCTCTCCCTCTAAACTTCTCCGGCGTCATTTATTTTTTCCCTGAAACTTCTCCGGCGTCATTTATTTCTCTCCCTAAAACCTCTCCAGCGAAATCCCATGGTATCGTTTTTACCGATCTAGTTATTTAGTTTTTAGTTTTTACAAATCTAGTTACTTAGGATTTAGGGATTTATTTCAGTTCGTTATTCAGCTGCATTAGTGCTTCGTTTTTGTGATGATGAACTGTTTGAACTTTCAGGAAACCAGCACTACTCAAGCACCAAATTTGAACAACACAGTAGATGAAGCACTTAATCTGAATAAATTCACCCCTGTTGTTGAACCCAAAAGTTACCCAATTATTGGTATAAAAAATGTAGATTTCGAGACCCAAGAGGGTTGTTTCGGGACCCCGAAAGGGTGGTTTCGGGACCTGAAAGTATGGTTTCTGGAACAAAAATGATAGTTTGGGACCCAATAGGGTCGTTTCGTGACCCGAAAGGGTCGTTTCAGGACCCGAATGTATGGTTTCTGGATCAAGAAATGCAGGTTTCAGGACCCTAAAGGGTTGTTTCGGGACCTAAAATGGTGGTTTTGGGATCCTAGACGGTGGTTTCGAGACCCAAAAGGGTGGTTTCAGGACCTGAAAGGGTAGTTTCGAGAGTGGTTTCAGGACCCGAAAGGGTGTTTTCGGGACGTATTTCTTACGGTTACACTTATATTTTGCAGTCACATTTCTAGTGTTGGAATGACATTTTCCTCTGAAGAACAACTTTTTGAATTATACACATCATTTGCCCACTTAACTAGATTCGGCATTACCAAGTTAGGGAGCAAAAATGTAGGTGGTAAGAGGAAATACTTCAGCATTGGTTGTGCCAAAAGTTTTATGAAAGAATCGAAAGCCAAAAATAAATTTCATTAGCCTAGACCAATAATGAAGACAGATTGTAAAACAAAGATTAATGTTGTTGTTTGAAATGAAGGGGAATATGTGATAAAAGTATTTGTCTTGAGCACAACCATACATTAAACTCTAAGAGGATACGTCATGTTAGATCCTACAAAGTAATAGACGAAAATGTAAAGAGAAGATTGAATACAAACGATGAAGCTGGAATAACTGTGGCCAAAACATTTCAATCCCTTATAGTGAAAGCTAGAGGGTATGAAAACATGTCTTTCAATGAGAGAACATGTAGAAATTATATTACAGAAGCACGAAGGCTGAGGTTAGAGAGTGGGGATGTTGAAGCACTCACTAATTATTTCTTAAGAATGCAAATCAGGAACTCAAACTTCTTATATCTTATTGATTTGGACGAGGAATCCCGAACTAAAAATGTGTTTTGGGCAGATGGTAGGTGTAGAGCTGCCTTTGAAAATTTTCACGATGTTATCTCTTTCGATACAACCTATTTGACAAATCGTTATGACATATCGTTCGCTCCGTTTGTTGGGGTTAATCATCATGGTCAATCCATTTTACTTGGATGTGGCTTATTTTCAAGTGAAGATTCAAATTCTTTCACTTGGTTGTTTAGAACTTGGTTGGAATGTATGGATGATAGACCTCCAAATGCCATAATCATAGACCAATGTCGATCCATGGCAATGGCAATTGCAATTGAGAAGGTATTTCCTAAAACTCATCATCGATTTTGTTTGTGGCATATAATGAAGAAACTTCCTATAAAACTTGGAAGCAATACTGAATACCATCTAATAAAGAAGAGGCTAAAAAACATAGTATACAACTCCATAAATATTCAACAATGCGAAGAGAGAATTGCGAATTTTTTCCATAAAGTTATTTGGAGGAATAACATTGAAATTTTAATTCTAAATTTACAATAATTGATATTGAATTACAATTAAATTCATAGGTTTGAAAATCTATATAAGAATGTAGGAATTCATTTTGTGAATGTTGGAATTATAAAACTCAAGTTAAGGCAACACAAAGTATCTGGACACGAAGCATCAATGAAAGAACGAAATTGTCATTGAAGAAGATCATAAAAACAAGAAAAATATGTCTTTCAAATGGTGCAAACCACAATTGAAAATAGAAGAGGGATACTATTCAATGTAAGTCTGTTGCTACTTTTGATCAGTAATCTACAATATCTAAAAAGAAAGAAATTCAAGAACTCACCATAAAAAAAGTAGAATTGTTGAAGATATTTGAGATATAACTTCAGATGGAAATGCACCCATTCAATCTTGGAGAGTAATCGAAATAAATGAAGAGAATAGAAAGTAAAAACGTTATAGGCGCTAATTGATTATTGTCTGTAATTCAGTTCTTGTTTCACTGTCAAATCTAGAAATTATCTAGATCTGATTTTAAACTTTTGTATTTTTCCCTCTTTTGAGTTTTTAATAAAATGACACTAAGTTATTTTTCCAAAAAAAAAGTTTTAAAAAAAATCTAACATGTCTTACAAATTATTTAAAATATTATTTTACTCAAGAATAATAATTTTGACAAATTAAAAAAAAAAAATAGATTTTTTTAAAATTAGTTTAAAAGTTTATTTGTTGAATGAACAAATCAAACTGATGTTAGAGATTTTAAATTAAAATAAAATTTAAAATTCGTGTTTGAAATCGGGCGAAGCAATTGTCTTGGTCGAAATGGAGGAAATTGAGTAGTTGGAAGGCTTGAGATGTAACAAAAGATCATTTAACTAATTTTGTCGTAATACGTTAGTAAATGAGAAATGATTCGAAATGAAATTTGAGAGGGAATTACGTGGTGTAATCTGATTCGCTGAAAAAATAACAAATTTTCTCTCTACTCTCTATCCTCACCCTTTATCATTTTTCCAACCAATAATGTGGTGACACATCATTCTCTCCACTTTGGTAAACATTCTAACTCTGACCTATTGACCTGACACTTTAATTGTCATGAGTCAATTAAACCGCCAAGTTACACGATTTTTAAGGACGGTTAAGTATAATGGTTGTTTGAAAATTTTGTGAGGGGAATCAATTTTACGTGATTGAAAAATGAGTTTATAAAAACGAAACTTTATAGACGATTTCATAATTTACCATTTGTAGAATCTAGGAGATATTATGATATTTAATGGGAAGTCGTCGTAGAGGTCTATTCAGAGTTTTTTCAATTTTTAACAACTTCAAGACTACAAAGTCGCCACCCCAACTTTTATAAACTTAGAAAAATAAATTATGCGCATGCACGCCATATTTAGAGATTTCTTCGAGTTCGCCGTTTGGTTATGTGTGGGAAAGGCCAAAGACAACTATGTCTCACCACGCCTATGGGTCTCTACTAATTCGATTTTGGCCTTTTAAAATATAATTTACGTTTTACATTTTCTAATTTTCACGTATACCCTAGATCGAAGCGTGATTTTATCCACTCTTGATGTGGATCTTTTGTGTTTGTAAGTACAAAAGTTGAAGAATAACCTAAAGTCTAGGAAAATGAATCCTTATATAAAATTATCATAAGTGTTAAGAAGACTAAAAGTATAGAAATCCCATATTTAAAGTTATTCTAAGTCTACTAAATTTTAAGGAGACTAAGAGTATAGAAATTCCATATTTAAAGTTATTCTAAGTCTACTAAGTTTTAAGGATTTTGGTGAGTCTTATATTTAAGGACAAATATTTTAGAGTTCAAACAAACTCATGGAGAAACTTTTATATTTTATATTTTATATTTTTTATGTTTTTGATTTTTATGTTTTATGATTTTGTGTTTTTGATTTTGGAGGTTTTATTTTAGTTTTAGAGTTATTGAGGTTGTGTTTTAAGTTTTAGTCACTAACCTAAATCAAGAAACTCATAAATTTACAGCATACAAAAACCAAAAAAAATAATCAAAGACTAAACAAAATAAACGAAAATAAAAGCAAAAGGGGAAAAATGGGTCGCAAGCGTCGGGAAAACTAGCTAGCAGCAAGGAAATACGATCGGATGGTATACAGCAGCTGGAAAACTCGGTCGGAAGCATTGACCAACCTAGCCATGAGGAGGATCTCTCGGTCGGAAGAAGAACGGTAGGAGACGTGCGAAAAGAGTATCGCTGAAGTATCGGGAATATTGAGTAAGCGTCATGAAGCGTTGATGTTTCCTCCTCTTGCGCAGCAGCAGCCATCGTGGGAATCATCGGTCGTATGTGTCTGAAATCTTAGCCAGCAGCAGCCAGCTCCAAGCATCTGGTTAGTTTTCTCGGTCGGCCGCGTGCACCGCAACGGGAGAGAAAGAAGCGTCGGCTCTCGGCGACAATAGACTTGAAGAAGCGCCGGGAAAAACTTGAACATGCGTCGCTACAGAAAAAATTCAAATGTTATTCATATTTCTAACTAAACTGAATGGTAACCAAGAATGACTCCTAACTCAATTTTTTCTGAGCTAAAATGACAGTACTACAATATATTCACATAATATACAAGAAAATACAAGAATCAAAGCAATTAAATTCAAGAATGCACCAAAAACACAAAATGAAGATTTTCGGTCAAATGTGTTTTCTTTACTTCTAAATTCAATTGTTTAGAGTCGTTTTTGTTTATCTTTAAACTTAAATCATTCTAGACTCAAAGGTTCAAAATAAATTTTAAACACAATAAGCCCAAAAAGTTTTGAGATTAAATCCAATTAGAAAGAAAATGACCCATAATGATTTAAATGACCTTTTTTTTTTTATTAGATTTTGATTTTGTAAATGATTTTCGGGATAGTTAGATGTTGTTAGTTTAGATTTAATTTTTGTTATTTTGATTTCATTTACATATTTTACAATCAAGAACTTATTATTATTATTATTATTATATATAGACTTATAGTTTGAAGAGAGAAGAAACTATGTTGTTACCTCTTCAGCTATACATACGTGACCATTTATAATTCCAATCCTGGCATGAAGACGAACAATCGTCTCTATTTCTTCGTGGGGGCTTTTATCGGTCCAGGTTTTAGATGGTTGATCCATCGCAACCTACATGATTTTCCGCACCGATTGAGTCCAGATTCTTTCTCAACGGTGTTCCAGCTCGCGTCCTCCCCATGCTTACGAATGTAAGCAACTAAAACTTCATCTTCTTCTTGAGTCCACGCACCTTTTTTCAATCTAAATTCTTCTTGTTCAGGTGAGTTAGATTTCACAGTTGTTGATATTTAAATCCTTCTTCATATTAATTCAAAAACTTATTACATTGATACGCACAGAATTAAGAAAAGAGAAAACAGGGAGGGAGGATCTTGATTCTTGATTGATTCAATTTACAAGCGATTCTTCTTGTTTTCATATTCATCCAAATCAAGATCCGGTATATGTAATAAGTTTTTGGATTATGATTCATCTAATATGAAAAGGGGTTTAAATATGTAAATCAAATTCCCATGAACAAGAAGTTCTCGATTGAAAAAGAGAACGTGGACAGATGAAGAAGATAGAATTCTAGTTGATTACATTCTTAAGCATGCATGGGGAGGACGCGAGCTGGAACACCGTTGAGAAAGAATCTGGACTCAATCGCTACTGCGGGAAATCGTGTAGGTTACGCTGCATAAATCATTTAAGACCTGATTTGAAGAAAGGTCTTATAACAGCCGCCGATGAAATAGAAACGATCGACGTTTTTCTTCATGCTAGCTATGATCGGAAAAAGATGGTTCAAGAATTGAATGAAGAAGAACTGAGAATTACCTAAGCTAGCTGATTGAGGGTTTTGGAAATATTAATCATGATCTTCCTTCCTATTCTTACCATATTGTTTTTCAGGTAGATCAGAATTCAGGGCTCCAATCATTCCAATTCGTGTCTACTATTGCGATAAAACTCTCTTTCATTTCAACATCTACCTAATCTCGTTGATGGTTTTGACAATTAATATTGATCATGGTTTTACTTCCTCTTCTTATATATGATGCTACTACTGATGCTTTTCTAGCTAGTGGCTCATAATCCAGAGCTCCCTCCTATTGTTGCTGCCAATATATACTTTGTCTTCATTACAGCAACCACTTGATCAGATTGAGAGTTTTGGAAAAACCGATCAAAACTTGCCATCATCATCTTCTCAGAATTATTATCTAGCTAGAGCTCCCTTCAATCCAATCTCAAGATCCTTTTCATTTGCCACAAATTGAGAATCTTTCTCAATCACCCGCAACCCAAAATCTACAATCAAATTGTATGCCTGGCCGGTCGAAAGAGAACCCACAATCAAATGTCAACTTCTCAAGAGGATTGGCATATATATATGCATTATTGGGAAACAACTATTTGGAGATACATCAACATTGTCTATTTGGGTGGGGTGAGTGATTTATTTATTTATTTATTTATTATGGTGTTAAATTTGACATTTGTTATTTCATTGTGTAGAAAAAAATTTAAATGAAGAATCAATGACTCTTTTACCTTTGGTCATAGCTTGGTTGGTGTAGATGGGGACAATATGTTTACAACTCTTCCAAATGAAGACGACGAGATGAATTGTCCAATTTTGTGCCCGAAATATTATGAATTCGTGAAAACATTTGAGGAAATTATTACAATCACGGCTATACCAAATTTTGATTTTAAATTGTATTTTAGTTAATGGTAATTTCTTAGAGTTTTTCTTCTTGAGGTATGTTTTCATTCTATGTAGAACTAGCTAGAAAGAAACATATTCTAATTTGTTTTTATCTTCCTATAAAAGAAAAGCTTGAAGTTATCTATGACTTTCTTTATATGACACATGCTTCTTAAAATTAGCATGGAGGTTTTTTGTTTTGTTTTTTAATTAAAGTATTTATTGACCCAAGTATTTTAATTGAAATAACTATAGATTAATTTATTTTTATTTATTTAGTATTATTAATTTTATAGTCTTTTGGCTTTATGATTTAAATAATTTTAATTTAATCCCTGAATTCCAGACTAAATATGCATGCATCCAGCTTCAATCATACTTAGAAACGTTTGATGAAATATGGCAAGCATATATATGTGATGGGCTTAGCTTTCTCTCTTTCTGTTTAATAACTCGTTTCTCGTCTAACTAAGCCTTGTTTGGAAACTAGGCAAACTTCCAAACAAAAAGTCATTTGAAAACACTTTCTTATTAACTGCTTCTAGGCCAACTCCAAATATAATTGTTGTCCTGGTTTAATTCGAACAAATTATTATTATTTTTTTTTAACACTTTTAATCATTATAGACATATATTCATCAATAACATATAATTTGGGTCGGATCGCGGGTTTACAAAACCCCTTCCCGGTTGAGTAGGATCGACATCTGACCAGGAGCCCCTTGTCGGTTGAGCAGGAACATTAAACGCAAGATGTCTTCGTCTCTGAAAGGCATTGTCAACCGAAACTCTGTGGGTTCCTCGGTTTGATTGGTCATTAGAAGGAAAGGAACGAATTGGAACTGCTGGGATCGGTTGAAGTGTTGCTCTAGATCGGCGTTGTCTTCGATTCAAGGGTTGAACATCTTCCTCTTCTTCTTCACCACCGGTCGGAATATCAGAGATAGGATTAGGGTTCAACGGTGCTTTAGTTTCCGGTCTGGTGTTTGCTGCTGCTAACTCTTAAGCCCTCTTTCTTTTAGTTTGTGCTCTCGTCTTCTTAGCAATCAGAAGAGATTTCTCTTTTTCCTCATTGATTTGTTCTTGATTGAGTTTCTCCTGGATTTTCCAAGCCGCTCTCTCGTTATCAATCTCAGCTGCCTTGGCTTTTGCATCTTCGTCAGCTTGAAGCTGTCGGGCAGCCTCTTCATCCGATCTCATTCTTTCTTCGTAGGCAATCTCTCGGTTCTTTACCAGCTCATAGAGTTGTAATGACATAGTTTGTATCGATGTGAGAGTTTGAGAGGTTACCTCTTGAACTTGTGCTAGCTTAATGTCGGTGGAAGCGACCCGTTCTCTCAAGATTTCATTTACTTGAGCCTCCATGGATACCTGCCATTGGGCCATAGATTCTCGAATCATCTCCGCAATGAAAGTCTTCGTGCGTTTTTCAGAAATTGGAACCAATGAACCGACCGACTGATGTTGCACCGGAGGCAAAGTGTCGACGCGAAGAGACATTTCTGTTCTGGATGGTTTATCAAAACTATTTTCTCTTGATTTATGTCGGTCAGAAGACTTAATGAGGAGGCTCTGGCCGATTTAGAGGGAGACGGATTGGTGGTTGCCTTACTTTTGTCCTCTTATTCATTTTCTGGAGTCTTGATGGGAGATTCCGGTTGACCGGTTTCAGATTCATTCTAGCGTTGGTTCCCGGGTTCTGTTTCAGATGTAGCCCCTGCCAGTTTGGAGGATTCACCTTTTTTTCAAAATAGAATTTCTCAGCCTGTTTTTCTTCTCGATAAGTGAGCTCTTTTTCAACCGGAGTGGATATGGGCGGTTCTTCATTCATTTTGATTTTCTTCATACATGGAGATTTCTGTGATTAAGTCTTCTTTAACCTTTTTCACGATACTTAGCACAGTCTTATCCACGTTGGCTACTTCACCTTGAATGAGACCCTCTTCTCCTTTATCAATAAATGAAGACAACACCCTCAACTTGGCATTTGCCTCAACAAGGTTTGTTCTTGTCATAGCGACCCGTACAAATGTGGTTTTTGCTAGATCAAGCACGGTTTTCTTTAGTGACACTAATGTCGGCCACTTACTTTCTTCAGGGCATTTAGGGAGCATATCTTTAAAGTTTACCTCCAGTCTTACTTTTTGCCCACGCATAATAGGAATCGGATATGGCATGTTCTCTCTCTTCAACCTTCTTGAGAACATTATCTACAATTTTCTCAGCTTCAGCATCGGCAATGCAAGAATCCGGTTTTTCAATAGAATCCGGAATAGTTGTATCGGTCGCCTCTTCTAGGATAGGATTTTCTTTGGTTTCGGTTGGAATGGTTTCCTCATTAATTTGACCGGTTGAATCTTTCCCGGTATAACTGTTTTCAGGAACATAAGGCTGCTCGGCTACTATATTGTCAATTCTTTCTTCATTATGTTCAGCAGACTTACTAGTTTCACCAACAGAACATGTCCGGTCAGTTTCAGAATTTTGATCGGTAGCATTAATTTTACTAGTCACATCGGTTTCATCTAACCGATTGACTCCATCCACGATATTGTTAATAATTTCTGATACTCTCGGTTAAGCCTCTAAAACCACAAACTCAATCGGTTTTGCTGCAGAATTCTTAATCACAGGAATAACAAAGGAGATAGAAATATTTACCTCAGGAAGAGAAATTTCCTTGAATTTAGAGCGACTAGATGCGCTTGTAGTAGACTCGGCACGAGCTTCAGGATTGATCGGTGTGGGAGTAGACTCGGAAAGAGTCTGAGTGTAGATGGGAGTGGCCGCGCGGTTTTCCGGTCTAGAGGGTATGAGAGCGGTTTTTGTTGCTTCGCTGTCGGTTTCCTCATCAACCGATGTCACAGGCATTGGTCGTTTACCCTTCTTGACTTCCTCTTTTGTATTTTTCACCTTTGTTTTCTTAGTCGTTGATTCTTTAACCTTAGGTTGTTTTTCTTTACTAACTCTAACAATGCTTTTCTCGATATTGACCGAATTTAAGATCTTACTATTAGATAGGATGATACCTGGACCAGTAGGGATGTTGAAATGGAGTAGAATCTTGCCGATCTGCATGGCGTAACCTAAGCACCGGTTGGTCTTATAACACACCATCTCGCATAGAATCTCGAATAGAATGCCCGCCCAGTTAATTCGGTCACCTTATAAAATGTCGGCCATCATCTCAAATTTCGACCGGGTGATGTTGTCGAACTTACCTCCCTTGGCCTGAAGTGTCTTAGACACGATGTCACACAGAAGCCAAAATTCGAATCACATGGAGTTTTTCTTCCCAGTGAGTTGCACAGGCTCATTGGTGTTAGAAACAATCATTTGAATACTTAGGGTTGCGTCTTCTGATAGGTCGATTGAGAAATCGCGCCCCTCTGTTGGAAGATGAAGGGCTTCACCACTTCCGTATGAATAACCCTCTTCTTGATCTTGGCGTTCTTGAAAAATTCCTTAACCGCACTTTAATAAACTACGAACGGACCATCAAGAAAATGTTCCAACCCCGATTCTTTGACAAATTCCATAACCTTTTGAACATCGACCGATCCATTGTTCTTGATATCTTCGAAGTCAACCTAAACAATGTGAACAAAAAACGCATTATCTCGTCCCATGATGAAATTTGGAAGACTAAGAAGTTTTGGTAGAGAGAGAATGCAAAGGCAGAGAAATTTCAAGAAGATGATAAGCTGTGTTTAAAAATAACGTGCAAATGCCTTAATATATGGTGAGTGTGACGGTTGAGTCACTGAACAGTCACATGTCATCGTACGACTGCCTTGAAAAGGCGCCAAACTTTCCCTCCAAAATAAGGGCGGTAACTTTTTGGCGATAAATTTTTGGCGGTAAATTTCAGCGGTAATTTTAGGTGGTAATGTAATTAAAATCGGTACATTAATGCGTGGTAATTTTGCAGCAGTTTAAAATAGAACCGAATTAGAAAAGAGACCGAATTAAGTGAGCTATAGGGCTTTAAAGAGAAGCATTTAAGTTAAAAACATTTAGGAAACACAGAGCGGTCAAATTTAAAGATGCAACAACCGGTAGAGAAACAAAACAACTTGTTGTTCATCAAATACAAGTACATGAATGATAATCTTAATGCCCAGCATCTGCCCTCTCAGTTCAGTTTTCCAACGATTCCTTAGTTAGCATGTTGATTATGCATCAACAACATTTTTACACATATATTACTTATATTGATTTACACTTAATATTGAATTTTCTATTTTTGCATAATCTTCCGCCAGGAAGAGACGAGGGAATAACAAAAATATCGTTATATCGAGGAGGCCACCGGGGTCGAAGATTGCTCTGAGTTTCAGAGAGGTAGATGGGAGGTCAATCGGCGAAGGTAGACGCATGTGGTCTAGACATTTGGGGTCGGTAGTGCGGCCCCCCTCAGTCATTTCGTATTGTCTGTTCAAGTGGAAGGCATTGAGTGTTGACCAATTGGATTCACTTTGGCTTGCTATGACGGTGATAAATTTATTATACATTTAACATTCAAATAAAAGTTTATAACATTTGAATGTTGTATTTTTCAGGATCCGTTCGAGAGTACATATGGTCATATTGATCAATATCGAACGACTGAATTGCCACGCGCCAAACAAATATGGGTAGGTGGCGCTCCGATTTGAACATTGATTATATACGGGTTCATCACGGAGATGGGGTAACAGTACTGGTCAATCCCCCACAAGACTACGATCTAGTCGATTGAGAGTTCGTGTGTAGACACCATAACTTCACAGATAAATTTAAGGTACGATATTTTCATAATTGAAATAAAAACTGATAACACTAGTTCTAATTTTATTTTTTTTATGCAGAGAAATAGTGGTATAAATGTAGAGAACAAGAATAATTTGAAATTCTCGACATCATACAGACATAAGTATTTTTCACAAGTGGAGGAAGATTTGGTATGTACATTATTTAAAATATTTAATATAAAGAATGTTACTAATTTTATAAATCATTTATTTAAATAGGCGTGTGAAATAAGACGGACACCCACTATCGTTGAAATTTTCAAGAGGACCTGTACCTGAAAGCTACAAAAGAAAACCTCAACCCGATCTCGGACGTACGAGCACAAGAGAAGATCGTAAGTTAAATGACTTTAATTGAATATTTAATAAAATTATATATAGATTATATAAATGAAAATTAATTTCAAATGTGTAGGCGGAGATGGAAGAAGTAAGAAACGAACCAGATATCTCTGACTTTTACTTGACAAAGAAAGTGTTTGGACGCCAACTACATGGGACAGTGATCAGTATGGAATTTGGCGTCCGACCCACACACTTTCAAGAGGATCGACGAAGTGACAACAATTCTCAACGAGCCATTGATCGGTTGTTGTTGGCGGAGAATGAAAATCTTATGGCAAAAATGAGAGAAATAGCATCGACAATAGAAGAAATTCAAAGGTGGGATATGGAAAGGGCACAAAGGGAGACGGACTGGGTGCAAAGGGGGGGGGGAGGGGGGGCAAAGAGATGCCCAAATGGAAGAATATAAACAACAAATTGCATTCATAATGAGGCAGTTTCAACCCCTAGCTAGTTAGTACAATGTAGTTATTTTTTGAACATTTGTAAACGTTTTGGTTTGGCTGATAACAAGGTTTGGTTTAGAATTTTGAAATTATAATGATATTTTTGTTTATGAATGGTGTTGTATATGTTTTTGTTGCGTAAAAAACGGACGGCCTATTTGAGCCATTTTGAGGGACAATACCGAGAGATAATAGATCATCTCTCGGTTTTTCAGACGAGTAAAATACCAAAAGTTATTCGAAAACTTTCGATATTTCCCTTGTATGAACCAAGAGATGATCTATTATCTCTCAATTTTTCACACGAGAAAAAAACTGAAAGTTATTGTACCAAGAGAAAATAATGAAAGATTATTTATTATCTCTCATTTTTTACTCGAGGGAAATACCGAAAGTTTTTCGAAAAACTTTCGATATTTCCCTAGTGTCTAAACTGAGAGATTTCGTAAATCTCTCGGGAAATACCCAAATAGATTTACCGTAAACCGTTATACCGACGAATGCCGAAAGTTTTCTAAACTTTCGGTATTATTGTTATAACGATAGATATACAGTCATTACCGGGAGATTGTACTCTTTTCTCTTTTCTTTTTTACTTTTGTTCTTTTTTTATTTATATTCTCTTTTTTCTAAATATATATATCAACTTATTAAATTTAATATTTAAATTTAAATTATTGAAGAAAATATAAAGTTATTATTTGAGATGTTTTTGTTTTTATTTTTATTTTATTTTAGATTAAGATTAGATTTAAAGAAAATTTTATAAACAATTTATTTTTTCATATAGATGATGTTTTAGGTGGTGAATGAAAAGATAAATATTTTTATTTTATAAAAATTATCTATATTTGAGACAAACAAAATTATTTTTTATCTAATAATTTCTAATGGTTATTAGTTATAAATATATAACTTGTTTATAAATTTAAAAGTGTTACAAGTATTTAATTTATTTTTATGTTATAGTACATGAGTTAGTCATTCGACATTTTTTTTTATGTAAAGTATATCTTCAAATATTATAAAAATTAAAGTTTTATGTGGAAAAAATGTAGTTAAGGTTATATTAGTTACCTACTTGTTAATGTGACAATTTTAAATTCAATTATCTTAAATTCAAATTTTTTTTTTTAAGTCAACTAAAAACTTTTATTTTTTTTTATTTTTTTTAAATTCACCCTAAATATAATTCCTGGATCCATGTAATCATATCCCTTCTCCAATTTTGTATTTGGTTGAACAAAAATAGAAATGATTGTTGATGGTTTGACGTGAGAAAGAAGACAAATGTAGACCTTGAATATGTGTTGGGCATGGCATGGGCTTTCCATCTTATATCATTGTGTGCCTTGTTTGTTGGTCTATTGTTTGGCCCTTTAACCAATTGACTAACTCCGTGTTTTTGGGCTTTTATTTATTTGTCAGTTTTGGCCCATTTAATCTTTTTCTTTTTTTTTCTATTTTTATATAAAAAAAACGAAAATTAATTAATAGACATAGATTTATTTTAGTCTATTTGATGTATTTTAGGGTTTTATTTTACTTATTTTAAAAATAATAAATAAAATAGTTTTTAAAATAATTATTATTGTTTTAAATTTTTAATTATTTTGGATGGTATGAATAAAATATTTATCCAAAATAATTATTTTTAGCTTAAATTTTTAATTATTTTGGATTTCATGAACACAATATTTATCTAAAATAATTATTAGCTTAAATTTTTAATTATTTTGAATTTTATGAATACAATATTTATTCAAAATAATAACTTATTTTATCATTATTTGAATTTTTAATTATTTTGAACTTTATAAATATTAAATTTGTTCAAAATAAATATTTGTGGACCCTATTTTAATTACTTTATTTTTTTAGCCCGAATTTTAATTATTCTAGAGTTTAACCAATATCATGATATTCCTGAAATAATTGTTTATTTTATTTTTATCCCTTTAAGAGTCTATAATTTTTGTATATATAATTTAAAGACTCATAATTTATTTGAAAATCTTATAAATTGTGAGTTAAAATTAGGTGTCTTTATACTTGCAATTAAAAATTAAAAAATAACTTTTACAACAAAAACACAAAAAAATATTTTTCTTAGGGTCAGCTTTGTTTTCTTTTCTTCTTTTCTTACATTTAAAATATCTAAATAAATAATTAAATATTTATTTATTCCTTAAAAATAAATTTAAATTATTTAAAATACTGATATTTATTTTTAAAATATTTTTAGGTTATCTCTAAATCCATTTTTATTTACAAGTATGTTTGAACTCTATAAATTCTAGTCAAGAATAATAATTTTGATAATTAAAATTTTTCTTGGATAAATTAATTAGAGAAGTTGGTTGGCTGAATGAACAAATCAAACTAACTTTGGGATTTTAAATTAAAATGAAATTTATAATTTGGGTTTAAAATCGGGGGAAGCAATTGTCTGGGGTCGAAGTGGAGAAGTCGAAGGGCTTGAGAGGTAACAAAAAACTTTGTAACGATGATAAATATCGTAACTTCTGATCAAAGAATGAAAAATAAGAGTGAATCCGATGAATGCGTGATGAGAAATCAAATACAAAAAATAAAATATTCGAATTAATCGGGGTTGAGGTTGGGGTTGGAACTACTACTATTCTCGTAAGTCAATTATTAGACCGGATCCCTCCTTTAAGTATAATGAGGAAGGCCTTAGACCAAAAGTCAGAATAAAACATCCATTCTGTAAAATAATAAAATAAATTTAAAATAATTAATATTATTTATAATATATAAATATATAAAATTATAAAAATAAATATATACTTTTTAATTAAAATATTGAATCAATTAAAAATATATATATTAAAAATAATTATGTATAATAAATAATATTAAAACTAAATAAAATATATTTAATATATTATATAATAATAAGTTGTATATAATATTAATAAAAGATATAATGATAAATTAAAAATTAAGTGATATAAAAAAAGTGTTATATTTAAGAGTACTAGTTACAATTTTATACCAAATACCTTATAAATTATATAAAAGTATAAATTTATATCAATAATAAAATTTGAACAAACACCGTATAAAATCACTATTGGTATAGTTTATACTATGTACTTACCTATAACAAAACAAACAATGTGCCTTAGGGTAGCGTTTGGTAAGGGGTACAATTTATATAGGGTATAAGTTGTATAGGGGTATAAATTGTAACGAGGTATAAATAATATAGGGTAGTATAAGTTGTATAGGTTATTGTTGTTTGGTATGAATTATAAGAAATGATATAAGTTGTATATGGTTTATAATTTTGTGTTTGGTATATATTATAAAAATGTAGTATAACTTGTATAAATAATTTAAAATTATTATTATTAATATTATTATTTATATTTATTTATATTATAAATAATATTGTTTATTATTATTATAAGGTATTGTATCGTTATTATTTAATAATTAATATAATTTTAATTAAAATTAAAAAAATTAATTATAATATAAACATAAAGTATGTTTATTTAATTTAAATATGATTAATAATTGTAATAAAATAAATATAAACAAAACTATTATTTATAATATAAGTAAATATAGAAAATAATAATTAATAAAATTATTTTTGTAAAAGTAAATAAATATTTTTTAATTAAAATATTGAACAATTTTAAAAATATTTATATTAAAAATGATTATATATAATAAAATATTAAAATTTAATAAAATATATTTAATATATTATATTAATAATAATTATATAATATTAATAAAGAGTATAATGAGAAATTAAAAATTAAATGATATATATAAGAATAGTGTTGTACCTAGGGGGACTAGTTACTATTTAATACCAAATATGAAGTATAAATTATATAGGGGTATAAATTAATACCAATAATAAAAATGTAAAAAATACCATATTAAAACACTATTATATAGTTTATACTATACCAATAGTATAGCACCTCTTTGTACCCTCAACCAAACATGGCCTAGGTGTAAATAAAAAAATAATATTAAAATATTTTATAATTTTGAATAAAATAAAAGTGATATAAATTTTAAAACAATATCTATAAAGTTAAAACATTTTTTATAAAGATAATAAAATTTTAGTTATATATTATAAATTAATAAAATTATAAATATTTGAGATAATATAGGAGATAAATAATTTTCAAATATAAAATTAAATATTTTTTTTATAAATAATAAAACCTTAGAAAAAATATTATAATTTTGAATAATAGAGATAATATAGGAGATAAATAATTTTTAATTGAGATAAGATAGAGATTAATATTAGTAGAAAATTTAAACAAAAATAATATAAGTGGTAATTCCCGCTTAAAATTCAAATAAATAGTGAATGTTTTATGATTTCTTGTTTCTATTTATGATTATTAATTGTTGGTTAAGAACTAGTTCATCTCAATCATAATCATCGTCGTTGTCGTTGAAGAAGAAAAGAAAAAAAAGAATCACTTGCAACAAATTGAATACGTTAATTAGATCCGACGGGTATATATTTTTTTTTCTTTTTTTCTGTTACTTAATAATTAATTATGTATGTATGTAATAAGTTTTTGAATTAATATGAAAAGGAATCAAAATAAATAAATATGTCGTCGTCGGGGAAATCTACATTAATAATGGTGAAATCTGAAGAAAAAGAAAAAGAAGTTGGATTGAAAAAAGGAACATGGACAGAAGAAGAAGACGAAGTTCTAGCTGATTACATCCGCAAGCATGGGGAGGAGTCCAGCTGGAACACGGTTGAGAAGGAATCTGGACTCAACCGGTGCGCTAAATCATGCAGGTTAAGGTGGGTAAACCATTTAAGGCCCGAATTGAAGAAAGGTCCGTTAACCGCCAATGAAATAGAAACGATCGTTCGTCTTCATTCTAGGATCGGAAATAAATGGTCCCGCATAGCAGAAAAGGTAATATTATAATTAAGTTATCTTGAATTCAAACTATAATAATAATAATAATAACTTGTTAATTATATAATTATTATATAATTCCTCCTCAGGTTCCTGGAAGAACAGATAACGATATTAAGAACTTTTGGAACACTCGAATCAAAAGTTGTGAGCGTCGTGGCCTACCACTTTATCCGCCTGAGGTAGTTCAAGAATTATTAAATGAAGAGAAGAACCAAATGAATATGGTACCTACTACTGTCAACTTCAACAACAATTATCCTTATCCTAGTAGTAGGATCAAATTCAACAACTATGACAACTTCAGCAGCAGCAGCAGCCCTTCTTCACTTCTTCTTAACTTTCCTCCTGCATTATCTTCTTCTTATTATTATTATCCTAGGCCTCCTCCTCATGTTGCTTCTTCTTCTTCAAATCATCAATCACTTCAATTAATTCAGCCTCCTCCTATTGATCCTAATGCTTTCTCTTCATTTCGACCATCGCCAAAGCTGATGATTGACGGTTTTGGAAACAATACTAGTACTAATCATCATCTTCCTTCCTATTCTTACCATGCTTTCCAGCAGGTAGCTCAGAATTCAGGCCTCCAATCATTCCAATTACCGCCGCCTAGTAGTACTGTTGCTGCTGCTCATAATATGTTCTCTTCATTTCAACATCTACCTAATCTCAATGATATTCATCATAACTCATTATACTTCCATTCATTCCAATTTGCGCCTCCTTCATCTTCTTATGCTGCTGCTGCTACTACTCGGGTGCCTCATAATTCATTTCAATTTGGGCCACATCATAATCTTCCTTCATCTTCTAATGCTGATGCTGCTGCTGCTGATGCTTTTCCAGTGGATCGTAATCATCCAGACCTCCTCCCTTCATTCCAGTATAAGCCTCCTAGTCCTATTGTTGACGACAATAGTTTCTCTTCATTACAGCAACCACTTGATCAGATTATTGAGAATTTGGAAAATATTGATCATGGTCTTACTTCCTCTTCTAATGATCCTTTTGAGATGGCTCCTATTGTTGACAATACTTTGTCTTCATTAAATCAACCACTTGATCAAAATTTGCCATCATCATCATCTTCTCAGAATTATTTTCCAGAGCTCCCTTCAATCCAACCTCAAGATCCTTTTCATTTGCCACAAATCGAGAATCTTTCCAAATCACCCGCAACCCAAAATCTACAATCAAATTGTATGCCTAGTCGAAAGAGAACCCACGATGATCAAATGTCAACTTCACAAGAGGAGCATGCATTATTGGGAAAGAACTATTCTAGAGATACATCAAATATGTCAATTAGGGGTGAGTGGTTTTTTCTTTAGTTTATTTTTATTTACCTATTTATTATGGTGTTAAATTTTATATTAATTTGTTACTTCTTTGTGTAGAAAAAATTCTAAACGAAGAATTACTCGACTCTTTTGCTTTTGGTCATAACTCGGTGCTAAATGAAGACGACAAGATGAGGTCTCCGTTTTTTTCTAAATATCTTAAGAATCCGAGAAAACATTGGAGTGGATTGTGATAATTATGATATAGTTTTTAGATAATTGTAGTTTTTTTGAGTTTTTAATTTGGAGGAATGTTCCATTCTCGTGCTGACAGAACTATACATAAACATATTCTAATTTGTTTTTATTTTTTGAATGTTAAGCTTGAAGTTAAAGACTTTATTTGATACATGTGTATCTTACAATTAGCATGGAAGTTTTTTAATTGAAGCTATTGTATATTGATGTTTTTTGGATTTAGTATTATTATTTTGTTTTGGTTTAAGAGTTAAATTGTTTCAAATAATTTCAACTCAATAATTTATTTTTTCTATCATGTGAATCATTGATCCCTTTAATCTATTAGTTCAAATATTAATTTTTTTTTTATCATTATATACTCTTTATAAATGTCCACTTTTTATTTATTTATATAAAACAAAAGTATGAATATCAATCATAGTCTTAGTCAATTGAGTTGCTACATTTAACTAACTATCCATGGCCAAACGAAGCATGAGCGAATCCAACCCGGTTCATATAGACTTCAACTTCCTCCTAAGCTCAACCTGCCGCGATGACAAAACTTCTCGAAAAACATGAGTTCATTCCAAAAACAGAAGTTTGACTACAATTAACCAAATTAGTTAAGCGACCTACCAAAATGACCATAAAGACACATAAGGATCAGTTTAAGATTGAAGAGATGCGAATTTTTTCCATAAAGTTATTTGGATGAATAACATTGAAATTTTAATTCCAAATTTACAATAATTGATATTGAATTACAATTAAATTCATAGGTTTGGAAAACTATATAAGAATGTAGGAATTCATTTTGTGAATGTTGAAATTATAAAACTCAAGTTAAGGCAACACAAAGTATCTGGACACGAAGCAACAATGAAAGAACGACATGGTCATTGAAGAAGATCATAAAAACAAGAAAAATATGTCTTTCAAATGGTGCAAACCACAATTGAAAATAGAAGAGGGGTACTATTCTAGCATGATCAATTGGCTTGATAATATTCTCATTATGTTCAAAGAAGAAATGCAAGGAAGTAGAGTTATAAGAGAATGCATCAAGTACTCATTTAGAGATGTCTATGAATGTAATGTGATTCACTTTTGAGGCGTATTCCAAAAGGTGGTAGAATCCTAAACCTAATGAGACAACAACAACTCAATGAAAAAAATGATTAAATATGCTAGAAAACAGAAAGCAACGAGAAGTTCATTACAAGAAAGGCATGAGAAATTGTTATAACAAGAGGACATGAGATAAATTGGTATAATGTGGTATGGTTTCCAAAGATAATTCCTCATCACCAATTTATTCTCTGGCTGGTATACAGGAAATGTTGACAACAAAAGACATAATTCGAAAATACATAAATATTCCTAATATCAACTGTGTCCTATGTTCGAGAGTTGAGGAAAGCATAAGTCATTTATTTGGGGAATGCTCTTTTTTAATACAAATCTTGAGGACGTATGCTGCAAATATGAACATCATCAACTTTCCAAGAACATGGGAAGAAATCCAAGAATTGATGAAGAATAAAGTAAAAGGAAGATTCTTCAATGTAAGTCAGCTGCTACTTTTGATCAGTAATCTACAATATCTAAAAAGAAAGAAATTCAAGAACTCACAATAAAAAAAAGTAGAATTGTTGAAGATATTTAAGATATAACTTCAGATGGAAATGCACCCATTCAATCTTGGAGAGTAATTGAAATGAATGAAGAGAATAGAAAGTAAAAACGTTATAGGCGCTAATTGATTATTGTCTGTAATTCAGTTCTTGTTTCACTGTCAAATCTAGAAATTATCTAGATCTGATCTTAAAGTTTTGTATTTTTCCCTCTTTTGAGTTTTTAATAAAATGACACTAAGTTATTTTTCCAAAAAAAAAGTTTTAAAAAAAATCTAACATGTCTTACAAATTATTTAAAATATTATTTTACTCAAGAATAATAATTTTGACAATTTAAAAAAAATAGATTTTTTAAAAATTAGTTTAAAAGTTTATTTGTTGAATGAACAAATCAAACTGATGTTTGAGATTTTAAATTAAAATAAAATTTAAAATTCGTGTTTGAAATCGGGCGAAGCAATTGTCTTGGTCGAAATGGAGGAAATTGAGTAGTTGGAAGGCTTGAGAGGTAACAAAAGATCATTTAACTAACTTTTTCGTAATACGTTGGTAAATGAGAAATGATTCGAAATGAAATTTGAGAGGGAATTACGTGGTGCAATCTGATTCGCTGAAAAATAACAAATTTTCTCTCTACTCTCTATCCTCACCCTTTATCATTTTTCCAACCAATAATGTGGTGACACATCATTCCCTCCACTTTGGTAAACATTCTAACTCTGACCTATTGACCTGACACTTTAATTTTCATGAGTCAATTAAACTGCCAAGTTACACGATTTTTAAGGACGGTTAAGTATAATGGTTGTTTGAAAATTTTGTGAGGGGAATCAATTTTATGTGATTGAAAAATGAGTTTATAAAAACGAAACTTTATAGACGATTTCATAATTTACCATTTGTAGAATCTAGGAGATATTATGATATTTAATGGGAAGTCGTCGTAGAGGTCTATTCAGAGTTTTTTCAATTTTTAACAACTTCAAGACTACAAAGTCGCCACCCCCAACTTTTATAAACTTAGAAAAATAAATTATGCGCATGCACGCCATATTTAGAGATTTCTTCAAGTTCGCCGTTTGGTTATGTGTGGGAAAGGCCAAAGACAACTATGTCTCACCACGCCTATGGGTCTCTACTAATTCGATTTTGGCCTTTTAAAATATAATTTACGTTTTACATTTTCTAATTTTCACGTATACCCTAGTTCGAAGCGTGATTTTATCCACTCTTGATGTGGATCTTTTGTGTTTGTAAGTACAAAAGTTGAAGAATAACCTAAAGTCTAGGAAAATGAATCCTTATATAAAATTATCATAAGTGTTAAGAAGACTAAAAGTATAGAAATCCCATATTTAAAGTTAATCTAAGTCTACTAAGTTTTAAGGAGACTAAGAGTATAGAAATTCCATATTTAAAATTATTCTAAGTCTACTAAGTTTTAAGGATTTTGGTGAGTCTTATATTTAAGGACAAATATTTTAGAGTTCAAACAAACTCATGGAGAAACTTTTATATTTTATATTTTTTATGTTTTTGATTTTTGTGTTTTATAATTTTGTGTTTTTGATTTTGGAGGTTTTATTTTAGTTTTAGAGTTATTGAGGTTGTGTTTTAAGTTTTAGTCTCTAACCTAAATCAAGAAACTCATAAATTTACAGCATACAAAAACCAAAAAAAATAATCAAAGACTAAACAAAATAAACGAAAATAAAAGCAAAAGGGGGAAAATGGGTCGCAAGCGTCGGGAAAACTAGCTAGCACCAAGGAAATACGATCGGATGGTATACAGCAGCTGGAAAACTCGGTCGGAAGCATTGACCAACCTAGCCATGAGGAGGATCTCTCGGTCGGAAGAAGAGCGGTAGGAGGCGTGCGAAAAGAGTATCGCTGAAGTATCGGGAATATTGAGTAAGCGTCATGAAGCGTTGATGTTTCCTCCTCTTGCGCAGCAGCAGCCATCGTGGGAATCATCGGTGGTATGTGTCGGAAATCTTAGCCAGCAGCAGCCAACTCCAAGCATCTGGTTAGTTTTCTCGGTCGGCCGCGTGCACCGCAACGGGAGAGGAAGAAGCGCCGGGAAAAACTTGAACATGCGTCGCTACAGAAAAAATTCGACTGTTATTCCTATTTCTAACTAAATGGTAACTAAGAATGACTCACAACTCAATTTTTTCTGAGCGAAAATGACAGTACTACAATATATTCACATAATATACAAGAAAATACAAGAATAAAATCAATTAAAATCAAGAATGCACCAAAAACACAAAATGAAGATTTCGGGTCAAATGTGTTTTCTTTACTTCTAAATTCAATTGTTTAGAGTCGCTTTGTTTATCTTTAAACTTAAATCATTCTAGACTCAAAGGTTCAAAATAAATTTTAAACACAATAAGCCCAAAAAGTTTTGAGATTAAATCCAATTGGAAAGAAAATGACCCATAATGATTTAAATGACCTTTTTTTTTTATTAGATTTTGATTTTTTAAATGATTTTCGGGTTAGTTAGATGTTGTTAGTTTAGATTTAATTTTTGTTATTTTGATTTCATTTACATATTTTACAATCAAGAACTTATTATTATTATATATAGACTTATAGTTTGAAGAGAGAAGAAACTATGTTGTTGTTACCTCTTCAGCTATACATACGTGACCATTTATAATTCCAATCCTGGCATGAAGACGAACAATCGTCTCTATTTCTTCGTGGGGGCTTTTATCGGTCCAGGTTTTAGATGGTTCATCCATCGCAGCCTACATGATTTTCCGCACCGATTGAGTCCAGATTCTTTCTCAACGGTGTTCCAGCTCGCGTCCTCCCCATGCTTACGAATGTAAGCAACTAAAACTTCATCTTCTTCTTGAGTCCACGTACCTTTTTTCAATCTAAATTCTTCTTGTTCAGGTGAGTTAGATTTCACAGTTGTTGATATTTAAATCCTTCTTCATATTAATTCAAAAACTTATTACAATATTGATACATACATACAGAATTAAGAAAAGAGAAAACAGGGAGGGAGGATCTTGATTCTTGATTGATTCAATTAATTTACAAGCGATTCTTCTTGTTTTCATATTCATCCAAATCAAGATCCGGTATATGTAATAAGTAAGTTTTTGGATTATGATTCATCTAATATGAAAAGGGGTTTAAATATGTAAATCAAATTCCCATGAACAAGAAGTTCTCGATTGAAAAAGAGAACGTGGACAGATGAAGAAGATAGAATTCTAGTTGATTACATTCTTAAGCATGCATGGGGAGGACGCGAGCTGGAACACCGTTGAGAAAGAATCTGGACTCAATCGCTACTGCGGGAAATCGTGTAGGTTACGCTGCATAAATCATTTAAGACCTGATTTGAAGAAAGGTCTTATAACAGCCGCCGATGCTATGATCGGAAAAAGATGGTTCAAGAATTGAATGAAGAAGAACTGAGAATTACCTAAGCTAGCTGATTGAGGGTTTTGGAAATATTAATCATGATCTTCCTTCCTATTCTTACCATATTGTTTTTCAGGTAGATCAGAATTCAGGGCTCCAATCATTCCAATTCGTGTCTACTATTGCGATAAAACTCTCTTTCATTTCAACATCTACCTAATCTCGTTGATGGTTTTGACAATTAATATTGATCATGGTTTTACTTCCTCTTCTTATATATGATGCTACTACTGATGCTTTTCTAGCTAGTGGCTCATAATCCAGAGCTCCCTCCTATTGTTGCTGCCAATATATACTTTGTCTTCATTACAGCAACCACTTGATCAGATTGAGAGTTTTGGAAAAACCGATCAAAACTTGCCATCATCATCTTCTCAGAATTATTATCTAGCTAGAGCTCCCTTCAATCCAATCTCAAGATCCTTTTCATTTGCCACAAATTGAGAATCTTTCTCAATCACCCGCAACCCAAAATCTACAATCAAATTGTATGCCTGGCCGGTCGAAAGAGAACCCACAATCAAATGTCAACTTCTCAAGAGGATTGGCATATATATATGCATTATTGGGAAACAACTATTTGGAGATACATCAACATTGTCTATTTGGGGTGAGTGATTTATTTATTTATTTATTTATTATGGTGTTAAATTTGACATTTGTTATTTCATTGTGTAGAAAAAAATTTAAATGAAGAATCAATGACTCTTTTACCTTTGGTCATAGCTTGGTTGGTGTAGATGGGGACAATATGTTTACAACTCTTCCAAATGAAGACGACGAGATGAATTGTCCAATTTTGTGCCCGAAATATTATGAATTCGTGAAAACATTTGAGGAAATTATTACAATCACGGCTATACCAAATTTTGATTTTAAATTGTATTTTAGTTAATGGTAATTTCTTAGAGTTTTTCTTCTTGAGGTATGTTTTCATTCTATGTAGAACTAGCTAGAAAGAAACATATTCTAATTTGTTTTTATCTTCCTATAAAAGAAAAGCTTGAAGTTATCTATGACTTTATATGACACATGCTTCTTAAAATTAGCATGGAGGTTTTTTGTTTTGTTTTTTAATTAAAGTATTTATTGACCCAAGTATTTTAATTGAAATAATTATAGATTAATTTATTTAGTATTATTAATTTTATAGTCTTTTGGCTTTATGATTTAAATAATTTTAATTTAATCAAATCGAGTTTGTTTGAAAATCCCTGAATTCCAGACTAAATATGCATGCATCCAGCTTCAATCATACTTAGAAACCGTTTGATGAAATATGGCAAGCATATATATGTGATGGGCTTAGCTTTCTCTCTTTCTGTTTAATAACTCGTTTCTCGTCTAACTAAGCCTTGTTTGGAAACAAGGCAAACTTCCAAACAAAAAGTCATTTGAAAACACTTTTTTATTAACTGCTTCTAGGCCAACTCCAAATATAATTGTTGTCCTGGTTTAATTACGAACAAATTATTATTATTTTTTAACACTTTTAATCATTATAGACATATATTCATCAATAACATATAATTTGGGTCGGATCGCGGGTTTACAAAACCCCTTCCTGGTTGAGTAGGATCGACATCTGACCAGGAGCCCCTTGTCGGTTAAGCAGGAACATTAAACGCAAGATGTCTTCGTCTCTGAAAGGCATTGTCAAACGAAACTCTGCGAGTTCCTCGGTTTGATTGGTCATTGGAAGGAAAGGAACGAATTGGAACTGCTGGGATCGGTTGAAGTGTTTCTCTAGATCGGTGTTGTCTTCGATTTCAAGGGTTAAGCATCTTCCTCTTCTTCTTCACCACCGGTCGGAATATCAGAGATAGGATTAGGGTTCAACGGTGCTTTAGTTTCCAGTCCGGTGTTTGCTGCTGCTAACTCTTAAGCCCTCTTTCTTTTAGTTTGTGCTCTCGTCTTCTTAGCAATCAGAAGAGATTTCTCTTTTTCCTCATTGATTTGTTCTTGATTGAGTTTCTCCTGAATTTTCCTAGCCGCTCTCTCGTTATCAATCTCAACTGCCTTGGCTTTTGCATCTTCGTCAGCTTGAAGTTGTCGGGCAACCTCTTCATCCGATCTCATTCTTTCTTCGTAGACAATCTTTCAGTTCTTTACCAGCTCATAGAACTATAATGACATAGTTTGTATCGATGTGAGAGTTTGAGAGGTTACCTCTTGAACTTGTGCTAGCTTAATGTCGGTGGAAGCGACCCGTTCTCTCAAGATTTCATTTACTTGAGCCTCCATGGATACCTGCCATGGGGCCATGGATTTTCGAATCGTCTCCGCAATGAAAGTCTTCTGTTCTGGATGGTTTATCAAAACTATATATTCTCTTGATTTATGTCGGTCAGAAGAATTACTTGAGGAGGCTCTGGCCGATTTAGAGGGAGACGGATTGGTGGTTGCCTTACTTTTGTCCTCTTATTCATTTTCTGAAGTCTTGATGGGAGATTCCGGTTGACCGGTTTCAGATTCATTCTAGCGTTGGTTCCCGGGTTCTGTTTCAGATGTAGCCCCTGCCAGTTTGGAGGATTCACCTTTTTTCAAAATAGAATTTCTCAGCCTGTTTTTCTTCTCGGTAAGTGAGCTCTTTTTCAACCGGAGTGGATATGGGCGGTTCTTCATTCATTTTGATTGTTTCTTCATACTTGGAGATTTCGGTGATTAAGTCTTCTTTAACCTTTTTCATGATACTTAGCACAGTCTTATCCACGTTGGCTACTTCACCTTGAATGAGACCCTCTTCTCCTTTATCAATAAATGAAGACAACACCCTCAACTTGGCATTTGCCTCAACAAGGTTTGTTCTTGTCATAGCGATCGGTACAAATGTGGTTTTTGCTAGATCGAGCACGGTTTCCTCTAATGACACTAATTTCGGCCACTTACTTTCTTCAGGGCATTCAGGGAGCATATCTTTAAAGTTTACCTCCAGTCTTACTTTTGCCCACGCATAATAGGAATCGAATATGGCATGTGCTCTCTCTTCAACCTTCTTGAGAACATTATCTACAATTTTCTCAGCTTCAGCATCGGCCATGCAAGAATCCGGTTTTTCAATAGAATCCGGAATAGTTGTATCGGTCGCCTCTTCTAGGATAGGATTTTCTTTGGTTTCAGTTGGAATGGTTTCCTCATTAATTTGACCGGTTGAATCTTTTCCGATATGACCGCTTTCAGGAACATGAGGCTGCTCGGCTACTATATTGTCAATTCTTTCTTCATTATGTTCAGCTGACTTACTAGTTTCACCAACAGAACATGTCCGGTCAGTTTCAACATTTTGACCGGTAGCATCAATTTTACTAGTCACATCGGTTTCATCTAACCGATTGACTCCATCCACGATATTGTTAATAATTTCTGATACTCTCGGTTAAGCCTCTAAAACCACAAACTCAATCGGTTTTGCTGCAGAATCCTTAATCACAAGAATAACAGAGGAGATAGAAATATTTACCTCAGGAAGAGAAGTTTCCTTGAATTTAGAGCGACTAGCTGCGCTTGTAGTAGACTCGGCACGAGCTTGAGGATTGATCGGTGTGGGAGTAGACTCGGCAAGAGTCTAAGTGTAGATGGGAGTGGCCGCGCGGTTTTCCGGTGTAGAGTGTATGAGAGCGGTTTTTGTTGCTTCGCTGTCGGTTTCCTCATCAACCGATGTCACATGCATCAGTCGTTTACCCTTCTTGACTTTCTCTTTTGTCTTTTTCACCTTTGTTTTCTTAGTCGTTGATTCTTTAACCTTATGTTGTTTTTCTTTACTAACTCTAACAATGCTTTTCTCGATATTGACCGAATTTAATATCTTACTATTAGATAGGATGATACCTGGACCAGTAGGGATGTTGAAATGGAGTAGAATCTTGCCGATCTGCATGGCGTAACCTAAGCATCGGTTGGTCTTAGGACACACCATCTCGCATAGAATCTCAAATAGAATGCCCGCCCAGTTAATTCGGTCACCTAATAAAATGTCGGCCATCATCTCAAATTTCGACCGGGTGATGCTGTCGAACTTACCTCTCTTGGCCTGAAGTGCCTTAGACACGATGTCACACAGAAGCCAAAATTCGAACCATATGGAGTTTTTCTTCCCAGTGAGTTGCACCGGCTCACTGGTGTTAGAAACAATCATTTGAATACTTAGGGTTGCGTCTTCTGATAGGTCAATTGAGAAATCGCGCCCCTCTGTTGGAAGATGAAGGGCTTCGCCACTTTCGTATGAATAACCCTCTTCTTGATCTTGGCGTTCTTGAAAAATTCTTTAACCGCACTCTAATAAACTACGAACGGACCATCAAGAAAATGTTCCAACCCCGATTCTTTGACAAATTCCATAACCTTTTGAACATCGACCGATCCATTGTTCTTGATATCTTCGAAGTCAACCTAAACAATGTGAACAAACAACGCATTCTCTCGTTCCATGATGAAATTTGGAAGACTAAGAAGTTTTGGTAGAGAGATAATGCAAAGGCAGAGAAATTTCAAGAAGATGATAAGCTGTGTTTAAAAATAACGTGCAAATGCCTTAATATATGGTGAGTGTGACGGTTGAGTCACTGAACAGTCACACGTCATCGTACGACTGCCTTGAAAAGGCGCCAAACTTTCCCTCCAAAATAAGGGCGGTAACTTTTTGGCGATAACTTTTTGGCGGTAAATTTCAGCGGTAATTTTAGGTGGTAAGGTAATTAAAATCGGTACATTAATGCGTTGTAATTTTGCAGCAGTTTAAAATAGAACCGAATTAGAAAAGAGACCGAATTAAGTGAGCTATAGGGCTTTAAAGAGAAGCATTTAAGTTAAAAACATTTAGGAAACACAGAGCGGTCAAATTTAAAGATGCAACAACCGGTAGAGAAACAAAACAACTTGTTGTTCATCAAATACAAGTACATGAATGATAATCTTAATGCCCAGCATCTGCCCTCTCAGTTCAGTTTTCCACCGATTCCTTAGTTAGCATGTTGATTATGCATCAACAACATTTTTACACATATATTACTTATATTGATTTACACATAATATTGAATTTTCTATTTTTGCATAATCTTCCGTCAGGAAGAGACGAGGGAATAACAAAAATATCACTATATCGAGGAGGCCACCGGGGTCGAAGATTGCTCTGAGTTTCAGAGAGGTAGATGGGAGGTCAATCGGCGAAGGTAGACGCATCTGGTCTAGACATTTGGGGTCGGTAGTGCGGGCCCCCTCAATCATTTCGTATTGTCTGCTCAAGTGGAAGGCATTGAGTGTTGACCAATTGGAGTCACTTTGGCTTGCTATGACGGTGATAAATTTATTATACATTTAACATTCAAATAAAAGTTTATAACATTTGAATGTTGTATTTTTCAGGATCCGTTCGAGAGTACATATGGTCATATTGATCAATATCGAGCGACTGGATTTCCACGCGCCAAACAAATATGGGTAGGTGGCACTCCGATTTGAACATTGATTATATACGGGTTCATCATGGAGATGGGGTAACGGTACTGGTCAATCCCCTACAAGACTACGATCTAGTCGATTGGGAGTTCGTGTGTAGACACCATAACTTCACAGATAAATTTAAGGTACGATATTTTCATAATTGAAATAAAAACTGATAACACTAGTTCTAATTTTATTTTTTTTATGCAGAGAAATAGTGGTATAAATGTAGAGAACAAGAATAATTTGAAATTCTCGGCATCATACAGACATAAGTATTTTTCACAAGTGGAGGAATATTTGGTATGTACATTATTTAAAATATTTAATATAAAGAATGTTACTAATTTTATAAATCATTTATTTAAATAGGCGTGTGAAATAGGACGGGCACCCACTATCGTTGAAATTTTCAAGAGGACCTGTACCTGAAAGTTACAAAAGAAAACCTCAACACGATCTCGGACGTACGAGCACAAGAGAAGATCGTAAGTTAAATGGCTTTAATTGAAAATTTAATAAAATTATATATAGATTATATAAATGAAAATTAATTTCAAATGTGTAGGCGGAGATGGAAGAAGTAAGAAACGAACCAGATATCTCTGACTTTTACTTGACAAAGAAAGTGTTTGGACGCCAACTACATGGGACAGTGATCAGTATGGAATTTGGCGTCCGGCCCACACACTTTCAAGAGGATCGACGAAGTGACAACAATTCTCAACGAGCCATTGATCGGTTGTTGTTGGAGGAGAATGAAAATCTTATGGCAAAAATGAGAGAAATATCATCGACACTAGAAGAAATTCAAAGGTGGGATATGGAAAGGGCACAAAGGGAGGCGGACTGGGTGCAAATGGGGGCGCAAAGAGATGCCCAAATGGAAGAATATAAACAACAAATTGCATTCATAATGAGGCAGTTTCAACCCCTAGCTAGTTAGTATAATGTAGTTATTTTTTGAACATTTGTATACGTTTTGGTTTGGCTGATAACAAGGTTTGGTTTAGAATTTTGAAATTATAATGATATTTTTGTTTATGAATGGTATTGTATATGTTTTTGTTGCGTAAAAAACGGACGACCTATTTGAGCCATTTTTAGGGACAATACCGAGAGATAATAGATCATCTCTCGGTTTTTCAGACGAGTAAAATACCAAAAGTTATTCGAAAACTTTCGATATTTCCCTTGTATGAACCGAGAGATGATCTATTATCTCTCAATTTTTCACACGAGGGAAAAACCGAAAGTTATTGTACCAAGAGAAAATAATGAGAGATTATTTATTATCTCTCATTTTTCACTCGAGGGAAATACCGAAAGTTTTTCGAAAAACTTTCGATATTTCCCTAGTGTTTAAACTGAGAGATTTCGTAAATCTCTCGGGAAATACCCAAATAGATTTACCGTAAACCGTTATACCGACGAATGCCAAAAGTTTTCTAAACTTTCGGTATTAGTGTTATAACGATAGATATACGGTCATTACCGGGAGATTGTACTCTTTTCTCTTTTCTTTTTACTTTTGTTCTTTTTTTATTTATATTCTCTTTTTTCTAAATATATATATCAACTTATTAAATTTAATATTTAAATTTAAATTATTGAAGAAAATATAAAGTTATTATTTGAGATGTTTTTGTTTTTATTTTTATTTTATTTTAGATTAAGATTAGATTTAAAGAAAATTTTATAAACAATTTATTTTTTCATATAGATGATGTTTTAGGTGGTGAATGAAAAGATAAATATTTTTATTTTATAAAAATTATCTATATTTGAGACAAACAAAATTATTTTTTATCTCATAATTTCTAATTGTTATTAGTTATAAATATATAACTTGTTTATAAATTTAAAAGTGTTACAAGTATTTAATTTATTTTTATGTTATAGTACATGAGTTAGTCATTCAACATTTTTTTTTATGTAAAGTATATCTTCAAATATTATAAAAATTAAAGTTTTATGTGAAAAAAATTTAGTTAAGATTATATTAGTTACCCTACTTGTTAATGTTACAATTTTAAATTCAATTATCTTAAATTTAAATTTTTTTTAAGTCAACTAAATTTTTTTTTTTTTTTTTCAAATTCACCCCTAAATATAATTCCTGGATCCATGTAATCATATCCCTTCTCCAATTTTGTATTTGGTTGAACAAATATAGAAATGATTGTTTATTGTTGATTTTTTGACGTGAGAAAGAAGACAAATGTAGACCTTGAATATGTGTTGGGCATGGCATGGGCTTTCCATCTTATATCATTGTGTGCCTTGTTTGTTGGTCTATTCTTGGGCCCTTTTACCAATTGACTAACACCGTGTTTTTTGGCTTTTATTTATTTGTGTCAGTTTTGGCCCATTTAATTTTTTAATTTTTTTCTATTTTTATATAAAAATACACGAAAATTAATTAATAGACATAGATTTATTTTAGTCTATTTGATGTATTTTAGGGTTTTAATTTAATTATTTTAGAAATAATAAATAAAATATTTTTTAAATAATTATTATTGTTTTAAATTTTTAATTGTTTTGGATGGTATGAATAAAATATTTATTCAAAACAATTATTTTTAGCTTAAATTTTTAATTATTTTGAATTATATGAACACAATATTTATTTAAAATAATTATTATTGTCTCAAATTTCAAATTATTTTAGATTTTATGAACACAATATTTATCCAAAATATTTATTAGCTTAAATTTTTAATTGTTTTGAATTGTATGAATACAATATTTATTCAAAATAATAACTTATTTTATCATTATTTGAATTTTTAATTATTTGGAACTTTATAAATATTAAATTTGTTCAAAATAAATATTTGTGGACCCTATTTTAATTACTTTATTTTTTTAGCCCGAATTTTAATTATTCTAGAGTTTAACCAATATCATGATATTCCCGAAATAATTATTTATTTTATTTTTATCCCTTAAGAGTCTATAATTTGTGTATATATAATTTAAAGACTCATAATTTATTTGAAAATCTTATAGATTGTGGGTTAAAATTAGGTTTCTTTATACTTGCAATTAAAAATTAAAAAATAACTTTTACAACAAAAACACAAAAAAATATTTTTCTTAGGGTCAGCTTTGATTTCTCTTCTTCATTTCTTACATTTAAAATATCTAAATAAATAATTAAATATTTATTTATTCCTTAAAAATAAATTTAAATTATTTAAAATACTGATATTTAATTTTAAAATATTTTTAGGTTATCTCTAAATCCATTTTTATTTACAAGTATGTTTGAACTCTATAAATTCTAGTCAAGAATAATAATTTTGATAATTAAAATTTTTCTTGGATAAATTAATTAGAGAAGTTGGTTGGTTGAATGAACAAATCAAACTAACTTTGGGATTTTAAATTAAAATGAAATTTATAATTTGGGTTTAAAATCGGGCGAAGCAATTGTCTGGGGTCGAAGTGGAGAAGTCGAAGGGCTTGAGATGTAACAACTAACTTTTTAACGATGATAAATATCGTAACTTCTGATCAAAGAATGAAAAATAAGAGTGAATCCGATGAAAGCGTGATAAGAAATCAAATACAAAAAATAAAATATTCGAATTAATCGGGGTTGGGCTGGGGCTACTACTATTCTCGTAAGTAAATTATTAGACTGAATCCCTCCTTTAAGTATAATGAGGAAGGCCTTAGACCAAAAATCAGAATAAAACATGGTAAAATAATAAAATAAACTTAAAATAATTAATATTATTTATAATATATAAATATATAAAATTATAATTAATCGTTATAAAAATAAATATATATTTTTTAATTAAAATATTGAATCAATTAAAAAATATATATTAAAAATAATGATGTATAATAATTAATATTAAAACTAAATAAAATATATTTAATATATTATATAGTAATAAGTTGTATATAATATTAATAAAGGATATAATGATAAATTAAAAATTAAGTGATATAAGAAAAGTGTTATATTTAAGAGTACTAGTTATTATAAATTATATAAAGGTATAAATTTATATAAATAGTAAAATCTTAACAAACACCATATAAAAACACTGTGTATAGTTTATATATCAATAGTGTTATACTTAACTATAACAAAACAACGGGCCTTAGATGTAAATACAAAAATAATATTAAAATATTTTATAATTTTAAATAAAATAAAAGTCATATAAATTTTAAAACAATATATATATAAAGTTAAACATTTATATAAAGATAATAAAATTTTAGTTATATATTATAAATTAATAAAATTATAAATATTTGAGATAATATTATAAATATTTGTGATAATATAGGAGATAAATAATTTTCAAATATAAAATTAAATATTTTTTTAAAAATAATAAAAGCTTAGGAAAAAAAATTATAATTTTGAATAATTGAGATAAATAGGAGATAAATAATTTTTAATTGAGATAAGATAGGAGATTAATATTAGTAGAAAATTTAAACAAAAATAATATAAGTGGTAATTCCCGCTTAAAATTCAAATAAATAGTGAATGTTTTATGATTTCTTGTTTCTATTTATTTATGATTATTAATTGTTGGTTAAGAACTAGTTCATCTCAATCATAATAATCATCGCCATTCAAGAAGAAAAGAAAAAAGAATCGCTTACAAATTGAATCTGATAATTAGATCGGACGGGTATATATTTTTTTATTTTTGTCTGTTACTTAATAATTAATTATATATGTATGTATGAATGTAATAAGTTTTTGAATTAATATGAAAAGAATCGCTTACAAATTGAATCCGATAATTAGAATCGCTAAATCATGTTAAGGTGGGTAAACCATTTAAGGCCCGAATTGAAGAAATGTCCGTTAACCGCCAATGAAATAGAGACGATCGTTCGTCTTCATGCTAGGATCGGAAATAAATGGTCCCGCATAGCAGAAAAGGTAATATATATATAATTAAGTTCTCTTGAATTCAAACTATAATAATAATAATAATAACTTCTTAATTATATAATTATATAATTCCTCTTACGTTTATTTGATCTACAAAAACAAAAGATAAGCATTTAAAAACCACGAATCAGATAGATAATAAAATAAATGAACCGATTCAGGTCTTGAAACTACGGTTTCGGGACAAGAAATCATCATATTGTGTCCTGAAATGCTGGTTTCAGGACTCGAAACCACACTTTCGGGTCCCGAAACTAGCCTTTCGAGACACAATATGCAGCCAATTTCAGGGACACTTTATGGATATCAAAAACATTATAACCCTAAATTATATTTTTGGGTCTCGAAACCACACTTTCAGGACAAGAAACCACCATTCGGGACTTTTCGGGTCCCGAAACCACACTTTCGGGACAAGAAACTATCATTTCGGGACCCGAAACCATACTTTCGGGACACAATATGCAGCTAATAAACCTTTCGGGACATAATATATCAAAAACGTTTCCACGCTATATATTTTTCTATCGTGAAACCCTAATCGCTAAACCCTAACCGATATCAAAATCATCAAAATCTTTTACGTTTCTAAAAGATAAGAATTCTTATTTACCTTAAAGTCTTTGGAGTCTTGCCGGGCGATGTACCTGGACCAACACCAGCCTGAAAAGAAGAGTAGTATGAACTTGGACCTACCCTAAACCTTAATGAAGGAAGTGAAGATACACAAAGGAGAGCTTCAAAACTTACCATTTTCGATCGTAAGAAGATGAAGAAAACAGAAGAAACTGGGATGCCGGAGCGGAGAGTCAAATCGCCAGAGAAAAAAGAGAACGGTAGCTGGAAATTAGAAATGAAAAGAAGAAAGAGGGGGAACGGGGAACTTAAACGTTTTCTAATATTTTTTTCTCTCTCCTACCCACGTGGCAGGCCACGTAGGATTCGTGGTCTTGGGTCTTGCTTTCGCTGAAGTTTCGTTGGGTTTATCATTTCTCTTTTCTTTTTTACTTTTGTTCTTTTTTTATTTATATTCTATTTTTTCTAAATATATATATCAACTTATTAAATTTAATATTTATATTTAAATTATTGAAGAAAATATAAAGTTATTATTTGAGATGTTTTTGTTTTTATTTTTATTTTATTTTAGATTAAGATTAGATTAAAAGAAAATTTTATAAACAATTTATTTTTTCATATAGATGATGTTTTAGGTGGTAAATGAAAAGATAAATATTTTTATTTTATAGAAATATCTATATTTGAGACAAACAAAATTATTTTTTATCTCATAATTTTCAATGGTTATTAGTTATAAATATATAACTTGTTTATAAATTTAAAAGTGTTACAAGTATTTAATTTATTTTTATGTTATAGTTAGTCATTCGACGTTTTTTATGTAAAATATATCTTTAAATATTATAAAAATTAAAGTTTTATGTGAAAAAAATTTAGTAAAAGTTATATTAATTACCTACTTGTTAATGTGACAATTTTAAATTCAATTATCTTAAATTCAATTTTTTTTTTTTAAGTCAACTAAAAACTTTTATTTTATTTTATTTTTTTTAAATTCACCCTAAATATAATTCCTGGATCCATGTAATCATATCCCTTCTCCAATTTTCTATTTGGTTGAACAAAAATAGAAATGATTGTTGATGGTTTGACGTGAGAAAGAAGACAAATGTAGACCTTGAATATGTGTTGGGCATGGCATGGGCTTTCCATCTTATATCATTGTGTGCCTTGTTTGTTGGTCTATTGTTGGGCCCTTTAACCAATTGACTAACTCCGTGTTTTTGGGCTTTTATTTATTTGTGTCAGTTTTGGCCCATTTAATCTTTTTCTTTTTTTTTTCTATTTTTATATAAAAAAAACGAAAATTAATTAATAGACATAGATTTATTTTAGTCTATTTGATGTATTTTAGGGTTTTATTTTAATTATTTTAGAAATAATAAATAAAATATTTTTTAAAATAATTATTATTGTTTTAAATTTTTAATTATTTTGGATGGTATGAATAAAATATTTATCCAAAATAATTATTTTTAGCTTAAATTTTTAATTATTTTGAATTTCATGAACACAATATTTATCCAAAATAATTATTAGCTTAAATTTCTAATTATTTTAAATTTTATGAATACAATATTTATTCAAAATAATAACTTATTTTATCATTATTTGAATTTTTAATTATTTTGAACTTTATAAATATTAAATTTGTTCAAAATAAATATTTGTGGACCATATTTTAATTACTTTGTTTTTTTAGCCCGAATTTTAATTATTCTAGAGTTTAACCAATATCATGATATTCCCGAAATAATTATTTATTTTATTTTTATCCCTTAAGAGTCTATAATTTTTGTATATATAATTTAAAGACTCATAATTTATTTGAAAATCTTATAAATTGTGAGTTACAATTAGGTGTCCTTATACTTGCAATTAAAAATTAAAAAATAACTTTTACAACAAAAACACAAAAAATAATTTTTTTAGGGTCAGTTTTGATTTCTTTTCTTCATTTCTTACATTTAAAATATCTAAATAAATAATTAAATATTTATTTATTCCTTAAAAATAAATTTAAATTATTTAAAATACTGATATTTATTTTTAAAATATTTTTAGGTTATCTCTAAATCCATTTTTATTTACAAGTATATTTGAATTCTATAAATTCTAGTCAAGAATAATAATTTTGATAAGTAAAATTTTTCTTGGATAAATTAATTAGAGAAGTTGGTTGGTTGAATGAACAAATCAAACAGACTTTGGGATTTTAAATTAAAATGAAATTTATAATTTGGGTTTAAAATCGGGCGAAGCAATTGTCGGGGTTTCGAAGGGCATGAGATGTAACAACTAACTTTGTAACGATGATAAATATCGTAATTTCTGATCAAAGAATGAAAAATAAGAGTAAATCCGATGAAAGCGTGATGAGAAATCAAATACAAACAATAAAATATTCGAATTAATCGGAATTGGGCTGGAGCTGCTTCTATTCTCGTACGTCAATTATTAGACTGGATCCCTCCTTTATGTATAATTACGAAGGCCTTAGACCAAAACCAGAATAAAACATCCATTCTGTAAAATAATAAAATAAACTTAAAATAATTAATATTATTTATAATATATAAAATTATAATTAATAAAATTATCGTTATAAAAATAAATATATATTTTTTAATTAAAATATTGAATCAATTAAAAAAATATATATTAAAAATAATTATGTATAATAAATAATATTAAAAATAAATAAAATATATTTAATATATTATATAATAATAAGTTGTATATAATATTAATAAAAGATATAATGATAAATTAAAAATTAAGTGATATAAGAAAATTGTTATATTTAAGAGTACTAGTTACAATTTTATAACAAATACCTTATAAATTATATAAAGATAAAATCTTAACAAATATCAATACCGTATAAAAACACTATTGGTATAGTTTATATATCAATGTAGCATTTGTTATTAAGTATTAGTTATATATATGTATTAATTGTAGTGATTATAAATTGTAAAGGGGTATTAAGAGGTATAAATTATATATGTTATTTGTATTTGGTTGAAAGTATAAGAGTGTATAAATGGTATAAATTTTATAATTTTGTGTTTGATTGGTAATATAAAAATGTTGTATAAAATGTAAAAGACATTTTTGCCCTTTATATTTATATAAATTTAATTTAATTGTTAAATTAATATTTACTTAATTTTTTTTTATTTCTCTATTTATGTGTTTTTTTATTATTACTTAATCTTATCTGAATCTATGCTCTTAAATATGAGTTTAGATGAAAGCCATGGAGAAAAAGGGTTTCAATGAGAGAAAGATGAATGAAAAATGAGAAAGTATTAGAGAGGCAAAGAGGTGGACGAAGTTTTAGATAACAGAGGTTTCAAAGATAATAAAAATTTAAGATAATAAAAATGTAAGGGTAAATATGGAAACATTTTTTTATCATTCTTTGTAACTGGTTTGTATAAGTTATATAACATTTAATACTGTTAACAGGGGCGGAGCCACACATGGGTTAGGGTGGGCTACAGCCCCACCTAAATTAAAATCTTAAAACAAAATATTATATATAAATTTGACAAATGACTCTTAGCCTAGTTGGCTATAGGACTAAACTCTGAACATGAGGTCCAAGGATCAAATCCTGGCCTTATCTATAAATGATTTTATTTTATACTAACAATATTTTCTAATAATTTTAATTAATATAAAAATTAAAATAATAATAGTGTTTTATATTTCTTAATTTTAAACTATTTAAAAAATTTATAAGAAAATATAAATTAATATTAATAAACAAGTTAAAATAATTACATTGGTTTGATTCGGTATTTAAATAAAGAATTTGATATCCCTGCTCAAAAACCTAACAAATCTCTTAGAATTGATGTTGATGTAAGTTCTCTTAAACTTGATTCAGCATTACGTATTCCGATATGGAAATATTCTTTTAATAAAATGGATGAAATTAGACGAGCTTATATAAGATGAGAGCATATCAACCTATTAAGGATGAGTACCCGCCGACCAAATTTGGAAATCAAAATCGACGGTTCCAAAGTCATTAGTTTAAGAAATTTACTTGGTTAGAATACTCTCCTTTGAAAGATGCTTCTTTTTGTTTTCCATTTTATTGTTTGAACATAAACAACCCCAAAAACCTACATTTACAATAGATGAATTCAAATATTGAAAGCGAGTTAATGATGAGGATAAATGTTCTTTTGTTATGCATATAGGATGTAATATTTCACCACATAATAGGGCAGTTGAATATCTTGATAATCTAATGAATATCCTTGTCATATTGACAAAGTACTGAATGCATAGTATTCAGATGAAAAACAATATAACAGATTACGGCTTACAACAACTATTGAAAACATTCGGTGGCTCACTTTGCAAGCGTGTGCATTAAGAGTGCATGACGAGTCTCCATCTTTGAATAATCGTGGAAATTTTATTGAAAAAAAAAACGGAATATAAAAAGTTAAATCTAAGATGCAAGTTGGAGTCAGCCCCAGGTAATTTTTTATCCTGGTTCCGCCCCTGACTGTTAATATAAAATACTTTAACCAAACAGAACATCTAATTTCCTGTTAATATTATTATACTATATCTACAAGTTAGTACTTGTCAACGAACATAACCCAATAGTGTTAAACTTACCTATAACAAAACACGTGCCTTAGGTGTAAATAAAAAAATAATATTAAAATATTTTATAATTTTGAATGAAATAAAAGTGATATAAATTTTAAAACAATATCTATAAAGTTAAAACATTTTTTTATAAAGATAATAAAATTTTAGTTATATATTATAAATTAATAAAATTATAAATATTTGAGATAATATAGGAGATAAATAATTTTCAAATATAAAATTAAATATTTTTTTAAAAATAATAAAAGCTTAGGAAAAAAAATATTATAATTTTGAATAATAGAGATAAGATAGGAGATAAATAATTTTTAATTGAGATAAGATAGGAGATTAATATTAGTAGAAAATTTAAATAAAGATATAAGTGGTAATTCCCGCTTAAAATTGAAATAAATAGTGAATGTTTTATGATTTCTTGTGTCTTGGTTAAGAACTAGTTCATCTCGATCATAATAATCATCGTCATTCAAGAAGAAAAGGAAAAAGAATCGCTTACAAATTGAATCCGTTAACGGGTATATTTTTATTTTTGTCTGTTACTTAATAATTAATTATGTATGTATGTATGAATAATAATGAATGTAATAAGTTTTTGAATTAATATGAAAAGGAATCAAAATAAATAAATATGTCGTCGTCGGGGAAATCAACATTAATAATGGTGAAATCTGAAGAAAAAGAAAAAGAAGTTGGATTGAAAAAAGGAACATGGACAGAAGAAGAAGACGAAGTTCTAGCTGATTACATCCGCAAGCATGGGGAGGAGTCCAGCTGGAACACGGTTGAGAACGAATGTGGACTCAACCGGTGCGCTAAATCATGCAGGTTAAGGTGGGTAAACCATTTAAGACCCGAATTGAAGAAAGGTCCGTTAACCGCCAATGAAATAGAGACGATCGTTCGTCTTCATGCTAGGATCGGAAATAAATGGTCCCGCATAGCAGAAAAGGTAATATTATAATTAAGTTCTCTTGAATTCAAACTATAATAATAATAATAATAACTTCTTAATTATATAATTATATAATTCCTCCCAGGTTCCTGGAAGAACAGATAACGATATTAAGAACTTTTGGAACACTCGAATCAAAAGTTGTGAGCGTCGTGGCCTACCACTTTATCCGCCTGAGGTAGTTCAAGAATTATTAAATGAAGAGAAGAACCAAATGAATATGATACCTACTACTGTCAAGTTCAACAACAATTATCCTTATCCTAGTAGTAGTATCAAATTCAACAACTATGACAACTTCAGCAGCAGTAGCCCTTCTTCACTTCTTCTTAACTTTCCTCCTGCATTATCTTCTTCTTCTTATTATCCTAGGCCTCCTCCTCCTCATGTTGCTTCTTCTTCTTCTTCTTATCCTAGGCCTCCTCCTGCTGCTTCTTCTTCTTCAAATCTTCAATCATCATTTCGACCATCGCCAAAGCTGATGATTGACGGTTTTGGAAACAATACTAGTACTAATCATCATCTTCCTTCCTATTCTTACCATGCTTTCCAGCAGGTAGCTCAGAATTCAGGCCTCCAATCATTCCAATTACCGCCGCCTAGTAGTACTGTTGCTGCTGCTCATAATATGTTCTCTTCATTTCAACATCTACCTAATCTCAATGATATTCATCATAACTCATTATACTTCCATTCATTCCAATTTGCGCCTCCTTCATCTTCTTATGCTGCTGCTGCTGATGCTTTTCCAGTGGATCGTAATCATCCAGACCTCCTCCCTTCATTCCAGTATAAGCCTCCTAGTCCTATTGTTGACGACAATAGTTTCTCTTCATTACAGCAACCACTTGATCAGATTATTGACAATTTGGAAAATATTGATCATGGTCTTACTTCCTCTTCTAATGATCCTTTTGAGATGGCTCATATTGTTGCCAATACTTTGTCTTCATTAAATCAACCACTTGATCAAAATTTGCCATCATCATCATCTTCTCAGAATTATTTTCCAGAGCTCCCTTCAATCCAACCTCAAGATCCTTTTCATTTGCCACAATTCGAGAATCTTTCCCAATCACCCGCATCCCAAAATCTACAGTCAAGTTGTATGCCTAGTCGAAAGAGAACCCACGATGATCAAATGTCAACTTCACAACAGGAGCATGCATTATTGGGAAAGAACTATTCTGGAGATACATCAAATATGTCAATTTGGGGTGAGTGGTTTTTTCTTTAGTTTATTTTTATTTACCTATTTATTATGTTGTTAAATTTTATATTAATTTGTTACTTCTTTGTGTAGAAAAAATTCTAAACGAAGAATTACTCGACTCTTTTGCTTTTGGTCATAACTCGGTGCTAAATGAAGACGACAAGATGAGGTCTCCGTTTTTCTCTAAATATCTTAAGAATCCGAGAAAACATTGGAGTGGATTGTGATAATTATGATATAGTTTTTAGATAATTGTAATTTTTTTTTAGTTTTTAATTTGGAGGAATGTTCCATTCTCGTGCTGTGCTGATAGAACTATACATAAACATATTCTAATTTGTTTTTTATTTTTTGAATGTTAAGCTTCAAGTTAAAGACTTTATTTGATACATGTGTATCTTACAATTAGCATGGAAGTTTTTTAATTGAAGCTATTGTGTATTGATGTTTTTTGGATTTAGTATTATTATTTTATTTTGGTTTAAGAGTTAAATTGTTTCAAATAATTTCAACACAATAATTTTTTTTTCTATCATGTGAATCATTGATCCTTTAATCTATTAGTTGAAATATTAATTTTTTTTTATCATTATATACTCTTTATAAATGTCCACTTTTTATTTATTTATATTAAACAAAAGTATGAATATCAATCATAGTCTTAGTCAATTGAGTTGGTAAGTTTATCAATCAAACTAATAAAACATAAGCTACATTTAACTAACTATCCATGGCCAAACGAAGCATGAGCGAATCCAACCCGGTTCATATAGACTTCAACTTCCTCCGAAGCTCAACCTGCCGCGATAACAAAACTTCTCGAAAAACATGAGTTCATTCCAGAAACAGAAGTTTGATTACAATTAACCAAATTAGTTAAGAGACCTACCAAAATGACCGAAAAGACATAAGGATCAGTTTGAGATTGAAGAGAGGATTGCGAATTTTTTCCATAAAGTTATTTGGATGAATAACATTGAAATTTCAATTCCAAATTTACAATAATTGATATTGAATTACAATTAAATTCATAGATTAGGTTTGGAAACTATATAATTATAATTCAATTCTAATTTTTATGTTTAAAAAATAATATTATAAAAATAATGTTAATATATACTATTAGGAGGTTACCGGACAAAAATGTAAGTAAAATTTTATAATATTAATGACTATACAATGTTATGTATTTATAAAATTATTTCTAAATAATATGAATTAATGAATAAAGAAATGTTGTCCTAACTAGAATTAGGTTAGACAATAATATTGTTATTAATAGATTTATATATGTGTTGAAAAAAGAGAATTTTTCGTAATAAAAATCTTTAACTTTTTAGGTTAATTAATGACCTAATTAACAATTTATTATAAAAAAATATAATTAGTCCAAACTTATTTTTAAAAAATTATGAGATTAGAGACTCATTACTTAATTATCAAAATATAGTTAACATATTATAATGACTCTTGAATAAATATACTTACCATTTTTGCTGCCACTGGAGAGAATGACACACTCCCTACATTATGTATCATTCGAAGATTCTTCCTATTTTGTGAATTATGCTCACTTCTTACCTATTTTTGAAAACATCAATTAATACTTAATTACATTATAAACAAGATGTAAAAAGTTTAGAATTTAAAGATTCACCCGAAAATCGTCTCGAAGAAAATGACGATCCAAAATGTAATTTCAATCATCTTTCGTATATTCATTTGGTTTGTGTGCTTTGATAGCTGCTATATCCCCATCATGAGCTTTAACATGATTCCGGTTGATATCACATCTATACCTATCCCAAACCACCTTAACATACTCCATTATATATTTCCAATAATACTCAATATGTTCCGGCACTGCCTTAAAACGATTCTACAAAGACACGAGATTAATTATTATTATGTATTAGAGAATGAAAGTTAATACAATAAGATATTAACACTTACCGTTACCGACTTCCAAAGATGCTCTATGTCGATGGAGCTCAAGTCTGACCAATGCAGCAGATGATGTGATATCACAGTCGGGTCCCGAACCACAATCCCAATATGTCTGCACAATGACGTGTCGTTATTGCAACATAGTCTCCCATTTGGCAAGAATTCTATTGTTATTTTCTCACCCGGGCTCAACTTCGAGAGGGTCGTGTTCTTATTTTTACCCCCGACACTTTCTCTTTGATGTAGAACCTACAAAAGAATTATACAACATTAGTAAATGAATTTTTATATTCAAAGATTATAACTTATACCTTCAGGCTGGGAGGATGATGTTGTCATCATCTCAACCTCCGATAACGTCGGATCTACATGATCGGGTGTGTCATCTGGCTCATTAGAACCACCCGCCTCGAGGAGATCGTTTCTCCTCTGAGATCGTTTCTCCTTTAGGGATCGTCGATCTTCCTAGACATGTCCTTTATGCTTCTGCACCTGTATGTCATAAGGCCTGCAATTCCTCAATTAACGGTTGTAGAAAAATATCAATCGCATTACCGGGACTCTTAAGACTGTGAATCAACATAAATAACATTAAATTACTTGAGTACATGCATATCGTGGATGGTACATTATAAGGTATTAGAACAACCGACCAAATGATGTACGATTGTTTTCCATTAATAAATGGCTGAAACCCATCACTAGCCAAACAAATTCTTACGTTTCGAGGCTCTGAAGAGAAATTAGTGTAGTGTTCATCAAACGACTTTCAAGTCATAGAATCTGTAGGATGCCTCAAGAATTCGTCGTTTAGCCGACTATCTTTGTGCCATCTCATTAGTGGAGTCGTTTTTGAAGACATGTATAACCTTTGCAACTTTGGTGTCAATGGAAAATAACGTAACACCTTAGTTGGAATGTGTTTTCCATTCTGTTTTTCCGAACTGTACTACTTGACTTATCAATCTTCCATCTCAAGGTGCTACACACCTTACAACGTTGAAGATCATTATCCTACTTACGGTAAAGCATACAATTATTATTACAGACGTCGATAATATCGTGAAAACACCAAAAATCGTAGTTTATTCTTATACTGTGTATAATTAGATGTGTCTTCACAATATTAACACTCTCATAGTTTCGATTTGCACATTTAACGCAAGTACAAGCAATATTTTTCCTTACATTAGAGTATTTAGCAAAGTTTAGAAATTGTTCAACGGCTTTCATATATTGTGGATGATTTCGACGTAGGAGTATCCAACTTTTGTCTGGAATTTTCATTTTCAAACGTCGATTAGATTTCTTAACACCAAATTAAGGTTATATTGAAAAGAATATTAGAAATTAATTAATCTCAATCATTTGAAATGTTAAGATATTTTAAACTTAGTGGAAATAATTTAGTAACACAATTTAACATCAATAATGTCAATATTGTGTTACAAGAAAAAACATACATCTTATATAGTCCAAATATCACTAAAATACATATCAGATTTTTTAATATCTAACATATCTATAATGAAGACAAACATTTAGTTTTATTTCTAGCATATCTAATGAAGGACAGAAAAACATATCTAATATAAATTCTTAAATCAATGTAAATCCAGCAGGCATGCAAACAATATATCTAATGAAGGCAGACAAACATCAATGTTTATAGTCTGGAAAGACCCTTAATTTGGTTTCAACATCAAGGAATCGGGTATAATTTTAATTAATATATATAAATGAATTAGGGAGTACCTGAAATTGGGAACCTGTCGAGGAATCGACCTAGAATCGGGAAGCTGACAATGAATCGACCTGGAATCAAATACCCCAATTACAAACACAAAATGACCAAGATCTTCTCTAAGAAAGTGTCTACAAGTAGCATTTATAATAAAATATATTTAATATGAAAAATAAAAACATGATTTTCATATACGATCAAGATATTTGTTTTTTTTTTGACAGAAAGCTTTATTCGGATCTTACCCTACCAAAGTAGGGTGCATTTTCAACTAACATTTAAGCTGTAAATAAACACTACCAAATTACAGCATAGAGCTACAATACTAAAGCTAACAAATTATAGCAACAAATTGAACATTTAAGCTGCATATTCAACTGTAGCGGTAAATAAACACTCAAGCTTAAATAAACACAAAATGACCAACAAATTGAACATTTAAGCTGTAAATAAACACTCAAGCTTAACAATAGATCCCAATTTAAGTGTTTCTATCGATAATAAGAAGGGGAGAACTAACCTTTTCGGCAATATCTGGAGAATCAACAGCAGCAACGACGCGTTTGACAATAACAATGGGAGAATCAACGGCATCAACAATCTGGGACGAAAAGAGGCGCGAAGCGAAAGAGGCGCGCGATAGAACAAGTCTGTTCAATTCTTGACGGCGACGATAACGGAATCTGGACGGCGACGGAATCAGGCGGTTCGCGGAATCGGGACGGCGATGATGACGGAATCTGGACGGCGACAGAATCAGGCGCGCGGTTTGCGGATGTCGGATCGGTGCCAGAAGTGAGAAAGAAGAAAGAAGAAATAAGAAAGAAAGAAAGAATCGATTTAGAGTTAAATTAAATATATCTACGAGGGTGTTAAGGGTTCCCTCGGAAAAATTATTAATTACAACCTCAGCGAGAGCAGAAATCAAAAGTTCTCGGAAATAACAGTTATCAGCGAGAACTATGTAAAGCCCTCAGTGACTTATTTAAATTTTAGCGAGCTCTCGGTTGTGATCGATTTTTAAAAAAAAAAAAAATTTTGATCGACTAGTTTGAAAATTCTGGGACACTCTTTAAAAAAATTATTTTTTTGAAAACGTGAGGGGGATTTATTTTAATGTTGAAAAAATTTAAGTTTTAAAAACGAGGTTTTATAGACAACTCCATATCTTACCTTCCCGTCGAATCTGGGAGAGATTGAGAGTTTTTTAATGGGAAGTATGTCATAGGCCTTTTTTAACTTTTTTTCAGTATTAATTAACCTCACGACTAGAGAGTCGCCACCTAATTTCAAAAATTAGGAATTTAAGAGATGTGAGTTCGGCGTTTGGTTACGTGTGGGAAAGGGTTTTTTAGACGCTATGTCCCACAACGCCCCTAAGGTCTCTACTAATTAATTTTGGTCTTTCTTTAAAACATTCTTACGCTTTACATTTTAGGATTTTCCATTTTAAACATTTAATGGGTTTGCATGAGATAAACAAATAAGCAAAGATAAAAGAAAACGAGAGCAAATAATTCACACATAAAGTTATCATAAAAATCAAAACTAGGCAAGTTATTAATCAAAAATTAATTGCCTAAATCTAGATGAATTTTTAAGAAACTTTAGTGAATTATTTAAAGGTCTAAAATTTTACTATTTTGGGGTTTTTTTATTTAAATAAAAATAATAATAAAATAAAAAAAAAAGTCCTATGTCTAAAGAAAATTCTAACCTAGGATCAAACAAGCCACAAACTCTTAACTAAGCAAAAACAAAAAAAAATGTCAAACAAAAATAAACCTAAATCTAAAATGCAAAAAAATTTTTAAAGAAACAAATAAACAAAAAAAAAGGAAAAGCTGAAGACTGCAGCATGCGTCGCCTGGGAAGCGTCATCAGCAAGTTTAGCCATGAGAAAGAACTCAAAACATCGGCAGTGGAGCGTCGCTGTAATTCTTCAATTGCTGGAATTATTTTGGGATCAGAAGCGTCGCTGGAAAAGCGTCGGCAGCAGCATTGGCCATTCTTTTTGGTAGGACGACCTTAAAATTCAAACAACACAACCAAGTAACCTGAGACAAGACAAAAACTCATAATATTTTGGTCAAAACTAATATTAAACAATAATTTATAACAATATAACATAAATATAAGATTTCACCCAAGATTTCACCCAATGGTCACACAAAATATTCAAGATCAATATTTACAATTAAGAACATGCATATTTTGATCACTTCTTTTATATTATTTTTATTTTTCAAGCAAAACTATTTAGAATTGTATAATTTATTTTATATGTTATTCTATTTACATCAAATAACATTCCTAAAACAATTCACCTAAACGTGATATGTGCAAAGCTAAGAATAAAAAATTACAAATGAAAAAAATGAAAACATGCAAGTTTTGGGTCAGTTTCGGTTTTTCAATTTATATACTTGTCAAAACAGTTCAGAAAGTTCTGAAATTTTTATATGTTTTAAAAAATATAGTAATTAACATGCATATAAAATTTCAGCCAAAGAGGAGGTGGGAAAGGTAGAAAACCAAAAATACAAAGTCAAAGATGTAAAGGGTACTTATTTTTTAATCATATTTCGTCTATATCTTTGTTTTGATTTTGAACTTTCTATTATTGTATCCGTGTTACATAACATACATATTTACATGATCATGCACGAAATTAAAGAGACCAAGAAAACAATAAATTAAAATATGCAATGATTTTTATTTAATGAAATAGGCAAAAACCTTGTAAAAAAAAGAGGAAATCAAAAGCTTACAATATGGCTGCTCTTGATTTCGGTTGTGCAAGAAATTGGGCAGCCTATGGCTATGAGAGAATGAAAAAGAGTTTAGATCAAGGTGAAGAGAGAGAGGAAGAAGTTAAGAGGGGTATTTATAGGCAAAACTATGAAACCCTAGGGCCCAAAGGCCCATTTAACACACTTGACCATTGGGAAAAAAAACTATTTTAAACATTTACAAACAATCTGCACTTGACATGTCAATAAATATCAAGCATTCATGCTTCTCTTCAACACACGGCTGAATTATTCTTCTTTGGCAACTTCTTCCTTTATTTTAGCAATCTATTTTCCTTTCTTTGACCTAGGATGCTTCTCATGATTTTGTAGACACTGTTATCTTTTTATTTTTTTGCACGTTATCCCCTTTACACGCCCCTTCATCCTAAACAAAAGATTTTGTTAAAAACACAAATAAACAATTTTATTTTTAATTATTCCTATTTATAAGGAACAATTCTAATTAAATAAATAAAAGGCTAACTAACTTATTCAAGAAATCAAATCTCAAAGTCTAATCTAACTAATTTAACAAACTAATCTAATTAAAAGAAAACAAAATATAACTAACGAAATTTTATAAAATTGTTAATATATATTTTGTAAAATATTTTTTTTAATTTTTATTTTTTATAAATATCCAAGGTAATTAATTAAATAAACCTTTAATATTCTAAGTATAATAACTTCTCTAAGTGTTGTAACATAGACAAATTACTACCTTAACTTTATGAAGAATCCAAAATCAATTATTTTCAAAAACTCAATTGTTCTAAAAATAATCGTCTTTAATATAAATCGTGCAATGAGTCCGTGAGTGAATTTGAGAAAAATTTATAGACTCAGATTTATGAAAAGAATAAACTATAAAATTAGGTGTGAAAAATGAGTGTCTACATCGGTGACTTCTTTATTTACGAAAACTTTTGATAGCTCTCGGTTATCATCCTCGGTAATTATGACATTTCTATTAGTGTACATTCAATCAATTTTACAGGTAAAAAGGTTCATCAGCTTTTGCACTAAATAGCCTAAAACAATAATTAAAATTTGTTTTGTGTTATTCATCATAGAAGTCCCATGGAAGATCCATAACCTAATAATTATAAACAATACAAGTTTGAATACATTGAGATAATTTATGAAACAAGTCACCCTATCAGGGACATCCGAATTTGTAAACATAAACAAACAAATTAACCTATATAATTTGTCTATTCATGTTTCATTTTCCAGCTTTAAACATAAGTTAATGGACAATAAAACACACTACTATAATTAAATTAAAATTAAACAGCATTTAGAATCCAACTTCTTCTTTTTTAAACATTATTACTTTTTTCTTTTTCTTACTACAGTTTTTTCTATGTCCAACAAACTGCAATAGGACTTCCGACCACACAATTCTTTCAAAGGCCGCGCTATTCGACAACGCCCAATTGTTCACGATAAATGTAACTATATATGATTTATGTACGCACATTTTTACGTCTCGGGATTTCGGATCTCCTTAGATGTTTTGGGCACGGCCTAACTCTAAATGTTTATTTTAGAGTCGTCACCATAGCTTGTTTCCTAAAGAAATTAGGAAAAAAATTAGAGTATTTTGATTAAAGGTAGGATGCCTGGTTACGTTTGGGAAAGAGTTTTGACGGTATGTCCCATACACCCGTCCTAAAAGGTTGGTTATTGAGATGTGAATGGTTATTACACTTATTTGATATTCGGAATTTTGTGTTATTTGTCTAGACGAAAACTAATAAAATAAGGATACACAAACGGAAAAATATTCAAATTCGCTCGAATGTGAATTTCTGTGCACGAGATTTTTGAGGATAATATTAAGAACATATAGGAATATTGTTCTTTTTAATTTTTAGAGTTGTAGTATTTTATTTATGATACTACCAAGTAAGGGATTTTTCAAATATGTCCTAAATTATTTTGTGTTGGTCAAGAATATGTTTAAAAGGTAGGAAATTTTTTTGTGATTTTTGGAATTAAAAAACTTAAAGTTAAAAAAAAAATTTGAACATATCCTACAAATTAGGTGAAATTTTATTTTAGTCAAAAATAATAATTTTGACAATTTAATATTTTTTGGAATTTTTCTAAATTAAATTAATTTAGAGGTAAATTAATTAGAGAAGTTGATTGGTTGAATGAACAAATAAAATTGACATTAGGGATTTTAAATTAAAATGAAATTTAAAATTCGGGTTTGAAATCGGGCGAAGCAATTGTCTGGGTCGAAATGGAGTAGTCAGAAGGCTTGAGATTTAACCCACCTCTAATATTCTAAGCTTGGACTCCGGTAAAATCGTAAAAAAAAATTGTGCAGGAATTTTAAGGATGACCAAATTTGAAAACTTTGTGAGAGTGGATCAATTTTACGTGATTGAAAATTAAGTTTTTAAAAGCGAAACTTTATAAACGACTCCATAACTTACTAGTATAGAATCTATGAGATATTATGATATTTAATGGGAAGTCGACATAAGTCTATTTAGAGTTTTTTCAATTTTTAACAAATTCAAAACTAAATAGTCGTCGCCAAACTTTTATAAAATTAAAAAACAAATAATGCGCATGTATGCACGCCATATTTAGAGATTCATTCGAGTTTGGCTAACTAAGTCTCAAAATGCCTTTGGGTCTCTACTAATTCAGTTATTGTCTTTTAAAATATAATTTACTTTTTACTTTTTATATTTTTAATTTTTCATGTATACATTAAATCTAAGCGTGATATTATCCACTTTGATGTGAATCTTTTGTATTTGTACAGCAAAATGAAATAAAGTAAAAGTAAAAAATGAAAGAATATAAAGTAGGAAAATAAATCCTCATATAATATTATCACAAGTGTTAAGGAGACTAAAAGTTAATAAATCTCATATTTAAAGTTATTCTAAGTCTACTATGTTTTTAAGGATTTTGGTGAGTTTTATATTTAAGGATAAATATTTTAGAGTTCAAACAAATTTATGAAGAGATTTTTATCTTCTCAATTTTTTAAGTTTTTGATTTTTTATGTTTTAATTTTTGTATTTTTGATTTTAAAGGTTTTATATTTTTGTAGTTTGATTTTTAATTTTAGAGTTATTGATGCTGTGTTTTAGGTTTTAATCTAACCTAAAATTAAAACCTAAAATCAAGAAAATCATAAATTTACATCATGCAAAAACCAAAACGAAACTTAAGACTAAACAAAATAAACGAATATAAAAGCCAAAAATAGAAAAAATGGGTCTCAAGCGTCGGGAAAATTAGCTAGAAGCAAGGGAGAACGGTCGGATGGTGAGCAGCAGCTGGAAAACTCGGTCGGAAGCGTCGACAAACCTAGCCATGAGGAGCATCTCTCGGTCGGATAAGAACGGAAGCAGGCGTGCGAAAAGAGCATCGCTGAAGTATCGGGAACCCTTGAGTAAGCGTCAGGAAGTGTTGATGCTTCCTCCTCTTGCGCAGCAGCCGCTTTCGTGGGAATCATCGGTTGTCGGAAATCTTAGCCAGCAGCAGCCAACTCCAAGCATCTGGTTAGTTTTCTCGGTCGGCCGCGTGCAACGCAACGGGAGAGGAAGAAGCGTCGGCTCTCGGCGACAATAGACTTGAAGAAGCGCCGGGTAAAACTTGAACATGCGTCGCTACAACAAAAATTCGACTATTCTTCCTATTTTTAACTAAATGGTAACCAAAAATGACTCATAACTCAATTTGTTCTGAGTTAAAATGATAGTACTATAATATATTCACATAATATACAAGAAAATACAAGAATCAAAGCGATTAAAATCAAGAATGCACCAAAAACTCAAAATGAAGATTTTCGGTCAAATGTGATTTGTTTACTTCTAAATTCAATTATTTTAAGTTCGTTTTGTTTATCTTTAAACTTAAATCTTTTTAGACTCAAAAGCTCAAAATAAATTTTAAACACAATGAGCCCAAAAAGATTCAAGATTAAATCCAACTGACCGATCATGATTTAAATGAATTTTGGGTTAGATGTTGTTAGTTTAGATTTAATTTTTGTTATTTTGATTTCATTTACATGTTTTTACAATCAAGAACTTATTATTATATATAGACTTATAGTTTGAAGAGAGAAGAAACTATGTTGTTACCTCTTCAGCTATACCTGACCATTTACAATCGTCTCTATTTCTTCGGGGGGGCTTTTATCGGACGATTCTTCAAACCAGGTCTTAGATGGTTGATCCACCGTAACCTACATGATTTACCGCACCTATTGAGTCCAGATTCGTTCTCAACGGTGTTCCAGCTCGCGTCCTCCCCATGCTTACGAATGTAAGCAATTAAAACTTCATCTTCTTCTTGAGACCACGTACCTTTTTACAATCCAAATTCTTCTTGTTCAGGTGAGTTAGATTTCACAGTTGTTGATATTTAAATCACTTTTCATATTAATTCAAAAACTTATTACATTGATACGCACAGAATTAAGAAAAGAGAAAACAGGGATAGAATATACAGGATCTTGATTCTTGATTGATTCAATTTACAAGCGATTCTTCTTGTTTTCATATTCATCCAAATCAAGATCCGGTATATGTAATAAGTTTTTGAATTATGCATGATTCATCTAATATGAAAAGGGGTTTATAAATATGTAAATCTAATTCACATGAACAAGAAGTTCTCGATTGAAAAAGGGAACGTGGACAGATGAAGAAGATAGAACTCTAGTTGATTACATTTGTAAGCATGGGGAAGTGAACTGGAACACCGTTGAGAAAGAATCTGGATTCAATCTCTGCATGAAATCATCGTGTAAGTTATGCTGGATAAATCATTTAAGACCTGATTTGAAGAAAGGTCCGATAACAGCCGCCGATGAAATAGAGACGATTGTTCTTTTTAATGCCAGTATTGCAAATAAATGGTCACGCATAGCTGAAGAGGTAACATAATTCTTCTTAACTTTCCTGCATTATCTTCTTCTTATTATTATTATCCTAGGCATCCTGCTGCTGCTTCATCTTCTTTTCAGTTAGCTTGAAAATATTGATCATGGTTTTACTTCCTCTTCTAATGATCCTTTTGAGATGGGTCCTATTGTTGCCAATACTTTGTCTTCATTACAGCAACCACTTGATCAAAATTTGCCATCATCATTTTCTCAGAATTATTTTCCAGAGCTCCCTTCAATCCAATCTCAAGATCCTTTTCATTTCCCACCAATTCAGAATCAAGCAACCCAAAATTTACAATCAAATTGTATGCCTAATCAAATTGTATGCCTACATCAAATCTCCAAGTTCTCAAGAGGATTGGGATGCATTATTGGGAAACAACTATTTTGGAGATACATCAACAATGTCGATTTGGGGTCAGTGATTTATTTATTTATTATGGTGTTAAATTTGATATTTGTTACTTCATTGTGTAGAAAAAAATTTAGACGGAGAATTACTCGACTCCTTTGTCTTTGGTCATAACTCGGTGCTAGACGGAGGGAAATATGTTTACGACTCTTCCAAATGAAGACGAGATGAGTTGTCCGATTTTGTGCCCAAAATATCTTATGTATGCGTGAAAATATTTGAAAGAATTATGACAATAAAGGCTATACCAAATTTTGATTTTAAATTTTATTTTTTTTGTTAATAGTAATTTCTTAGAGTCATTTGAAAACACTTTCTTATTAACCGTTCATAGGCCAACTCCAACCATTGTTGTCATGGTTTATACAATTTTAAGAGGATATGTGTTCTCGATGAATACAAAATGTTAAAAATAATAATAATTTGTTCATAATTGTTTAACTAATCTTAAAAAAGTTATATATTTAATTTGTTGATTAACATGTTATTTTAATAAACCGTTATTTATATATAATTCAATAAAAATAAATATATATTTGAGTCGGATTGTGAGTTAACTCACTTATAAATTTGAAACGGTTAAATATTAAAATATTATATATAAGTCTTAAACTTGTAATCTAACCATATAAATACAACACTTATTGAATAATAAAAAAAAATATTTTAAATTCAAGATAAATTTTGATAAACGTACGACATTACTAACCATATAAATTTAACATTTAAACCATCTAAGTTAATAAAATTTAACATAAAATTTAATAAACAAATAATATTAGGTTTATATAATTTTAAACTTTTTATAAATCATTATAAAAGGGTGTGAAATGAATTTCAGGCTTGTTAGTTTATTGACCAAATTCTATCCACATAGAAAATAAAACGACATATGATCGTAGGAAAAATGATCACACAAGTACTCAAGTACTCACACAACTATTGTCACGGACGGATGTAGTCTAGGGCCAAGCTCATCCTATTATATATATACTCAATTTTTGTTGACATAAATTAAATAGCCGTCAATAGCAAGCACACATAATTCCATGAGAGAGAAAATGAGGTGAAGAAGATAAGCTAGACAACCTATAAATTATTATTTTCTTTTGAGAAATGATAAACTCAACGAAACTTTAGCGAAAATAAGGCCATGAATCATACGTGGCCTGTCACGTGGGTATGAGAGAGAAAAATAAAAAAAATATTTTTTTTTTCACCAATTCGGCTTCATTTATTTCCGGCTTCATTTATTTCTCTCTCCCTCTAAACTTCTTCGGCGTCATTTATTTTTTCCTCGAAACTTCTCCGGCGTCATTTATTTCTCTCCCTAAAACCTCTCCAACGAAACCCCATGGTATCGTTTTTACCGATCTAGTTATTTAGTTTTTAGTTTTTACAGATCTAGTTACTTAGGATTTAGGGATTTATTTCAGTTCGTTATTCTGCTGCATTAGTGCTTCGTTTTTGTGATGATGAACTGTTTGAACTTTCAGGAAACCAACACTACTCAAGCACCAAATTTGAACAACACAGTAGATGAAGCACATAATCTGAACAAATTCACCCCTGTTGTTGAACCCAAAAGGTACCCAATTATTGGTATAAAAAAATGTAGATTTCGAGACCCTAAAGGGTTGTTTCGGGACCCCGAAAGGGTAGTTTCGGGACCTGAAAGTATGGTTTCTGGACCAAAAATGATAGTTTGGGACCCAATAGGGTCGTTTCGTGACCCGAAATGGTGGTTTCATGACCCGAATGTATGGTTTCTGGATCAAGAAATGCAGGTTTCAGGACCCTAAAGGGTTGTTTCGGGACCTAAAAGGGTGGTTTTGGGATCCCAGATGGTGGTTTCAGGACCCGAAAGGGTGGTTTCAGGACCCGAAAAGGTAGTTTTGAGAGTGGTTTCAGGACCCGAAAGGGTGTTTTCGGGATGTATTTCTTACCGTTACACTTATATTTTGCAGTCACATTTCTAGTGTTGGAATGACATTTTCCTCTGAAGAACAACTTTTTGAATTATACACATCATTTGCCCACTTAACTGGATTCGACATTACCAAGTTAGGGAGCAAAAATGTAGGTGGTAAGAGGAAATACTTCAGCATTGGTTGTGCCAAAAGTTTTATGAAAGAATCGAAAGCCAAAAATAAATTTCATTAGCCTAGACCAATAATGAAGACAGATTGTAAAACAAAGATTAATGTTGTTGTTTGAAATGAAGGGGAATATGTGATAAAAGTATTTGTCTTGAGCACAACCATACATTAAGCCCTAAGAGGATATGTCATGTTAGATCCTACAAAGTAATAGACGAAAATGTAAAGAGAAGATTGAATACAAACGATGAAGCTGGAATAACTGTGGCCAAAACATTTCAATCCCTTGTAGTGGAAGATGGAGGGTATGAAAACATGTCTTTCAATGAGAGAACATGTAGAAATTATGTTACAGAAGCACGAAGGTTGAGGTTAGAGAGTGGGGATGTTGAAGCACTCACTAATTATTTCTTAAGAATGCAAATCAGGAACTCAAACTTTTTATACCTTATTGATTTTGACGAGGAATCCCGAACTAAAAATGTGTTTTGGGCAGATGGTAGGTGCAGAGCTGCCTTTGAAAATTTTCACGATGTTATCTCTTTCGATACAACCTATTTGACAAATCGTTATGACATGTCATTCGCTCCGTTTGTTGGGGTTAATCATCATGGTCAATCCATTTTACTTGGATGTGGCTTATTGTCAAGTGAAGATTCAAATTCTTTCACTTGGTTGCTTAGAACTTGGTTGGAATGTATGGATGATAGACCTCCAAATGCCATAATAACAGACCAATGTCGATCCATGGCAATTGCAATTGAGAAGGTATTTTCTAAAACTCATCATCGATTTTGTTTGTGGCATATAATGAAGAAACTTCCTATAAAACTTGGAAGCAATACTGAATATCATCTAATAAAAAAGATGCTAAAAAACATAGTATACAACTCCATAAATATTCAAAAATGCGAAGAGGATTGGAATAGACTAATAGAAGATTATCAGCTGGAAGATAATGTTTGGTTGAAATCTTTGTTTTTGGAAAGATGTAAATGGATACTTGTTTATGTGAAAGGACAATTTTGGGTCGGGATGTCAACATCTCAAAGGAGTAAAAGTATGAACGATTTCTTTGATGACTACGTGCACTCTTAAACATCCCTCAAACAATTCGTCGAGCAATATGATAGGGCTCAGTTGAGAAATATCGAGAGAAAAAAGAAATTGGATTTTCAATCGTTTAATTCTTTGATACCAACTATTAGTGGATTTTCCGTTGAAAGGCAATATCAAACCTTCTACACTCCAGATATATTTAGATTAGTTCAAGAATAAGTTAGAGGGTTGATGTTGTGCGACATCTCAGTCATTAAAGAGGAAGGGTCAGCTTGTATATTTAGAGTTGAGAAAATCATTTTGGGGGCTAATGGAGAACATGTAAGAGATGTTTCTTACAAAGAGCATTATACCGAAATGGATTGCAATGTGAAATGTCAATGTCGATTGTTTGAGTTTAGAGGTATTTTGTGTAGGCATATAATGGCTGTGTTGAAAAAAATGAGGGTGAATGAGGTACCAATGTATTATATAATGGACCAGTGGCGTAAAGATATTAAGCGTGGGTATCAAAATATCACCAACATTTATGATTCATATATGTCTCTGGAAGAAAAAAAAACATCACAATAGTCTAACTCGATTGATGCAAGAGGTTTAACAAGTTGGAGTAAAATCTGAAGTCAATTGTTCTTTTTGGATATGAACGGAATAAAAGGTTTGATGGAACAGTTTATGTCACTTAATCATGGAAGCACAGAAGCATCTGAAGACAAAACACAGAAGCATCTCCATCTCCATTTTCATCTCCCTCTACATCCATTTTGATACACTCTCCTAACAAAGTTAGAAGTTGAGGACGACCACCAACAAAGAGGAAAAAATCTTTAATTGAGAAAATCCCCAAGACGTCGAGATCAAAAAAGAAGGGAAATACGGCCACAACATTTATAGTTTTGGATTCAACACAACAACAACAACAACAATGGAATGATCCACTTTCGACTCAATTATCCTTCACATCACTTTTGTCCTCTCAAATATATGTCGAAGATAATGCGTGTGGGGATAACATTCAACGAAGATAATAACTTGGAATATTTTTACATTTTGTCATATTTTTTAACGAAGATAGTACTTATATGATCATTTTGTCACTTGGAATATTTTTACGTTTTGTCATATTTTTAACGAAGATAGTACTTATATGATCATGTTGTCACTTTGAAAATTTTTACGTTTTTGTCATATTTATGTTAGTGGCTTCGCATCCCGAAAATTTGGTTTCGGAAAAAAAATGTTGATTTATCGTACTGAAACGATCGTTTTAGGACCCAAAAGTGTAGTTTCAGGACCCGAAAGGTTGGTTTTGAGACCCGAAATCAAGGTTTCGGGACAAGAAATGTTAGTTTTTGTCCTAAAATCAGGGTTTCGGAACAAGAAATGTTGGTTTCTTATCTCGAAATCATAGTTTCAGGATCCGAAAGGTTGGTTTCTTGTCCCGAAACCTTGATTTTGGAACCCGAAAGAGTGGTTTCGGGACAAAAATGTTGGTTTGTAATTGAATATTATGAATATAATTATAATTGAATATAATTAAAGACTAAAAAAATACTACAATGTACTACTTATTTAAATGTCTTCTTTTAAAATGTCTAAAAATTTCTGAAAGATATTGTTCAAATTTGTGTTTAAATTTGAACGAACGATGAATGCACAGAATTTGACTCATAAAGCTTCAAGCATTCCCTTTGCCTACAAAAAATAATAATTAAGTAGTTATTAAAGATTTGTAAAACAATTAAAATGTGAAATATGTAACTTACATTTATTTTGGTTATACCACAATCCCACTTTGCATCGCCCAAATAAGTTTGAATATGTGTCATACAGTATATTGTACAATCTGTTGTATTTGAACTGTCTTGTTAAGCTAATTTCAAAACTTTGAACGGAAATTTAACAATTTTGGTTGCGATGTTCAGGTCGATGGTTTAGAAGAACTTCACCAAGTTTTCTACCTGTTTTACTAAAGAAGTTAATAAACACTTTAACATACAAACACGTTCATACAAACACTTCAACATTAATAGTGTCCGAGTTGTGACATATTTATCTTCCCATGGTATTTTTGGGGGCCGTGGGAGGTTGTTAATGATTTCAATTACTCTCTTTTGCATATTGATGCAAACAAAATAATAACGACTTTCGTATAAAATTGGTAAAAATATCTGCAAAAATATGACCAAGATTCAGATGATATATATGAGCAAGAATCAGATGATATAAAAATATTCGACTTACAAGATTAGAATTTTTCATGTCTTCGGGTGTTATTAGGAATTGTCTCATTTCTTCAATTATTTGATCAAAACAAGCTTCCGAATCTCTCCAAAAGTCCTGCAAATGAAATCAACATAACAATAAGACCATTGGTTTAAACAACAATGAAAGATATAGTGACTTACAAAAACGATTGTCGAAAAGACAATTTTCCCCTCGAAACATTTTTTACTATTATTACACGTAATGTGTGCCCATGCATCAATAATACCACTTTCAACATGACATTCATTTTTCATTGATTGAAATTGCCCTATGTTGATCTTGGTATGCTCGATTACATACAACAATTACTTCCTGAAACCACATAATAAAGAAAACCAAATTAAAACTACCATTTAGGGACAATGAACACCCATTTCAGGTCCCAAAATCACCCTTTTAGGTTCCGAAACCAGCCTTTTAGGTCCCGAAACCACTTTTTCGGATCCCAAAACCAGCCTTTTAGGTCTCGAAACCAGCCTTTCAAGTCTCGAAACCACCATTTCAGGACCTTAAACGATAGTTTCGGGATCTGAAAGGGTGGTTTCGGGACCCGAAAACACCATTAAACTAAGAAATATAAACATTGTTAATTACCTCGTATTCTTATCATCTTCATTGGCAAAAATGAACCACATAATGATTTCATCTCGGTAATCTATTTTGGCAGACTCAAAGTAAGGTTGATTTCTTTCCCTGTTCTTCATCATATATGGAGATTGAAGGCGTGCCAGAATTTTCGCATTCCGCATGGGATTTTTTCTGACTTTGTTTTTAACCACCAATTTTGTTCTTTTTTTACTAACCACCACTTCAATTACTCCCTCTTTTAGTACCCCACTTCGGGTATTCCCTCTTTTGGTACCTCCACTTCGGGTACTCCCTCTTTTGGTACCCACACTTTGGGTACTCCCTTTTTGGTACCCCCTCTTCGTGTACATCCTCTTTGTGTACATTCTTTTTGTGTACCCCATCTTCGTGTAAACCCTCTTCATTTTATGCAGTGGGTGTTCGATCCTTGAAATATTTGTGCATGACATCCCTAAAACATTTATTATTGTCCATGAATTTGTATAAGATGTGCATGGAGTTGTCATAAAATGGCGTTGTATCCCAGCCAGAATATAGATTTTCCAAATTTCTGATGGCTTTGTCAATCATCAGAGTGACTTTAGAAATGAAACCAAACACTCTGTAAAATTCGCACACTGAAGTGCTGCTGTGTTCAGAGGTGTTATCTTCAGAGGTGGTGAATTCATATGTGGATAATTCATAGGCGGTGAATTCATAGGTGTTGCCTTCTTAGGTGTTGCCTCCTTAGGTGCTGCCATTTGAGGCTCAGGCACCCCCTCATATGCATCATCGTTCGCCCCTATCCTGATATGTCTCTTCGTACTCCCCCTCATCCACATTTGTCTCCTCGTTCTAAAGAGGTGGTAGTGGAATGCGTCTAACATTGCTTCCACGTTTGAATCCTCCATTTGCCCATTCCATATCCAGCATAAACTTTAACTTCGTGTCATTCCAACATGACAGTATAGGAAATCGACGCTCATCAACTCCTCCCAGTTCAGGATTGCTCACCCTATACACGTAGCACAGCTGAAAACATACATATGTTAAAACCATTTATTTTTGCAACTAGGGAAATAAATTAGTGATAACTTACAATAAGGAACGTCTGTGGTCCTTGGAAATGTCGTTTTTCATTCGCCTTCTATTTTTTACATGATTTAACTAATCCTTCAAGTACAAATTTGCATCAATTGAACTTTTTGATATTATCAATATCTGAAATAGATTTCAGAATTCTAAATCTGCAAGTGAAAAAAAACAGATTTGAAGATTATTTAACAATGCATATACCATACATATATGTTGTTAGTTGCAAGTGAAAAAAACATAAATGAGATATACCTGGTTAGTTGACCTAGGTGATCACACCAGAGAAAGCAGCTGACAACAAATAATATGAAGACTACCTTGAAATTGTTCTCCATGATTTCATTGGCATATAAGTCACTATAGGGGCGCCATTAACAGGGTTACCCTATCAAGTCCTAAATGTCTTCAACTAGTCATCGGTCTTTTTATGCTCGTATTCTACAATGTCCAGCTCCCCTCTAGGGAGACCCAATATGATTTGAACATCCTCTTCTTCGATCTTCACTTTCTCGCCACTTTTTAAGGTGAATGCACATTTAGTACAGTCAAACTGTCTAACTAGATAACGAGAAATCTCCTAGGTACATTTTGAAAGCGATAATGATAAGAGAGAGCTAAAGCCTATTGACTTCACAGCCTGTTTTTATTCATTAGATAGTAGTCGAAGAAGATTGAAAAGGCCAAAAGACGAGGTTCTAATTAAAAACAAGTTGTGGGGGGCTACTTTGGTTTCTTGGGCATTCTTTTTACGTTTATTTGTTCTACAAAAACAAAAGATAAGCATTTAAAAACCATGAATCAGATAGATAATCAAATAAATGAACCAATCCGGGTCCTGAAACTACGGTTTCGAGTCAAGAAACCATCATATTAAGTCCCGAAAGGCTGGTTTCGAGACCCGAAACCACATTTTTAGGTCCCGAAACTAGCTTTTTAAGACACAATATGCAGTCAACTTCAGGGACACTTTATGGATATAAAAAACAATATAAACCTAAACTATACTTTCAGGTCTCGAAACCACACTTTCAGGACAAGAAACCACCATTTTGGGACCTTTCGGGTCCCGAAACCACACTTTCAGGATAAGAAACCACCATTTCGGGACACAATATGCAACTAATTAACTTTTCGGGACATAATATATCAAAAACATTTCCACGCTATATACTTTTCTATCGTGAAACCCTAATCGCTAAACCCTAACCGATATCAAAATCATCTACGTTTCTAAAAGATAAGAATTCTTATTTACCTTAAAGTCCTTGGAGTCTTGTCGGGCGATGTACCTGGGCTAACACCAGCCTGAAAAGAAGAGTAGTATGAACCTGGACCTATCCTAAACATAAATGAAGGAACTGAAGATACACAAAGGAGAGCTTCAAAACTTACCATTTTCGATCGGAAGAAGATGAAGAAAAGAGAAGAAATCGAGATGCCGGAGCGGAGAGCCAAATCGCCAGAGAAGAAAGAGAACGATAGCTGGAAATGAGAAATGAAAAGAAGAAAGAGGGGGAATTGGGAACTGAAACGTTTTCTAATATTTTTTTATTTTTTTTTCTCTCTTCTACCCACATGGCAGGCGACGTAGGATTCGTGACCTTGCTTTCGTTGAAGTTTCGTTGGGTTTATCATTTCTCTTTTCTTTTTTACTTTTGTTCTTTTTTTTTATTTATATTCTTTTTTTTCTAAATATATATATCAACTTATTAAATTTAATATTTATATTTAAATTATTGAAGAAAATATAAAGTTATTATTTGAGATGTTTTTGTTTTTGTTTTTATTTTTTATTAGATTGAGATTAGATTTAAAGAAAATTTTATAAACAATTTATTTTTTCATATAGATGATGTTTTAGGTGGTGAATGATAAATATTTTTATTTTATAGAAATTATCTATATTTGAGAAAAAGAATTATTTTTTATCTCATAATTTTCAATGGTTATTAGTTATAAATATATAACTTATTTATAAATTTAAAAGTGTTATAAGTTTTTAATTTATTTTTATGTTATAGCACATGAGTTAGTCATTCTACACTTCTTTATGTAAGGTATATCTTTAAATATTATAAAAATTAAAATTTTATGTGAATGTGAAATTTTTTTAGTAAAGGTTATATTAATTACTTACTTGTTAATGTGATAATTTTAAATTCAATTATCTTAAATTCAAATTATTTTTTTTAAATTTATTAAAAACTTTTTTTATTTTATTTTTCAAGTCTACCCTAAATATAATTCCGTGTAATCATATTCCTCCTCCAATTTTCTATTTGGTTGAACAAAAATAGAAATGATTGTTGATTTTTTGATCGTGAGAAAGAAGATAAATGTAGACCTTGAATATGTGTTGGGCATGGCATGGGCTTTCCATCTTATATCATTGTGTGCCTTGTTTGTTGGTCTATTGTTGGGCCTTTGACCAATTGACTAACTCCGTGTTTTTGGGCTTTTATTTATTTGGGTCAAACCGTTTTGGCCTTTTAATCTTTTTCATTTTTTTTCTATTTTTATATAAAAATACACGGAAATTAATTAATAGACATAGATTTATTTTAGTCTATTCGATGTATTTTTGGGTTTTATTTTAATTATTTTAGAAATAATAAATAAAATATTTTTTAAAATAATTATTATTATTTTAAATTTTTAATTATTTTGGATGGTATGAATAAAATATTTATCCAAAATAATTATTTTAAACTTAAATTTCTAATTATTTTGAATTATATTAACACAATATTTATTTAAAATAATTATTATTGTCTTAAATTTTAAATTATTTTAGATTTCATGAACACAATATTTATTCAAAATAATTATTATCTTAAATTTCTAATTATTTTGGATTTTATGAATAAAATATTTATTCAAAATAATAACTTATTTTATCATTATTTGAATTTTTAATTATTTTGAACTTTATACATATTAAATTTGTTCAAAATATTTATTTGTGGACCATATTTTAATTATTTTATTTTTTTTAGTCCGAATTTTAATTATTCTAGAATTTAACGAATATCATGATATTCCCGAAATAATTATTTATTTTATTTTTATCCCTTAAGAAGAGTCTATAATTTTTGTATATATAATTTAAAGACTCATAATGTATTTGAAAATCTTATAAATTGTGAGTTAAAATTAGGTGTCTATATACTTACAATTAAAAATTAAAAAATAACTCTTACAACAAAAACACACAAAAATATTTTTTTTAGGGTCAGCTTTGATTTCTTTTCTTCATTTCTTACGTTTAAAATATCTAAATAAATAATTAAATATTTATTTATTCCTTAAAAATAAATTTAAATTATTTAAAATATTGATATTTATTTTTAAAATATTTTTAGGTTATCTCTAAATCCATTTTTATTTACAAGTATGTTTGAATTCTATAAATTCTAGTCAAGAATAATTATTTTGATAATTAAAATTTTTCTTGGATAAATTAATTAGAGAAGTTGGTTGGCTGAAGTTGGTTGGCTGTATGAACAAATCAAACTGACTTTGAGATTTTAAATTAAAATAAAATTTATAATTTGGGTTTGAAATCGGGCAAAGCAATTGTATGGGGTCGAAGTGGAGAAGTCAAAGGGCTTGAGATGTAACAACTAACTTTGTAACGATGATAAATATCGTAACTTCTGATCAAAGAATGAAAAATAAGAGTGAATCTCATGAAAGAGTGATGAGAAATCAAATACAAAAAATAAAATATTCGAATTAGTCGGGTTGGGGTTAGGGCTGGAGCTACTACTATTCTAGTAAGTCAATTATTAGACGTGAAACCTCCTTTAATTATATTGAGGAAGACCTTAGACCAAAAACCAGAATAAAACATCTATTCTATAAAATAATAAAATAAACTTAAAATAATTAATATTATATATAATATATAAATATATAAAATTATAATTAATAAAATTATCGTTATAAAAATAAATATATATATTTTTTAATTAAAATATTGAATCAATTAAAAAAATATATATTAAAAATAATTATGTATAATAAATAATATAAAAACTAAATAAAATATATTTAATATATTATATAATAATAAGTTGTATATAATATTAATAAAGGATATAATGATAAATTAAAAATTAAATGATATAATAACAGTGTTATATATTTAAGAGTACTAGTTACAATTTTATAGCAAATATCTTATAAATTATATAAAGGTATAAATTTATATAAATAGTAAAATCTTAACAAACACCATATAAAAAAACATGGTATAGTTTATACTATACCAATAGTGTTATACTTACCTATAACAAAACATCAGGCCTTAAATGTAAATAGAAAAATAAGATTAAAATATTATAATTTTGAATAAAATAAAAGTGATATAAATTTTAAAACAATATATATAAATATAAAGTTAAACATTTTAATAAAGATAATAAAATTTTAGTTATATATTATAAATTAATAAAATTATAAATATTTGAGATAATATAGGAGATAAATAATTTTCAAATATAAAATTAAATATTTTTTTTTATAAATAATAAACCTTAGGGATAAAAAATTATAATTTTGAATAATTGAGATAAGATAGGAGATAAATAATTTTTAATTGAGATAAGATAGGAGATTAATATTAGTAGAAAATTTAAACAAAAATAATATAAGTGGTAATTCCCGCTTAAAATTCAAATAAAATAAATAGTGAATGTTTATGATTTCTTGTGTCTGTTTATGATTATTAATTGTTGGTTAAGAACTAGTTCACTCAATCATAATCATTGCCTCATTATCGTTGAAGAAGAAAAGAAAAAAAGAATCACTTGCAACAAATTGAATCAGTTAAACGGGTATGTATATATATTTTTTTGTTTCTGTTACTTAATAATTATGTATGTATGTATGAATAATAATTAATGTAATAAGTTTTTGAATTAATATGAAAAGGAATCTTAATAAATAAATATGTCGTCGTCGGGGAAATCAACATTAATAATGGTGAAATCTGAAGAAAAAGAAAAAGAAGTTGGATTGAAAAAAGGAACATGGACAGAAGAAGAAGACGAAGTTCTAGCTGATTACATCCGCAAGCATGGGGAGGAGTCCAGCTGGAACACGGTTGAGAACGAATGTGGACTCAACCGGTGCGCTAAATCATGCAGGTTAAGGTGGGTAAACCATTTAAGGCCCGAATTGAAGAAAGGTCCGTTAACCGCCAATGAAATAGAGACGATCGTTCGTCTTCATGCTAGGATCGGAAATAAATGGTCCCGCATAGCAGAAAAGGTAATATTATAATTAAGTTCTCTTGAATTCAAACTATAATAATAATAATAATAACAAATTATATAATTCCTCAGGTTCCTGGAAGAACAGATAACCAGATTAAGAACTTTTGGAACACTCGAATCAAAAGTTATGAGCATCATGGCCTACCACTTTATCCGCCTGAGGTAGTTCAAGAATTATTAAATGAAGAGAAGAACCAAATGAATATGGTACCTACTACTGTCAACTTCAACAACAATTATCCTTATCCTAGTAGTAGGATCAAATTCAACAACTATGACAACTTCAGCAGCAGCAGCAGCAGCCCTTCTTCACTTCTTCTTAACTTTCCTCCTGCATTATCTTCTTCTTATTATTATTATCCTAGGCCTCCTCCTCCTCATGTTGCTTCTTCTTCTTCAAATCATCAATCACTTCAATTAATTCAGCCTCCTCCTATTGATCCTAATGCTTTCTCTTCATTTCGACCATCGCCAAAGCTGATGATTGACGGTTTTGGAAACAATACTAGTACTAATCATCATCTTCCTTCCTATTCTTACCATGCTTTCCAGCAGGTAGCTCAGAATTCAGGCCTCCAATCATTCCAATTACCGCCGCCTAGTAGTACTGTTGCTGCTGCTCATAATATGTTCTCTTCATTTCAACATCTACCTAATCTCAATGATCATCATAACTCATTATACTTCCATTCATTCCAATTTGCGCCTCGTTCATCTTCTTATGCTGCTGCTGCTACTACTCGGGTGCCTCATAATTCATTTCAATTTGGGCCACATCATAATCTTCCTTCATCTTCTAATGCTGATGCTGCTGCTGCTGATGCTTTTCCAGTGGATCGTAATCATCCAGACCTCCTCCCTTCATTCCAGTATAAGCCTCCTAGTCCTATTGTTGACGACAATAGTTTCTCTTCATTACAGCAACCACTTGATCAGATTATTGAAAATATTGATCATGGTCTTACTTCCTCTTCTAATGATCCTTTTGAGATGGCTCCTATTGTTGACAATACTTTGTCTTCATTAAATCAACCACTTCATCAAAATTTGCCATCATCATCTTCTAAGAATTATTTTCCAGAGCTCCCTTCAATCCAACCTCAAGATCCTTTTCATTTGCCACAATTCGACAATCTTTCCCAATCACCCGCAACCCAAAATCTACAGTCAAATTGTATGCCTAGTCGAAAGAGAACCCACGATGATCAAATGTCAACTTCACAAGAGGAGCATGCATTATTGGGAAAGAACTATTCTGGAGATACATCAAATATGTCAATTAGGGGTGAGTGGTTTTTTCTTTAGTTTATTTTTATTTACCTATTTATTATGGTGTTAAATTTTATATTGATTTGTTACTTCTTTGTGTAGAAAAAATTCTAAACGAAGAATTACTCGACTCTTTTGCTTTTGGTCATAACTCGGTGCTTAATGAAGACGACAAGATGAGGTCTCCGTTTTTCTCTAAATATCTTATGAATCCGAGAAAACATTGGAGTGGATTGTGATAATTATGATATAGTTTTTAGATAATTGTAGTTTTTTTTGAGTTTTTAATTTGGAGGAATGTTCCATTCTCGTGGTAGAACTATACATAAACATATTCTAATTTGTTTTTTATTTTTTGAATGTTAAGCTTGAAGTTAAAGACTTTATTTGATACATGTGTATCTTACAATTAGCATGGAAGTTTTTTAATTGAAGCTATTGTATATTGATGTTTTTTTGGATTTAGTATTATTATTTTGATTTGGTTTAAGAGTTAAATTGTTTCAAATAATTTCAACTCAATAATTTTTTTTTCTATCATGTGAATCATTGATCCTTTAATCTATTAGTTCAAATATTTATTTTTTTTTATCATTATATACTCTTTATAAATGTCCACTTTTTATTTATTTATATTAAACAAAAGTATGAATATCAATCATAGTCTTAGTCAATTGAGTTGGTAAGTTTATCAATCAAACTAATAAAACATAAGCTACATTTACCTAACTATCCATGGCCAAACGAAGCATGAGCGAATCCAACCCGGTTCATATAGACTTCAACTTCCTCCGAAGCTCAACCTGCCGCGATGACAAAATTTCTCGAAAAATATGAGTTCATTCCAAAAACAGAAGTTTGACTACAATTAACCAAATTAGTTAAGCGACCTACCAAAATGACCGTAAAGACATAAGGATCAGTTTGAGATTGAAGAGAGGATTGCGATTTTTTTCCATAAAGTTATTTGGATGAATAAATTGAAATTTTAATTCCAAATTTATAATAATTGATATTGAATTACAATTAAATTCATATGTTTGGAAAACTATAGAATTATAATTTAATTCTAATTTTTATATTTAAAAAATAATATAATAAAAATAATGTTAATATATACTATTAGGAGGATACCAGACAAAAAAATGTAAGTAAAATTTTATAACGTTAGTGACTATACGATGTCATGTATTTATAAAATTATTTCTAAATAATATGAATTAATGAATAAAAAATTTTGTACTAATTAGAATTAGGTTAGACATTAATATTGTTATTAATAGATTTATATATGTGTTGAAAAAAGAGAATTTTTCGTAATAAAAATCTTTAAAATTTTAGGTTAATTAATGACCTAATTAACAATTTATTATTAAAAAAAAAATTAGTCCAAACTTATTTCTAAAAAATTATGAGATTAGAGACTCATTACTTAATTATCAAAATATATTTAACATATTATAATGACTCTTGAATAAATATACTTACCATTTTTGCTGCCACTTGAGAGAATGACACACTCTCTACATGATGTGTCATTCGAAGATTCTTCCTATTTTGTGAATTCTGCTCACTTCTTACCTATTTTTGAAAACATTAATTAATACTTAATTACATTATAAACAAGGATGTAAAAAGTTTAGAATTTAAAGATTCACCCGAAAATCGTCTTAGAGAAAGTGACGATCCAAAATGTAATTCCAATCATCTTCCGTATATTCATTTGGTTTGTGTGCTTTGATAGCTACTATATCCCCATCATGAGCTTTAACATGATTCCGGTTGATATCACATCTATACCTATCCCAAACCACCTTCCATTATATGTTTCCAATAATACTCAATATGTTCCGGCACTGCCTCAAAACAATTATGCAAAGACACGAGATTAATTATTATTATGCATTAGAGAATATGTTTATAAGAATGTAGGAATTCATTTTGTGAATGTTGGAATTATAAAACTCAAGTTAAGGCAACACAAAGTATCTGGACACGAAGCATCAATGAATGAACGACATGGTCATTGAAGAAGATCATAAAAACAAGAAAAATATGTCTTTCAAATGGTGCAAACCACAATTGAAAATAGAAGAGGGGTACTATTCTAGCATGATCAATTGACTTGATAATATTCTCATTATGTTCAAAGAAGAAATGCAAGGAAGTAGAGTTATAAGAGAATGCATCAAGTACTCATTCAGAGATGTCTATGAATGTAAATGTGATTCACTTCTGAGACGTATTCCAAAAGGTTGTAGAATTCTAAACCTAATGAGACAAAAGTAACTCAATGAAAAAAATGATTAAATATGCTGGAAAACAGAAAGCAACGAGAAGTTCATTACAAGAAAGGCATGGGAAATTGTTATAACAAGAGGACAGGAGATAGATTGGCATAATGTGATATGGTTTCCAAAGATAATTTCTCGTCACCAATTTATTCTCTGGCTGGTATACAGGAAAGGTTGACAACAAAAGACAGAATTCAAAAATACATAAACATTCATGATATCAACGGTGTCCTATGTTCGAGAGTTGAGGAAATCGTAAGTCATTTATTTGGGGAATGCTCTTTTTTAATACAAATCTGGAGGACGTATACTGCAAACATGAACATCATCAACTTTCCAAGAACATGAGAAGAAATCCAAGAATTGATGAAGAATAATGTAAAAGGAAAATTCTTCTATGTAAGTCTGCTGCTACTTTTGATCAGTAATCTACAATATCTAAAAAGAAATAAATTCAAAAACTCACAGTAAAAGAAGTAGAATTGTTGAAGATATTTGAGATATAACTTCAAATGGAAATGCACTCCTTCAATCATGGAGAGTAATCGAAATGATTGAAGAGAATAGAAAGTAAAAACGTTATAGGCGCTAATTGATTATTGTCTGTAATTCAGTTCTTGTTTCACTGTCAAATCTAGAAATTATCTAGATCTGATCTTAAACTTTTGTATTTTTCCCTCTTTTGAGTTTTTAATAAAATAAGTTATTTTTTTAAAAAAAAGTTTTAATAAAAATCTAACATGTCTTACAAATTATTTAAAATATTATTTTACTCGAGATTAATAATTTTGACAATTTAAAAAAAATAGATTTTTTTAAAATTAGTTTAAAAGTTTATTTGTTGATTTGAACAAATCAAACTGATGTTAGAGATTTTAAATTATTCTAAGTCTACTAAGTTTGAAGGATTTTGGTGAGTCTTATATTTAAGGACAAATATTTTAGAGTTCAAACAAACTCATGGAGAAACTTTTATCTTTTTGATTTTTTATGTTTTTGATTTTTATGTTTTATAATTTTGTGTTTTTGATTTTGGAGGTTTTATTTTAGTTTTAGAGTTATTGAGGTTGTGTTTTAGTTTTCTCGGTCGGCCGCGTGCACCGCAACGGGAGAGAAAGAAGCGTCGGCTCTCGGCAACAATAGACTTGAAGAAGCGCCGGGAAAAACTTGAACATGCGTCGCTACAGAAAAAAATCGACTGTTATTCCTATTTCTAACTAAATGGTAACCAAGAATGACTCCTAACTCAATTTTTTCTGAGCTAAAATGACAGTACTACAATATATTCACATAATATACAAGAAAATACAAGAATAAAATCAATTAAAATCAAGAATGCACCAAAAACACAAAATGAAGATTTCGGGTCAAATGTGTTTTCTTTACTTCTAAATTCAATTGTTTAGAGTCGTTTTGTTTATCTTTAAACTTAAATCATTCTAGACTCAAAGGTTCAAAATAAATTTTAAACACAATAAGCCTAAAAAGTTTTGAGATTAAATCCAATTGGAAAGAAAATGACCCATAATGATTTAAATGACCTTTTTTTTTATTAGATTTTGATTTTTTAAATGATTTTCGGGTTAGTTAGATGTTGTTAGTTTAGATTTAATTTTTGTTATTTTGATTTCATTTACATATTTTACAATCAAGAACTTATTATTATTATATATAGACTTATAGTTTGAAGAGAGAAGAAACTATGTTGTTGTTACCTCTTCAGCTATACATACGTGACCATTTATAATTCCAATCCTGGCATGAAGACGAACAATCGTCTCTATTTCTTCGTGGGGGCTTTTATCGGTCCAGGTTTTAGATGGTTCATCCATCGCAGCCTACATGATTTTCCGCACCGATTGAGTCCAGATTCTTTCTCAACGGTGTTCCAGCTCGCGTCCTCCCCATGCTTACGAATGTAAGCAACTAAAACTTCATCTTCTTCTTGAGTCCACGTACCTTTTTTCAATCTAAATTCTTCTTGTTCAGGTGAGTTAGATTTCACAGTTGTTGATATTTAAATCCTTCTTCATATTAATTCAAAAACTTATTACAATATTGATACATACATACAGAATTAAGAAAAGAGAAAACAGGGAGGGAGGATCTTGATTCTTGATTGATTCAATTAATTTACAAGCGATTCTTCTTGTTTTCATATTCATCCAAATCAAGATCCGGTATATGTAATAAGTAAGTTTTTGGATTATGATTCATCTAATATGAAAAGGGGTTTAAATATGTAAATCAAATTCCCATGAACAAGAAGTTCTCGATTGAAAAAGAGAACGTGGACAGATGAAGAAGATAGAATTCTAGTTGATTACATTCTTAAGCATGCATGGGGAGGACGCGAGCTGGAACACCGTTGAGAAAGAATCTGGACTCAATCGCTACTGCGGGAAATCGTGTAGGTTACGCTGCATAAATCATTTAAGACCTGATTTGAAGAAAGGTCTTATAACAGCCGCCGATGCTATGATCGGAAAAAGATGGTTCAAGAATTGAATGAAGAAGAACTGAGAATTACCTAAGCTAGCTGATTGAGGGTTTTGGAAATATTAATCATGATCTTCCTTCCTATTCTTACCATATTGTTTTTCAGGTAGATCAGAATTCAGGGCTCCAATCATTCCAATTCGTGTCTACTATTGCGATAAAACTCTCTTTCATTTCAACATCTACCTAATCTCGTTGATGGTTTTGACAATTAATATTGATCATGGTTTTACTTCCTCTTCTTATATATGATGCTACTACTGATGCTTTTCTAGCTAGTGGCTCATAATCCAGAGCTCCCTCCTATTGTTGCTGCCAATATATACTTTGTCTTCATTACAGCAACCACTTGATCAGATTGAGAGTTTTGGAAAAACCGATCAAAACTTGCCATCATCATCTTCTCAGAATTATTATCTAGCTAGAGCTCCCTTCAATCCAATCTCAAGATCCTTTTCATTTGCCACAAATTGAGAATCTTTCTCAATCACCCGCAACCCAAAATCTACAATCAAATTGTATGCCTGGCCGGTCGAAAGAGAACCCACAATCAAATGTCAACTTCTCAAGAGGATTGGCATATATATATGCATTATTGGGAAACAACTATTTGGAGATACATCAACATTGTCTATTTGGGGTGAGTGATTTATTTATTTATTTATTTATTATGGTGTTAAATTTGACATTTGTTATTTCATTGTGTAGAAAAAAATTTAAATGAAGAATCAATGACTCTTTTACCTTTGGTCATAGCTTGGTTGGTGTAGATGGGGACAATATGTTTACAACTCTTCCAAATGAAGACGACGAGATGAATTGTCCAATTTTGTGCCCGAAATATTATGAATTCGTGAAAACATTTGAGGAAATTATTACAATCACGGCTATACCAAATTTTGATTTTAAATTGTATTTTAGTTAATGGTAATTTCTTAGAGTTTTTCTTCTTGAGGTATGTTTTCATTCTATGTAGAACTAGCTAGAAAGAAACATATTCTAATTTGTTTTTATCTTCCTATAAAAGAAAAGCTTGAAGTTATCTATGACTTTATATGACACATGCTTCTTAAAATTAGCATGGAGGTTTTTTGTTTTGTTTTTTAATTAAAGTATTTATTGACCCAAGTATTTTAATTGAAATAATTATAGATTAATTTATTTAGTATTATTAATTTTATAGTCTTTTGGCTTTATGATTTAAATAATTTTAATTTAATCAAATCGAGTTTGTTTGAAAATCCCTGAATTCCAGACTAAATATGCATGCATCCAGCTTCAATCATACTTAGAAACGTTTGATGAAATATGGCAAGCATATATATGTGATGGGCTTAGCTTTCTCTCTTTCTGTTTAATAACTCGTTTCTCGTCTAACTAAGCCTTGTTTGGAAACAAGGCAAACTTCCAAACAAAAAGTCATTTGAAAACACTTTTTTATTAACTGCTTCTAGGCCAACTCCAAATATAATTGTTGTCCTGGTTTAATTACGAACAAATTATTATTATTTTTTTAACACTTTTAATCATTATAGACATATATTCATCAATAACATATAATTTGGGTCGGATCGCGGGTTTACAAAACCCCTTCCTGGTTGAGTAGGATCGACATCTGACCAGGAGCCCCTTGTCGGTTAAGCAGGAACATTAAACGCAAGATGTCTTCGTCTCTGAAAGGCATTGTCAAACGAAACTCTGCGAGTTCCTCGGTTTGATTGGTCATTGGAAGGAAAGGAACGAATTGGAACTGCTGGGATCGGTTGAAGTGTTTCTCTAGATCGGTGTTGTCTTCGATTTCAAGGGTTAAGCATCTTCCTCTTCTTCTTCACCACCGGTCGGAATATCAGAGATAGGATTAGGGTTCAACGGTGCTTTAGTTTCCAGTCCGGTGTTTGCTACTGCTAACTCTTAAGCCCTCTTTCTTTTAGTTTGTGCTCTCGTCTTCTTAGCAATCAGAAGAGATTTCTCTTTTTCCTCATTGATTTGTTCTTGATTGAGTTTCTCCTGAATTTTCCTAGCCGCTCTCTCGTTATCAATCTCAGCTGCCTTGGCTTTTGCATCTTCGTCAGCTTGAAGCTGTCGGGCAACCTCTTCATCCGATCTCATTCTTTCTTCGTAGGCAATCTTTCAGTTCTTTACCAGCTCATAGAACTATAATGACATAGTTTGTATCGATGTGAGAGTTTGAGAGGTTACCTCTTGAACTTGTGCTAGCTTAATGTCGGTGGAAGCGACCCGTTCTCTCAAGATTTCATTTACTTGAGCCTCCATGGATACCTGCCATGGGGCCATGGATTTTCGAATCATCTCCGCAATGAAAGTCTTCTGTTCTGGATGGTTTATCAAAACTATATATTCTCTTGATTTATGTCGGTCAGAAGACTTACTTGAGGAGGCTCTGGCCGATTTAGAGGGAGACGGATTGGTGGTTGCCTTGCTTTTGTCCTCTTATTCATTTTCTGAAGTCTTGATGGGAGATTCCGGTTGACCGGTTTCAGATTCATTCTAGCGTTGGTTCCCGGGTTCTGTTTCAGATGTAGCCCCTGCCAGTTTGGAGGATTCACCTTTTTTCAAAATAGAATTTCTCAGCCTGTTTTTCTTCTCGGTAAGTGAGCTCTTTTTCAACCGGAGTGGATATGGGCGGTTCTTCATTCATTTTGATTGTTTCTTCATACTTGGAGATTTCGGTGATTAAGTATTCTTTAACCTTATTCATGATACTTAGCACAGTCTTATCCACGTTGGCTACTTCACCTTGAATGAGACCCTCTTCTCCTTTATCAATAAATGAAGACAACACCCTCAACTTGGCATTTGCCTCAACAAGGTTTGTTCTTGTCATAGCGATCGGTACAAATGTGGTTTTTGCTAGATCGAGCACGGTTTCCTCTAATGACACTAATTTCGGCCACTTACTTTCTTCAGGGCATTCAGGGAGCATATCTTTACAGTTTACCTCCAGTCTTACTTTTGCCCACGCATAATAGGAATCGAATATGGCATGTGCTCTCTCTTCAACCTTCTTGAGAACATTATCTACAATTTTCTCAGCTTCAGCATCGGCCATGCAAGAATCCGGTTTTTCAATAGAATCCGGAATAGTTGTATCGGTCGCCTCTTCTAGGATAGGATTTTCTTTGGTTTCAGTTGGAATGGTTTCCTCATTAATTTGACCGGTTGAATCTTTCCCGATATGACCGCTTTCAGGAACATGAGGCTGCTCGGCTACTATATTGTCAATTCTTTCTTCATTATGTTCAGCTGACTTACTAGTTTCACCAACAGAACATGTCCGGTCAGTTTCAACATTTTGACCGGTAGCATCAATTTTACTAGTCACATCGGTTTCATCTAACCGATTGACTCCATCCACGATATTGTTAATAATTTCTGATACTCTCGGTTAAGCCTCTAAAACCACAAACTCAATCGGTTTTGCTGCAGAATCCTTAATCACAGGAATAACAGAGGAGATAGAAATATTTACCTCAGGAAGAGAAGTTTCCTTGAATTTAGAGCGACTAGCTGCGCTTGTAGTAGACTCGGCACGAGCTTGAGGATTGATCGGTGTGGGAGTAGACTCGGCAAGAGTCTAAGTGTAGATGGGAGTGGCCGCGCGGTTTTCCGGTGTAGAGTGTATGAGAGCGGTTTTTGTTGCTTCGCTGTCGGTTTCCTCATCAACCGATGTCACATGCATCAGTCGTTTACCCTTCTTGACTTTCTCTTTTGTCTTTTTCACCTTTGTTTTCTTAGTCGTTGATTCTTTAACCTTAGGTTGTTTTTCTTTACTAACTCTAACAATGCTTTTCTCGATATTGACCGAATTTAAGATCTTACTATTAGATAGGATGATACCTGGACACGTAGGGATGTTGAAATGGAGTAGAATCTTGCCGATCTGCATGGCGTAACCTAAGCACCGGTTGGTCTTAGGACACACCATCTCGCATAGAATCTCGAATAGAATGCCCGCCCAGTTAATTCGGTCACCTAATAAAATGTCGGCCATCATCTCAAATTTCGATCGGGTGATGCTGTCGAACTTACCTCCCTTGGCCTGAAGTGCCTTAGACACGATGTCACACAGAAGCCAAAATTCGAACCATATGGAGTTTTTCTTCCCAGTGAGTTGCACCGGCTCACTGGTGTTAGAAACAATCATTTGAATACTTAGGGTTGCGTCTTCTGATAGGTCGATTGAGAAATCGCGCCCCTCTGTTGGAAGATGAAGGGCTTCGCCACTTTCGTATGAATAACCCTCTTCTTGATCTTGGCGTTCTTGAAAAATTCCTTAACCGCACTCTAATAAACTACGAACGGACCATCAAGAAAATGTTCCAACCCCGATTCTTTGACAAATTCCATAACCTTTTGAACATCGACCGATCTATTGTTCTTGATATCTTCGAAGTCAACCTAAACAATGTGAACAAACAACGCATTCTCTCGTTCCATGATGAAATTTGGAAGACTAAGAAGTTTTGGTAGAGAGATAATGCAAAGGCAGAGAAATTTCAATAAGATGATAAGTTGTGTTTAAAAATAACGTGCAAATGCCTTAATATATGGTGAGTGTGACGGTTGAGTCACTGAACAGTCACACGTCATCGTACGACTGCCTTGAAAAGGCGCCAAACTTTCCCTCCAAAATAAGGGCGGTAACTTTTTGGCGGTAAATTTCAGCGGTAATTTTAGGTGGTAAGGTAATTAAAATCGGTACATTAATGCGTGGTAATTTTGCAGCAGTTTAAAATAGAACCGAATTAGAAAAGAGACCGAATTAAGTGAGCTATAGGGCTTTAAAGAGAAGCATTTAAGTTAAAAACATTTAGGAAACACAGAGCGGTCAAATTTAAAGATGCAACAACCGGTAGAGAAACAAAACAACTTGTTGTTCATCAAATACAAGTACATGAATGATAATCTTAATGCCCAGCATCTGCCCTCTCAGTTCAGTTTTCCACCGATTCCTTAGTTAGCATGTTGATTATGCATCAACAACATTTTTATACATATATTACTTATATTGATTTACACATAATATTGAATTTTCTATTTTTGCATAATCTTACGTCAGGAAGAGACGAGGGAATAACAAAAATATCACTATATCGAGGAGGCCACCGGGGTCGAAGATTGCTCTGAGTTTCAGAGAGGTAGATGGGAGGTCAATCGGCGAAGGTAGACGCATCTGGTCTAGACATTTGGGGTCGGTAGTGCGGGCCCCCTCAGTCATTTCGTATTGTCTGCTCAAGTGGAAGGCATTGAGTGTTGACCAATTGGATTCACTTTGGCTTGCTATGACGGTGATAAATTTATTATACATTTAACATTCAAATAAAAGTTTATAACATTTGAATGTTGTATTTTTCAGGATCCGTTCGAGAGTACATATGGTCATATTGATCAATATCGAGCGACTGGATTGCCACGCGCCAAACAAATATGGGTAGGTGGCACTCCGATTTGAACATTGATTATATACGGGTTCATCATGGAGATGGGGTAACGGTACTGGTCAATCCCCTACAAGACTACGATCTAGTCGATTGGGAGTTCGTGTGTAGACACCATAACTTCACAGATAAATTTAAGGTACGATATTTTCATAATTGAAATAAAAACTGATAACACTAGTTCTAATTTTATTTTTTTATGCAGAGAAATAGTGGTATAAATTTAGAGAACAAGAATAATTTGAAATTCTCGGCATCATACAGACATAAGTATTTTTCACAAGTGGAGGAATATTTGGTATGTACATTATTTAAAATATTTAATATAAAGAATGTTACTAATTTTATAAATCATTTATTTAAATAGGCGTGTGAAATAGGACGGGCACCCACTATCGTTGAAATTTTCAAGAGGACCTGTACCTGAAAGTTACAAAAGAAAACCTCAACACGATCTCGAACGTACGAGCACAAGAGAAGATCGTAAGTTAAATGACTTTAATTGAAAATTTAATAAAATTATATATAGATTATATAAATGAAAATTAATTTTAAATGTGTAGGCGGAGATGGAAGAAGTAAGAAACGAACCAGATATCTCTGACTTTTACTTGACAAAGAAAGTGCTTGGACGCCAACTACATGGGACAGTGATCAGTATGGAATTTGGCGTCCGACCCACACACTTTCAAGAGGATCGACGAAGTGACAACAATTCTCAACGAGCCATTGATCGGTTGTTGTTGGAGGAGAATGAAAATCTTATGGCAAAAATGAGAGAAATATCATCGACACTAGAAGAAATTCAAAGGTGGGATATGGAAAGGGCACAAAGGGAGGCGGACTGGGTGCAAAGGGGAGCGCAAAGAGATGCCCAAATGGAAGAATATAAACAACAAATTGCATTCATAATGAGGCAGTTTCAACCCCTAGCTAGTTAGTATAATGTAGTTATTTTTTGAACATTTATAAACGTTTTGGTTTGGCTGATAACAAGGTTTGGTTTAGAATTTTGAAATTATAATGATATTTTTGTTTATGAATGGTATTGTATATGTTTTTGTTGCGTAAAAAACGGACGACCTATTTGAGCCATTTTTAGGGACAATACCGAGAGATAATAGATCATCTCTCGGTTTTTCAGACGAGTAAAATACCAAAAGTTATTCGAAAACTTTCGATATTTCCCTTGTATGAACCGAGAGATGATCTATTATCTCTCAATTTTTCACACAAGGGAAAAACCGAAAGTTATTGTACCAAGAGAAAATAATGAGAGATTATTTATTATCTCTCATTTTTCACTCGAGGGAAATACCGAAAGTTTTTCGAAAAACTTTCGATATTTCCCTAGTGTTTAAACCGAGAGATTTCGTAAATCTCTCGGGAAATACCCAAATAGATTTACCGTAAACCGTTATACCGACGAATGCCAAAAGTTTTCTAAACTTTCGGTATTAGTGTTATAACGATAGATATACGGTCATTACCGGGAGATTGTACTCTTTTCTCTTTTCTTTTTTACTTTTGTTCTTTTTTTATTTATATTCTCTTTTTTCTAAATATATATATCAACTTATTAAATTTAATATTTAAATTTAAATTATTGAAGAAAATATAAAGTTATTATTTGAGATGTTTTTGTTTTTGTTTTTATTTTTATTTTATTTTAGATTAAGATTAGATTTAAAGAAAATTTTATAAACAATTTATTTTTTCATATAGATGATGTTTTAGGTGGTGAATGAAAAGATAAATATTTTTATTTTATAAAAATTATCTATATTTGAGACAAACAAAATTATTTTTTATCTCATAATTTCTAATTGTTATTAGTTATAAATATATAACTTGTTTATAAATTTAAAAGTGTTACAAGTATTTAATTTATTTTTATGTTATAGTACATGAGTTAGTCATTCGATATTTTTTTTTATGTAAAGTATATCTTCAAATATTATAAAAATTAAAGTTTTATGTGAAAAAAATTTAGTTAAGATTATATTAGTTACCCTACTTGTTAATGTTACAATTTTAAATTCAATTATCTTAAATTTAAATTTTTTTTTAAGTCAACTAAAATTTTTTTTTTTATTTTTTTTTTCAAATTCACCCTAAATATAATTCCTGGATCATGTAATCATATCCCTTCTCCAATTTTGTATATGGTTGAACAAAAATAGAAATGATTGTTTATTGTTGATTTTTTGACGTGAGAAAGAAGACAAATGTAGACCTTGAATATGTGTTGGGCATGGCATGGGCTTTCCATCTTATATCATTGTGTGCCTTGTTTGTTGGTCTATTCTTGGGCCCTTTGACCAATTGACTAACTCCGTGTTTTTGGGCTTTTATTTATTTGTGTCAGTTTTGGCCCATTTAATCTTTTTCTTTTTTTTTTCTATTTTTATATAAAAAAAAACGAAAATTAATTAATAGACATAGATTTATTTTAGTCTATTTGATGTATTTTAGGGTTTTATTTTAATTATTTTAGAAATAATAAATAAAATATTTTTTAAAATAATTATTATTGTTTTAAAATTTTAATTATTTTGGATGGTATGAATAAAATATTTATCCAAAATAATTATTTTTAGCTTAAATTTTTAATTATTTTGGATTTCATGAACACAATATTTATCCAATATAATTATTAGCTTAAATTTCTAATTATTTTGAATTTTATGAATACAATATTTATTCAAAATAATAATTTATTTTATCATTATTTGAATTTTTAATTATTTTGAACTTTATAAATATTAAATTTGTTCAAAATAAATATTTGTGGACCCTATTTTAATTACTTTGTTTTTTTAGCCCGAATTTTAATTATTCTAGAGTTTAACCAATATCATGATATTCCCGAAATAATTATTTATTTTATTTTTATCCATTAAGAGTCTATAATTTTTGTATATATAATTTAAAGACTCATAATTTATTTGAAAATCTTATAAATTGTGAGTTAAAATTAGGTGTCTTTGTACTTGCAATTAAAAATTAAAAAATAACTTTTACAACAAAAACACAAAAAAATGTTTTTCTTAGGGTCAGCTTTGATTTCTTTTCTTCATTTCTTACATTTAAAATATCTAAATAAATAATTATTTATTTATTTATTCCTTAAAAATAAATTTAAATTATTTAAAATACTGATATTTATTTTTAAAATATTTTTAGGTTATCTCTAAATCCATTTTTATTTACAAGTATGTTTGAATTCTATAATTTTTAGTCAAGAATAATAATTTTGATAAGTAAAATTTTTCTTGGATAAATTAATTAGAGAAGTTGGTTGGTTGAATGAACAAATCAAACTGACTTTGAGATTTTAAATTAAAATAAAATTTATAATTTGAGTTTAAAATCGGGCGAAGCAATTGTCTGGGGTCGAAGTGGAGAAGTCGAAGGGCTTGAGATGTAACAACTAACTTTGTAACGATGATAAATATCGTAATTTCTGATCAAAGAATGAAAAATAAGAGTGAATCCGATGAAAGCGTGATGAGAAATCAAATAAAAAAAATAAAATATTCGAATTAATCGGAATTGGCTGGAGCTGCTATTATTCTCGTAAGTCAATTATTAGACTGGATCCCTCCTTTAAGTATAATTAGGAAGGCCTTAGACCAAAACCAGAATAAAACATCCATTCTGTAAAATAATAAAATAAACTTAAAATAATTAATATTATTTATAATATATAAATATATAAAATTATAATTAATAAAATTATCGTTATAAAAATAAATATATATTTTTTAATTAAAATATTGAATCAATTAAAAAATATATATATTAAAAATAATTATGTATAATAAATAATATTAAAAATAAATAAAATATATTTAATATATTATATAATAATAAGTTGTATATAATATTAATAAAAGATATAATGATAAATTAAAAATTAAGTGATATAAGAAAACTGTTATATTTAAGAGTATTAGTTACAATTTTATAACAAATACCTTATAAATTATATAAAGGTATAAATTTATATAAATAATAAAATCTTAACAAATTCAGTATAAAAACACTATTGGTATAGTTTATATATCAATGTAGCATTTGTTATTAAGTATTAGTTATATATATGTATTAATTGTAGTGGTTATAAATTGTAAAGGGTATTAATAGGTATAAATTATATATGTTATTTGTATTTGGTTGAAAGTATAAGAGTGTATAAATTGTATAAATTTTATAATTTTGTGTTTGATTGGTAATATAAAAATGTTGTATAAAATGTAAAAGACATTTTTGTCCTTTATATTTATATAAATTTAATTTAATTGTTAAATTAATATTTATTTAATTTTTTTTTATTTCTCTATTTATGTGTTTTTTTATTATTACTTAATCTTATCTGAATCTATGTTCTTAAATATGAGTTTAGATGAAAGCCATGAGGAAAAAGGGTTTCAATGAGAGAAAGATGAATGAAAAATGAGAAAGTATTAGAGAGACAAAGAGGTGGACGAAGTTTTAGAGAACAGAGGTTTCCTCAAAGATAATAAAAATTTAAGATAATAAAAATGTAAGGGTAAATATGGAAACATTTTTTTATCCTTCTTTGTAAGTGGTTTGTATAAGTTATATAACATTTAATACTGTTAATATAAAATACTTTAATCAAACAGAACATCTAATTTCATGTTAATATTATTATACTATATCTAACTTGTCAACGAACATAACCCAATAGTGTTAAACTTACCTATAACAAAACACGTGCCTTCTTAGGTGTAAATAAAAAAAATAATATTAAAATATTTTATAATTTTGAATAAAATAAAAGTGATATAAATTTTAAAACAATATCTATAAAGTTAAAACATTTTTATAAAGATAATAAAATTTTAGTTATATATTATAAATTAATAAAATTATAAATATTTGAGATAATATAGGAGATAAATAATTTTCAAATATAAAATTAAATATTTTTTTAAAAATAATAAAAGCTTAGGAAAAAAATATTATAATTTTGAATAATTGAGATAAGATAGGAGATAAATAATTTTTAATTGAGATAAGATAGGAGATTAATATTAGTAAAAAATTTAAACAAAAATAATTTAAGTGGTAATTCCCGCTTAAAATTCAAATAAATAGTGAATGTTTTATGATTTCTTGTTTCTATTTATTTATGATTATTAATTGTTGGTTAAGAACTAGTTCACTCAATCATAATCATTGCCTCATTGTGGTTACCGTTGAAGAAGAAAAGAAAAAAAGAATCACTTGCAAATTGAATCAGTTAAACAGATCCGGGTATATATATATATATTTTTTTTTTGTGTTACTTAATAATTATGTATGTATGTATGAATAATAATTAATGTAATAAGTTTTTGAATTAATATGAAAAGGAATCAAAATAAATAAATATGTCGTCGTCCGGAAATCAACATTAATAATGGTGAAATCTGAAGAAAAAGAAAAAGAAGATGGATTGAAAAAAGGAACATGGACAGAAGAAGACGAAGTTCTAGCTGATTACATCCGCAAGCATGGGGAGAAGTCCAGTTGGAACACGGTTGAGAACGAATCTGGACTCAACCGGTGCGCTAAATCATGCAGGTTAAGGTGGGTAAACCATTTAAGACCCGAATTGAAGAAAGGTCCGTTAACCGCCAATGAAATAGAGACGATCGTTCGTCTTCATGCTAGGATCGGAAATAAATGGTCCCGCATAGCAGAAAAGGTAATATATATATATAATTAAGTTCTCTTGAATTCAAACTATAATAACAATAATAATAACTTCTTAATTATATAATTATATAATTCCTCTCAGGTTCCTGGAAGAACAGATAACGATATTAAGAACTTTTGGAACACTCGAATCAAAAGTTGTGAGCGTCGTGGCCTACCACTTTATCCGCCTGAGGTAGTTCAAGAATTATTAAATGAAGAGAAGAACCAAATGAATATGGTACCTACTACTGTCAACTTCAACAACAATTATCCTTATCCTAGTAGTAGGATCAAATTCAACAACTATGACAACTTCAGCAGCAGCAGCAGCAGCCCTTCTTCACTTCTTCTTAACTTTCCTCCTGCATTATCTTCTTCTTCTTCTTATTATTATCCTAGGCCTCCTCCTCCTCCTGTTGCTTCTTCTTCTTCAAATCATCAAT